>NC_053431.1:6402518-7112993 GCF_007990345.1 Gossypium hirsutum | reverse complement strand
ATTTTCGAAATCAACTTATATTGCGAGAGGTGAGTTGAGCCTCAGGACACGCTGAGGTAATTTCAATTTCTGTTGTCAAAAAAAAATCAACTCATATTGCGAAAAGTGAGTTGAGCCTCAGTTCACATGTTGAGATATCTTTAGTTTTTGTTTTTAATGTCTGTTTTTAAAGAGTCAATTCATATTGCGAGAAATGAGTTGGGCTCAAGATCACATGCCGAGTAAGAAAAAAGATTGAAGTTGATGAAAGACACCAGACTTGGTCTCCCTGAAGCTATAGTGGAACCAGTCAAAAGTTGCAAGTCTTGTCTCCCTGAGGTCGCAGTGGAACTGATCGAGGATATCAAATCTTGTCTCGCTAGAGTTACAGAAGAGAAGATCACGAATCTCATCTCACTGAAGTGATAAAAGAGCAGATTGAAGCTGTAGATCTTATCTTTATGAAGCTACATGGAAGCAGATCAACGCCACAAATCTTATATCCTTGAAGTTACATTGGAGTAGATCGAAGTTACAAGGCATATGTCAGAAGATGTAGTGGATTGAATCTAAAGCTGCAAGATGCAGTGGACTGGAAGAAGATTATCTGAACTAGAAGAGCACCAATGAAATCAAGACCCAGCAAGACCAGGCAAAATTGGCCTTTCATTATGTCTTTGCTCCATTCCCGTTACACGACAATGAACAAAGAGGGGCAGCTGTACAGGCCAATTTTGGGCCACCCCCAAAGCTCAATACCCATTAAGCCTAACTAATACATCAACCAACCCAAAATTCAAACCCCATTTACAACCTTAGCCCAATTAGCCTAACCCAAGTACTACTAGCCCAATACCCTAAATTAACCTAGCCCAACAGCCCAAAACAAATTAGCAGAGAGGAAACCCTAATTCCACTTGTTCTGACAGCAGCCATCAGCCCCATACCCTGGCACCCCAGCTCACCATGCCACCATGTCGGCCACCTGCTCCTCTGTACCACCATGCCTCTGTCACCTTCACCCATTCCCTGCAGGACCAGAAAGAAGACAAGACAATAAACATTAAATACAATTTTGTAAAGGCTATAAAAGCCTATTTGGCTTTCTGTAAAAAGGGGTTGATTTTGAGATCTTTTGAATACACATACATTTCAAAAAAAAGTCAGTAGATCTAGCAAGAATACCAGTCCGAAATAGATATCAACACAAAAAAAAAAACAACCACCAAATCGGCGCACAAAACACCAAGATTGCAAATCGAAAACAAGAGGTGGTTCTAGATTTATTTTTAATTTTGTTTATTTTCTCACAAATACATACATTAAATACGTTAAATGTATGAAAGTATGATATAAAAAATACAAGAAATAAAATATAAAAAAATTAAATTTTTTACCTTTTCCGGCCACCACGTGCGGTGGCCGGCGCCGGCGCCGGCGAGCCTCCGGTGGCCGTCCGGTGACCGGCCCCCGTGGCCGGAGCTCCCCCCTCCCCTCTCTTCTTTCCCCTCTCTCTCTTTTCTCTCCCTCCTCTTCTTTTTTTTTTCTCTTTCTCCTGTTTTAAATGAAAAGAAACAAAAAAACTTGGTTTATATAGGGGTCCAAAACGCGTCGTTTTGGACCCCCCCTTTGAAGCTAAACGACGCCGTGTAGGGCTTCGGGTCGGGTCGACCCGACCCGTCCGGCCAGGGTCCGCGTGTTTTTTGAAGCGGAAGGGCTAATTGCGCGATCGGCCCTTCCGCATTTTTGCTATTTTACAATCAGGTTTTTAATATTTGAATTTGGCCCCAGAGTTTTGCCCGTTCAGCAATTTGGTCCCCCCTTTGCTACGCAGTGTTTTAATAAACGGGGATATCACGCTCTTGGCCCCTCAATGTTTAGCGCGCGTTCGAATTAGTCCCTTTTTTCTATTTTTCATTCCGAATTCGCCCCAAATTTTATTTTTTATTCGAATTTAGTCCTTTTTGAAAAATTTAAGTTGTTTTATATTACATTCGTCGTTTTACTGTATTTTAGATATTATTTGTATTATATCTATTACTATATTTTATTAACATCATCAATATTTTGTTATTATTATTATATGATATTTAGTTACATATATGTGTATAATTACTTTAAAATGTCACATTTTTACTATTACATATATATGTATTTACTATTATTATTATATTCATTATTAATATTCGTTTTCCACATTATTATGATATATATTATGTAAATATTTTAGCATTATATTATATATGTATTTATATATTACGTATGTACATATACCTTTTAATATTATATTTTGTATTACGTAAATATTATTTTAAATACTGTATTGTATATATATATCCTTAGTACCACGTTACATATATATTGTGTATATACTTGTTTTCTTACCCCTATTATATTCATTGTTAATACATTTATTTATTTTATACATGTATACGTACCCTTTTTATAATATTATTTTTTACACATATATGTATATATTTTATTTTATTGTTGCTAGTTATGTACCTTTTTTTACTATCTCATGTGTACTTCAAACACTATACGTATAGTATATTTCTAACACTACTACTATTTATATAAATATTTTACGTATATACTCTTAATTATCTTCATATGTGTATTCATTGTATTCTTATTTAGTTCTCGTATTCAATGCTAACATTGCATTTGATCTTGCATGCACGGTTATTATTTTCTAATATTATTGTCACCTCGATTATTTGTTTCAATATATTCCTAGCTCTTTCATTTATTGATTTTTATTTCATATTATTTTACTTTGCATTATTTCGAAAATCATATACTTGTTTTGCTAATTAATTTCAATAAACAAGGAAATGTACCGATTTAACATTAAGTCATCGAGTTCATCGCTATGTTGGGTGAACGTCAATTGACTCGTGTTAAAACGGCATACCCTTCTCAAAAACCGGAATAAACTAAAATTTCTCGGATCATAACTAAACTTTACATTGAATTTGCATTTTTGAAAATTAAGACAACATGTGTTTATGAGATACCAATTTTGGGTGTCGCGAGGGTGCTAATACCTTCCTCGCGCGTAACCGACTCCCGGACCCTAATTTTCTCTGGATTTTGACGTGGACCTAAAATTGCCTCTTTTTTAGAAAAGTTTAAAAAAAAATTTCTAAAAAAGATTTTATTTGGTGTCCGATCACACCTAAAAAAGATCGGTGGCGACTCTCTGTTTATTTTAAAATCGAACTTCAGTTTCCAAACTTTTTCACTAGATCACCACAATTAGCGACCCCGAACCAAAATTTTTACGTCGCTACAATTAGGAATATCAATGTGATAGTGAGGAATCTATTTGAAACCAGTAGAGGGTTCGGAGTGTTTTTGAAATGAGAAGAGTTAACTTGTAGTATTGACTAAATTGTAGAAAAATGGGAAGTAATGGGACCAAAATGTGAAATTAAAAGTCTAAATTAATGACATAGATTTGATGAAAACGGAAGAATGATTAGAGGTGCAATTTTTATTTAAATAAGCCATGACTGATGAAAGGAATTGTAAAAAAATAAAAAAAGTTAAAGGTTAAAGAGGTAATTAGAAAAATTAGATAATTATGGAAACTTAATGGTTAAAGGATTAAATTGTGACAATTGGTGATTGGTGAAATAAATAACAAAACTATTAAATTAATTGTTTAGCCAATAGATATTTTAGTGGAAAGGTATAGAAGTTGGAAAAAAAGGAAGATGAAAGTCATAGTCCTTCTTTGGGAAGCAAAACCATCACCTTTTACACCCTCTCCATCAGGCTTTTGTTTTAATTCCATTCAAGTCATTTTCACCATTTTTGAATTCACTAAGCTTGTTTCCACATTTTTTTCATGTTTTCTTGGTTAAATCATTAGAGGGGACTAGTAGATACCTTAATTTCATGAAAAGAAAGTCAATAATTGTTCAGGAAGAGAGAAAGTTAGGGTTAGTTTGTAACATTAAGAAATCAAGGTAAGAAGATGAAGTTTTTTCATGATATTCATGATAGTTTCATTAGTTGTGCATAGATATGTTATATGGTCATGGTATTAAAAATAAATATTATATGTGTAGAAGGCCCAAATTGTCCAAGCCCATTTTACAACTTTTAACCCAAACAAAAAAAACCCAATCTAAATAGACCTACCCAAAACCAAGACCCATTACAGCCCTAACCCAAACAAAGCTGACCCAAATCCACACAGGCCCAAATTCTTGACGCAACTAGCCAGATTTAGAGTTCAAAAAAGTTGGAACCCTAATCAACCCTTAGCACCGCCGACGTCCCATCGCCCCATGCCAGTCGGCCACCTACTCCATCGCCCTAGTCAGTGCCTCCACTTGCACCTGCAAGATTAAATGAAGAAAAGACAATAAGTAATAAACAAAAGCATGTAAATGGCTATAAAAAGCCAAGCAAAAATCGATTGTAGGATTTGACAATCTTGATCAATACAAAAAAGCACTAGATTTTAAAGCAAAACAATATCTAAATACGAAGGAAAAACAACAAGCAAGAAGATCAAAAACAAATTCATCGTGCAAAGGTCTTGATTTTTTTAGTTTACTTTTCTCTTCATTTTTTCCTTTGAATATATATATACATATTTTTTTATTTTTCTTTTTAAGAAAAAACATCATATATATACAGATATATATAAAAATATAAAAGAAAATAAAAAAATAAAAAACATACTTTTTGATTTTTCGGCCACTGCACATGCGGCCGACGCTATGGCGATGGCTGGAAACCAAGGCCGGCGAGGACCTACTGCAGAGAAAAGAGGGAGCCCCCAATTTTGTTTTTTGAAGGGAATGAAGAAGAATGATTTTTTTTTTAAATTTGGCTTTTTATATCCACATGAAACGATGTCGTTTTGGGCTTGAAGTTCAGACGTCAAAACGGCTTCATTTTGGCCCATAGGATCCGCGTGTTGACCCGACCGCCAGCAGGATCAGCGTGTTTTTGGAAAAGGGGAATTTACGCGCGTGGTCCTTCCTCTTTTTTATTACTTTGTAATCAAGTTTTTTGATTTTTTCAATTTTGGCCCTGAATTTTGCCTGAATTCTAGTTCGGTCCCTATCGAAACTGAACGTTTTAGGGGGTGGGGATTATTTCCCTTTTGGTCCCCCATGTTATCCATGTGTTTGGATAGATCCTCCCTCTTTCTTTTATTCTCGATTTACCCCGAAATTTTGTCCTTGGACTCAATTTAGTCCTTTTTGCTACTTTTGCTATTTTAGTTTTAAATTAGTTAATTTAATATATTATTATCGTTGTTGTTATATTTGTATTTATATTCATTTTGTTTTTCTAATACCATTATTATTGTATTATTACTATTATTATTATCTTAGTATTAAACTAATTAATTTCATATTGTTATTATTATATTATATATTTTCCTTTTTATGTTTATTTGCTTATTACTTTATTATTAATTAATTTAGCATTATTAATTATTAATTATTATTATTATCCTTATTAACATGTCATCGTTTTATTATTAATATATATGCTTGTTACTCTTGTTAATATATTATTATTTTCTACTTTGACTTGTTGTGTTATTATTATTATTATTATTATTATTATTATTATTATTATTATTATTATTACTATCATATTATCATTATCACACTATCTTTTACCTATTACCCTTTAAATACACTCATTTATTTTTATTCCTCATTCACATTATATATTATTTATTTATGTATATATATATATTAAATCATTCCAAACTTTAAAATATTTATTACTTGTATTATTACCATTAATATTATTATCATTACTCTTACTATCATTTTTTAATAGTTTTACATAATTTTTATTTACTTACTACGAGTTCTTTTTTTAATTTCAAATATTTTTAGCTTATTTATTATTTCCTTTTTATTTTAGCTTATTTGTTTTATTCATTTATTTTATTTTTTCTCTTATCATCATTATCATTCACATTAGCATCTATGTTCATTCTGCTATGCCTGTTAATACCAAAATTTGTATTCGTTTATGCATTATTTATTATCTCATGTTATTGCAAATCTATACTAACTTTTACCCAACCCAAAAATTAATTCCTTTATAAAGGCAATGTTCCGTATTTGGAAATTCGAGAAAATCGTGCCCTAACTTACTGGGTTTCGATTTTTCTCATTAAACCTAAATAACGAAATATTCTTTTGAATTGTAATACGACTTTTGAATAAAATGCTTACTCTCGGAGATATGAGGTGTTGTGTCCTAACTCACTGGATATGACATCTTGTTACCTCGAGATAAGAATTTTTACAAATAAAGGCAATATTCGGTAGTTGGAAATTCGAGAAAACGTGTCCTAACTTACTGGGTTTCATCTTTTCTCGTTTACCCTAAATAACCAAACATCCTTTTAAAAAAGGTTAAAATACATGAATTTTAAATAAAACCAAGCTCATTCTCAAAGTTCGAGATGTCGTGTCCTAACTTACTGGACGTGACATTTTATTACTTCGAGATGAGAAGGTCTTTAACATTCGAGTGTTTTTATAAAAAGAGGGATCGTGTTTTAAAGTCTTTCAGGTTTTCAAATTTTTCGACACTAAGACACTAATTAATCAACTAGGTACCAATTTTTGGGCGTTACGAGGGTACTAATCATTACTCGTACGTAACCGACTCTTGAACCCATTTTTCTAAATTTCGCCGGCCAAAATCATTGTTTAAATAAATCAAATCATTTATTAAAAACAACCACTTTTACGAGGTAACCCGATCACACCTCATCAAAAAGGATTGGTGGCGACTCCCGTTTTTTCGTTTTCATTTTCAAAACAAGTCGATTCCTGTTTTCCAAAAAAAATGGTTTCGACAATATGTTTGTCATGGAACGAAGTAAAAGAGAAGATAAAAGAGGACTAAATTGTAGACAAAGGAAAATGTGTAGCCAAGGAGTGAAGAAAGAAGAAACTCTACAAACAAGCCTTAGTTGTAAGTGCTACAAGGGTTTAATCCTATTTTTTTTTAGATATTATTAGTAGAAATTGTTATTTATATGATTTAATTTTAAAAACTATGTAGTGGTATTAAAGAGGACTAAATTGTAATGAAAGTAAAATATGCTATAAGAGAGTTAATGTCAATAATAAAATGGTATAGTGAACTATATGTAAAAGTGACTATTTTCGAAACCTTTTTTTTTAAAAAAAAGGGTTGACTTTTTATTTTGAAAATGAAAATGGAGAGTCGCCACTAATCTTTTTTGTTTAGGTGTGATCGGATCACCTCGTAATTTGATTGTTTTAATAAAATGTTTTGTTTTACTAAACCAACGATTTTGGTCTACGAAATTCGAGAAAACGGGTTCGGGAGTCGGTTACGTACGAGGAAGGATTAGCACCCTCGTAACGCCCAAAATTGGTACCTAATTGATAAATTAATGTCTTAATGTCGAAAGTTAAAAATCCGTAAAGAATTTAAAAATGCGATCCTCCTTTTTTATTAATGTTAATTTTACAAAAAATGTTTGGATAAATCGAAGCGACGCTAAAGACCTTTTTGTCTCGAAGTAATAAAATGTCACATCCAGTACGTTAGGACACGACATTTTACCCTCGAGAATCAGCTTGTCTTTTGATTTTCAAAACTCATGTATTTTAATTTTAAAAGGGTATTCGGTCATTTGAGTCAAACGAGAAAAATCGAAACTCAGTACGTTAGAGCACGATCTCTCAAATTTCTAAACACAGAATATTGCCTTTATTAAAAACTCTTTTTTATGAATTTAGGTGGAAATTAGTGAAATGCTAAAAATGATACATATATGTAGTTTATTTAATTATGTTAAAAAAAGAAATCGTTTAAAACTTTTAAAAAGGGTCATACGCGGCTAATAACAATAGTACAACACACATTTAAAGTGACAATAATATCGCATAAAAAAATAACACATAGCATTGGCATTAATGAACCATAATGTTGTCAAGCATAAACAACAACGAGAATAATGATGCAAACGATAATATGGGGAACACTAATGAGAATAACAAATAACAATAAGATAAATAAATAACTGACAAACTAATTATCAATAAAGAAAATAAGTAAATAAACAAATAAAAAAAGGTCTAAATAAAAATTTTAAAAAAGAAAATAAATAAAAGAAATAAAAATATTAAATAAAACACATAAAATGATAATAATATAAGTAACAACCACAATAATAATATTGAAATCTAAATTTTGAAATAGATATTGAAAATAGTAAATAAGCAAAATAAATAAGAGAAATAAAAGGTATAATAAAAGAAAAAAATAAATAATAAATAATAAAAAAGTGTGGAAACGAACCCTACTTCTCTTTTACCCCAAAAAACCTAATTTTTATGCAAAAAACCTAATTTTTAGGGTTTCTGAGCATTCTAAAGTTTATAAATACATATTAGAAGATAACTAAAGGGGGCACGCAGAGTAAAAAAAAATAACTCGAAGAACGCCGTTGGAATCAACTCAGAAGTAGATCTCCTTCAAGATTGAAGATCTCCAGTCAAATTTCCTTCGAATTTTTATTAGGTTTCTTATTTCTTATTGTTATTCTAATTTTGAGATGTTTCCCTCCCAGATTATGAACTAAATTCCCTAGATACATAGGGAAGATGAAACCTATGATGGATCTTATTATTTGTTTTTTTGAATTATATGATAAATAGTTGATTCCTGTTCTCAATTATGCATGCTTATTTCTTGCTTTAATATTTTCAAGAAATTAATTCAAGTGTGATGTACTTATTTCAGTGGAGCAAAAGTCCCTGTTTAAGAGTAGATCTGACATAATTGAGTGGAGTTACATGCAATCCTAGAAATTGGATGACATAAATCTATCGGATTAGAGTCAAATCTAATAGGGGAATCCATAGATCGGGTTAATGCGACAATAGGGGTTTTAATTAGAAAGAGATTTCAATTAATCAACCTAGAGTCAGTTGTTCTTACTCTCAAAAGAGATATTAACATGATTTAGGGATTTTTTTGGATCAAGGCACAAGTGAATAAATAGTCTAATTCAGATTCAAAATAATAAGTGAAGTCTAGTGGATTCTTTACTGGGTATTGTCTTTCTCTTTGGTTATATTCGAGTATTTTCTCATTCTATTCTCTGTCGCATTCATAGTAATTAGTTTAGTTAATTTTAGAATAAAAACAATTCCTCAATTTATCGGCTAGATAATAAAAAGATAATAATTACTAGTACTTTTAATCCTTGTGGATACGATATTCCCGACTCACCATAGCTATACTACTATTCGATAGGTGCGCTTACCTTTATCGTGATTTTAGTTAGTTTAGTGACTCATCAATACCCTTAGGCTTACTATTAAATTCTTGCAATAATTACTAACCTATTTTAGCTTAACACGTTTTCTTTTAATGCGTAGGTTGAAATAAAAAAGGAAGCTAGAAGTAGTCCGAGACTTGCTCGTCTCATCACATCTTAAAGCTTGATTAAGAGTATGATTTTATATTTGATGATAGTATGGCATGTACATAGGCTTAACAAGTAGATTTTAGTAGAAGGGACTAAATCGTTAATTGTGTGAACTTTGTTTAAGTTGAATTTCTATAAAATTATAGTATGTTTAAAGTTTGATTCCACAAGTTTGATACTAATAGAAATGAATGCGTTATGAATTATGGATAAATGGGGTCATATTGGAATGTTTTGAACTATTTTAAAATGATTTTAAGTTGTTGGATTGATTTCATAATCTTGCAGGGGATTTTAGCAAATTTTTTAAGGTATTTTGACTAATTTAACTTAAGGAATCAATACCAGGAGGTTAGGTATTGATACCTGGAGCTTAATTTCAAGATTTTTTTAACATAATGTCAATTTGGTATCGATACCACACCTTGGAATCAATTCCTAAGGCCTGGAAACGATACCTAAACTTTGAATTAAAAAAAATTCCAAAAGTCGGTTTTAGTATCTATTCTTGTTAGGGGTACAAATACTTGTTTTAGGTATCAATACCTTATGAATTAGTACGATACTTTCCCCCTGTTTTAAGTGAAAATCATGTTTGTTACATTTCCAAATGTAATCAGTTAATCGATAATGTACCCGAATGTCCGAAATGATAATATAAAGTTGTATAAGTTAAAATTTATTGTTAAATTTTTAAATTTCTTAGTGATTAGCCAGAATCGTTTTGACACCAAATATAATATTCTTATATCAAGTTTCGAGGGTTGAAATAGGTATAAAGGTGTTACAGTACTCATTCCAAAACATGTCAAATGAAAATTAGACACAAATATTTCAAAAAAAAATGAACTAACAAGGGATGAAAAGAGCATGTTACCTTATCATCTTATTTGCTTTCAATAAGTATACGGTGTTTCATTGAGTTCCGTCATCCATGGTTGACAATGATAGGAAGCAAAACAAATAAGAGATGTTATATATGATAAAGTATATTTTTAGTGTATAAGTAGAATTTCAATTATAAATAATATATATCTGAATCAATTATAAATAGAATCAAGCATCACAGTGTACAGTTGAATTACAGTTTAAATCTAAATTAGAATAGTTATGAAGTAGACTCATGTATGGTAAAATTTAAGTTTGAATAAATATGAAGACAACCTACAGATGATTTATGCAAAGTGAGAGTTGCAATATCAAAGTCCCAAGATCTCTATCATTGCTAATATTATCAAGGTTTTGATCTAGGCTTGGGATTGGTATATGTCTTAATTCCCAAAAATAGCAAAATAGCAATAGTCTCCTTCAAAAATTATAAAATTTTAAATTAATATAATCATAAAATTGTATTGGGTAACTATACAACTAGTCACTAAATTATGGGTAAATTTTCGTTTTGGCCACTTAATTGAAAAAAAGTTACAATTTGGTCACTGAACTATTCGAAAGTTTTTATTTAAGTCAATGAGTTGTTAAGTTTTTTTCTTAAAAAAAAAGTTCCACCAGCGAGCTCCTAGTGACGATTTGATTGGATTAGTTACCATTGATGAGTAAAAGAGCATACCTTAAATCCAAGTCGATCTGATCGGAGAAAATAGTTGTTTGAATTTTAGTTCTCAAATTTGCGATATCCAAAGTTATTTCATAAAAAAAATCTAAACTATAGAAGAGAAGGGGAAAGTGAGTTTTCGATTGGTACAAGTAGTGCGAACAGAGAAATCCATATAGCATCGGTTTAAACCAATGGCTTAAATGAAAACTTTTGAATAGTTTAGTTACCAAAATAAAAACTTAACCATAATTTAGTAACTAATGGTGTAGTTTACCCGGTTACATTTTAACCCTTAAAAAAAATTGATAATTTAATTTTCTTAAAGTTTTTTCTGCTTCGCCCCCTGCTAGGAGTTTTCTTTCCTAAGCTCTCACTCGCCAAATAGTTATAGATGGGGCCAAACTTAGAAACAAGTATGAACAAGTGAAAAACAGAGATTTAAGGCAAAACTCCATTAAAATTGAAATGGTAATTATAACACAACCATATTCTTAACACACAATAACATTCTTTTTATAATAACACACAGTAACATATATATGAAAGAAAATGGGGTCTAAAAATCACAGAAAATTGAGAACCCCATATGTGCCCCCCTTTCAACATAAAATTATAACGTCTCAGAAAAAGAGAACCAGCCATCCACCTAAGAATGCCAAAACCAGCTGAGTCCAAATGCCCGAGTTCATCATGATCCTAGGAGATGATGAACCCGAAAACGAAGGCTTTGATGAGGAACCAGTTTCTTCGGATTTTGCTGCTGATGGAGTGTCAGCTGATGGGCCAATACCAAGAGCCGGGGCAGGTGCAGGTGTCGGAGGTATGTCGGTCCCGAAAATGGCCTCCGGAAGAAGGACCTTATCGATTTGATAGACTGCGACTGGCTTGGACGTATGTACTGCGCTAGTGACTTTTGTTTTGCTCCATCCGGAATCGAGGCGGACGGTACCAGACTCATCGTTGAATTGCAAAGTGTATTGGCCACCAGCAAGTGTACTAATAGGGCCTTTCTCACTTAGGTCATTGAAGTCCGCAAGGGCATAGTATCGTGGCAAGGCATGGTAAAGGAGCACTGATTTGAACTGATCATCAGTTAGATTTGACAATGAAGGCTTCGTAAGAGCCTTGAATGCGCTGTCTTTCGGTACGAAAATCGTAATGCCTTCAACCGTGTTGTTGGCTTGGATTTGGAACGTGTCGATTAATTTAGTCGACTCGAGGTAGCCCAGGAACTTGTGATATGGACCTGCCACAGAGAGTAAGTCTTTGATATTTGTGTATGCCGGTGTCGGTGCCGGTGCTGGTGAGGGTGACGGTGTCGGGTTTGTGCTCATTGCAACTTGACCATATGCCAGTGAGGAGCACAAAATCAATACAGAGAAGCTAATCATAAAAATCATGGAAAACTCCATTTTCTTTTCCCCCAAGAAATTTGTTTTGCTTCAGCGGTGACCACTCTCCAAACTCCTACAAGAATCAAATCATTGGCAATTACATTGCAGATAAACAGCAAAATATCCAATAAATTTACATTATGAACAAAAGACAAAAAGTAAACCCCATTTCAAAACATAGACATGCATTTAGAACTCTCAAGAGAAACAACTTTTAACACAAAAATGCAAATGGAAAACACTAACCTAACTTGGAGGAATTCAGAGAGAAAGTTGAGTAGTTTTGGATACCAATTTAGCAGATTGGAATGAATATATATATGTGTGTGTAGTGTGGATGTTTTGGTTGTAAGTTGTAAGATATAAACAGAAAGAAAACAACGTGTGGGGTTATACCAATTGTTGGTGATTAAATGGATGTGAAGTTTAAGGTAAAAAGTAGGTATAGAAAATTAACAAAAAAACTAACCATGATTAAAAGAAAATATTTGAAAACCATATATAGGATTAGATATGGGTGTTTTAGGGGTGGGTAAAATTTTATTTGATTTGAAAAAATTAAATTTTCTTTTGAATTTTGAGTTAATTGAATCGAGTTATTCAAGTCGAGTTGAATTTTACAATTCGAATAATTTGAATAATAGATTGACATAAATACCCTTTTGGTCATTGTCAAGTTTGAAAATGAGTAAATTGGTCTCTCTCTTTAACAAAAATTATAAAATAATTCAAAATAATTTTAAAATTTTAAAATATTTATAAAAATTCCAAAATTTATATTTTTAAAAAATTATAAAAATTTCAGAAAAAAATTCTAAAAAATATATAAAAAAGTTAAAAAATAAATTTTCTAGAATAATAATTTTTGAGACTTAAATTAATTAATTAATTATTCAAGTTTATCATACTAAAGTAATTTTTTATTTTTCTTTGAAAAAGTTTTCAAATATATATGGTTTCAAATTTATGTGCTTCAACATTGAATTAGTTATATTGTAAGAATATTTTAATTCGACATGTTTAATGTTTTAATTTAACTCGAACATTTCATTCGATTCGACTTAACTCAAATTTCATTTCGAAAAAATTTTAAATCGAGCTAGAATGATAAAATAGGACTCGTCAATTCAATTAACTCAAAATTTTTCACTCAATTCGATCACACTCACCCTTAATTGTCTTTATTATTGTGGATTGAATGAGATGGGGATGATACTAGTTTGTGAAAATAACAATAAAAATAATGAAAGCATTTGCTTAACAATCATTCAAGGAAAAAGGACCATATATGGTAGCCTTTCTTATTCACATTTCTACTTGAGAAGTTTTCTAATGCTTTGGGACACTTCTCCGTATCCTTTTCAATAGGATACCGTAATTTGGTTATACAGTTCCGAAAAAAAATTATAGTTATGGAAATTAAAGAGTAATTCATTATAAATTAATTTGTACATAATATGATTTATTTTCAACTCAATCACCGATACTTTTTCCCTAGAAAAGTTAGAAAATCGTTGATTTACAATAAAATATTTATTAAAGTAAGTTCCTTACACGAACAAAATAATCGTTTTCAATCTTGTACATAAAATTATAACGACCATTATAATTGACGTGAAGATCTATCTCTTTAAAGTTGGCTCGATAAAATCTTTAATATGAAATAGAATTAGCAGATATTTTTTTAGAATTCAAATCTCTTTAAATAAGTAAACTTTGACCCTTGAAAGTATTCATAGAATCTTTGCTTGGCTTGATTTTATTCACAGTTTAATTCAATATAGTATTGCTAGAAATCCTCCAAGTATGCGCATTAAAAAATTCAAAGTTTTTTTTTAATCAAAAGGTTCCGTTCAAATATGGCAAATTGAGTTGCAACTAGAGTTGTATATGAACAGTGTAATTGTCACTAACAAAGTTTATGGGTTATAAGTTTAGTTGACACCAATATTATTATAGTTTTTTAAAATTTATATGTTCATGTGGACTAACACGTATAATGTCTTATGAAGAGTATAATTAGTTAGCGGTCTAGGGTTAAGAGAAATGGCAAACCTAGGAATTTTGTATTGGAAGATTGAGAAAATTTTTAAAAATTCAAGGGTTAAAACTATAAATTTTGGGGTAAAATTATTTAAATTGACTTAATATTTTTTTCCATTTGAGTAAAAGGTTAAAAAGGATTAAATTGCAATATTAATTTTAAATGAGACTAGAAAAAATAGTATATATATCATTTAATCAAGAGGAGCCAATGTCTGACTACGCTTAAGGGTGTAATCGAGTTGAGTTAAACCTTAATATTGACAAGCTCAAGCTCAACTAAAAATTTGGGTCTCAATACTCGACTTGAGCTCCATCGAATGTCGAATTTTATATTCAAGCTCAATTCAAGATATAATCAAACTCGAATAAGCTCATTTATCAATTTCCATACTCATTCTTGAATTAAAGCTCAATCAAGCTTGTTCATACTTAAGGGTAATATTGTAACTTTATAATATAAAAGATATTCAAATAAAAAGTTTGGTCAAGTTCACAAGTTGTTCAAATCAAGTATTACAGTGCTCAAATTCAATTCGATAAATAGCTTGAGAGTTGACATGCTCGAACTCGTCTCAATAATTATCAATCGAGTTTGAGTGTTTTTAATCAAACTCAAATAACTTATGAATATAAATATCTCATTTACATCAAAATTTTAAGGTTTTCAAAAATTTCTTTAATAGATTCATATACATATTCACCATGTATTAAACATAAATAAATTTTACTTTCATCTGATTATCATGATCTAAAAGCTTAAACCAAAATCAAAGAGTGGAGAGTGGACTCCACCTGTTTTGAGACTGATCCCTAGACTTGTACAAATCTATTATCCAATTCCATTCACAATTAATTTAAATATTATTGAATGTTTCTATATGGTTTAAGAAATTGTTTAATGCTTTAATACTATACAAATAGCACATGTACATAAAAAAAAGTTTAAAAACGATTGAGATCTAAACTAGGAAATTTTTTTATTTGCACCTTTAGTTATATTGCCGGTTGAGTTTTAGTTTGATTAGCATGAGTATTGTAGTTAATGTAGAAAGATGTGGTTTTGAGTGTGCAGAAGCGCATTATCCTCTTATTATGGACTTTGAGTAGTTTTAGGCATTGTGTCAAAAAGAGCAGATATGATAAAAAATGAGATTGTTCAAAAGAAATAAGTGTTTAGTTGAATTTGAATGCATGTAATAAATATTTGAGTGTTTAATGTATTGTACTAAAATAAAATAGATATAAATGAAATTTTTTTAATTTATTCCTTATGTTAATAAAGACTTAAGCACCGGTCATTTGTCACTACCCCAATAACTAATTAATATATTTAAATTATTATCTGGTTTTAGTTTAACTTTTATAATTTTTAAAAAAAAATTAATTAAAAGAAGAAAACTCAAAATAAAGCTTAATGGAAAAAAGAAGCAAAATATTGGAGTGGAAAATAAGAAATGAAAAGAGAAATTAGGTGCAAGATTAACATCAAACTCGTTGTCTTAATATTTGATTTAATTTTTGCACAAATTAATCAAAATCCTTGGATTATAATTTAATTAGCACCCATAGGTTATCTAACTAATTAATTTGATTATCCACACTCTCTTCCTTCAAACTAATATTTTCATATAAATGGTTACATTTCACAACTAATCCATATCCAAAAAATAGTACAATAAAGTAATTGTATTTATGAATTGAATCAAGTTGAATTATATTCTAATTTTTCTATTGTTTTTATCTAAATTCAAAGATGCAACGTGTTGAACAAAATATAAATTTTATATAAATTTATTAATTAAACTAAATTATTTTTTCAAATTTGTTAAACCCAAATGGTCTCATTTAACTCGAAAGATATGTTATTTTTAATTATTATATTTTTTAAAATTTTAAAATTTTAATTTTATCTAAATAATAATAATTAAATCCGTTAAATTAAATATTAAATATTATTATTTTTAAAATCTTTTAAAATAAATATATTATCATATTTATAATATCATGTAAATTTATCGATGAGTAAAAACTAAAACGACACTTGTGCGCTCCACAATGATATCAATACTTGTGAAATGCGTGAGATGCCTTTGGGTGCTATAATATATCTTTTTCAATGACATGCCCTCTATCACACACATGTATATACATTTCTGCTTTCCTAAGAAACAATTAAGGCAGCCCAAACACAAAGGCTTTGCTTCTGCAATTGTCTTTCATTTGAACCACAGTATACTCAATCACTTTAATTCTTTATCAAGGCTCGAATTTGTTTTTGTAAATAGGGTATTTATTGTCGATAATAATGATTAATTAATTTATTACGAGTGTTTTTTAAAGAGATAAATGGTTAATCATGAAATGTGTTTCATTCTTATAAGCGGGAATCAAACCTCAAATGACATGGTTAAGAGTAGGGGTGAGTATTCGATCAAGTTGAGTCAAATCAAGTCAAAAAATTTCGAGTTAGTTGAGTTGGCGAATCTTATTTTAGCAACTGAACTAAATTTTAATTTTTTTTTCAAATCGAATCGAATGAAAAAATTTCGAGATGAGTTAACGAATTCTATTATTTATACTCAATGTTGCGTTTATATAGACCGATTGTTTAATTAGTAGACGAAGTAGAAGATTATTTAACTACATAAACAACATAATGATTTTTAACTTTTAACTTAATGGATAAACATTTATCAAAACGATGTAGTTTTGTCTTTTCTTATTCGAATTTTCGAATAACTTGAATTGTGTAATTCATATTCAAGTTGAACTGAACAATTTTATTTTTTATTCGAATTGATCTGAATAACTTGAATAACTCAAACTATTTAATTTAAAATTTGAATTTTTTTATCTAATTTTTCAAATTAAAACAAATTTTGCTCACCCTAATTAAAAGATGAGGTGAGCAGCCACAATAGCATACCTCATAGTTAGCAAAGTTTTTCTTTACTAAGGCACATGTTATTTAATTACATGTAGTAATTAAAGTTTTTATTTGTTCTCGTTCCACTTTCAGTGACCACTAGAGCTAGCACTTTATTTTGTTTAACTTATTTTATTTGTAATTATTTGCTATAAGTTTTAACATAAAAGATTATATATGAATATATATTTGAAATAAGAAAAACATAATTGAGTTGTTTACGCGATTTGATTTTTTTATATTTACAGCTTAACTCAGAGAGATAATTCACTATGTAACGCCCCAATTTTCGGGAATTCTGTGAATGTTGGCATAGATTTAATTATGTTAGTGGGCCTCTAGAAGGCCCAAGCTTAAGATAGAACCCGTCAATTTTAGTTAATTTTTGTTCTATAAGAAAAAGGGGGTGAAATTATGAAATAGAACCTATGTGAAAATGTTTGAAAATGCTATAGGCTAAATTGAAGTGGCCAAATAAATAGGAGTGCAAAATAGGAGGATTTGCATGACAAACCTCCCATTTTACATGAAGTGGCCAGCCATCATGTTGTTGTAGACAAAATGTGCACTTGATATCCATAATTTATGTACAAATTGATACAAATTGATAATGGGTTAGGTAAATGTTCCATGACAATGGGTTAGGTAAATGTTCCATGATAATGGGTTAGGTAAATGTTTCATGATAATGGGTTAGGTAAATGTTCCATGATTGGAATTTCATGTCTTTTGTATTAAAGAATTAAATGGATGAAATATGAAATTTTATTAAAAGAAAAAGGGGTGAAAAGAACAAAGTTTTGTCCATCTTTGTTCATCATAGCCTAAAGTTAGAGAAGAGAAAGGAGAGGAGAAAGCTCTTGAATGTTCGGTCACTTGGGGAAGAAAATTAAAGGTAAGTTCATGGTAGTTTGCTTCTATTTGATGTTCATGAGTTCTTCTTGATTCTACCTTAACTCTTGAAGCATATTTTGGTTTTTAGTTGTGTTGTGAGCATTTAGTCATGAATTAAAATGAACGAAATGGTTGTTGTTTCATGTTCTTTTGATGAAAAATGGAAAATAGGTGAAGTTGAGCCAAACAAATGAGCATGCATGTGCCTTAAATGTTAAAGGGAAAAATCGGCTAACATGTTGTGCTTTAAAATGATGAAATGGAGATTATACTTAAGTAAAATCATAGATATGTGATGATTGATTGGTGATATACATGTTTAAATAACATGCATGCAAGTTATGTGTGAAAGAGTGATTTGGTAATAAATCTGCTTGGGACAGCAGCAGTAACGTGACTTTGGAAAATCACCATAGATTGTGAGAGATGAGTTAGACGGTGAATAAATTATGTAATTAAAGCTTAATGAGTCTAGTTTCAAATGAAATAAACTAGAACATATTTTGAATTCTGTACAATGAGAAATTTGATTCGTAATGAAGAGTGGTCAGATTAGTCAAACAGTGAAACATGGGAAACTTTAAGAAAAATCTGGTATTGATTGGCCAAACCAAAAATTCTGAAAATTTTATGGATATAAGATATATGAGTCTATTTTCAGGGAAAATTAATGTCACTTGATTTGGAGTTTCGTAGCTCCAGTTATAAATGATTTAGTAACTGTTGCTCAGGAAGACAGCTTGCAGTGAAATTATGATTATATGGTAAACATTGACAAAAATTTGTTAATGAGTTGCTTATTGATTTCTTATAAGCTTACTATGATCTGTAGGTGTGGTTGGCCGAATATTGTAAGGGGTTAATACGTAGTTCGTATTTGAATAGTTAGATTAACGTGTTAGTAATCCAATTGTAGGCAGTTCGTGTGTGGATCTCGTCAGCATATCGTCGCAAACAGGTGTGTAACTAACACCCTCTTTCTTAGTCTGGATCGGCAAAAGTCGAAAAGCTGAAATGCCGAAAACCGGTATTTTGTAGATTTGCGAGTGTGCGAATGCTCGTGAGGTAAATCGATTAATGTTTTTGGTAAGCTGCAAAATTTGGACTACAAAGTGCATGATTTCTGTGCCCTCGATATTTTTGGGCTTAATGGGCCAAAATTGGAATGATGGGCCAACGGGCCCAATTCGGTAAGAACCCTCGGTACGTGATCCTGTAGTACGTGAAAGGTAGAAATATGCATGAAAAACCCTAAAATAGATAAATTACTGAAATACCTTTAAAAGTGGAAAATTTACAGTTTTACCCCTAGGAGATAAATTACCGAAATACCCCTAGGGTTAAATTGACTTAAATGCATGTTTGACTGTTGTTATTTACTGCATGCCATGTTGTTATTATCTGATGCATGGGATTGGGATATTGACGGAGGAAGTACTGAAAATGGCTTGTCCACGTACTGGAGGCTTTGCCTCAATTTACTGTTAATTGAGCAGCAAGGCTGCAACTGTGGAGTGTTGGGCTGGGTGGGTTGAGCTATTCCCCACATGGAGTGTATGGCTGGTATGGGTGGAGTGTAGTGGTTGGTGGGTTGAGTAGTCTCCCCAAATGGGCTTGCATATGTTTACTGATGTTGCATGTATTTTGAAATGGGCCTATGGGCCATACTGTTATCTGAATAAGGGGCTTTGCCTCAACTTACTGTTAACTGAGTAGCAAGGCTGCAACTGTGGAGTGTTGGGCTGGGTGGGTTGAGCTATTCCCCACATGGAGTGTATGGCTGGTATGGGTGGAGTGTAGTGGTTGGTGGATTGAGTAGTCTCCCCAAATGGGCTTGCATATGTTTACTGATGTTGCATGTATTTTGAAATGGGCCTATGGGCCATACTGTTATCTGAATAAGGGGCTAAGGCCCAGTTTATTGTAATCTGAAAAGGGCTCTGGCCCAGTATCACTGTTACCTGAATGGGCTTGAGCTGACTTGGGTTTTGAATGGGTTTTCCTTACACACTGAGTTTCCCCAAACTCACCCCTTTTATTTTCATCCACGTAGGTAATCCCCAACCATAGTGGGCTTGGAGCTGTGAGGGAATTCGGAGTGGCCACCCGTTCTGAAAGTTTGATTTTCTTCTGGTGAACTGGACATCCTTTTTTTTACGTTTGAAGTTTTAGGTTTTTAAATGTAATAAGGCCGCTTAATTATTTTTTATGGTGTTAATATGTGTTACTAAGATAAGTATTACTTATTTTAACTGTTGAAGTTGGAAAGCTTTAGGGCGCGTTTTCAAAAACAACAATTGATTTCAAAATAATACGACAACAAGCAAAGCTTCCGCAATGAAAGTATTTTCCAAAATTAATCACTTTTCCTAAAAATGACTTAATCAAAATCAGTTTCTTAGAAATATCCATGACGTTAAGGTGTGGCAATAGCGGTATGCATGTCTAGGATTGGATCCGAAGGGAGCTTGGTACTTAAGCAGTCCGATGGACTCACCACCTCTTTTCTGGTTTCCTACCTGGTGCACAGCTTCCATTCACTTTAACCTATAATGAAATTATCTTTTAAAACACTAAGTAAGTTTTTTCTGGATCAACAATATAAAATGTTTTGAACGCTTCGATGTGGCATGTCGGATCCGGTCATAACGTCTGGGCCGGGTTTGGGGTGTTACACACTATCTTTAATCCTAATACAACAAGTGGTTTAAGAAAGGTAGTCAGTACCGTATGGTAGATGTACCGTTTTTCTATTGATACTGATACATATTAATACCAGTATGTTTTGGTATACCGTTCTGTATTTACCTTTATTTTTTGTATAATTATTAGTTTAATTTTATATGTAATAGTAAATATATCATATAATACTATTTTTTGAAAGGTATCATACTATTATTTATTACTAATAATAAATAAAATAATATTTTTTTATAAAAATAAATTTTATTTATTCATTTATTAACAATTTTAGTTATTATCAATATATATATTAAAATATAATATAATTCTTATTTAAATTAAATTTGTAGATTAAATTAATATTATTTTTAAGCTTGTAAAATCCCAAAACTTATCTGCCGAGATGTTTTGTTTTTCCATATGAGATTTTAATTTTGTTTTTTTTATTCTCTTTTCTCTCTTCTTCCTTCTTTTTCTTTTCTCTTACCGTAGCCAGTTCGTCTTTTTCGGTCGCAACAGACAAAACAGGTCGAAATATGTCAGTACAGGTGAAATAGGCCAAACTTTGAGACATAATGAATCATATATTATATTGCTCCAGTTTACGTTCGAAACGGAGTATATCAACTGGTACAACTGGTACCGGAACGAAACCAACCGCCATGGATCTAAGACCTATCACAGCTTGATATAGTATATCAACTGGTACAATTGGTACCGGAACGAAACCAACCGCCATGGATCTAAGTCCTATCACAGCTTGATATATAAACTTCACTTTTATATCTAAATCTAGATCACTCACTTCTAAAGTTTTCTCATGAAAGCTTAAACTGTGAACCAAACAATAAACTTGTTTATATTCTCAATGCACCTTCCATAACAAGTTTCTCAATGAATAAGTGTTATAAACTTTCAATACAAAACTCATACAAATTTCTTCAAATATATAAGACTTTGAGATTTGTTAAAATAGTAGATCAATTACAATAAATTTTCTTTAAAAAATTGCAATTAAAATAACATACCCAATATATTAATAAAATCCAAGATAAAATAGAATTGTTCGATATAAGTCTTCAATGCAGTCCCAATCTAAATTCTTTATTTCAAAGGATTAGATTGCTTGATCCGATCTAATCTAATTTTCAAAATATGTTGCTTCAAATAGATCGTCATTCATATGAGTTATCATACTTCTGCAATATCAACAAAATTTACGCCTTAAAGATTTTGTTTCAAAAAAATACTAACATAAAAATTGGCAAGATGGGTGTGATTTATGGATTTCTTTCTAATTGAATTATTTAATAAAAACATAAATTAAATGTTAAATAGATATTAATTATTGTATTTATTTCAATTATAACATTTATCTGACTTAATAGTATATATAGGGATCAAAGAATGGATTGTATGAAATTATGATTCCACGTCATCCCTATCTCTTTTTATTAGGATAATGGCAAAGTAGGTTTTCTTTGTATTTTTAAATTTTAATTGAATGAAATTTTAATTGAGATTTAGTTTGGGTTGAAGTATATCATGTTGATGAGTAATAAAAAAAAAAGAGAGAGAGCAGTTTGATGATATAAAACAAGACAAAAAGAAAAAATCAATGACTGATCACTCATTTCTTATATATGCACATAGATGGAATGCAAGAACAGAACATGAACAACATCCAGAGTTCTAGACATCATTAATTATCAAAATGTCCCTACCAAAAAATGCTAATCAAGTGAAAATCTTGTCATCTCTCATCACTTGCGTTTATTTTGGGAAAAAACTAGCTGCTTGAAAATTGTCTGAAAGTGAATATATATATATATATATAAGCATAATAAGAACATGAAGCATTGAATGAAGGGTTCTTGGAGCTGATCTATTATTCAGTAGCAGCCCAATCTTTTCGGATATCAAATGTATAGTTGATCTCCAAGTAGCACTTGTTATCATCATCAAGGAACTGAAACCATTACAACATACTATGTCACTCGAATTTAGACATAATCAATGTCGGATACAAGTATGTTATCATACAAACCTTTGATTTTGCAGTGTATGATCCTCTAGCCAAAAAACCAGAAGGGGCTGTCTCTTCGGGCATTTCATGTGTATAAGGCTCTAACTGAGGACTAAAAGTTCCAATCATATCTTTTGTGCTGTCAACTGAAACCCCAAAAGAAAAGGATTGAATTTTATTATGTTGGAAACAGTTTTGGGGGGTGAATTATTATTACTTATTGAGAGGGTTTAGAATTAATGTTTACCTTTGACGCCAGTTTTCCAGACAGTGTTGGTGTACCTGAGACCAGATACAATGTTGTTGCTAACTTGGAAAGAGAACTTCAAGCGATAATGGCTAGCTTCTTTCAGTGTAAACCATAAACCCTCGGGCTTTCCATCTGCAGGGATTGAAAGAACTATGTCTTCCCTATCTGGTGACACGATTGCCACACTAAGGAACTTCACTTCCGGTTCAAGTGTTTCTGTAATAAAATGGAGACCATTATTTCCATGTCAAATTCTGCAAATTCTTTAAAATTAGCTCATATATATATACACACAATCTAACTAAACATAATAAGTACCTCCAATGTTGTTAATATCCACACCTCCAAGAAGCTGTTCTTTCCATTTCCTTAAGCTCTCATCATCCTACACTCACGCAACGATCACCAACATAGAATAATGATAGTAAAATTATAGGCATTCATGCATGCATGTAAAATGTAATGGATATGTGTGTGTGTAAACCAAAAAAAAAAAAAAAGAAGATTTAACCTTATCTTTTTCAAGCTGTTCTTTGAGAGTGTACTGAGGACCCAAATGCAAATTGCGATTCTCCTCTTCGTTATCATCATCGCTCTCTGGACGGTGGTTGGTGGTCGTTTTTTCAGCAGAGCCCGCTTTGTCATCCATATTACTGGAACTTGGACCAGCTCCAACGGCCAAAGACATCAACTGCTCATCCAACACAACATCAAAATGCAGTACCAAACATCAAAGCGTTGTCGAGGAGAGACAGCTAACGAGAATAATAATAATAATGATCAATGTCTGTGGATAAGAAGACAGAAGAAAAGAGTCATGAAATCAAAGGACGCCATGGGAAAGACATGATGTGTCTGCAACTATTGGTCCACTTTTGGTTTTTGATTTTGTTGAAAAAAAAATCAAAAATGAAGGAAGGATGCAAAGGCTAAAAGAGAGTGTAAGGGGGCGGGTAGGTTTTTGAAGTGGTCGTGGTCCTTGGTTGTTGGAACATGGAAAGGGTTAAGAAATGGTCATCTGGTGACCCGAAATAATAGTAGTGTCCCATGTCACAAATGGAAAGCTTCAGTTATTAGGCATGGAAGGAAGAGCTTGAGTGTAGGGAGAGATCGTTTCTATCTCACAATATTGCCTCAAATTATGGGTGTTCCCATTAGCTAGCGATCTGATTATACGATATCATCACAATGGCCTCATTTAATTTTATTTTAGGTTTAAAACAATATTTATAAAAAAAATCAAGTGCATAATCTCAAAATCCCACATTTT
Organism: Gossypium hirsutum; assembly: GCF_007990345.1. Taxonomy (NCBI): domain Eukaryota; kingdom Viridiplantae; phylum Streptophyta; class Magnoliopsida; order Malvales; family Malvaceae; genus Gossypium; species Gossypium hirsutum. The sequence continues at coordinate 7,088,499 of NC_053431.1, read as the reverse complement.
TATTAAAAATAAAATTGATATATATTCTCCTATCCAATTAAAATAAGAAGTTCTATCCAATTAAAATAAGAAGTCGAATTGTCCAAGTAAACAAGAGCGAAGTCAGAAAATTTTTCTAGGGGGCCGAAATTATATTGTAAAAAAAATGTAATTTCACCATTTGAATAGAATTTATAATTTTTAAAGGGTTAAATCAAATTTTATTATTTTTAGAAGGACAAAGTGTAATTTTACCTTTATTTAAAAATTTTAAATGGCCTAAATAAAAAAATTTCATTTTAAGGGGGCCAGAACCCTGCCAGCCCGTAACTACGCCCCTCCAAGCCAACTATTCATTGACTCTTTAATAAAAGATTTTATACATATAAAGTATATCCTATTTTGTTGGCAATTTTGACTTGTACAAGGATAAGATATAAATATTTCCAATTAAGTAGCAAATAGAGGATACATTGGACATGTTTTTGTGAACAAACAAAAACTATATTTGAAAGAGTTTATCGTTATCCAATTGAGGTGACAATTTTGACTTGAATTAAAAGTTTTACTTCGATCAGAACTTCTTGATATCTTAAAGGATAAATTGTTGATCAGATTTACTTTAGGAGATTTATTTACCATAAAGTTAATCATGTACTCAGTATTTTGACACTCTTTTCTCAGACATTCTTTGAAGAGTTTAATTGATTGTATTATGAGGTTTTAGGAGAGTGATTGTAATAATTGGGATCAACTTTGAAGCTGCAATTATTTACTGGTCTGAGGGCAAATTGGACTTAATTCAAGAGTTCTATTATGTTAATGGTTAATAAAATCATTCTTTGAGTGAGACTGTAACACCCTCTAACCCTAAACTGTCACTAGAACAGGGTTACGAGGCATTACCGGACAATCGAACAATTTACAATTAATATTCAAATAATTATCGAACATATTATATTATAAAATAATTATAAAGTCTCTTGATTGGACCCTTAAGGCCCAAAATACATATTAGAGGGGAATTTGGACTTGTTCGGGTGCTACGAGGATATTTTTTTTAACTCAATATAACCCTTTTATAAATATCTAACCTTCCCTGCAATTTCAATCCGGGACCAATTCAAAACCAATATTTCAACCAATGCAATTTCATGTTTAATCGTATTAAAATCATACCTATAACATTAATTTGATAATTTACTCTATGAACATTTATATTACCATTAAAAATTAAATTAGAATTTCATTCATTCCATTCTAAATTTAACACCAATTGTATCATGTATATCATATAAATTTTCATACCATTTCATTAGTTTAAACACCAAAATACCAAATATCATTCTTTACAACAAAAATCATATAGTATTTTAAAGTGACCAAAATAACACCTATGTACATGCCACTTTTACCAAAAGAAAAATACATAATTGAGTTTTGCGCTGGAATCGGGATCGCCTGGATGCTGAACCAAGACCCTTAACACCTATTAACTTGCATACGGAAATAACCGTACATTGAGTATTTTATACTCAGTGGTATTACCATAATTCAAATTATAAACATAATTGTTGAGGCCTAATTTTGAATAAAATAAAATAAACCCAACTAACCTACCCTAACTCAAATTAAAATACCCAAATAATTAAAAACCCTAAGTCCACTAAGCCAACCCAAAACCTTAATACACAAAACAAATCAGAAAACCCTTGCCACTGCCTTTGCCATGCCGCTGCCCTAGCCTTGTCAGCCACCTGCTCCACCTGCCACCACCAACTCTGCCACCATTGACCTCATCCACCTGCAACAGAAGTGATAGAAAGATTAAAAAAAAAACAACTTGTAAAAGGATGGCTATGAAAAGGCCATTCAAAAATCATGTAAAGAGGTGAGATTTTTTGGAGGAAGCAATAAAACAATAAATCTCATTTTTAGCACATAATAGTCTCAAAAAAACAAAGAAAATCCAGCAAGTATTGAAGAGAAAAAAAAACAGATTCCAAAGGCTAAGGTCTCATCTCTTTTCCTTTTTTATTTTCAGTATTCGACTATACATACATATATTTTTTTTTCTTTTTTTTTCAAAAAAAACAGTATATACATATTTATATATAAACATAATAAAAAATTTTAAAAAATTTACCTTCGGTGGCCGACGGTGGTGACTGGCCGGAGTCTTCACCGGCGTTGAGGGTCTCTGCAGAGGAAAATGAGAGGAGGAGAGAAATTTCTTTTTAGAACAGAAGAAGAATGAATTTTTTAAAAGAAATCGGATTTAAATAGCCCCCAAAACGACGTCGTTTTGGGGTTGGCCATTAAACCCCAAAATGACGTCGTTTTGCCTGACCCGACCCGATTTGACCCGCTCCACCAAGGATCCGCGTGTTTTTCATTGGAGGGGCTAATTGCACTTTTAGCCCCTCTGCTTTTTTATGGTTTTGCAATTAGATTTATTGTGCTTTTAATTTGGGGCCAAAGTATATAGCGCTTTGCGATTTAGTCCCTTTTACTGTGTTGCGTTTTGAGGGGAGGAATAATTGTTTTTTTAGTCCTTTGTTTTGCGTGCATCCAAATTAATCTCTTTCCCTTTATTTCTTTTTAAATTGGCCCCAAAACTTTATTTTTGTTTCGAATTTAGTCCCTTTTCCAGATTTAATTTGTTTTTTTATATTATTTTTACCATTTTTTATTTTTAATATTATTTATTATTATATTTACTATTATCGTTATTATCATTATTATTAGTATATTTTTACTATTATTAGAATTATTTTTTAGTTTCAATTAATACTTATATATATATTATGTATATATTTATAGTTGTTTTTTTATATTATTATTATTCCTAATATATATATTATGTATATATATTTAAATACTATATTATACACATATTTTTAATACCACGTTATATACATATTATTATTGTGTCTATTTTTACCCCTATTATATTTGTTATTAATATTAATATGTGTTTTATTATATATGTATATATCTTTAATATATATATGTATATATTTATGTAGTATTATTGATAGTTGTTTTTAACATTATTATTTCTAATATGTATATATTATGTAAATATTTTAATACTATATTATGTATACATTTTTTATATATTACGTATATATATCTTTTTAATATTATATTTTATATATATCATGTATATTTTTTAATACTATATTATTTATATATTTTTTTTACATATTGTTTTATGTATATATTTTTTAATAACTATATTATGTATATATTGTTAATACTATGTATATGCTTTTTAATACTATTATTATGTTTATATTTTAATATATACATATGTATATAGGTAACATTATTATTGTTTTTAATATCATGTTCCCATCACTTTACTAACTATTATTATATGTATATATATATTCATTGTTTTTATTTCGTGTTTAATACTATTATTACGTTTAATATCGCATGCATTGTTATTGTTTTTAATATCATTGTCGTATTTATTATTTGTTTCGATGTATTTCTAACTCTTTTAGTTTTGTTCTTACCATTCTGTATCAGTTTGCTTTTCTTATTATATTATTAGCATATCATTATTTTTATTATTATTTTCTTTTTATTGTAAATATTGTTTTTGTTTTTATCCTAATGCTCTTATATTATATGTTAATATTTTTCATTCATTATATCATTGTTTGCACCGTTTATTTATTTATGAATTTTTATTTTAAGAATTATTTTATTCATTTTTTATTAATTTCAATAAATAAGGCAACGTGCCGATTTACCATTAAGTCGTTGATTTCATCGCTATGTTGGGTGAATATCATCGGCTCGTGTTAAAAACGGAACGTCCTTGTCAAAAGAAATCGAAATTATAAAAATTTTCGTGTTTTGATCGAATCATGATTAAATGTTACATTGAACTCGCATTTTCGAAAATTAAGACAACACATGTTTAACAAGATACCAATTTTGGGTGTCGCGAGGGTGCTAATACCTTCCTCGTGCGTAACCGACTCCCGAACCCTTTTTTTCTCTGGATTTTCGCGTAGACCTAACCTCGGCCTTCTTTTTGTTTAAAAAATAAATTTTCTTTTAAAAAAAGAGGATTTATTAGGTGTCCGATCACACCTAGGAAAAAGGATCGGTGGTGACTCCCTTTTTAAATAAAATCGAAAGTCGATTTTCAAATTTTCAATAAATCGCCTCAATTAGTGACCAAAGAAAAAATTTTACGTCGCTACAGCTGGCGACTCCACTGGGGACTTATTTTTGAGAGTCGAGTTGAATTAAACGCGTGTTGTCAAAAATTTCGAATTTCCTTGTTCAAATTAATATTTAGTCGTGATCCTCAAATTTTGTTTTCAAAAAATCATGCATTTGCATCATGTTGTAAGTATTTTCTCTAACTTGTTTTATCCTTTTGCTTTTTAGCTTTAAGTCTTTATAGTTTTAGCTTCTTTTAGTTTTAAATAAAAACGAAAAGGTTTGTGAGTTTTTCCCCATACACCGATCACTTGCATTTTTGCATAACATAAGCTTTCTACCTGGGCTCCGTCTGTTTAAGTGAAAGTAAACGCTATGCCTTCGTGAGTTAACTCGTCCCTCCGCACAGGCTAGTGAATACTTTCGGGTTACATATGACTTATGCTTTCGTGAGTTAACTTGTCCCTCCGCATAGGCATAAGTAAATGTGATCCCTCGAACTGAACTCGTAAGCCTGTGATAGGCAATGACCGAGGCTTCGTACTAATCTTAGCAGATGACAGTACGGACAATTCGAGTACCTATCTAGAACCGAAATCGCATATAGTGAACCATATGAGCCACCTAATTAGAGCCATGCCGAACCTTTGTCTGTTTAATAGTCACCAAAATAAGTACGCGGGAGAAACGCCTCTTGATTTTCATTTCCTTTACATTTACACTGTTTATGCAAAAGAATTAAACTGAGTAGCTTAATTTGTTGAAATTTCCATAGTTTTTCTCAGTTTATATTTGTTGTGATTACTAACCAAGGTTGTTTGTCTTTATTTTTATTTTTCATCATGCATCATAGGCATCTTGATTAGGAAGGTGTTGATTAGAGATTGGTTGCCAAAAACGGGTTTCTGATGGAGGAGTCAATTACACAAGTAACTGAGAAAAATGGCGTGGTTCGAGACTGGTCTTTGAAGACTCAGAAAGCGAAAGGGGATAGTTTAACGGAAGGATGTATCTCTAATCTTCCCGAGCAAGTAGCTACAAATGTTCGTCAGAATAATCTCGAAGACTTGACTCAGATTTGGAAACAGTGAGACTCAGATACTAGGGGGATTTTCACTGAAAAGTACGGGGATATATCTCACTTGATCACCATCAACGTAGACGAACAGTTGATTCAAGCCATGGTTCGATTTTGGGACCCAGCTTACCAGTGCTTTACTTTCAATCAGGAAGATATGACTCCGACCATAGAAGAATATGCTGCTTTGCTTCGTGTTGACAATGTACAATTCAACAAGATGTATGTGAAAGAGCCTAAGCCAATGAACTTCAAGAAAAAGCTAGTGAGGTTGACCGGAATGACTGATATATGGGCTGAAAAATAGATAAAGAAAAAGAATGAAGTCAGTTGTGTTCCATGGTTTTCTCTGCGAGACTTAGTTCAAAATCATCCAGATATTGCGAAGAGAATGAATCTGTTTGCTTTGGCCATTTACGGATTGATCGTCTTCCCAAAGGTTTTGGGGCATGTAGAAGTCGCGGTAGTGGATTTCTTCGAAAGGTTGGGTCAAGGGATCAACCCCATTCCAACTATCTTGGCCGAGACTTTTAGATCTCTGAGTAGTTGTAGCAGAAAAGGGGAAGGGCGTTTTATCGGATGCGCGCAGTTGCTTAATGTCTGGATTCTGAGCCATTTCTGGAAAGTAGAGCACACACCTTTCCACATGTTCTCAAAAAACATTCACCCCATTAAAGGCTTACTTTGAGAAAGATTGGCCGAAAGATGTCACCGAGCAGTACTGGGTTTTGGTTTTTCAAAACCTTCGCGCTGAAGAGATAACCTGGAGAGCACCATAGATTCTTCCTTCAATTCTGATATATAAACGCAGAAGCCAAGATTGGGTGTCTTTACTAGGATTATGGGGAGGAATTGGATACACTCCGTTAATGGTTCAAAGATAATTTGCTTCACGACAGTTCATACCCGCTACTGAAGGATTGGCACAATCAGAGTTCGCCTTTACGGGTGAAGGCTACATGAAAAGAATTTGAGATACTGCAAAGTCTTGGAAGGAAATTCACCTAATGGAGTTAGCCCTTTATGCTGATACTATCACTCAGGATTATAGCTTATGGGGAAAACGATGAGTGAATAGTCAACAAATCTCACCGACGAGTTACACTTTCTAGAATCTTTTCTTAAAAAAAATGCCATCCGAGCTGGAAGTAGCAAGACATGAATTTGAACGTGAAAAGGCCAAGCTGTTACGGGATATTAGTTCTCTTCAAGAGGAAAACTACCAGCTGAAGATCAGGGTTGAAATTGAAGAATCCAAAACCATGAAAGTTCAAAAAGAAGTTGAGATCATGAGAAATGACTTAAGGGACCTTCATTTGGAAAATAAGAAATTAAGAAACACTATAAAAAATAGTGGTTTGGGCAAGTCGTCAGCAGAATGGAAGGAAGGAATTAGCAACATCAAAGGAGGGATAGAATTCTGGAAAGGGAAAGCAAAGAAAGAAGAGGAAAAAGCTGCGCGTACTATGATAGAGTTAAAAAAGAAGAATGTTGAGTATGAAACTGTGACTGCAGAATTTGTGACTAGTCAGTCCGAACGTCAAAAGCTAAGAAAGAAAATACAAGATCTAGAAAATATGCTGCAATCTCATCAGCAATAGTTAGATACTCTTCTAAAAGCTCTAGAAGAAAAGAATGATCAGTACGACGGAGACACTCACACTTATGAAAGAGCTCTCCAAGAAAAAGAAATGCAACTCGGCTTTTTGATCAATGAAATTCGCAGGGCAGCTATGCAAGTTGTGCAATTATCAGATGAAGCCGAAGCTTTCAGTTGCCAATTCCCTCCGAGCCAAAGATCAAACATGTCAGAGTTCTTAGAGCGAGGGAAGAAACAAGGCAATGTGGCTAGGAAATTTGTGTAACTGTTGAATAAAAAAATGGCGAAATGTTTTGTAATAGACTCTTTTGATAAATGAAATGCCTAAGTATGGGGCTATCTTGAAATCAACACCAAATTCTTGCATATTTATTCATGACTAACATTCATTCGTCATTTATTCAATATTCATTTGTCATTCATTCATTCATTGCATGTACATATCACCATAATCATTCACTGTGGCTAAAACTGTATAATCCGCAGTTGTGACACTACAAGTCTAAAATCACGCCATTCTTATAGGACGCACCGAAAAGCTAGATTTATGGAAGCCTAGTTCAATGAAAGAATTGAAAGGATGGAAAGGGCCCAAAGAGAATTGCAAGAGTAATTGACCAAGTCACAACAGGAAGCAAGAGATTTGATGTTAAGATCTCGAGAGGAATCGCTCGAACAAAGAGATTAGATGGCCAAAATGATGGAAATGATTACAGCTTTGGTCAAAGGAAAGGAACCTATACAGAACCCTGACACTATGGAGCCTCAGCCAAGAACTAATCATGATCAGGATCCACTCTATCCCCCAGGATTCACTCCACCTCATGCACACACAACGCAAAGAAAATATCCTCAAAGGGAACCTACAAGCCACGAGCAACGAATTGTACCACCTACTCATCTAGGTCAAGGTACATTCGTATCAAACCTAGGAGCTAATCTTGCTGATCCCAATGTTTCAGATTTGGATGACCCGATAGAGATAGCCAGGTTGAAAATAGATGATCATGATGTTCAAGATAAGTATAGGAGTTTGGAAGAAAGACTCAAAGCGATAGAAGGTACTGAAGCCTTCTCTGCATTGAGTGCCAAAGAGCTCAATTTGGTGCCCGATCTGGTTCTGCCTCTAAAATTTAAAGTGACCGATTTTGAAAAATATGATAGAACGAAATGTCCAAAGGTACACCTTGTCATGTTTTGCCGGAAGATTACTGGTTACGTGAATGAAGATAAATTGCTAATACACTGTTTCCAAGATAGCTTGGTCGGATCGGCCCTTTGATGGTATAATCAACTTAGTAGAGAAAGGATCTAATCATGGAAAGACTTGGCATTAGCATTTTGTGAACAATACAAGTATGTATCCGACATGGTGCCTGATCGACTAACTCTGCAGATGATGGAAAAGAAGCCAACGGAGACTTTTAGGCAATACGCGCAAAGATGGAGGGATATCTCGGCCCAAGTAGAACCCCCATTGACCAAAACTGAAATAACGGTCCTCTTCATCAACACTTTGAAAGCACCGTTTTATGATAAGTTGGTAGGAAGTGCCACGAAAGACTTCGCAGATATTGTAATATCCGGGGAACTTATAGAAAATACCATCAAAAGTGGAAGGATGGAAGGTTCCGAGAGCTCGAAAATGGCAGCACTTGTAAAGAAAAAAGAGGCAGAAGCCTATATGGTGGGAACTGAGAATTACTACACTTCTAATCCGTATCCAACCCAGTCACGACCTCGATATCGCCCACCTCCAAACTTCTATTATCCTCCCCAAAGCCCTTACTATCAAGCACCACCTCATTACCCTTCTTACCCCGTCTACGCCATAAATAACTAAAGACTAGTCACTATGTTCCCACAGAATACCATGCCAGCTCAAATCCAACCTAAAAATGAACAAAGACCGACAAGATCCAATCTTGAAAAACCCCAGTTCACCCCAATTCCCGTGTCATATGGAGAGTTGTACCCAAAACTGTTGGAAAAATAATTAATATCCCCACATTATATGGCACCCTTGAAGCCTCCATACCCAAAATGGTACGATCCTAATGCCAGTTGCATATACCACGCCGGAAACCAAGGGCATTCTACAAAAATTGTCTGGCATTTAAAAGGAGGGTTCAAGGCCTCATTGATGCAGGCATCTTACGATTTGATGGTACTAGCAATAGAACTGGAAATCCGCTCCCTAACCATACTGAAGGGAATGTGAACGCAATGACCAAGGAAGACAAGTGGCAAACCAAAAGCTGCGTTTCTGAAATAAAGACACCTTTACAGAAGATATGGAAGGTGATGGTTGAAAATGGGCTGTTCTGTCGCCCCTACAGAATTTTTAAAGAAGGAAGTATAAAAAGTCAATGTTTTTATGGCTTCCATGGTATTGAAGGGCATGACATTCAGTCTTGTGAGGAATTTAGAAAGTTACTTCAAGATATGATGGATAATAAGGAGATTGAGATCTTTAACAAAGAGGCCGATGAGGGAGAAGTATGCGCTTCTAACAATCAATCATGAAGTTTCCCTTATAGCGCCAATCGACCATTGGTGATTTATTACGATGCAAAAAAGGAGCAAGTGAAACCAAAAATGATAATTGAAGTATCATCTCTATTCCCTTACAAAGACAACAAGGCAGTACCATGGAAATATGATGTCAACATTATCATACCTGAAGGTGAAAAATCCAAAGTCACGACCGAAAATATTGGAAAAGTAAGACATTTCACCCGTAGCGGGAGGTGTTATTCTAAAGTGGTCGAACCAATAAAGAAGACTAATGACTTGAAGCAGAAAGGAAAGGCACCGATGCAGGAGGCCGAGGTTGAACTTGAGACTCCTTCCGAACAAGAAGTTAAAAGGCCTGTGAATGAAGAGGAAGCACATGAATTCTTGAAGTTCATCAAGCATAGTGAATATAACATCGTGGAATAGTTAAGCAAACAACGGCACGAATCTCGGTATTATCCCTACTGTTGAATTCAGAACCACATCGGAATGCTTTGCTGAAAGTGTTAAATCAAGCTTACGTAGCAAGCAATATATCTGTCGAAAAGCTTGATAGGTGGGTGAATAACCTGAACGCGGATAATTTCATTTCTTTTAGTGATGATGAAATACCGCCAAATGGTAGGGGCTCCGTAAAAGCATTATATATCACAACCCATTGCAAGAGTTATATAATACCGAATGTGCTCATTGATAACGAGTCAGCACTCAATGTCATGCCTTTGGCTACGCTTTCTAGAATTCCAATTGATTTATCCTATCTGAGGCCTTATCACTCTATAGTAAAAGCATTCGATGGGACAAGACGAGAAGTCATGGGAAAAATTAAAATTCCTCTAGAAGTGGGCCCCTATATATATGACATCGATTTTCAGGTCATGGACATCATACCTTCGTATAATTGCCTTTTAGGAAGGCCTTAGATCCACTCTGCTGGGGCAGTTCCTTCATCTCTCCATCAAAAAGTGAAGTTTATCATGGATGGACTTTTGGTCACTGTCGTAGGTGGGGAAGACATTGTTGCATCTATCTCTGCGGATACACCATACCTTGAAATAAGCAAGGATGCAGTAGAATGTTCCTTCCGTTCCTTTGAATTCATCAATGCTATGTTCGTTGCTGAAGGAAATAAGATTCCTATGCCTAAGCTGTCAAGGAATACCAAGATGAGAATTAAACTGATTGTGATAAAGGAAGCCCGAGCGAGGAAAGGTTTGGGAAGATATTAGCAAGGGATAGTTAGAGCTCTAAAACCCGTGCCTCATAAGGCTCAATATGGTTTAGGGTTCCAGCCAGATATGCGACAAAGAAGAAAACAGTTATAGAAAGATTGAGAAAGGTGGATTGCAAGAGCCTTAGGCCGAGAATTAGAATGGGAGCCCATAACGTATCTTCCTTTGTCAAAAACATTTACATCTGCAGGAATGATATACTCCGGGCAAGATAATCCACGAAACACGCTACTATTAATTGAAAGGGGTCTTTCGAATGTCAGTATAAATGTCATTGATAAAAAAAATAATGCAATTAAAGATGTTTCAATGATACGCCCTTGTCTTCCTGGATTCGTTTTGAACAATTGGACTGTTGTGGATCTCCTTGTAGTTTCTAAGTCTCTTCCAGAGTAATGCTCAATGTTAACACTATTCTTTTTGTGTGTCCCCAAGTAATAGTGGAATTCTTTTGTAAGAGCTTATGTTTGCTCTTTATCATTTAAATGAACATTAATGGAGATGTATTTTGTCATGGTCCTTTCATTCTCATTAAATTCATAATTTTTTCCCTCTTCACACAGCCTATCATTGCATATATCTCACATCATGCCATACTTGTTGGTCCCAATACTTTGATGCTCCTCTACATTTTTCTTTTCCATTCAACTTTCAAGTGCTCGGATATCAACGATATGAACAAACTCGTTACAAATCTTGAAATCGATTTCGAGAAGGCTATTTGTTTAGGAGAGTTTGAAGCTGAGGAAAATACTGAAGACTATGTCTCATCTCCTGACTTACTAAGAATGGTAGAACAAGAAGATAAACAGATTCTACCTCATCAAGAATCTGTTGAGATAGTAAACTTGAGAAATGAAGAAAAGAGGCAAGAAGTGAAGATTGGGACTTCCATTTCAGATAACACCAAACATGATTTGGTCACTTTGCTTCATGAGTACAAAGTTGTATTTGCATGGTCATATCAGGAGATGCCAGGATTGGATAAGGATGTAGTGGTCTATAGGCTCCCACTGAAACCAGAATGCAAACCCATTCAACAAAAGCTAAGACGAATGAGACCTGAAATACTATTAAAGATAAAAGAAGAAGTCAAGAAATAATTCGACTTCCTACAAGTCTCTAAGTACCCACAATGGGTAGCTAACATAGTCCCAGTACCGGAGAAAGATGGCAACGTGCGAATGTGTATGGATTATCATGATCTGAATCGAGTAAGTCCTAAAGATAATTTTATTTTGCCACACATCGATACATTGGTGGATAACACCGCCAAACATTCATTGTTTTCGTTCATGGATGGATTCTCAGGTTAAAATCAGATAAAGATGGCTCCTGAGGATATGGAGAAAACTACTTTCGTAACGATGTGGGGAACATTCTGTTATAAGTTGATGTCGGTCGGATTAAAGAACACTAGGGCAACATATCAGAGGGCCATGGTGATGTTGTTTCATGACATGATGCACAAAGAAATAGAAGTCTACGTCAATGATATGATCGCTAAATCCAAAGGGGAAAGAGAGCATGTTGAGAACCTCAGGAAGTTGTTCGAGAGACTAAGAAAGTTCCAGCTGAAGCTTAATCCAACCAAGTGCACGTTTGGGGCAACCTCAGGAAAATTGCTAGGCTTCATCGTCAGCGAGAGAGGCATTGAAGTTGATCCAGATAAGATAAAAGCCATACAAGAACTGCCACCTCCGCGCACGCAAAAAGAAGTCAGAGGATTTTTAGGGAGGTGAACTACATCGCTCGGTTCATTGCTCAATTTACCAACCAGTGTGACCCAAATTTACGATTCCTTTGAAAACATAATCTGGGAGAATGGAACGAAGAGTGCCAAGTGGCTTTTGACAAGATAAAACAGTATTTGTCTAGTCCCTCGGTGCTCTTACCTCCAACTCCAGGAAGACCGTTAATATTGTATCTGACTGTGTTCGAAAATTCAATGGGTTGCGTACTGGGGCAACACGATGAGTCAGGGAAAAGAGAAAAGGCGATTTACTATCTCAGCAAAAAGTTCACAGAGTATGAGGCAAAGTACTCATCAATTGAAAAATTCTGTTGCACTTTGGTTTGGGTAGTTCAGAGGCTTAGGCAATATATGTTGTATCCTACGACATGGTTAATTTTGAAGCTGGACCCAATTAAGTACATGATGGAATCACCTGCCCTCTCAGGAAGAATGGCATGATGGAAGATCTTACTATCAAAATACGACATCGTCTATATGAGCCAAAAGTCAATAAAAGAGAGTGCAATAGTTGATTTCTTAGCAACTCGAACAACGGAGGAATACGAGCCATTGAGATTTGATTTCCCGGATGAAGACTTAATGTGCATTACGGGAAAAGAATATGATTCATCCAAAGAGAAGTCATGGAAGATGAGTTTTGATGGTGCATCGAATACATTGGGGCATGGGATTGGAGCAGTCTTAGTATCCCCAGAAGGGAACCATTATCCGTTCACTGCCAGGTTGAATTTCTTCTGTACCAATAACATAGTAGAATATGAGATCTGTATAATGGGACTTCGTGCAGCTATTGAGTCAAAATCTTAGAAGTGTAAGGGGACTCAGCGTTGGTGATATACCAAATCCGTAGAGATTGGGAAGTGAGAGATTCGAAATTAGTCAAATACAGCGATCTAGTGGCAGGGCTGATTAAAGAATTCAAAGAAATAACTTTTAATTACTTCCCACGAGAAGAAAACCAATTGGCTGATGCCCTGGCCACTTTGGCCTCAATGTTCAAAGCGAATAGAGAAACAGAAATAATGCATCTCCAAATGAGCATATATGAAGTCCCTGCACATTGTTTCAGCATTGAGAAAGAGCCAGATGGACGGCCATGGTTCCATGATATCTTAGAATATGTCAAGAATCAAAAGTATCCCGAATAAGCAAATGAGAACGATAAAAGAACAATCAGAAGAATGTCAGTGGGATTTTTTCTTGATGGGGACATCCTATACAAAAGAGGAAAAGATAAAGTGCTCTTGAGATGCGTAGATGATATTGAAGCTAGAAAAATACTTGAAGATGTCCATGAGGGAATTTGTGGGACACATGCAAATGGTTTCACTATGGCCAAGAAGATTATGAGACTCGATTATTACTGGCTGATGATGGAAAGTGACTGCATTAGTTATGCAAGAAAATGCCACAAATGTCAAATTTATGGCGATAAGATTCATGTAGTCCCTTTGCCCCTTCATGTAATGACTTCTCTGTGGCCTTTTTCTATGTAGGGTATGGATGTTATAAGGCCAATTTCCCCAAAAGCTTCTAATGGACAACGGTTTATTTTTGTGGTTATTGATTACTTCACAAAATGTTTAGAAGCCGCTTCGTTTGCCAATATGACGAAGACTACAGTTTGCAGGTTTTTGAAAAAAGAAATCATTTGTCGATATGGTTTGCCTGAAAGAATCATTTCAGATAACGCCTTGAATCTGAACAACAAGATGATGAAAGAAGTGTGTGGGCAATTTCAAATAAAGCATCATAACTCATCACCCTATTGCCTGAAAATGAACGGAGCTGTTGAAGCGGCCAACAAGAATATTAAAAAGATTATTGGGAAAATGACCGAGACATATAAAGACTGGCACAAAAAGCTACCATTTGCTTTGTATGCATATCGCACATCTGTGCGGACATCTATGGGAGCAACTCCTTTCTCTCTGGTCATGGAATGGAAGCTGTGCTACCTATCGAAGTTGAGATCCCCTTTCTACGAGTCTTAATGGAGTCGAAACTAGAGGAAGCAGAATGGGTTCGAGCTCGATATGACCAGTTGAACCTCATCGAGGAAAAACGTCTAAAGGCAATTTGTCACGGACAGATGTACCAGAAGAGAATGATCGCGGCCCATGACAAGAAAGTACAGCCAAGAGAATTCCACGAAGGGGAACTCGTGCTGAAAAAGATTCTCCCAATACAAAAAGACCTGCAAGGAAAATGGGCACCAAATTGGGAAGGACCATACGTCGTAAAGAAGGCATTCTCGGGTGGAGCTTTGATTCTCACTGAGATGGATGAGAAAGAGTTACCTAACCTAGTTAACTCAGATGCTGTAAAGAAATATTATGCCTAAAAAAAAGTGAGATCAAGGTGAAAACCCGAAAAAAGCGTCTTGATTAACACAAAAGATTAGGATGAAAACCCGAAAGGGCTTCTTAATGGAGTAAACCCGGGCTTAAAGAGCAAGACGGTTGAACGGTGGGTCAAACAGCGAGACTACAGTATTTGAAGCATTTCTGAAAGCTCGAAATCCTCTACACAAGAAGCCACACTTGAAAGGATTCTTGATTAAGAAACGTGGAAGAGTTCATGCATTGAATATCTAGAGCATTTGTATCTGTTGAATGCGATCTCTTTTCTCTTTATGACACTTTTTTTAATATCATTGGTTAACTTTCTTTGTTTGCTATATTTGAAATAAATAAATGTGAGGTACCCCTGTTGTCCCTACCTGACCATTTTTATGCATCTCATTATGTGGTTTATTTAAATGATAAATAGTGAAATGACATACTCTAGACAAAAGAAATGTTGAGCATTACCCGGATAAGAATTTGATAAGTACAAGAGTCTCAAAATAAGGACAAAGTTTAACCAGGGGAAAAAGAGTGATATCTGAGAAATGTTGATTACTCGTGAAGCTTGAGGACGGGTACAGGGCCTAAAGAAAAAGTCAAGAGCCAAAGTAATGAACGCAGATCATCACAAAAATCGTAACGAAAAAGGACATACGACAAACATGCTTAAGGCGCATAGCATAATCATGTAGGCATAAAAGCATTTAAGACAAACATGTGCATATCATGATAACATCATGCATGACATATACAGGTACTCCAGTAGAGCAAGAGGATGTGATAATAGCTGTACTAAATCAAAGGAAAAAACACCTGAGTTCCACCAAATGACATGTTTTGGTATTTTGATGTTTTTATTTCTATTTCAAAAATCAACTCATATTGCGAGAGGTGAGTTGAGCCTCAAGACACGTTGAGGTATTTTCAATTTCTGTCTTTCAAAAAAATCAACTCATATTGCGAGAGGTGAGTTGAGCCTCAGGACACGCTGAGGTAATTTTAATTTCTGTTTATCAAAAAAATCAACTCATATTGCGAGAGGTGAGTTGAGCCTCGACTCACATGCTAAGGTATTTTCAATTTCTATTTTTCAATTTATGTTTCAAAAATCAACTCATATTACGAGAGGTGAGTTGAGCCTTGAGACACGCCGAGGTATTTTCAATTTCTGTTTTTTCAAAATTCAACTCATATTGCGAGAGGTGAGTTGAGCCTCGGGTCATACGCTGAGGTATCTTTAGTCTCTGTTTTTCAAAAAAATCACCTCATATTGCGAGAGGTGAGTTGAGCCTCAGGTCACACACTGAGGAATTTTCGATTTTTTTATTTTTTTCAAAAATTAACTCATAATCCGAGAGATGAGTTGAACGTCAGTTTATATGCCGAGTTATTTTCGATGTTTGTTTTTCAATAAAGAATAAAGATTAGAGCTAATCGAATATATAGATTTTGCCTCCCCGAAGTTGCGCAGTGAAGTAGATCGAGGCTAGGAACCTCAGACCCCTAAAGAAGCGAGCAAAGTGAAGCTACGAGTCGTATCTCTGAAGTTGCGGTGAGATAGATCAAAGCTATAAGACACAGTGCACTAGAATGAGGCTACCTGAAGAAGAGGAGCATCAAAGAAGTCAAGACTCGGCGAGACCGGCCAAAATTGGCCCTTTTAAGGTCTTTGCTCCATTCCCGTTACACGACAATGAGCAAAGAGGGGCAGCTATTGAGGCCCAATTTTGAATAAAATAAAATAAACCCAACTAACATACCCTAACCCAAATTAAAATACCCAAATAATTAAAAACCCTAAGCCCACTAAGCCAGCCCAAAACCTTAATACACAAAACAAATCAAAAAACCCTAGCCACTGCCTCTGCCATGCCGCCACCCTAGCCTTGTCAGCCACCTGCTCCACCTGCCACCACCAACTCTGCCACCGTTGACCTCATCCACCTACAACAGAAGTGATAGAAAGATTAAAAACAAACAACAACTTGTAAAAGGATGGCTATAAAAAGGCCATTCAAAAATCATGTAACGAGGTGAGATTTTTTGGAGGAAGCAATAAAACAATAAATCTCATTTTTAGCACATAATAGTCTCAAAAAAACAAAGAAAATCCAGCAAGTATTGAAGAGAAAAAAAAACAGATTCCAAAGGCTAAGGTCTCATCTCTTTTCCTTTTTTATTTTCGGTATTCGACTATACATACATATATTTTTTTCTTTTTTTTTCAAAAAAACAGTATATACATATTTATATATAAACATAATAAAAAAATTAAAAAATTTTACCTTTTATAATTTCCGGCCACCATGCGCGGTGGCCGGTGACGATGGCTGACAGTGGTGACTGGCCGGAGTCTTCACCGGCGTTAGGGGTCTCTGTAGAGGAAAATGAGAGGAGGAGAGAAAAAAAAATTTTTAGAACAGAGGAAGAATGAATTTTTTAAAAGAAATCGGATTTAAATAGCCCCCCAAAACGACGTCGTTTTAGGGTTGGCCATTAAACCCCAAAACGACGTTGTTTTGCCTGACCCGACCTGACCCGCTCCACCAAGGATTCGCGTGTTTTTCACTGGAGGGGCTAATTGCACTTTTAGCCCCTCCGCTTTTTTATAGTTTTGCAATTAGATTTATTGTGCTTTTAATTTGGCCCCAAAGTATATAGCGCTTTGTGATTTAGTCCCTCTTGATGTGTTGCGTTTTGAGGGGAGGAATAATTTTTTTTTAGTCCTCCTTTGTTTTGCGCGCATCCAAATTAATCCCTTTCCCTTTATTTCTTTTTAAATTGGCCCCAAAACTTCATTTTTGTTTCGAATTTAGTCCTTTTTCCAAATTTAATTTGTTTTTTATATTATTTTTACCATTTTTTATTTTTAATATTATTTATTATTATATTTACTATTATCGTTATTATCATTATTATTAGTATATTTTTACTATTATTAGAATTATTTTTTAGTTTCAATTAATACTTATATATATATTTTATGTATATATTTATAGTTGTTTTTTTATATTATTATTATTCCTAATATATATTATGTATATATATTTAAATACTATATTATACACATATTTTTAACATCACGTTATATACATATTATTATTGTATCTATTTACCCCTATTATATTTGTTATTAATATTAGTATATGTTTTATTATATATGCATATATCTTTAATATATATATGTATATATTTATGTAGTATTATTGATAGTTGTTTTTAACATTATTATTATTTCTAATATGTATATATTATGTAAATATTTTAATACTATATTATGTATACATTTTTTATATATATTACGTATATATATCTTTTTAATATTATATTTTATATATATCATGTATATTTTTTAATACTATATTATATAAATATTACATATTATTTTATTTATATATTTTTTAATAACTATATTATGTATATATTGTTAATACTATGTATATACTTTTTAATACTATTATTATTTTTATATTTTAATATATACATATGTATATAGGTAACATTATTAGTATTTTTAATATCATGTTTCCATCACTTTACTAACTATTATTAGATGTATATATATATATATTCATTGTTTTTATTTCGTGTTTAATACATTATTACGTTTAACATCGCATGCATTGTTATTGTTTTTAATATCATTGTCGTATTTATTATTTGCTTCGATGTATTTCTAACTCTTTTATTTTTGTTCTTACCCATTCTGTATCAGTTTGTTTTTCTTATTATATTATTAGCATATCATTATTTTTATTATTATTTTCTTTTTATTGTAAATATTGTTTTTATTTTTATCCTAATGCTCTTATATTATATGTTAATTTTTTTCATTCATTATATCATTGTTTGCACTGTTTATTTATTTATGAATTTTTATTTTAAGAAATATTTTATTCATTTTTTATTAATTTCAATAAATAAGGCAACGTGCCGATTTAACATTAAGTCGTTGATTTCATCGCTATATTGGGTGAATACCATCGGCTCGTGTTAAAAACGGAACATCCTTCTCAAAAGAAATCGAAATTATAAAAATTCTCGTGTTTTGCTCGAATAATGATTAAATGTTACATTGAACTCGCATTTTCGAAAATTAAGACAACACATGTTTAACAATATACCAATTTTGGGCATCGCGAGGGTGCTAATACCTTCCTCGTGCATAACCGACTCCCGAACCCTTTTTTTCTCTGGATTTTCGCGTAGACCTAAACTCGGCCTTCTTTTTGTTTAAAAATAAATTTTCTTTTAAAAAAAGAGGATTTATTAGGTGTCCGATCACACCTAGGAAAAAGGATCGGTGGCGACTCCCTTTTTAAATAAAATCAAAAGTCGGTTTTTAAATTTTCAATAAATCGCATCAATTAGCGACCAAAGCAAAAATTTTATGTCGTTACAATAATAATCATATCATTAAATCATATAACTTTATTTTATTTTATTTTATTTTATTTTTTTACTAGACCAAGTCAAATATAAATTTGTCATTCTCAATATATTCATACAATTCAATTTAGCTAATCAACAATTGAAATCATATACATTCATGTTGAGCCATTATCCATCTCATGAACCATTGGTTCATGCTTTCCATTCTCATACTCACAGTCAAATCATATTTTTTTTAATTCACATTCCATTTTCACATTTCTTTCAATGGCTCAACCAATTTATTTTATTCAGTTTAACTTTTCCTTTAATTACCCCTATTAACAAACTCGGACTTTGGCGGATACACAGATCCAACCAAACACATCAGTTTGGCACGCAGTGCCTCATCGGATAGTTTGAAGCAAAGTTGACACCCAGTGTCTCATCGGTAGAGCCAAAGTAAAGTGGTACCCAGTACCTCATCGAATCTATCCGAAGTAAAATAGTGACACCATCGACTCGAGGTCGAAGTATCCTTGAACACTTCCAATCCTATGGCATGCCAACTATATCCGACTCAACCTGACTAGTTAATAGGGTTTCCGAATCACATATAAATCTCAATTCAGTCACAATTTCTCACATTTTCAATTCAATCATTTTCCACTTTTCAATCAATTTTCAATTCACATATTCATAATTCAATATACTTTCTTAATTCAATATGCATTTCAATTATTCACATATAATCACAATTCAATTTTATTTCATACAATTCAATACTAATACTTCTGTCATATTTACTTATTAAATATAAATATCAAAATAAACATTAAATAATGAATAACTTGAATTATAGTAATACAAACCTGAATTTATTCGTTTACTCCTCAACAACTTTTTTCTTTCCTTTCGATGCCGATGCCTCGGGTTCCTTATTAACTTTTAAAGCTTAAAGCTTCAAATCCCTAGTTTTTCCTTTTCTTTTTTTCTTTCCCCTTTTCTTCATTTCTTTCCTGTTTGTTATTTTGTTCTTCTTTTCTATCTTTGTTTCTTATTTCTTTTATGCTTTTTTTATTTTATTAACATAATATAATATTAATATCATATATTAAAATATCTTTTACTTTAATATTAAGTAAATTAATAATTATATAACAAGTGTACATATTTATATTTATTATAAATGTATGGTCTCATCACCATACACTTGTCATTATTTAATTTATTTATCACATAAAAATCTTATAATATAATTATTTAATTAATAAATATCTTTTAGCTTAATAATAATAAGTAATAAATATCTATTTACTTAAATAAAAAGTAATTAAATATTTATGTTACAATTGTATACATATTATTATTACATTTGTATATTGTTATCACCATCCACTTGTCAAAATCATATTTTATTTATCATATAAAAATCTAATTATTTTAAATTGATTTAATAAAATTTTATAACTAAATTAAATATTTATATAATCATTGTTTGAGTAAAAATCTTAGATTTTTACTCTATTTTGCCGCCTCATCTTCCCAAATAGGCTTAATTGCCTATTGCGTCCTTGTTATTTCCTTTTTAATCTATAGTTAGACTTTTACCCCTTATTCAATTTAGTCTTTTTTTCCTAATTACTATTAATTAAGCTAAATTCACTTATTTAAAACTTAATTAAGCTCACTATTAGGCTCCTAATTACTCCTAATAATTATTTACTAATTCAGTTTACTAAGACAGAGGCCCGATATTGCACTTTTTCGATACCCATGAATTTTGGGTCATTACAGAGACTCTGTTAATGGTGAAGCTAGGGGGTTGGCAATGGCCTTGGCCCCCTTAAAATGATTTTTTTTTATTTAGGCCCCTTTATAATTTATAAAATTTTAAATTAGTAATAGTAAAATTGCACTTTACCTCCAAAATTATAAAAATAATATATATATAAGTAATCGTAAAAATATACAATTTAATTCCGCCTCTCCCAAAATAATTTCTGGCTTTGCCCTTAGGCTTCGGAGATGCAAAATTGATGAATTCAAATTGAGTTAACATGAATTGATTTTATTTCTCTCCTTGTAAATTCTCACGTAAACTATGTTGTTCTATTTTTCCGTATTGTCAAGAGCACACTAAAAGCTGAATAAACTTCATACTACTTTCACTATTCATTAATGTGAGAGTACAAGTCTTTAATAGATGGAAGAGAATGAGAATAGCACTAACTAACTTGACAGTTAACAATTGCTTTAGCTAACTGACTAATTTCTAACTCCTTAACCCTAACATGCCCCAAACTTGTTCCTTTCTTCTCAACTATAGTAACTTGACCAGTTGTCACTCGAAGCTGATTTCGAAACTTGTTGAACAGACTTGCTGCTAAAGGTTTGGTCAGCATGTCTGCAACTGCTCTTGGCTTGGTACATGACCCACCTGAAATAAGCCTTGTGCAACCTTCTCCCTCACAAAAAAGAGGTCTAATTCCACGTGCTTGAATTTCGAGTGCATGACTGGGTTTCCTGCAACTGCCACAGCTGTTAAACTGTCACACCACACTAGTGCTTTGCCACGAGGAGAAACACCTAACTCGGTCAACAACGACTGGATTCACACCATCTCAGCAGTAACATGGGCGAGACTTTTGTATTCAGCTTTGGCAGTCGACCGAGAGACCACCTGCTATTTCCTAAAGCTCAAGGAAATTGGACTTCCTCCAAAAAAAACACAGTAACCAGATGTGTGATGGCGATCATTAATGTCAGACCCCAGCTAGCATCTGAAAACCCTTCAAGCAAGAGCTTCGAGCTCTTTATAAACTGTAGTCCAAGATCCAAGGTCCCATGCAAATAATGTAGGACTCTCTTGATAGCTTTGAAGTGGATGTCCAAAGGATTGTGCATGAATTGGCACACTTTGTTGACGGCAAAGGCAATGTCGGGTATGGTAATCACCACATACTGCAGTACCCCTACAATGCTCCTGTACACGTGAGCATCTGCAACAGGTTGTCCTTCACTGGCGAACAACTGACATGTTGTTGTCATAGGTGTAGGTGTAGCTTTAGATCCCTCCATATACGCTCGTCGCAACAGATCCAGTATGTACTTCCTTTGGTTAAGAATTAAACCAGTGGTGGTGTACTGGACTTCAATGCCTAGGAAGTAGCTAAGGCGACCAAGATCTTTTAATGAAAAAGTCTCATCAAGTTGCCGCACAAACTGATCTATAGCTTGGTTGTTGTTCCCTGTAATTATAATGTCATCTACATAGATTAAAACATACATGAGTTGGGAGCCTGATTGGTAAACGAAGAGAGAAGTGTCAGCTTTAGAGGCAACAAACCCAGTAGCCACTAGAAATTCCTTAAGCTTATGAAACCAAACCTGACGGGCTTGTTTGAGGCCATAGAGTGCTTTCCTCAATCGACACACTAACTGTTGACCCTTGTCCCCTTGTTGTTGAAACCCTGATGGTTGAACCATGTAAATTTCTTCTTTTAAATCACTATTCAGGAAAGCATTGTTGATGTCAACTTGGAGAAGGGACCACCCAAACGAGACAGTAAGAGCCAACATCACTCGAATAGTTGTCGGCTTAACAACAGGGCTAAAAGTATCTCGAAAATTAATATCAGTTTCTTGGAGATATCCCTTGACCACCAATCTCCCTTTGTACCAAGCGACAGACCCATCAACATTGCGTTTGACTTTAAAAATCCACTTGTAACCCACTGCTTTTCTTCCAGCAGGTAAAGGCACAAGGTCCCAAGTGTGGTTGGCAAAGAATGCAGTGTATTCAGTACGAGCAGCTGCTGTCTACGTAGGGCTTTGAAGTGCTTCAACAATAGAAGTAGGCTCATGATCAGAGAGGGCAGAAGTAAATAGTTTGGGCTTGAAGATCTCACTTTTAGACCGAGTCTGCATCAGATGTGTATTAACAATAGGCTGAATCTACCTGGAAGGAGACGAGGAGCATGTTGGAGATGGACAAGAACCAGGCACAACTAATGATTGATCAGGATCAGATGTATATGCCAAGAGACCAGGAGTCAGAGAGGAGCCTGGAGATAGTGGAGAAGCAGACTGTTGAACTGAAGAATCCACAACAGATGGTGACCGACCAGGACCTACCTCATGTGCCAAGATATTATATTCCAGAGAAAAGCCTTTGACCACCATAGGAAGAGCAGACTGATGATGAACTACCCGGGCTGGCCTCTCAGAAGAGAACTCATGTTGGAATAGAAAATGGTCCTCATCAAATGTAACATGCCGAGAGACAAACATTTGACCACTCCTGTCAAGGTACCTATAGCCTTTTTGATTTAGCCCAATACCAAGAAAAATGCATAAACTGGACCGAAACTGTAGTTTTTTGGGATGATAAGGTCGCAAACACGGATAACAGGTACAGCCAAACACTTTAAAATATGAGTAAGATGGTTTTACTTTATACAACACTTCATAAGGGCTTCATTGTTGTAGAACAGGTGTTGGCAACCTATTAATCAAGTAAATACCATGTGCAAAAGCATATGACCAAAATTACAAAGAGAAACCTGCTTGAGCTAGAAGTGTCAGTCCCATATCAACTATTTGTCGATGCTTTCTTCCAATCACCCTGTTTTGCTCTGAAGTATGAGGGCAAGTAACCCTATGCTTGATGCCAAGACTAGCTAGTTCCTGAGATAGTGAATGATATTCACCTCCCTAGTCAGACTGAAGCATTTTAATGGAACCACCAAACTGAACACGGACCATTTGATTGAACTGTAGAAAACACTGAAACACTTTTGCTTTTGACTTTAGAAAGTAGACTCAGGTATATCTACTGTACATATCTACGAACGAAACATAGTAGAGAAAACCATTTGATTTAATATGGGAAGAACCCCAAATATCAGATTCTACTAATTCAAAAGGTTTTGAGTACACTGTGCTAGAAGCATTAAAGGGCAGCTTATGTGCATTGCCTAACTGGCAAGCTGAACAAACATTCGATATATTTTTCCTAGCAAAAGGAATGTTACAATTGCGCATAACAACCTCAAGAACAAAGGAACAGGGATGCCCAAGCCTTCTATGCCCAGAGTAGGTGAAGAGGATAATCGAGCTGTATCTAAAAACTGCGAGGTAAAGTGTGAATCTGCAGTAGGTGGGTGAGGGGACGAGCTAGACACGTTGAACCTATAAAGACCATCATGCATGTGCCCACTCGGAGTGTTTTCTTTGTCTTTATATCTTTACATAACACAAGAACGGGTGAAATTCAAAATAAACCTCATTATCTCTGGAAAACTGACCAACAGACAATAAGTTTTTACAAATATTAGGAACATGGAGAACATTTTGAAGGCGCAATAGCCTAGAACCAGCCAACATACTGGTAGAACCTACATTAGCAATCCAAACAGGAACATCATTTTTCATTGAACAAGACTCGTACCTGCATAGGGAGCAGCATTTGCAAGGGATGTTATATTGGGCGTGATATAATTTGGGGCGCCAGAATCAGGGTACCAAACTTGGTCAGAATCTGAAGTTTGCAAAGGAGGCTGCCAACACGAGTTGCACTTATGAGAACAGGAACGTGTAAAAGAACCATTCTGTTCTCGAACCTGATGATAGTTAACTGACATTTGTTGGTTGGTACTGACCCCTGAAAAAGTCTCATCAAAGCGAAGATAACAAGTCTGAACCAAGTGACTAACTTTGCTACACAGTTGGCATTAAGGCCTAGAATGAGACCAACCACGACCACTTGTACGACCCCTGGTACGAGATCAACCTCGACCATGTCCTCGATGACCAGGTTTATACTCTTGCTCGTAGGTATTTGAGGTCCCAATTTTCTCATCAGTGGCTTACTTGTGATGAGAAGCCAAATTCGCTTGTAGTGGAACTTCTGTCAGAAGAGCTAGTTGCCTTGTTCCGCAGTCAAGTAACATTTCAGTTAAGAGGTCAAGAGACATTTGAGTTGCCGAGGAAAAAATACAAATAGACTCGTATTCCATCGAAAGTCTAGCTAGAATTATACTGACCTGTTTTTGTTCAGAAATTTGACTGCCAGCAGCAATCAAGTTATCACACAATGTTTTTACCTTGGCCAAGTATTCTTTCACTGTAAGATTTTCCTTTTTGACAGAGTAAAAGGCATGACGCATACTGGAAATTTTGACATTAGATTTTACACCAAATCGTCGTTCAATGATTGACCACACTTCCAAACTAGTCTTGGCCATTGTAAGATGGACCAAGATTTCATCAATTACCGTAGACAACAACCAAGAAGCTAGGAATTTATCTTGCTTCTTATAGAGAAGAAAAGATGGAATATTAACAGGCTGCCCATCATGTCCAGAAATAAAAGGAGAGGGGATAGAAAAAGTGCCAAAAACATACCCTTCAAGCTCATACCCCTTAAGAATGAACAAAATTTGATGTTTCCACAATAAGTAGTTTTGCTCACCAAGCTTAACCGTGTCATGTTTCGAGAAATACTGAACGTTCGACAACGGAGTAGAAGTCTGACCTTGCAAAGCAGCATTGGATGAGTGACACGGTGTATCACTTGGATGTAGGGCTTCAGTATCCATGGACGAAGACGAGAAAAAAAACTCAGTTATGCCAAGAACACACTGGCTCTTGATACCATGTCAAGATCACACCAGAAGCTGGATGAACTTCATACTACTTTCACTATTCATTAATGTAAGGGTACAAGTCTTTAATAGATAGAAGAGAATGAGAATAGCACTAACTAACTTGACAGTTAACAACTACTTTAGCTAACTAACTAACTTCTAACTCCTTAACCCTAACACGTCTCAACTCTTATTCAAACAACAAATAAAACATAATTTGAAACAAATGCAATCCAAAATATTTTCGATAATAATAATCAAATCTAATTTAGACACATACAAGAGCGTAAATAAATAAATAATATCATCACCACATGACAAAAATAATAATCCTGTTGACTTTTTTGAGAAAAATATTGGCCCTCTAGATGTTCATCTTCAATTTTCAACACAACGCCCTTGTTGACAACAATATTCACAAAGATGAGGTTATTGTAGTGGAACGCCATCGATTCTTCAAGTTGTAGTTCTTTGCCAAAATTATAACCATTGCCATTACCATTGTAAGCATCAGGAATTCATTTCTTCCTGATCAAATTAAATTAATGATTGTTTACCCACAAAATATATTCTGACCATCACATCTACAATTCCTATGGATTTAAAATTTTCCAAACAAAAATCTTGTTGAAACTATAACACATTGTTGGAGTTTGAGAAAGTTAACATTGTCCTACATATAAGACACATTTCTCTTCTGAAGCTTGACCCATTCCAATCTTCAAACCCTCTCAACATTTGGCTTTATAGGTTCTTTGTTTCCAGTATAACACTTATGTATACTTATATTGTTAATTGAAACAAAATTTACGGCAACAAGAGGAAGTAGCTCTACTAGCTGAAGCAAAAGCAACCTTGACTCTTGGAAAGGAGTTGGACTTGATAGCTTTAGGTGATGAAAACGTGTTGCTGAGCAAGCCAGTTGAAATGCAAAGAAATAGAAAAAGCATTGAGCCTTGAGACGTGGCCGAAGTCTCTAGGGGATTCGTTGGGGTGATGATTGGCCTTTAGGCCCTTGGACGATGATTTTCGTATGTAAGTTTATCATGTGAGAACTATAGTTACATTGGATTTTTTTGAAGAAGGCTTTGAGCTTGTTTCATTGGGTGCTGATGTTTAATGATGATGTCAAGAGATGGTTTTATATAGCAAAAAACATGGGTTGTTCCAAGTAGATGAATTATGATATGGTTCTATTTTGCTTATAATTCTAATGCACTCAACTTGATGAAGGATTGAATTCTAGAAAAGTCCACCATTTACACTTCTTCATACACATGAGTCTTGAGGTGTATTTTTTGCTTGGTTTGAGTTTAGCTGAGATGGATTAAAGCTTAGGGTTGCTTCAAAATGGTGTAGGCATTGTACATGTGTTGAGTTTGTCTCTTGGCTATGATCATGGTCAGTTTCTTAACCTGATTTAGGAATTTGCTCCATTTAACACCTTTTATTCATGATAAAAGTTAATTTGTTAAGAAAATAAATACTTATATAAGCAAAAACATAATAAGATATATGTCTCAATTTAATATATATAAATTTTGGTTTTATAGTTCACACTTCAAAATTGTAAATGAATTTAGGGTTTAACAAGAAAAAAAATTGAAAATCAACTCAAACCAAGGTGTGTGGACAGTTTATATAATGCAAGTTAAAAAATCGCAGTTATTCCAAATTGAACTAAATTTTGCTTTTTTATTTAATTTATAATTAATTTTAATATTTTATGATATAAAATAAATATTTTATATTTAAAATAGTGAAAGAAAAACTTATCAGTTCTATATAAAAAAAATATCATATAAATGTTGTTGATGTTATGAATATCTTATTAAGTGGATGCCCATTATGATGAAGATAAAGTTTTGATGTTCTTTAAATTCTAATAGTTATTAGAATTAAATCTCTACTTCTTTTATACTTCTTATGCTTATAAATAGAGACTTTGATGAAACATTGTAATCACCCCTTTTGATCAATAAAGTATATTCTCTGTTTCTTTGTTCTTGATTCTCCCCATTTCTCTTTATTTTATAACACGTTATCAGTACAATCTTGCTCAAAATGATAGTTCCTTTTATCGACGATCAAATTTATCCTCCATGATTTTCAATTTCTTTGACGGCAAAATGTGAAGTTTTTACAGAAAGTTTCTTTTATTTAATGTTTTTCATATCTGATTATTATTTTTCATACTTCTTTCATTATATGTTATCATTGTTTTGATTAACTTATTTTACTTCTTGTTCTTAAGGATGGTGAAAGATTTGATATCGTTATCCATATGAAATCAAGAATATTTTTGAACTATCTTATACCTTCTAGTGATGACGATGATGTTAAAGATCTTCAGGTATATTTTACTATATTTTATCTATTGTTTATTATAATTGGAGACTAATCATGACAACAAGCATAGATAGGTTTTGATTTGAAATCTCACGCATGTTTGCGTTGGTAATTATGAAATAAAGAATCTATTAGGATGTTTATAAGTTTGTCCTACTAGATTTGTTGCATTTCCCGAAGTGAATGTAAACATAAAGAAAATAAAAGATATACTAATGGACTACTAAAAGTGGGAACATAGTAATAAATAAGAGAACAATGAGAGTTCTCAAGATAACTCTTTAAAGGGTAAAGATAACTTATGTTATCAATATGTGATATGAAATATTTTGTTTCTATTAATATTCTTTGAGGAAGGATATGAAAATGTAGGAATGAATTCTATCATTATAGATAGAAAATATTTATCTTATTTAGTATTGAAACAAACAAATATTATTCCAATATTTGATAGTATAAAATTAGTTGAAAGCTCCAGAAGAGCTAATATATCACTATCTAAAAAGCACAAAATTTGTGATGGTTAATGCATTACTTTTAAAAGTTATTTGTAATGGATCTCATATTGGGATTGTGAATAAGGAAAAGATTATATTTCATATGAATAAAAAAAAGGGGGTTGAGTTATTAATTTATAATATTTATGATATTCTTTTGTCATCATCCATATTAAAGGGTTGAAAGCAAAATATTTGACTGTGAAAGATCTACTCATAAGCAATAGAATATGATAATTCTATCTAAAGCTTATTATGGTTGGATGCATCTAAAGTTGTAAGTATTTTTTAAAAACTGTGAGTATAACTCTACAATATTCAGAATAAGTTCTCAATTAAATTTACGTAGTAAAATATTACTAATGAGAACTTGCAAGAGAGAAAACTTATGTATGAAAAGTCATTGGTTATGTACTTGTTATATGCATGAAAAATAAGATCCACTCTTAAAGTTTACTATTAATAGATTTTTGGGCATTTGAAGATTTTAGCATATTCCCTGAAGTGAATACTGTATATAATTATTTGGAAATTATATTTATTGACTTTGTGGCATTATAGACTTCATATTGATATAGACATTTCCAGTAGTAAATGACATAATAGTATCTATATGTGGATACAAATTAAAAAGAATGATAATAAAATTATTAATTTGTTACAATTTAGTACAATTGAAGCACATGTTAAAGTAAACCAGAAGTTTACTAATACAAATGTGTTTACTACTTGGCGTGACCAGTTAGACCATCCTAGATCGAATATGATGCGAAAATTAATTGAGAATTCATATGGACATTCAACTAAAAAATCAGAAGATTCTTTAATTTAAAGAATTCTCATTTGTTGTTTGTTCTCAATAAAAATTGGTTCTTAGAAACTCATTAGCTAAAATTGAGATTTAATGTCTTGCATTTTTGAAATGAATATGGGCTCATTCATCCACCATGTGGATGGTTTTGATATTATATGATTTTGGTAGATGCATCTAAAATAATCACATACGTTATCAACTCGCAAATGACAGACTGATTGTTTAAATGACTAATTTCAGATTATGCAATTAAAACAATTCATCTTGCTAATGTTGGTGAGTTTACATCCCAAGTTTTCAATGATTATTACATATCAGTTGGGATAAAAGTTGAACATCCTGTAGCTCATGTTCACACATAAAATAATTTAGCTGAATTGTTTATCAAATGCCTCCAACTAATAGCTAAATCATTACTTATGAGAACAAAACTTTCTATTTCAATATGAGATTGTATTGATTTACATGTTGTACGCATCAAGCCAATAAATTATAAATACTCCCCATTACAATATTTATTTTTGGTCAAGAGCCAAATATTTCTCATCTTAAAATTTTTGGATATGCAGTATATGTTCCAACTACTCCACCACCATGCACAAGTCATAATAAGAGATTGGGAATGTATACTTATATGAGTCTCCTTATAATATTTTTGAGCAATTAATTCGAGATTTAATTGTGACATGAGTTGTCAATTTTCCCAACATTAGGGGGAGAGAAACAATAACTTATAATGAGTTAGGGGCAGAGTAATTGAACCAAAAGTTCAATAAGGATAACTTATTACAAGTTAACTGTTAGATATATTTATAACCTTAATGAGAATAACCAAATGTCATATACCATATAAAATTTTAATTTGAATCAAAGTCCCAATAGGACAATCAGTTAGAATAAATAATAGATTGATCGGTTCCAAAGATGAAAATTATTCTAGTGGTTATCCAGTGGAGGCGGGTGCTCCAAAAGAGAACCAAGACATAACTAATAAGTAAAACTTCAGAAGAGATTCAGGTACCTAAAACTAAATTTTAAAATAATGAAAATAAGATATCTCGATAAGTTATGTCAATTCGAGAAAATGTGGAACCGAATAATAAAAGTGGTCAACAATGATTTTACATGCAATATTATTATTGAAATAATGAAATAAAAGGAGGATCTTGAATAAATCTATTGAGAAATATAGATATGGAATAAATTGATCTAAATAGAAAGACGCAACTCAAGTACAATTAAATTCGAGGAGTTTTTGGACCAGTAGTTCAAATATTTAAATGTATAAAGCCAATGAGGGTGCAAATGAAGTAGTTTTGCAAACGCGGAATAAAAATATAAAGTTTTTCGCTAAGTACTGGTATTGATTATGAAAAGATATAATATTCTTTTGTGGATGCAATAACCTTTAGATATATTATTAAATTTACAATTCATAAAAGATTTAACTTGTGTCTAATAGTTGTTGCTATAACCTTTATAAATCACTATATAGTAAAGTTTATATTAAAATCCTTGAAGGATTTAGAATGCTAGAAGCATATTGAAATTCTCGGGAAATTATTCATTTATATGAATTGAAATAATTTGAATATATGTAGTAAATTTGACTTAGTGAATAATAGTTGAAGGAGATTATAAAATGATCCAAAATACCTATTTGTGCTTTTATAAAAGAATCATGATTAAAGTTTGTTATGATTATTATTGAATCTCCTGAAGAGATCAAAATATATTTCCCCAAATTTCCCTCACTCGTGACTTTTAAAAAAACGGTAATATAAATGCTTAGCAAAAACATTTAAATAGTCATTTGAAAAACTAATATTCAAGACTGAATATGTAGAATATGAGAAAGTATGTGATGTTTTCATGAGAGGGAGTAAATACGCGTTGTACTCTTTTTCCCTTAACCGAGGTTTTGTCCCATTGGGTTTTCCTGGTAAAGTTTTTAATGTGGCAATATATTATGCGTATTATAGATTGTGTATTCTTTTTCCCTAGTTAGGTTTTTATCCCACAAGGTTTTTCCTAATAAGGTTTTAATGAGGCACATTATCTACCAATGGACATCCAATGGGGAGTGTTATGAATATCTTATTAAGTGGATGTCCATCATGATCAAGATAAAGTTTTGATGTACTTTAAATTCTAATAGTTATTAGAATTAGATCTCTATTTCTTTTATACTTCTCATGCCTATAAATAAAGACTCTGATGAAGCATTGTAATCACCGCTTTTGATCAATAAAGTACATTCTCTGTTGCTTTCATATTTTCTTTGTTCTTTATTCTCCCCATATCTCTTTATTTTATAACAATTGATTATTTTTTATTGACTTGAAAACTTATTGTTTTTTTAAATATTTTTTATTGACTTGAAAACTTATTGTTTTTAAATATTTTTTGACAAAATTTTGAAACTTTGTCAAATAATATTCAAGAGACATAAAATAAACTTTCCAAAAAAAAAGAAAATTAAAATTAATATGAAAAAACTTAAAATTGAATCAAATTATGATGGAAAGTATGAAAATTTTTAAAAAATGATGATTAAAGCGTATCATCGTTAAATGGATCTCTTAAGGGTAAAATTGGTTGATCCGGATTCATTAATATTCTTTTTTTTAAGTACGATTTTTATACTACCCATAAATTCTCAAAACCCTTAAGATGAAAGATAATACATGTTTATACATACTTGAACTCCAATCCCCCTCGATTATTGCAATAGTAACGTTGTTGATTAAATTAAAGCTCAAATCAATAGATTCATTAATATTCTTAATTATAGTTTTACAAATCCATAATTTTTTTATATAATACCTAGAATTATCCATAACCCCTCCCCACCTTTAAATAGGAGGATAAACGCGCTTGAGCCTATGTCTTTCTTCGTCTTTCTATATTGGTAACAATGTCAATACCAACCAAGTTAAGACTCAATCGATCACAAATCCATAATTTTTGTTAGTCTTGGGTATTGGCCAAAAAATTGTGTCAAAATTATATTTTAACCTGGTGGATTAGTTTAAAAAAACGATATGATATTGTATCAAAATCGTATATGAGTACGGGTCTTAACTTGAATGAAGTGGTGATTAAAGCTCTTGTCTATTCATATTGTGTTATCACACCACTAATATCGTATAAAAAATCAAAAATTGAAAATAAAAATATATTAATTTAATCCAAAATTGAGAATATTGTATTTTACTCTCTTTTTTAATTAGGAATAAAAATGTTAACTAAATAAAGATGAACAAAATTTATCAATTTCCCCATTAATGAATTTGAGGTGTTTTAACATCCAACACATGCAAGCCTTTGGTTTCACGTACTACAATTATATAACTAACTAACTAACCATGCAATTTTCGATTTGGTATCAAATCAATCCTCCTCTTCTAAAACCCTAAGAATCGTGCAATCTACATTGTGAAACGGAAGAATATTTTAGGTGTTAGAAGAAAAAAGATTTGAAGGATTTAGGGATCAAGGATCAAGAAAAATGAAGGGGTTGTTCAAGTCGAAACCTCGGACCCCGGTGGAGATGGTGCAGCATCTGCATGAGCTTCTTGTTTTCGTTCTCGGCAACACCGAGACCCGGGAAAAGAAACGAGCAGAGAAGGTCGGTTTTCGTTTTTTGATTCTTCTTTTTCCGCTAAGTATGTCTCAATTTTATGAAAAAAGCAGGTTGGTGTTTTGAATAAGATTTGTTAATTATTGTAGCAAATTTAGCATTGAATAATGGTTTTATATTATATGAATTGTGCAGATTGGAGAACTGGATAAACTGCTTTTGGATATAAGAACTGTTCTTTTTGGGGATGGACAGATAGAGCCAAATACAGAAGCATGTGCACAAGTAACCAAAGAATTCTTTCAAAAGGATACATTTCGGCTTCTAATCAATTGTCTTCCAAGTTTGGATTCTGGGGTAAGTATCAATAGATGAACCTTTTATTTTTCTTTTCTTTCGTAATTATTGAGTTTCGCGCCTTGAAATTGATTTGCAGGCACGTCAAAATGCTACCCATGTGATTGCTAATTTACGAAGACAAAGGGTGAATTCAAAAGTAATTGCTTCTGAGTATCTGGAAAATAACTTGGATATCATGGATATTTTGGTACCAGGGTAAGATTTTATTATATTTTTTCTTGAATCCGAGTAATATAGGATATTGGTATTCGAATCCATACTCGGATACTATATTTGAACGATGATTGTATTGTTTTGACGTGGTAATCAGTTATGAAGACAGTGATATTGCTTGGACATATGGTGCAATCTTAAGGGAGTGCATCCGCCATCAGAATGTTGCTAGGTAAGAAAAAAAGAAGGTTAATTTGTGATTTTGTTTCCAAATTGTTCGACAAAAAGCTTCTTAGAAATGTTATTCTTGCTAATAATGCTAAAACTTTATATCTGAAAAATAAAATTTCTGGCCGATGATAGATGAAGATCAAATATATCAATTAATACGCTTAGCTTAATGTTGTGGATAAAAAAAGGGTATTAAGCTCTTCAACACTGATTTGCTGCAAATTCTTTCGTAATCCATTATATGCCAAGAATTAAAAGGAATATAGGTATAATCTTTTATCATATTCCATAGCTGCTGATTTGCATACACATAACTGATCTGTTAATAGATTCAGGTTAAGTTTAAAACCTTCTAATATGACTTATTATGAAACTAAGGGGGAAAAAGGGCTTAAATGATACTTTTGTGGGTTGATTTTACAGGTATGTCTTGGAATCAGATCATATGAAGAAGTTTTTCGGATATCTGCAAAATCCGAATTTCGACATTGCTTCAGATGTTCAAGCCACTTTTAAAGTTGAGTATCATTTTGTCTTTTCTTTTCTTTTCTTTTCTTGTCAGTCATTGTTCTTGCATATGTGTGCTTTATTTGTGCCAAAGAACATACAAATAAACTGATCTGACTGACACAAACACATTTCTGCAGGAGCTTTTGACAAGGCATAAATCCACTGTGGCTGAATTTCTTTCTGCAAATTATGACTGGGTAAAGTGCTGTATTCCACACACACACACATGCACACACATATATATTAGTATCTATGTTAAAATTATTTCCATGTATGATAGTAGCGAGTAATGTAAGAACATGTACTTTCAGAGGTATGAATTCATGATCCATGTGTTTTGAATCATATCATGTTCATTTTGGTTGAGACATAGACGAACCGCGGTCGTTGTGGTCATGGTAGTACTTAACAGTAAAACATCATACTATGATTATATATGTATATATACATGTAAAACATGGTTGTGAGTTAATCATTACAAAGTACTGCTAATCAATCACACATCAACTGCAGTAAATATCGATAGTGAAAAAAGCCGAAACCGCAAAATAACAATCATAACATCATATTGCAACAGCTAAGATCAAAGTTATTCTAATTCGGGTTTTATATATTACATGCTAAATACATTTCTTTCTTCCCTTTCTTACAGTTTTTCCGGGAATACAATTCACAATTGCTGCAATCCGAAAGCTACATAACCAGACGACATGCTGTGAAGGTATATCAGATGATTGTTGTTGGTGAAATGTATTAAGAACTTTGGGTTTTCAAATAAAACTAAGTTTACTAACTTCATAGTTGTTGCTTTTGATGTTGAAGCTCCTTGGAGATATGTTGTTAGATCGCTCGAATTCCGCTGTGATGGTTCGTTATGTGACTTCCTTAGATCACATGAGGATGATGATGAATCTTCTTAGGGTACTCTTTGCTCCTTTAATCACTAACACCTTTTTCTTTACCATATTACTGTATATATACATATATAATATATGTTTCGATGTGATCATTTTGGTTCATCAATGTGCAGGACTCAAACAAGACAATAAAACTGGATACATTTCATGTGTTCAAGGTGAATGATGATTTTGCTACGTATATTTTGATTGGCTAGAGTGTAAATAAGAACTTTTCTTTTAAAAATAAAGCTTGAATTTTGCTTGATTATTGTATAATTAAACAAGTCGAATTCGAGCATGTAATACTTGACTCAAATAATTTCTAACCTAATAAAAAAGAAATTCTTAATTTGTATTGAAGAAATCTCAATTAGAACATAGACAACATAGTTTTGGAATAAAGCTTAATCATCACATAGCTTGAATCCTATTTGCAATTGCAGATTTTGCCCTTTTATTATTTATTTATTTATTAATTTTCACTATTTCGTAGTTATTTGTTGCAAATCATAATAAGCCTCCGGAGATCATCAGTGTCCTTGTCACAAATAGAAGCAAACTTCTTCGATTTTTTGGCGAATTCAACATTGATAAAGGTAATATACATTTATTGAATTTTTTTTAAGTATTAAATATTGTTAATAAATGGTAAATATATATATATGTTGCAGAGGATGAACAGTTTGAAGCCGATAAATCTCAGATCATCAAAGAGATTGCTACCTTGCAACCCACGGATCGTCCATGCCAAGATTTAGATTCTTTCTAATATTCCATGTTAAATTTTCTTTCATTCTTTTATTTAATTATTTATTTTAGCTAAATTATTAATTGTACTATACTTAATTCATGCATGTTGTTTACATTACAGTTTCATATTTAGGAAGTTTCAAAATTATTTTACAGCTGCATAGTTTCTTTTTTATTGTAATTGCGGATGTTATTGTGGTAATTGTAAAAATTATTATCATGAAATTCTTTTTTTATTTATTTTTAAAGTATTTTACTGATAAAAGGAAAAGAAAGTTTAAATATATCATAAGTCCCTATTCTTTTTAAAAATTTAGAATTTAACTCTTGTACTTTTATTTCTAAGAATTCAGTCTCTCTACTTTTCATATTTCAAAATTCAAGTTCCACTGTCAAAACCATTTTTTTGAAAAAAACGGGGATCGACTTTGGTTTTGAAAGTGAAAATTAAAATGGGAGTCGCCACCGATCTTGATTTGGTGTAATCGGATCACCTTTGCTTTAATAAAACAATTTTAGTTTACTAAGTCTACGAAATCCAAGAGAATAAGTTCGGGAGTCGGTTACGTGCGAGGAAAGTTTAGCACCCTTGACACGCCCAAAAGTTGGTACCGAATTGATTAGTTAATGTCTTAATGTTGAAAATTAAAAATCGGGAATGAATTTGAAGTACGATCCCTTTTTATTGATGTCGATTTAAAAACGGTTGAATTAGCTCAAAATGATTGCTAAAGATTTCCTTGTCTCGAGATATCGGAGTATCACATCCCGTAAGTTAGGACACAATACCATGAACTCCCAAGCGCAAGTTTGTCTTTAATTTTAATTGGATTTCCATATGTTTTAAAACTCAAAAGGATATTTGGCTATTTAGAATCAACGAAATAACCGAAATCCCATAAGTTAAGGCACAATTTTTCGATGTTCCAAAACGCAAAACATTGCCTTATTTTAGAATTTAAAGAACACGAGTGAAATTCTAAAGGAATATTCGATTATTTTGAACAAACAGGAAATCGTAACCCAACACAATAGGGCGTGATTCCCCGAGTTGTCAAACATCAAACATTACATTTGTTTTAAAGAATTTTTAAAGACATGGGTGAAATTCCAAAAGAATATTAGATGGTTTTGAACAAATGGGAAATCGCAACCCAGCACGATAGGGTACGATTCCCAAGTTGCCGAACATTGAACATTGCCTTCGTTTTAAAGAATTTTTAAGTGAATAATCATAAAACTGGCTTAAAACGCATTAATTTTACTTGAAGTAAGATAGAATAATTGATTTAAAAAAAAAAGTCACAAATTACAAAGTAGCATTTGTAAACAAAAAAAGAGTGAAATTATAAACATGGGACAATGCGCACAAATGAAATACTATATTCGGCGAAGAATAATAGTATAAACATAAAAAATGAATTAATCAACACATCATGGTAATGAGTTCATATCTTACTTAAGACATTAATAAGAAACCAAAATATAACTCACCACAGAAACATATTAGGTGGAAATACAACAAATTTTCAAATATAAATGAATAACAATTAAAATGATAATGCAAATGAAGAGTAAACAATATGTAGCAATTATGTATGAAATGAAATGAAAACTAAAAAACAATACATAATATATAAAACAATACGGATAATAGGAGTCAATATAATGTGTAACAATTCAAAAGCCACTAATAAAAATTTAAGGTTTGAAATGATTTACATATATATGAAATAAAACTAAGAACATATAAATGAAGATTAAAATAAATATTGTAAAAGAAGAATTTTGGAGCAAATAACATACAAAAATATTTTAAAAACAAAACATATCTATTTAAAGGTGATGATATACAGACAATAATAAAAAAAAACATAAACAATATATAATGAAAGTATAATAAAAATAAAGAATAAACAATATACATGACAAAATAACAAATCAATATAGAATATAACAATATATACATGAAATAATCTTGAATAACAAGGAAATAATAAAACATACTTTTTAAAGAATAAACTATATAAGTAATAAATTTGAAAGGAGACACAAATAAATAAATTTAAAAGAAATTATATGTGTAAAATAACATGGAATTAATAATGTGTATGAAATAAAACTAATTTTGTCATAAATTATATATGTATTAATATAAATTAAATATAAATATACAAAATTTTAAAAAACAATATGATATACAAGGTAATTTCAAAATAATAGTTTTATAATTTAAAAAAAAAGTAAATTATCAAAGTAATTTAAAATGTATATAAAAAATGCTAAACGAATTAAAAAAAATGAACTATACAAATTAAAAGGACTCAATTAGAATAAAAAATAAACTAAAATGATATTTAATAAATAAAATACACTGCTGAAATTAAAGGAAGGACTGAAGTGCAATGCGCTCCAATGCTCAGGGAACTAAACTGGCAATATACCAGACCCAAAACGCAGAGCTTAGGCGCGGACCTGACTGAAAATATGCGCAAGTTACAGGGATAGTTTAAAAGAACAAAGAAATACAAATGTAAACTGATTGAAAGGTAGCGCAAAAGAGGAAGGGCTTAGCGCGGAATTAACCCTTTCATACGAAGAAGTGCAGATTTGTTTCCCTTTGAAACGGTGCCATTTCACTTGCAATTAAAAAACAAAAAAAAACAATTGGATTCTGCCATTTTCTTTACTAAAGTATATACCAGACCCCCCTTTTTCTCCTACCCTTCACCTTGGCTGACTCTTAGGCTTCACCGGCGCATAATACGCCTCCACCACCGCCGAGGCTTTCACCGGATCCGCAAGGATCCGTCGACTTCAGACCGGAGAAGCGGGCTTTGGCTAAATCAACACTGAACGAACCGGTAAGAGAGCTTTCTTCCTCTCTTGTTTATATGTTTCAGAATATGTTTGTGAAAAAAATAAAAATAAAATAAAAGATATATATAATAAACAGAAAAAATAAAAAGAGGAATTTACACCTCTTTAAACTTCAGTTTTTTATTGATTTCGTATTTCTCCTTTTTTGGATCCAGAAGCAGCCGAAGAAGAAGAAGCATTATACGATGTTCGTTAAAGTTTTTATAGGCATATTACAACTGTCTATTTTCTATTATTTTTTCTTTCATTGTCTGTTTCTGTGTTGTTTTCTTTTGTCTCTGTTGCGTGTTTCTTTTGCTTTGCAGGTGTCAGAGGGTTGGTGGTACGGGCGCCGATCGGCGGTAGCAGGGGAGGTGGTAGCGTGTGGCGGCTGGCTTAGGTAGCTTTAGGGTTTCTGTTTGGCTTTAGTTCTTGGGCTAGGTGGGCTAGTTTTTGTTTGGGCTGTTGGTTTAATTTGTTTTTGGGTGTAATAGGGTGTATTGGGTTTGGGTCTGGTATTGGTTCATTGGGCCCGGTCTAATTTGGGCATTTACATCAACTATTGACATTTTGATTTTTTTTTGTTAGATTTATTGGTATGACATTTTGCAATAAAAAACTACTCACTTGGTACCCATTGAAATAAAAAAAAATTTTGTTCACTTGATAGTCATGTAATTAAAAAAATGATATTGTATTTAACCTGAAGTTAACAAAAAAAAATTAATAATGTTAATAGTTGGACTTGAAT
The DNA here is from genome assembly GCF_007990345.1 of Gossypium hirsutum. Taxonomy (NCBI): domain Eukaryota; kingdom Viridiplantae; phylum Streptophyta; class Magnoliopsida; order Malvales; family Malvaceae; genus Gossypium; species Gossypium hirsutum. The sequence goes on along the minus strand of NC_053431.1, from coordinate 7,049,024 downwards.
TTTGAAATTTGAAACCAAATTCATAGAAATAAAAGTATAGAGATTAAATTTAAAATTTTCAAAGAGTACAGAAACTTATGATATATTTTTTAATATTTAAAAAATGAAACATGTATAATATTTATACAGTTGTACCAAAAAATTACATCGAATTATTTGATAGAATTAACAAAAATAGATATTTCGAAAAGTAAAAAGGATTATGTATGATTGAATTATTTAATGGACTAAATCTATCAAAAGCATGTAACTAAAAATGCACATTTCAAAAAATAAAGGGATTAGAAATAATTAAATTATACATATGGACTTAATATGTTAGGAACAAGTAATATAAGGACGTTAAATGCAATTTGGCCTAAAAAATAAGATGAAAAAACAATGAAGCGAAGGACCTGGCTGCCAGCAAAACTTTAGAAAAGTAAAGGGATTAGAAATGGTTAAATTATAACATATGGACTTAATCTGACACAAATGGGTTATATAAGGACGTTAAATGCAATTTGATAAAAAAAAAAGCTTGGACTTAATTTGTCAAGAATGGGATTCGAACCCATGCCCTTTCGGACCAGTACCTGAAACTGGCGCCTTAGACCAACTCGGCCATCTTGACTTTGTTGATTTTTTTCATCTTTTTTATTAATCTTACCGTTATAGAACGACCATCCGTTTACTGCGCAAACCGTTTCCAACTAGTAGTAGGCATAATGGTTTTAGAGTCGGATTGGATGAAAACGAGAATGAAAGATGATTTTAGTAGTCATCAGTGTTTTTCTTATGCATTTTGATTTTCTTCAAAGCTTAATGCCCCATCAATTTTTTTAAGCACTCATATTCAATATCATTGTTGCATTACAACATATGTATGGAAATATAACCCTCAAAATATCCTTCAAACACATACCAAACTTAACAAAAAAAAAATTTTAACATCGATACATCTGACAAATCTTTATGACAGTGACTTGAGGCCCCTGATTCTAATGAATGGCTATTATTTATACACGAAACATTTACACTATGTTACTCAGACTCGGATATGTATCTCGAATACAGGTATACATCCAACCCAGTATGTTGAACTTTTGCCCAGTTTTTCTTTTTGTTCTTGGAGGGTTATATCTCTAAATCTGTACCCTAAATGCAACATAACATAGCATTTAAATATGCCCCATATATAAGTTAAAAGCAATGCAATTGCTTACCAAACTGATTGAGTTATGAACATGGCTTGCATATATATAGTTTCAGAATATTGAGAGGTAATAAAAGAAGGAAATAAATAAAAAAATCAATTCAAATAGTTCATTTCATAAAGAAAGATTCAATGGAAAAAGAACCTGCATATATATGTTGTAAATTATTCAAGAGGGGACCCTAGATGGGTTTAGCCCTTTTTAATCCCTGCCTAATGTTTCACACTAAGTATATCAACAAGAACCTCAAGTACAATCTGGCTGAAACACGACCCCAAAGATCGCCACAGCCATCACTGAACATTAGTCCAATTCGTGTTATGCATCGCCGTCTCACATGAGATGTATGATACATTTTCTGATTATATCCCGCAATCTGATTTTACATAATGAAAAATCCGAACAAAAAAAAAAAGGTAACTTGAAACTCAAGCCTTAACACAAAATGCCTTGTGATTTCTATATCTAAATCTTAATTCCCTGAAACAGGCAACCCAGTTAGCTCAGATAACCGACTTTCTTTTATATTCGACGAGGGAAATGCGCAGAATTCACAGATTACCTGCTTCACAAGATTATCTTCACCTACACTATTGTGATAAACCAAAAGAATCTTCTAGGTTGCAATTCCTGAACCAAGAGAAAATCGAAATGTATAAGTTTCTATAAACCAATGAGTGCATTCTACAAAATAACAAAGAGAAAAGCTAAATGTGCAATTTTTACTCTCTGTGGTAAGTATCTTTGTATAAGAGAACTACTATCTTCATACACCATTTTCAACATTAATATATCATAGCTTAAAAGTTTAGTAGCGTTAATAATTCAGTGAAAACTTCATTTATCTCTATTTCTCTTGTCCCTTCTTTGAAGATTCAAAACTTCATTAAAAGCTACCAAAATGTTACAAAAATTGTCAAAAGTAAATGATATACACATCATTATATATAAATATATATAAAGAAAACCAGACACAACCATATGGTCATTATGTTCAAAAGTTGTCGATCAATCTAGACTGGCATGGTTTATCAAAAAACTAGCATGTCATGCAACTGTTAAGAAATGAAAGAACATATTATTAAGAGGAATGTGCTGTCAAATTTAAGAGTTACACCCAAAGAAAGATAGGTAGCAGAGTCCGCAAACAAAAGTTTTAGAGGTACCATTTAATTATGCTTCTACAACACTTAGTAAACCAAACTCCTATGAACATCAAAAATATTTCTTTATAACATTTAACAAAAAATTTCCTCAAGCTGAAAATCATTGACAGAGAGATCAAGGATGTTAAGGAAAAAGTCTCACCTCTATTTGCTTGTCTCTTATTAACATTATAACCACCAATAAAACCAGGAGAACTTTTACGCATAACATCAGAAGTGGCACTATCAAGTCCATAGCCGAAAGTGCCAGAACTGTCTCGCACAGATGTTGATGATTGCCAAGTGGTATCCCCATAAATGGAAGCACTTGCAGAAAGGTTTGCAAAGGATGCATCATAACCACCATTCGATGCTGTATATGATGATGCTGGTACCACATTGGTCCCAATGTTTCTCTCATACCCTGCTGTTCCTAACCCAAAGTTGTTATCACCATTTCCATTGCCAAAATTCACACTATTGCCAGAAATGTTATCCCTTCCACCTTGACCTGAAATGGCAGAAGAACCCCAATTAGTTCCACTGTTTCCCAAGGCATTTCCTCTTAAACTCCCACTTCCAGATCCCATATATGCACCGGAACTAGCAGCATTTGTGTTGTAATTAAGTCCCCCATTTCCCCCCCAAAGATTCCGAGTCGCTGAGCTGAAAAAAGAAGTACTACCTCCACTACTTCTATCATGCCCAATAGGACTATCAAGTCCATTTGTATTACCATTATAGTACGGGTTCAATCCCTGTCCATAGCTCATGTTACCACTAAAATTTGCACCATTTCCAAAATTCAGGTTCAACCCTGGCTCAAAGTTCATGCTTATTCCATAACTGGCACCAAAAGGAGAAAACCCACTTCGACCACCAGCAACTGCGCTGAATTTACCATCCATCCCAAGTCCATAGCCACCTACACTGCTTGGAGCATATCCCAGAGTGTAGCCATTAAAAAAGTTGTTGACCCTATTCAGACCATAGTTATATCCACCTAAGGGGCTGCGACTAGGACCAGGTGATAACTCTCGGGGAACTGCTCTTTTAACCTCAACCATTTTACCATTCAGTTCATGGAAATTTTTTAGTAACACTTTGTCAACCGCCTCTTCTGAATCATAAGTGATGAATCCAAAACCCCTCGGTCTTTGGGTGTTATGATCATACATTACCACAACGTCTATGATATTCCCAAACTGATCAAAATACTTCTTGAAGTCACTCTCCGTGACTGTCGAGGTTAAGCCTCCTACAAAAATCTTTCTTGTGGGACCTGGACTAGGTGAACCATGGATGCTACTAGTGCTTCTACTCATAATATTCTGGTCATCCCTAGGAACTGCCTTTTTTGCCTCGACCTGAGAGCATAAGTAACTCAGAGATGAAAAATCAAACTTAAACATCACTTACTCTTTCTTTGAGCTGATAAGTAATTATACTAAACCAACAGAATCACAAACATTATGTGAATTCCTGCAATGAATAGTACACTGAACAACACTAATCTAGGCAGGTATGCTTAATGAACTTACTTACCATCCTGCCATCAATATTGTGTTTCTCCTTGATAACTCTCTCAGCAACAGCGGGGTCAGCAAAAACAACGAAACCAAAACCACGAGCACGCCCTGTGGTCCGGTCCTTCATGATCACTGCCTCTACTACTTCACCAAAACTACTGAAATACTCCTTGAGACGGTCTTCATCGGTGCCCCAAGATATCCCACCAATAAAAAGCTTACTACCACTCTCCGACATCTTTTTCTACATTGCACAAAAAGCTAGTTCCATCAATAAAAACTTGAAACATTATCCAGTAATGCAAATCAAATCAAAACATCAATAGGCCAATCAAAAAGCCAATACCAAAACCTTGCTTCTCAGTGACTCAAATTAAAAATATCGCATCAAAATTGTGTCTTTTATCGATTATATTAATCCAAATACAATAATGCAGATACAATTCATACCTTCTTATTTTAACAAGAAAATTGTAATCCGATTCGAAATTTGGAAACAAACAAACAAAAAAAAACCAGATCCTTCCACAGACAATCAACTGGTCAAGAAAGAATTTAACTTAACCTGCAATTCAGAAATGAAAAAGAAAAATAAGAATAAAAAAAAGAATACCCAGATTGATGATCAATCAGGAACCGATATAGAAAATTTAAGCAAAATATCGAAAACCCAAATCCAGATTCAACAGAGAAGAAAAACCCACCGATCAAAAGAAAGCCAAGTGCCAAATCTAGCAAAAAGAAAAAAAATACACACTAAGATCTGAGAGGAGGCAGAGTAAGAATAAGAATAGAAGAGGCTAATTCCATCCTCTTTTGGCCCCTTCACATAACATTTCCTTCACTTTATTGTGTATTCCTGTATTATAAAAATCACAACTTTTTAAAAAAAATTTACAAAAAAAGAAAATTGACACCCCGAAATTCAGATTCAGTTAACACGAATATTTATTAAATTTATGTTCCATTAATGCATCGATCTAAGAAAAAAAATAAAAATGGAAGCTTTGTTTTAGACAAAAAGAATATGCATATACTAATCACTATTTGAGAAAGAATTTACATGGAGAGAGAGCCTGTAAAAGAAGCCGTATTTCTTAAATATTTTTATATTTTAAGGATTTGGTTTACAAATTTTCTTAAGGTTTCTTATTTTGCAGTAAAAAACTGTAAACGGAATATATTTGGTAAGAAGAGATTTGGATTGTCGTCATGCATGCATGAAAGTTTCACGCTGGGCTTTTTCAACATTTATGTGGATGGATTCTTTTTAATTATATCATAATCATTTAATGAGCGGACTTGAATTTATATATTTCTAGTAATAATTCAATCTAGTTTTGAAGGTCATCTGAAGGTTTAATCGTCTAGAGCTCAAGTTTGAAAGAGGTTTAAAATATTATTTTTTAATTTTTAAGGTTTAAAATTTTTTTACCTTTTAAAATTAAAAAAAATTACCAATTTTTAAGGAGTCTAAAAAAATTAATTTTTAAGGGCATAAAAAGAATTTTATCAACTTTTAAGAGATCTAAAACAATTTTTCTTCAACTTCTAAAGAACTTAAAACCTCATTTTATTGTTTTGCCTAGGACCCATAAACGTTAAGAATAAGTCTAATAACAATATATCATTTGAACTAAGACTCAATCAGTCAATCAATGATAATTTTTTAATTTATCAAATTTTGAAATTAAGACTCTTTTCATAAAGTATGAAATTGCTTATTATTTGATTTAACATGTATATTGTTGGTGATTTAATCTTAAAGCATTTGAGCCATATAGTGAGCTTTTCTCGTGTCTATTTATGTTGAAGATAAGACTTGTTTTTATAAGGTTGTGAGAAATAACAATATTTTTAAAAAGATTTAAATTCTACTAATAACTTTTTTATTATATTCAAAATTATAGATTATTTTTTATAAGATTAAATGTAATCTTTATATTCTTTGAATATGTTAATGTCAGTACTTATAATTTTCTAATTTTAAACTTTCAACAATCACAGTTAAATGCATTTGATTAAAATTAATTTTGTACTACGTATAAAATTATAGATTTAATCAATTTTTTTAATTTGATTATTTTTAATATCTATATTTTTTAAATTTTTAATTTTTAATCTTAATGCAAGGTTAAATCCCGCAACTGGATTTTTTTTAAAAATAATACATGAAAGTAGCAAACTAATATAATATTATACATATGGTAATATATTTAGGATATGTAAGAATTTGAATATGATAATTTTTTCTATAAATCAAAACACATATTTGAACTATATAAAAATAAAACATTTAACATAAATATTTTAAAAATAAATAGAAAGTTTAAGTAGATTTAATTTTATTTATAATAAGTATTGGGCAAAATAATAAAGATAGATTGCAGTTATAAAAAGAGAATACAAATTTAAATTTTGGAGAATATATTATTAAAACAGACTGATCAATCCAATGGACCTTAACAACGGCTCTATTTCCCTCACAGAATTTGACCAGAAACCACCATCATTGTTAAATCCCTTTTTTACCCTCATCAAACCCACAAATTCTCCGCTAATTAACAGAAAAATTGTCCACGATTTGTTCTCTTTCGATGGGATGAATCGGGGGACATTGCAAACGTAAGCAGGATCATGCAGAAGGCTTTACCAGCGAACACTAAGTCCTCCAAAGACGCCAAAGAGACGGTCCAATAATGCATTTCTAAGTTCAAGTTTCGTCACTGGCGAAGGTAGAGGGGAAAAGGTTGTAGCCATCAAAAGATTAAGCTCTCAGTTCACCACTTCTCATATCCCTCAATCTCCTCTTCAGTTTCTGGAACCATTCGCATTAGCACAATGAAGCTGAATCATTAGGCCAATCAGGAAGAAATATATATATATATAAATTGTTTAACGAAGGTTGCAATTTGGGAATGAAGAAAGGTTACATACAGATGGTGGGAGTCTAACCCAAGCTTGCTTATTGAATGAACTAACTGGATCATTTTAACCTATATATATTTTATCTAACAGCAGTATACGCATGACATGTATGCACATGTATGTACATATGCTCTTAGCTATATGGTTTAAATTCCCTATATCTCATGAAATTATCATACTCTGTGTACTACAACATGCAGCATCTAATAATATTTTTGCACTTATGAATCCTTGTCGTACTCGGACCTTATTCACTGAAATTAACTGGTGGGATTTGATAAGAGAGAATATGAAACAGTTCTTCAATTCTCAACCAACAGGGAAGTGAGCACTTCACTTGTATGGTTTCATACCCTTTATTTCTTCTTTAAAGTACTCATGCCCGACACACATATGCATATATGCGTGTTGATATATGGAAAAGCTTAGAGAAAGTCTGTGTTACTACTTTCACTCGGTAAAAAGGGTACAAGATTGAGCCTAACCAGATTACTTACTTAAAACTCAGGATTCACTCGACAGGAGTTGAAAAAACAGATTATGAATTATTGGTTGTAAAACAAGCGTCAATGGTGATGCACCAAGCACCTTAAACATAAATCTTTAAGGCAAAAGTGTAGTCTTACATATTGAGCACGATATAGTATTTTCTGCTCACTTGTGCATAAATCTACTGCTAGCTGTTTCAGAAACACTCCTCTATTCTGTTGTTCTTGAGATGTTATATCCAAATCCATGGAGCCACTTTCCTATGCAAAAAATTAAATTAAATTAAAGAGTGGCACATTAACTTGAGGTATTTAGATATCAGACCTAATTCAGTTTTGTCAAATAAAGAGTTTCTTCTTGTTATGGTAATTTCAATCGATGTACATGTACAGTTTTTCAAGTTCTCAAAAAAAGATTTCGACTAAAAAAATTTGGAAAAGAAGATGCTTCCAATTTCCCTCTTACCCTATGTTACTCAGACTCAGGAGTGAGTATCAAACATGAAAATGTGTCCGATACAGATATGTTAATTTTTTTTTTCTAATTTTTTTCATGTATCTGGGAGCCTAAAGGATAATATTCCATACTCATATTTGAAAATGTGTCGGAAACAGGTAATTTAAGGGAAATGAAGAATCAGACAATATGCTCCTCACCTTCAAGAATTTAGAATACTTTGATATGCTTGATTCACAACTGTCAAGAATAAATTGCACTGCTTTTTCTTCAATTTCAGGGTATCTTAAATCCTTCCTGATAATAGATTCATTGGATGCCATAGCAGCCATCTGAAGAAGCGATCTTTAAGAATTCAATGCTTAAACTTTGAGCCTGGGATTTAGAAGGTAGAGAGTTTTCAAACCTCCTCAAACTGCTTGCTCATGCTTGGAGGGCTGACTGTTAGGTAAGCATATGCCATTAACTCCAATGGCCAACCACTGATTTGTATAGGATAACACTGAGAACTGCTACAAAAGATTCACGAGAATGAAACAATCATTAATAATGGAATAAATTTGATTTTAAATCAACAAATCAAACCCAAAACTCGAGGAAATATATATGTATCCAGCTTACGCAGACAATCCATGCTTCATCAAAGCTTTCAATTTCTGCTTATAACATTTGTCAGATATTTTAAGGGATAGAGGTAGCTCTACTGAATCATTAAGATTTGTGCCCTGTTTTGGAACAAATCCATAAGATAATAGCAGCTCTGCATTAGATTTTTTGCCATATGATATGAAAACCTGCATAAAATAATGCAAGTAACCAGTCATCTATAAGACATTTTAAACTTTCCGGTCCAGAAATCTAAATATTGAAGAAGTTCATGTGTACAACAGGCTAGCCTGAAAGTCTATGATCATTATAAAACGTTACTTTTAAGGATTAGTCCTAGTTCCAAAATGTATAGATCGAGCAAAATCAGTTTGGATACACAAAGTGTGCATATGCGCATCACATACGGCCATTACCTTTAACTTATTTTGGTTTGTAGGGCTCACAATTATATCCCATTATCTTCCTTTTCCTTTCAATATGAATTTGATGCACACTATAGGCTACATGCATTCATGTTTTCTCTATGCAGCAGGAAAATATCATGCATATACCTATGTGCATTTATAGTAAGTTTTTTTCCCCTTCTCATGAAGCTTCCATATCTGAATACCAACAAGCTCTCTTGCAGGAAGTCTGTAATCTTTTAAGGCATATCATTGACAAAACCAAGTAACAATATAAGTTTTACGTACTGTGTCCCCCTGATTTTATTATTGCTCCAATTATCTCAATGTCCCAGAGATCAAAGAACATAATATAATATATATTTACTATCGGGATCTGATTTACCTGCTCACCTGGCTGATATGCCCGATCAGTTGTAAAGACAACTGCCTGTGATGATTTGTCATAATTCAAATATGTTTCCACCTGAATCAGCAAAAACAGATAATAGCACTCAGGTTAGCATAAACACCCAATTTTATCTAGGTTCTTTTAACCCGAAGTTAGTATTTGATTTTTGCAAATTATGGCAGTTATATATCTCACAAGCATTTTTAATAGAGAAAGACCTCTCTATACCTCACAGCTATGATTGAGCATATCTGCCCAAGGAACCAAGGCAACCTTTCCATCCATTGAATATAGGTATACCTGTGTTTAACAGAGAAATAAAGATTTTAAAGCTTCCATTCTTCTTTTGTACATTGTCTTAAACCATAAGTTTTACATGTAAGAATTTTATATGATGGATATATATATGTGTATATGTATGTATAAGTGGTATCAAAGTGAACTTGAAAGTACTGCATCCCTCTTTGGTTGGATTTAGTTTGAACTGACAAACACAGTTGAGGTTAACATCCATTATAACATTTCAAAGTAGACCTGCTTACCAATCGTGATAAGAGAATGCCAAAAGACCATCTGAAAGTCACCAAATTGAATACCTGCAAATAATTTATACTGCAAAATAAGTAGAGAGCTATATGTTGTTCTGACTCCTCATTTTTCTTTAAGTACTCATTTCCAACGCATATTTGAAATAGGTATGAGGATATGATCCTCTAAGCACTCTCCAAATACATGTATATCTTGAAAAAAAATTGAAGATATCCGTGCTAGACATATACCTATATCCAACAACTTTGATCTAAAATCTAAATTTAAAGAAAGCAGGATATTTGCAAAAAGGGGTTGATAAAACAACCTAAATGCAAGTAAAGTTGAATTACTAAAAACATATACTTCCTTTACTAGTTTTTTTTCTTAAAGAGAAACAAATACTTGGATAAAACAAGATGCTATTTCCTTACTGATTGAACTTACACACACACATATATACGGGTAAAGATGTTTCATCGCAGAAGCTTCATAAAGTGGTAGCATCAGAAGCAGATCATTAGAATAACGCTTCAAATTGCACTAACATAGCAGAAAACTAGTTTTGCATTGTAGAGCTATGTTGCTTTGACTTTTTGTTTCCAACACGCATTTAGGTAACGTATATGGATCTCAAAGGATGCTCCATAGAAAAACATAAAAAAACTTTAAACTTCCTCGTGTCTGACACTCACATCTGAGTCTGAGTAACATAAATATGGAGTAAGTACCTCTTTAGGGAATAAATGAGGGTGCTTGGAAAATATCCTACGTCTTAAATCGTCGAATCTACATGAAACATGAGAACAATTTATTGGAAGCAAATTAGAAATTTTTATACTCAATAACTATGTTACTCTAATTCAGGGATTAGAGTCAGATTCAGGTTTGTGTCCGACACGATATGTTCAATTTTGTATAAGAATCATACCCATACTCATATCCAAATATATATTGGATAGAGATTTCAGTCATGAATACTTTAAACAAAATGAAGACTAGGAGCAATATAGTTCTAGGAATATAAACCAATAACCCAAAATGAACCAAGTAATGGTTGAGAGCCATACGTTCCAGTAATATCAGCAATTCTTTCAATAGCCCGAAGCCTTATCTGCGATGCTTTGAGATACCTGTCTAGTTCTGATCGTGTCCTGAAACAATACAGAGAGACTATAGAGGGAAAATCTGAGTAACCCCTTTATGCATAGCAAGGTAAAACTCTTGAGAGTTCAAGCATGCCACCAAGTAGTCAAGGCCAGAAAAGAATCTTTGTTCTACTTGGGCTCGAGTTCAAGTGTCAGATATGGGTCTTTGGCTGACATGTATTATTCAAAAAATTTCAAGATTTTCATGTGTTGAAAGGTCTCTGAAAGATTATATCCTCGTATTTACTATTCATGCTCAAGTATGTATTGGACACGAATATTTAAAGAAAAATAAAGAGATGAAACTCACCAGTGTAAAAGAGAATAGGGTTCTCGAGGTAAGGAAGATATATAATTGCTCCATCTGGAAGATTTCTGGAGATTTGCTTCACTAATAAGATAGGTTGCTAACAATGGCAAATCTGCAACATTTTGCTGTTTTAATACGTGACCAGCCACAGGTGAACTCCAATCCTAAGATTAAAGAACAATTATAACGTTAAAACCAATTAAAACTGCTCCAGTGTTATCTGATTGAAAATTTTAACTAAAAACCAATAAACCAAGATATAAAATACTCCTAGAATTGGTCATGAACAAAATCAGTTTTAATAACTCACTGAATCTGAACTGATGAGAAGCGAGGGAGGCACAAAGAGAATCTTCTCGCCCCTGTTGATTTTCTTCAAAGCAACCAATCCTCTCTTTCCCATTTCCACTTTGTTTATCCCCACCTTTTGAGGAGGCAAGCCCGAATCCGACAACCAATTTTGAAGAGCCTCAGCATTCTCCAAGGAATCAATGTCGCAGCCCCAAGGCAGGGTCGTGTTCAACGACATCGTTTTGGTTTCGGAAATTGAGCGTTGAACCGAGCGTGCTCTCTTGAGATGAAGTGAAGGGTGACTGTGAGAGTAGCTTAGCTTGAAGTGGAATCGTGGAGAGAAAGTTGGAAGGGAGAAGAGGGTAGCGTGGAAGGTTCTAGAAGCTTCGGCCATGGCTGGGAACTTCGAAGGAGATTACGCGTTATCTGATTAAAAAGGAAAAAAAAAATCCTAAGCGCGACGTGGTGAAAATGGTGATTTGGCTTTGGTCGTTTTTGACAGTTACATCCAACTGAACTACAGTATCAATTTTAATCTAAAAATCATATTTTGTTTTATTACTTAAAATATTATTATTTTTCTATTATAACTTTGCTTCGTATGTATGATGAATATTCAATTTTATCAAAAATTATTTTAACCCTTTAGTTAAATTTTTTTACCTCTTAAATTTACATTGTCGATCAAATGACTAAAAATAATGAAACTATTAACTTTTATTGACTTTATTGATGCGACAAACACAAGCATTGCAATCTAAATATCACATTAACAATTAATTAATTTTTAAATTTTATATAAAAAATGTTTTAAAAATAAAAAATATTTAATTTTTTTAAAAATCAATTAATTGCCAACATGTTAACTAACATTTTTATTCTATTTTATGATGATTTAACATATAATGCAAGTTTAAAAGCTAAAAATTAAATGGAATATTAAAATATTTTTTTTTATAAAATTAAAAGTCTAAATAGATCATTATGACAGAAAAACCAACCTAGTAAATTGATGCCTATAAACATGATTAAAAATTGTTTAATTACAATGTGAAATAATTTCTACATGTAGTTTATTATTATAAAAATTTATTTATCTTCAAATATCATTTTTTATATTATTATATTCATCTTCTTTTAACGACAATAAACCATGCATTCATTTCATATTCGCATAATCTCTTAGATTATATGTCATATTGATAAGTTTTATGATATTTATCATACAATTTTTCATGTCATGATTATTTTGTTCTAATATGAGTTAAAAGATCCGAAAGCTTTAGTTCTTTATCTGATGCCTTCTCAATGAAAATATGTAAATGGATAAACAATTTCTTTTTTATAAAACCTTTAATACAGCACTCTGTTGGATTAAGAACAAATAAATTCCCAAAAATAAAAAAAATCTAGGGCACACAACTAGACCATCAAATCTGCAAGACCAAGTGTACCTATCACCCCCTATATTTCCCAAACTCTAATTTGCTTGAAAAATATTCCAACATAAATATCGGAAAGCTGTCTAAATACATGCCAACATTTGCATCCAACTCCGAGAAAGCATCCACCACCGGAGCGTATATTATTATCACAAGCAACTTTTTATTCAGCCAAAACCAATATGTTTCATTGACTACTTCCTCAGGGTTAGCGTATAGGACCTTCTCAACAAACATTTACAAACCCTTTTGATCTGAACTATCTATACATTCCCCCAAAATGTGCACACACACAAAAGCTATCTATAGCTACAAGCATTTCAAGCCATCTAAGCTTAAATGCAGTTTTGTTCAACGGTATGCTGCCATACCAAAAGCTTAAACTGAGTAGTTCAATTACCTCTGATGCATTGGCTTCCCCTGAAAGTTACCTACGACTTGAGATCCATATGCCAAGAAAAACTAGAATGTTAAAAGACGCAACCACCTCTCTAGGTGATCGACAATCTAGCGTACGATTACTAATTGCCTAAAAGTTACAGCCAAACCTCAAAAGTAATTCTAACTAAAGCTCAAAACAAGATAGAAGTCTTCGACTACAATGAAAAGGGAAAAAGAAACTTAAAGCAAAATACAGCAGCTACACTAAAATTCAAGTTTGCCATTTGATGAGAAGCTCTAGGCTGATGATGATCTAACTTGGGTTCTCTATGCAATGGACCGAAGACAAGCGAATCTAATTGTTCCTCGGATCTTTTTAGGTAGTGCTAACTTGCAAAAGTGCACAGTGCCTACCAAACTGTGCGACGAGAAATGCTGAAGATTTTGAAAACCTGGGGCAACTTCTATGGAAGATCTTAATCACGCTCTACCTTGAGTAAGGATGATAGCGACTACTGCCTCCGTATCTCGTTCTACTACCATATACAGGACCACCAAAACCAGCACCCGGGCCTGAATCATAACTACCACTTGAGCCTGAACCACCATAACTTCCATAGCCACCTGCACGTCCATATGCACCCATACCACTCCCACTAAGCCCACCAGCATAGGAACCAAAGCTGCTAGAATAACCAAATGATGGATCTCCATGATAACCATAAAAACCACCACCACCAAACCCCCCATAACTACCACCAAAATCAGCACCAGTACCAGCATAAGCACCATAATCTCCAAATCTACTGCCAAAACCTCCAAAAGACCTATAAGGAGCAGGACCATAACCACCATCACCACCATAATCACCAAATCCACCAAAACCATCATTGTATGAGCGTATATTAGATTCCCTACCATATCCAGGACCAGGTGCTGGGTTTGAGGCTCTCTTCGGTTCAGCCTTCTTGATTTCAACCTACAATAAAGAAGTAAGTCAATCTAGGTTTCCTTCACTGGTAAATTATCTTGCCTGCCTTGAGAAGGAAAGACTTAATAACAACAATAAACCTGCCCCGAACACAGCTGAATTCAAAGTTGAAACACTAAATCTCTTAAAACCAACAGAAGTACACAATAATATTTAACTTGAGAATAACAATAATTGTTGCTTCCATCGACGGAAGAGTTTGACATGCCACTTCGCACTGTTTCTCCGCAAAGAATACATACATATCTGTTTACATCAGATTGAGTACTCACCTGAGTACCCTCCATATCTATCAAGTTTCCATTGGCCAGCATATTGTCAACCACTTCTTCACTGTCAAACACAATAAAACCGAAACCCCGAGATCGCTTTGTTGCGTGGTCTCGTATTATCTCATGTTCCACCACCTCTCCATACTTTGAGAAGAAATTCTTGAACTCATCTAAGGTTCAAACAGAAAAGAAAAGGAAAATATTAAACAAACAATATTCTCCCGTTAAAAGTATAAACAATAACAATTAGAAAAATAAACTTTAACACTTGATGTTACAAAAAGAAAATGTATAAAATCAAATATTAGACCTTCGGTAACAGATGTCAGAATCCCGCCAACAAATAATTTCTTTGTCTTGATGTCATTTGACTGCGAAGAACCTTTTGGGATTGTTCTCTTAATCTCAACCTGTACCAAATAATTAAGCCTTCATACAATATTGCAATTCAAAAACACTTCAAAAGTCTAACAAGCTCAAATCGAAATATCCAGCCTTTCCACCAAAATACAAATATCACATTACAGCTAAACCCACCTAACAATATGGAGCTCACTTGTTAAGCATTGCATTACAAAGGACTAACATTTTCTTGTTCTTCCAATTTCTGCAACCTTAGCACCAAGAAGCTTAGCTCTACACAACTAAAATGCCAAAGAAGTAGCTAAACCCTAGGAAAACCAAAAACCTAGTTCTAAACCTTTTAATTTACTTCGACTCATCAATTTTCTTAAGTAACTATCCATGTTTAATACGGGTCCAATACATATCTAGAAAAGGTATAGGGATATTATCTTCAAAAGGTAACTTCCAAATACGTGAAAACACTTAGGAATACTAAATATACTTGTATCCAACACTCATGCCCAAGTCTGAGGAAAATAGCTAAACTTATCAGAGCCAATAGTTTGTTTTAGCTTACTTGCTTGCCATTAATGACATGATCTTTTTGCATAACAGTGTCAACAACAGAAGGATCCGCAAAGGTAATGAACCCGAAACCGCGGGGGCGACCCGTATGCCGATCTTTCATAATAACAAAATCTGTAATATCCCCATACTTTTCAAAGTACTTTATAAATGTCTCTGAAACCACGCCCCCAAAAAAATAGAAAATTCAATAATTGAAGAACACCCATCAAAGGAAAACAAATAGAAACCTCAAAGAGAGTAATAAAAGAAAGAAAGCTCGGATCACCTGAAGTTGTATCCCTCGCTAAGCCTCCAATGAATATTTTCCTGCACATGAAAGAAGGGGGGACTATCAAATATCCAGAAAGGTTTGGAAAGATAAAACAAAGAGCACAAGGGTATAAATTTATAGTACCCAGGGCTAGCACCATCGTTGTCGTTGCTTCTTCTGGTACCCATGGAAGTTAGGGTTCTGAGATCTATGGGGGATAAAGAGAGAAATGAAAAGTGGGGCTAGGGTTTTACAGATTGGCAGAACTAGAAGGTAGGGTTATGAAATAGGAAGGAGAAAGGCGAACCACAAATGGAAAATCAAATTATTTTGGTTTACATCGTTATTTGGTGTGTATTAAAGTAACTAAATTATACCCCTTTTTTTTAAGAAATTTATTTAAAATTCCGTTTTTTTAAATATTTATTGGATTAGGTTGATTTTTTATTTTTTAAAATTATTAAGATTGGGTCAAAATAATGAAAATGTAGATGATTTGTAGATAAAATGTTTCCATAAATGAAAAAGGCCCTTTTATGTATAGGTAAACATGATATAGGGTTAAATGAATTATAGTAAGTGAATCAGTATCAAACGAATTTCAAGTTTATATATCTAGTAGATCCGTCTAGGCGATCATACAAAGGGAATGATTTGAGATCGAAATAATTTGATGAATTTCTTCTAAAAGTTCATATCAAAATAGTACTAGTTGATGAGATTTACTTCGAAAACAAAAAAAGTAAAGTTGAATTTTTTGGTTATTCTCTCAATTCGAATAAAATGCAACTGGATCTAATATGTATGACTTGGCTATCAAAATCTATATAGATAGAATTTATAGTGTGATCTCAAATGCAATTTCTATCGGACCTTTATCCTTTTTCTTTTTTTGTTCATTAGGGTTTTTATTAGTTGGAACTTCTAGTTATCTTGGTAGGAATTTGATATATTTATTTCCGTCTCATCAAATAGCTTTTTTTCCCACAAGGAATTATGATGTCTTTTTATGGGATCCCAGACCTCTTTATTAGTTCTATTTGTGGTGCACGATTTTTTGGAATGTAGGCAATGGTTATGATCGATTCGATAGAAATGAGGGAATAGTATGTATTTTTCGTTAGGATTTTTCTGGAAAAAATCGTCGCATCTTTCTACGATTCCTTATTAAAGATATTCAGTCTATTAGAATAGAAGTTAAAGAGGGTATTTATGCCCGTTGTGTCCTTTATATGGAAATTAGAGACCAGGGGGCCGTTCCCTTGACTCATACTATGATAATTTGACTCTTCACAAAATTGAACAAAAAGCTGTTGAATTGGCCTATTTTTTGCGCGTATAGATTGAAGCCTTTTTGAAATGAATTGTATAATAAAAACTTTCTCGTCAGGAGGAAAAAGCTCAATCCAAGAATCCTCTTTTTTCTATAACAAAACTAAGCTGAAATTTTTTCAGAATGCCCATTCAAACCAAAGCGGATGTATACGGAAGAGTCATAACATAAAAAAATTGTTTTTTTTTCACAAAAATAGTTTTTTATGCGTTTGTAAATGTAAAATCGCTTAACTTGATTCAGTAACAAAATAAGTAAGAAATCGAAATATTGGATTCATCTCATATATCAAAGTATTTCAAAATAAAGTCTTTCGCATTTTTTTTCAATATTTAGAATTGATACGTTAGATAAAGATAGATCATATCTTGTAAATTTTCTCTACTTTTCTTTTCTCAGCCAGCTCTCCTTTTATCGTTTCTTTTGTTCTCCTTAAGAACTAAAAACTAAACATGTGGATTTTAGGTTTAGTGTTTTGTTTTTTTTAAGTAGGGTTAGGATTTAGTGGATTCTAGGATTTAAGGTTTAAGGTTTTTTAGTTTTTTTATATTTTTCAAGTTTTTTTTATATATTCTTTATTTTCTTTATAATTTTTTGAGATATAAAGTTAATAATTATTTAATTCGATATTTAGAAGCATCGTATTTACATTAATCGTATGTTCAAATTATTCGAATTGTAAAATTCAATTTGATTTATAATAGAAACTTGAACTACTGGATTTGATAAAATCTTAGTTTGTAATTTTTTTCAATTTGTTTAATGCAACTGAGTTTTAATCATTTTTTTCACGGAAGGTTGAGGTCAATCAAATTTTTCTGTGTATTATTTTTTTCAATGCATCCGATGTGTCACTTGCACAAAGACCTATTGTTTCAGGTTACGAAGTTCGACAGACCGGATCAAGGTACTGCCGGGGGAGCATACCATGTACACCTAAGATAACAGACCTACGACTGTGAGAGATTTGGCGCACTTCATTTTCCATGTGCCCATGCAATTGCAACATGTAGCAATCAATGTTTGAATCACATGAGCTTTGTGGACAAAGTGTACAGAGTAAAACACATGTATAACGTGTGGAGAAATGTATTCCTACCGGTCTCAGATGAACGTATGTGGCCGTTAATATCGAGCGCTCCATTCAATTTGTTACTCGATAGATTATTGTGTCGCAGACCAATCGATTCAGATACGCAACAGCATGGACATTCGGGAGAAGACAAACCAACCGAGGTTATACGGGTGGTGTAGGAACCTAGGACATACAATGTCGTCATGTCCACATCGACGAGATGATATAAGGACAATGCCTCATTGATAGATTTATTAATTTTTAACCGATTTATTAATTTTTTAACTGCAATCTATTTGTTAATTTTTTTTCATTCACACTCAAATTTTGTTGTAATTTGTAAACATGCATTTTTATTATACCATACAATTCAATAAAATATACAACTTTGTTCCATTGTTCCCATGCAGACTTGATTTAATAATATGAAATGACTATGATAACCAATTTTGATGTAAAAACGATATTTGTTTAAAAACATTTCATATCCAACGTCAGTACAATAAAAAAATTTCATATTTATTTAAAAATTTACACGAGAAGTACAAAAAAAAATTCAATCCAATCCTCGGTCAGAATGTATGCCACATCAGGGTGGTCAACGGTTGCGAGCTGGATTCTTTCTTGGTTCAACCTCCGGTACAGGTTATAGTCTCGGCCTCTCATCTTCTTCACTTTTATTTGTAGTTGATTGCAACCAGTTGCTTATTGGTTGCCATCATGTATCCTTTATTCTAGGAATAGATGGTTGCGAAGATGGTCTACCTTGGTAGAACAATGATCCCGGAGGTGTTTGCGACACCATCGATGTAGGAGTATGACTATATTGTGTCCCATACATCGATGGCACAATAATCAAACTTACGATCGGTGCCCTAAACATAAACAGCCTATATGTCACCGTTGGCATCGTCGTCATCTAAAACGTCGATGGCATAGGCATGTAATATGTCGAGGACGGAGGTCCAAAAAATAAAATCTGACACTGATGTAGAAATAGTAAAATGTGGTGCAATATGTGGTGCTTGTGTAAAAATGACGGGGTTAGTATAAGCACCAGAATAAGTCGAGTCATACTATCCGAGGGGTGGTACGGCCATCGATGTCAATTCTTGCATACGTGTAGACGATGAACCCGCCTCGACAGTTGTGTCAGACATTGGATGCCTAGGCGCCCATCGTTGCCTCCTCGTATGCAGTTGCCCATCCTTCACCTCTTCCGCTAGTAGATATGGCTTGCCATGATCCCTAAACTCTGACATGTACTTCAGATCACAAATTAACTCCAGAGCGATAATGGCCTCGGGAGTAGTTAAAAACTCATACCTATTATTCCAAATATTGATATATATTGCGCATGAAATGTAGGCCAATGCTTATTCGTTCTCTTCCGTAAGTCGATATGATGTAGATCTTCGATGTCTTAGGGTGTCTGCAAAACTGATTGCCTAAACCCAAATTGCCGCAACACTCTATCCGACTCATGCATCTCCACCGTAGCATACACTACCAATTTCACCTTCATCTGCTAGATGTTGGGATTCACCAAGAATTCGGACGGGATGCATTCTTGAATTGTTGAATCGGAGTATGGCGTTCATTCAAATTATATTAAAATAAAAAAATAGTTATATATACACTATTAATTTTTTTAATTAACTACATTAATATTATATAATTCAAATTTAAAAATACATACCTCTACTTCCGATCGTTGGTCTGACAGAAGTCGTATATATCGAAGCTTATCGGGTAGTCCCACGTAACTCAACTCATGGTTCCACCTATTAAAATAATATGTTGACACAATAATTTAAATTTTAAATAATTTTATTATAGGAAATATATTATCTAATGAATTTTACCTTGTTACGAGTGAGAATGTATAAGGATAGTTTATAACACCCTTTACCCGTGTCCGACGTTGGAACAGGGTACGAGGCATTACCGGACTTAACCGTTCACAAAAATGTAAAAACCGGCTACAAAACTTCAATCGTATCAAAACTTTTCATACACATGCATAATGTCCCATATACGGGCCTATGAAGCCCTAAGCATGTATTGAAAGTAGTTACGGACTAAACCAAGAACATTAGAAAGTTTTGGGAAAACTTAGAAAATTTTTCCATGACACAAAGTCACACGCCCGTGTGCCTTCAACACGCCCATGTCCTCAGGTCATGTAACTCACTGACTATGACGTCAGTGAATAAATTGAACCACACGGTCAAGCCACACGCCCATGTGCTAAGGCCGTGTCCTATGTCTCAGCCCGTGTGGCCAACACTTAGGCTATTTTTCAAGCCTTTAAGTTACCCTTAATCCTTCACGTCTTTGTTTCCATATTACAGATTTAATTCATGGCCATGACCACTTAGATTGGTCATAAAACATTCATAATGCACATATTTCATAACACTAACCATATATGGCCAACAAGCATAATCACATCATCTCATCAGAAGCATTAGAACATAGCATAGATAGATAGGTCCACAAACCATAATCAATATGAGACACACCTCTTGGCCACTAATAACTCAATATAGACCAATACATTAGGCTAATCATATTAACACATATCATAAAAACCTAGTCCCTATACATGCCGCTCACTTGAACACGCTTAACAATATCCATATTCTAAAGGTGATGACTTAATAGTGTGATGCTGCCTCCGACGATCTCCAATTCTGAGCTAACCTGACAACACTAAAGAAAAGGAAAGGAAGGGAGCAAGCTTTATTGCTTAGTAAGACCGTATGAAAAATAATAAGCAATTATCAACTTGTTCCTCAATGTAATACAACCATATTTTGCACTTATACTTATGTCCGGATCAAGCTGTTTCCTCAAGTTATAGTCACTAAATTATTTATATCTGGAGCTACGGAACTCCAAATTAAGATCCACTATTTTTTCCAAAAACTAGACTTACATATATTCTTACCATAAAATTTTCAGAATTTTTGGTTCAGCCAATCAGTACAGTTTATTCCTTAAATTTACCCATTTTTTGCTGTTTGACAATTCCAACCCCTCTTCACTAAAAATTAATTATGTTATAATACGGGACTCAGATGATGTTCCCATCTATTTCTCTTAGAAATAGACTCATTAAGAATTTTAAAAATATGAATTTTAACCCATAAATATTTTTTTACTATTTTCAATGATTTTCTCAAATCAAAACAGGGGATTCAAAATCGTTCTAACTCTGTTTCACACAAATTGAAATATCTCATAATATGAAATTCCTTTGCTTACACCGTTTCCTTTATAAGAAACTAGTCTCAATTAGCTTTAATTCCATATTTCATTCAATCTTTAACCCTCTTTTCGCTATTTTTGATGTATTTTCCAATTTGGACTACTGCAATTGTCCCAAAACTGTTTAGTGTAAAATAATGGTAACTAAACTTATAACACCTTTACAAACCATTTTAAACATCATGGTAAAAATTACATATTGGTACATCATAAGCATAGAACCATAACCATAAGGTTATAAATATTTCATTCTCATAGGCATAGCTTACTTATTTGTATCCTTACCAAAGATGCATCATTTTATGATCGTAATAGTATTTGAGCTTCGAGTACATACCTGTACCTTTTCAACATGCTTATATACTTACCTTCTCGCTTTCATCACAAGCTTTGAACTACCCGTTGAATCACTTGAAATATTATAGGATATTCAATAGACTTTAAACATAGGGTAAGATGTCGACACCATGTCCCGAACATTGTCTTATATTGGCTCACACATCAAAGTCGATATCATGTCCCAGACATGGTCTTACACTGGCTCTCATATATCGAGGCTGATGCCATGTCCCAGACATAGTCTTACACTAGCTCTCGTCTCAATGCTGATGCCATGTCCCAGACATGGTCTTACACTGGCTCTCAGAATGTGGCCAATGCATGTCTCAGACATGTCTTACACTAGCACACAGGTCACCCAAATGTCATGGCATGAATATACAATCTATTCTCAAAGTTCAGAAGGAGTTTATCACATTAAGTCTCATCATACATTTCCCATAGCCACATTCAAACATTTTATGCAAAATTAACCATTCAGTGCATAATAACGATAAAGCTATAATATTTACGCGTAACTTACTCGTTTCAATGGAATATCATATTCCATCAAATTTCCAAGCATCCAATCATCACATAAATGTTATTAACATTTGGCATCACTTTCTCATATACAATATCATCAACATAAAATTCAATATGATCAACCATAATATAAACATGTTTTTACCCTATGCGTGGCATATTTTTGGAAGGATTATCATAAGATTTAATGAATTTGATGTTCCTAATCCTTTAATTTCATGTTTTATACTCAAGAGAGCTTAGAATAGCAAAAAGAGCAAGAAATGGGACAAAAACAGACAAATTGGGCCTAATTCAGTGTTTCACATGGCCAGGCACTTCCACACAAGTAATCTACATGCCCGTGTGTGACACACGGGTAGGCCACACGCCCGTGTATCATGGTCGTGTCGACATTAAACCAAGCCAGAATTGCACACGGCCTGAGCACCTTCACACGGGCATGGCACACAGTCGTGTCCCTATCGAGCCAAAGTCTAATTCTATTCGGAAAAGGTTAATTTTGGGCTATTTTGGGCATTCCAAAATCTATATAAACACTTTAAAAGAGGATCAAAGGGGGGACGCAGAGTAGAAAGGAGAAAATACTCAATGACAGGGCGACGCAGAGTAGAAAGGAGAAAATACTCAAGGACAGACATTGGAATCAGCTCGGAAGCAGGATCTACTTCAATACTGAAGATTTCCATTCAATTTCCTTAGAAGTTCTTTGGGTTTCTTTATGTTTTGTTGTTTTCCCAATCTTGAGATGTTTTCCACTATTATGAACTAAACTCCCTAAATACCTAAGGGAGATGAAACCTAGGACAGATCTTATTTCTATTTGAATTATATGATAAATACTTGTTCTTATTCTTAATTGTGAGTTTTAATTCTTGCTTTAATATTCCAGGATATTAATTTAGGTTTTGATGTGCTTATTCAGTGGAGTAAAAGTCACTGTTTAAGAGTAGATCATTCATAATTAAACGGAGTTGCATGCAATCCTAGAGATATGACGACATAAATCTGTCGGATTAGAGTCAAATCTAATAAGGGAATCCATAGATCAAGTTAATGCCACAATAGGGGTTTTAATTAGAAAGAGATTTCAATTAATCAACCTAGAGTCAGTTGTTTTTAGTCTCGAGAGAGATATTAACATAAATCAGGGATTTTTACGGATTGAGTCAAGTGAATAAATCGTCTAATTCAAAAGTGATAAGTGAAGCCTAGGTAGATTCTTCCTTGGGTATTGTCTTCTCTATCGGTTTTCTAAAAAGTATTTTCCAACTTTAATCTCTGTCGTAATCTTAGTTAATTAGATAATTAGTTTTAGTTAAAAAAATCCATTTAATTCTTAGGCTAGATAATAAAAAGATAGTAATTACTAGTACTTTTAGTCCTTGTGGATACGATATTTTCGGTCTCACCATAACTATACTACTGTTCGATAGGTGCGCTTGCCTTAGTTGAATTTTTAGTTAGTTTCACGACTATTAAGTTTTTGGCGCCGTTTCCGGGGACTAAGATATTAGGAACGGTTGTTTTTTATTACTTTAGCTATTTTTACTTTTATTGCAATTTACTTTTTGTTTTTAGTTTAATTTTTCTTTTCTAAATTTTTCTTTTTAATTGCTTCTGGCAGGTGTCTCTAGTTTATGACTAGGAGGAACTAGGGGTGAGCAGAACTCGATTCGACTCGAAAAAATCGAAAAAAAATTCGAATTTCGAGTTAAACGAATCGAGTTATTCAAGTTAATTGAGTTATTCGAGTCAACTCGAATTTTTTTTCGAATTTCAAATTCGAATCGAGTTGTGTTCTCGAATTCGAATAACTCGAATAATTCGAATATCAAACTATAATATTTTACATTTTTACCCCAAACTCCCAAACCTTTTTACTTTTCCCTTAAAACTTTTATTCCTTCCCACTTTCCCCCCAAAACTTTTAGTCCCTTCAATCCCAACCCCCAATCTACCCAAAATCCATTTCCCCCATAATTTTACTCTCCCATTTACTTTTTCTCAAAATTTTATTCCCAAAAACACTCAAAACTTTTTATTTTCCCCCATAATTTTTACTCCCTCCCACTTTCCTCTTAAAATTTTTACTTCCTTTCAATCCCACCTCCCATCTACCCCAAATTCACGCCCAATTTTTTTTTAATATTTTCCCTCCAAAATTTTACTCTCCCCTATTTACTTTCCCTCAAAACTTTTATCTCCCAAAACTTTTTATTTTCCCCCTAAATTTTTACTTCTCACCTTATACTCTCAAATAAAAAATTAAAATTATCTAAAAAAAATCACTAAACATAAATAGTAATAATTTTATTTATATCTACTATTTATATTATTAAATTAAATTTCACATTTTATATTATTTATATTATTGGATTGTTTAGTCATATTGAATATTTATATTAAAATTAAATTATTAATTTTGCCATTAAATATTCATGTTAAAATTTTATATTGGTATCAATTTCACATTTTATCTTTAAAATAATTTTTATTAAAAAATCATATTTTTACATCTAATATAATTTTTAATTCGAAAATACATAGTGACAAGAATCTGAAGATAATTGAAGCAACTAAGCAAACAAAGAAGCTAACCCGTATATAAAAGATTAATAAATAAATTATGAGGTGATGAAAGTTAATAAAAATTTTAATTAGGGTGGATAAATTTTATTACGATGGGTGACAGTAGTTACAAGGATCCAAAATTATTTTTTAAAATTTAACTCGAGCAAATATATTCGATTCGATTCGATTCGAATTCCATCTCACTCGACTCGATTCGAGAAAATTTCAAATAAAGTTAGGATGATAAAATAAGATTCAAAAACTCGATTAACTCAAAAATTTTCGATTCGATTCGATCGAATGCTCACCCCTAGGAGGAACCCGTCAGGACCTTTGCTTTTTAACAGTGAGATCGACAGCACAGCTCGCAGAAACCAAAGAGAAATAAGGCGATGTCTAGAATACATAGAGGAAGAGCGAGAGGACGATATCCATACTACAACCGAGGAGATGGATGAAAATCAAAATAATCCGCTGCCTCATGTGGTTGTCGCAAATCCAGTGAATCAGAATCCTGCTCCTCGTATTATGTACGACTATGCTAAACCTAATTTAACGGGGGCTGAATCGAGTATTGTTAGACCTACAATTGCTGCAAATAATTTTGAACTGTATACAAATGATTCAACAGTTTGTTCAGTTTGATGGTTTTCAGGATGAAGACCCAAATACTCATTTGGCCAATTTCTTAGAGTTCTGCGATACTTTCAAAATAAATAGCGTTTCTGATGATGCGATTGCCTTCGGTTATTTCCCTTTTCATTAAGGAATAAGGCTAAACAGTGGTTGAACTCGTTACCACGAGGGTTAATCACTACTTGGGAACAAATGACCGAAAAATTCTTACTCAAATACTTTCCGCTGGCTAAAACGGTAAAATTGAGGAATGATATCTCTTCTTTTGTGCAGATGGATTTAGAAACACTTTATAATGCATGGGAGAGATACAATGATCTATTGAGAAGGTGCCCTCACCATGGGTTACCTCTTTGGTTACAAGTTCAAACTTTTTACAACGGTGTGAACCCCTCAACAAGACAACTGATCGATACAGCCGCCGGTGGAACTTTAAACAACAAAACACCTGAAGAGGCTTACGAATTTATTGAAGACATGTCACTGAATAATTATCAATGGCAAGTCATGAGAACAAAGTCGAAAAAAGCAGCTGGTGTTTTCAGCCTCGACGCGGTCACTATGCTATCTAACTAGGTAGAACTTTTAAATAAAAATATTGATGGTTTGTGTGGTTCTACTCAGGTACATATAGTGATGAGGTGTGATTCAAATGGAGGAAGAGTGCACAGCACAGATTATCCATCCTTCAACCCTAGCACCGATGAGGAACAAGTCCACTATATGGGTAATAATTCTAGACCTCAAATAACCCGTATAGTAACACTTATAATACAGGTTGGAGGAACCATCCCAATTTCTCGTGGGGTGATCAAGGAAATCAAAGGCTACAACATCCTCCAGGTTTTCAACAACCACCTTACCAATAAGAGAAGAAATCAAATCTTGAAGAGATGCTTACAAAATTTATCTCGGTGTCAAAAACTCGTTTTCAAAATACCGAAACAGCACTTAAGAATCAACAAGCGTCGATTCAAGGGCTCGAAACTCAAATAGGACAGCTTGCTAAGTTGATCTCTGAACAACCACAAGGTGGCCTACCAAGTAACACTAAAACTAACCCAAGGGAGCAACTTCATGCCATTACTGTGCACAATGATGAAGGGTTAGTTGAAGATGAACCGAAACTGAGGCAAGATAATGTGGTAGATAATGGTAAGGTTAATGTAAACAAAGAGTATAAACCTCGTGTACCATACCTCAATGCGACAAAGAAAGACCACACGAACGAACAATTTAGTAAACTCTTTAAATTATTAAAAATATTACATATTAACTTATCATTTATTGAAGCTCTTTCGTAGATGCCAAATACAGTGAAATTTTTAAAAGAGCTATTGGCTAATAAACAAAAGTTAGATGATGTGTCGCTTGTGGAATTAAACGCAGTTTGCTCAGCTATTCTACAGAATAAGCTACCCAACAAGTTGAAAGATACAGGAAGTTTTACGATTCCTTGCTTAATTGGTAGTTTGAATGTTAACAATGCTTTGGCTGATTTAGGGGCAAGCATTAATGTTATGCCCTATAAAATGTTTAAACAGCTAGGTCTTGGGAAACCCAAACAAACTAGGATGAGCATTCAATTAGCAGATAAAACCATTAGATTTCCTAAGGGTATTATTAAAGATGTGCTCGTAAAAATTGATAAATTTATATTCCTATTTGATTTTGTTGTTCTAGACATAGATGAGGATAATAACGTACCTTTAATTTTAGAACAACCCTTTTTACCAACTGCTAAAACTATCATCAATGTTGGCACAGGTGAATTGATACTTCATGTAGGAGTTGACACGATTAAACTTCAAGCTCGTGATTCTGCTAATATATTTAGTAATCGAGACAATTGTTTAAGTTCTGTTAAACTTGAGCAATGTTAAAGCGCAAACTTCTTTGCAGGAATCCCCTAGGAAGAACGTGATAGAGTTTCATTCTAATCCATGCAATAAAAACAAAGTGGCTCATGATGAACGAAGACTTCAGATCAATGAACTAGATGAATGGCGAACACGTGACAAGGAGAAACCAAAAGTACACGATGAATCCAAGCGACACTATAATGAGCGTAGGGATGAAACAAAGCAATTTAAGGTCGGGGAAAAAGTATTGTTAGATGAAAAGGACTTTAGAATTGCTACTTCAGAGCTCAATACAAACGGAGTGACTCCTTTTACGGTACTTAATGTTTTCCCATACGGCACAGTTGAGGTACATCATTCTAAATTCGGCACTTTCAAGGTAAATATTACTCGACTTAAACTGTATGTGGATAATAGAATTGACAATAAGAAAGAGGGGTCTCAACTCCTCGAACCACCATGACCGTGCAAATATGAGGTGAGTCGAGCTTAGACTTTAAATAAGTGCTTCTCGGGAGGCAACCCAAGCACTAACACCACTTACCCCATTTATTTTATCTATTTTTTGTGTTTTTATGCAGGAAAAGTGATCCACATGGCCTGGACACACGGGCGTGTCCTTGGCCCAGTGGAAACAGGGCTAAAAAAATCCCCAAGTATCGAGCCATACGGGCGTGCGACAAGGCCATGTGAAAACTGGAGCTAAATTTCCAAATTTTAACAAGTTAGAAAGCTACACGTGTAAGGCACACGGCTATGTGTTCAGACACACGGACGTGTGGCATACCACACGGGCGTGGGAGAAGCAAACAACATAGCACACGGCCGTACGATACGGCTGTGTGAACCACGCGGCCTGGACACACGGGCGTGTCCCAAACCGTGTGATGAATGAAGGTTCAATGTTCGCGATTAACACGGGCTAAATGCGAGTCACACGGGTGTGTGACACGACCGTGTGCCCTAACACGGGCCTCACACGACGTGTCCCTTTTAAACCCCCAAACCCTAATATTTTTTGTTTTCTTCTTCTCCAATTTTTTCCCCTGAAGCCCTAGCCGCCGCAGCCCCCTTTCCACTATTTTGGCCACCATCACCCACTACAGGTCGACCCCCCATTCTCCATTTCCCTTCCCTTTCTCTTTCTTTCTCCCCCTTATTTCCCTTTTTCCCCTCTCTTCGTTCTCTTTCTTCCTCCCTTTCCTCCCTACCCACACGGCCACCAGCTGCTTCCCTCCCTACCGTGGCCTTCTCGTCGTGCACACACTAACACTGTCCACCGCCGTCCGCACCTTCGACCACTGTCCGTGGTTTTCTCTTTTACCCTCACATTTATTTTATTCCAGCTTTACTTATTTCTTTCTTTATTTCTTAGTTGTTATTCCATTTTAATTTTAGTCAATTTTATTTATTTATTTATGTTTTATTAGTCTTCATTATTATTACTGTTATTCTTCATTATATTTGTTATTTATTATGATTATTATTTTTATTACTTTGTTTTATTTTATTTTAGTTTTTTTATTCTTTCATTTTTATCTTTGTTTTCTCCTATTTTATTATTTTTAGTATTTTTATTTTCCTATATTTTACTTTATCTTGTTTTCTCCATGATCTTTTTCTTAATATTTATTTCTTAGTGCTATTGTTATGTTCCTATATATTTTTCTATTATTTTGGTCTTTGCTAGGATTACTGTTAGGGCATATTCTTTTTAGGACTAAAGTTTTATTTTTAGTATTTAGATTCTTATTTTTTTCCTTTGGCTTGTGGTTGAATATTTGGTACTGTTTTTGACTTCTATCATTTTTAGGAATACTATGAAAAACACACGAGGCAAGAAAATTGTCGTCCCCGCTTTGAAAAAACGGAAGGGTTCTAGGGCAACCTACTCGAGTGCCTCAACCAAAGCTCGTCACCCTTTGCTTCGATTCTCGACAAGCCCACATGACGACTTGTTTTAGCTTCTTCGAATACGACCATTAGGAGTGGGCCGCTGCATAGATTGGACCGCCTTGGAGCAGGTCCAACTTGCCCACCTTGTTCAATTCCATCTCACTACTGCCCCGTGGGATCGATTTTTTTTATTATCGAGCCCACCTATTCGGAGCTTACCTTGGAATTTTGCACTACTTTCCATCTTCAGCACATGATGAATACCTACGACGAGGCCAGTCTATCATTTTCAGACTGGGTAGACTCGTAAGACACATGAGTGTACTAGAGTTTGGAGTTACTTTGGGCCTCTACACGGAGGAGTTTATGGCTTCCGATGCTTTTCTACATCTTTACCAACACATACACCACTCACCTCCCTGCTGTTGGACTAACCTTACGGTGAGTACTGTTCCCTATGATGCAAGTCGCTCAAAGGTGACTTCTTTTCCTCCAACACTATGCTACATCCATGCCATCTTGGCTCACACCTTGACTGGGAGGAGAGAGAGCACCGGCGTCGTTAGCACTACTGATGCTTACTTTTTATGGAGCATGGCTACTGGTCATGTATTTGATTTAGCATACTTTATTGCC
Organism: Gossypium hirsutum; assembly: GCF_007990345.1. Classification (NCBI taxonomy): domain Eukaryota; kingdom Viridiplantae; phylum Streptophyta; class Magnoliopsida; order Malvales; family Malvaceae; genus Gossypium; species Gossypium hirsutum. The sequence goes on along the minus strand of NC_053431.1, from coordinate 7,019,182 downwards.
CTTGCTTTTCGCCACCAGATAGACCGCCATAGGATGGGCCCCATCTGCCTTGATCCCTACGTAATTTGCCTAACTCGACACTTCAGCCTCTTCGACACTCCCAAGATGTCTTCGATACTCACATAGTAGGCCAGATATCTCTTCAAAGAATTTCCAGTATGATCCACATGAGGATGATAGAGCGACACTGTGGATTCGACCCTCCTTAGTACAGACTCGTTCACTCTGATGACTAGGATGAGCCAGAGGATATTACTGATGATGTCTCTCCCCCTCACGAGGACCCACACCCACTGCCACCACCAAGTCGTCGACCTCCTGCAGCCACTTTGACCAGTATATTCGAGCGACTCACTAGATTCGAGCAACAGTGTTTTGCGAGGTTCGACAGCATCAAGGCGGCTCTGCAGCAGATCTACCAGCACTTCAACATCTCGCCTCCACCACCACCACCTCAAGATCCATCTACCGATGAGGGCTTTTGAGTCTATTTATTTTATATTTTATTTTTCGCTTTATTTTCATTTTCATTTTTATTTTTATTTTTATTTTAGTTCTAAAGACTTGGCATTTATACTTTTTAACTATGTTTATTTTTATGGCTATTATCGAGTAACCCTTTAATTCTCTTCACAGTTGTGTTTTTTTTCTTAATAGTAACTCCGACTTATGCACATTATTAGCCATATCTACAATTTTCACTTTCATTATTCCAAGAATTGCCTCCAAAAATTCAGGGCAGTTTCGCTTCTCTCCCTCTCTTATGATATTATACGTCTATTATCTATCTATATTTGTACATTGAGGACAATGTACATCTTAAGTGTGAGGAGATTATTTATATTCCTGAATTTTTAGCTTGTTCTCAAATAATTTTCTCATATTATTATTAGAGTAAATTTTGATTTATTTATAATTTTTATTAATATGTTTTGAATCAAACCATAGGTAACTGTGCATTGATTGTTTAACTTTAAGACATTAGAGAATCAAGCATGATAAGTTGACTTTTGAGAATTAAAATTGCTAAGTTGTTTCCCTGAATTGAGGTATTATCTTGAAAATTTTAAATTCACAGGATTAACATCAAAAGCCATAATTTTTGTGAGATCTTAAACCTTTAGAGCATATATCCTTTCTTGCTCACTTTTATTGTTGCTTATGAGTGTGTTAATACTGATTTGTTATTCTAGAACTTGCTTTGATTGTACATGTCGAGACCACACCATTGATTTGATATACCGAGATGATAAAGGCACTTAGGCTTTAACCCACTTACCCCATAAAAAGCCTACCACATAATTGACCCTTAATGAACCCCTTTGAGTCTTAACCATTGTTCTTGATTTTCCCCTTAATGTTAATCCACAATTAACCCTTTTTGATTCGTTAAGAATTTCTCCCTTTTCATTGAGTCTTTTTTATCGAGATTTGATTTGATTAGTTACCTAACTATGATCGTTCACTCCAGTGGCTGAATTATTTCTTATTATGTACTTTCCATTACTGTACTTGTTCTTGTTCTTTAAAAAAATCGTATATTTATATTCATATTATAAAGAGCTTGGATAAGTTAAAGTTATTATAGTAAGAAAAAGCTCACTTGACTAGTTCCGAATGGTTTTAATTTTGGCATTTGTTTGTAATTCAGTAATTAGCTTTATTTTTCTAAGTTTGATAATTTATTGAATTAATCTCGATTCTAACCCTCTTTTTCAGCATTTATCCACACCTTTAACCCAAGCCCTATTACAACCCTATTAAAGATCTTTTGATTTGTGTATCATCTCATTTAGAGTGGTGGAGATTTGATTTTCATGCAAGCCTATGGTAATAACTTTTTAGGTTTGACTATTGAGCGCTTAATTATTGAACTTTAAACACTTTGAGTGATTTGAGTGAATCTTTAATAAGGATGTCAACCCTTGTCGATTTGGAATTAAAGGTAATTACTTAGATAAAAGGGGGATACCTTTGATTTTATGATTAAAATGCTCAACTTGAATTGTGTGAAACTTTAATGTTCTTTTAGTTAAACTCTCAATATATGATTACTTGTGGTTTACTTCGATACATTATTGATAAGAATTATAAGTTAAGAAGAATTAATTTTAATTGTGAGTTGAGAATTTTGCTTGAGGATAAGCAAATGCTTAAGTGTGAAGATATTTGATAAACCATAATATATACATGTTTTTACCCTATGAGTGGCATATTTTTGGAAGGATTATCATAAGATTTAATGAATTTGATGCTCCTAATCCTTTAATTTCATGTTTTATACTCAGGAGAGCTTAGGATAGCAAAAGAACAAGAAATGGGCCAAAAACGGACAAATTGGGCCTAATTCAGTGTTTCACACGGCCAGGTACTTCCACACAGGTAATCTACACGCCCGTGTATGACACGCAGGTAGGCCACATGCCTGTGTGTCATGGCTGTATCGACATTAAACCAAGCCAGAATTGCACATGGCCTGAGCACCTTCACACGGGAATGGCACACGGTCGTGTCCCTATCGAGCTAAAGTCTAATTCTATTCAGAGAAGGCTAATTTTGGGCTATTTTGGGCATTCTAAAGTCTATATAAACACCCTAGAAGAGGATCAAAGGGGGGACGCAGAGTAGAAAGGAGAAAATACTCAAGGACAGGGGGACGCAAAGTAGAAAGGAGAAAATACTCAAGGACAGACATCGAAATCAACTCGGAAGCAAGATCTAATTCAAGACTGAAGATCTCCATTCAATTTCCTTAGAAGTTCTTTAGGTTTCTTTATGTTTTGTTGTTTTCTCAATCTTGAGATGTTTTCCATTATTATGAACTAAACTCCCTAAATACCTAAGAAAGATGAAACCTAGGACGGATTTTATTTCTATTTGAATTATATGATAAATACTTGTTCTTATTCTTAATTGTGAGTTTTAATTCTTACTTTAATATTCCAGGATATTAATTCAGGTTTTGATGTGCTTATTCAGTGGAGTAAAAGTCACTGTTTAAGAGTAGATCATTCATAATTAAACGGAGTTGCATGCAATCCTAGAGATATGACGACATAAATCTGTCGGATTAGAGTCAAATCTAATAAGGGAATCCATAGATCAAGTTAATGCCACAATAGGGGTTTTAATTAGAAAGAGATTTCAATTAATCAACCTAGAGTCAGTTGTTTTTAGTCTCGAGAGAGATATTAACATAAATCAGGGATTCCTACGAATTGAGTCAAGTGAATAAATCGTCTAATTCAGAAGTGATAAGTGAAGTCTAGGTGGATTCTTCCTTGGATATTGTCTTCTCCATCGGTTTTCTAAAAAGTATTTCCAACTTTAATCTTTGTCGTAATCTTAGTTAATTAGATAATTAGTTTTAGTTAAAAAACATCCTTTAATTCTTAAGCTAGATAATAAAAAGAAAGTAATTATTAGTACTTTTAGTCCTTGTGGATACGATATTTCCGGTCTCACCATAACTATACTACTGTTTGATAGGTGCGCTTGCCTTAGTCAAATTTTTAGTTAGTTTCACGACCATCACAATACAATAATAGCAAGATAGGTTTCAAGTATATTAACAATAACATGGATATCATGCTTATTTAATCACACGGTCTTAGCTCGAATGCAATTCCGGCTGATTACGCCATTTTAGTCCATAACCTTATACTTTTTTATTTAAGCTCAAATCTCGGTTATTCACTACTTTAATCATCACATTAAATAATACATTCCATAACTTATACTTTGGCAAAATAACTATTTTGCCCCTAGACTTTCCCAAAAATTACAATTTTACCCCGAGGCTCGTAAATCGATTTTTATTGAATTTCTTTATTAATCAAGCCTATCTGAATTTATTTTAGGCTTATAGCAGCCCACAATTTCATTCATTTCACACACTTATCACCTTTTTATCAACCTTTACAAAAAGGTCCATTTAGGTGTTTTTCATGAAAATCCTTTCACAAAAGTTGTTTATTACACAACCATGACTTATTTTTTTCCATAAAAATTCAGCAAAAAACAGAAATATTCACATGGAAAAACCTTATACTTTCAACCATTTTGCAAAATAATGCTCCCATTAGCTAGATTAAGCTACGAGGGTTCCAAAAATACAAAAATCATAAAAAATGACCATCAAAATCACTTACTTGCAAGGGAACTAAGTGGCTGAAAATCTAAGCTCTCAAAACCCCATGATTGTTGCCATTTTTGGTGGAAGAAAGAGAAGAAATGAAAAAGATGACAACTTGTTCTTTATTTTATTTTATTACCAAAACAAGTCACCTAATGCCACCAAATGTTGACTTTTCAAATTTTCTTGTCCCTATGGCCGGCCATCACTCCCCAAATAACCTATTTGCACTTTAAATACCTCCAATTTTGGTTCTCTAGCTATTTAACATATTTGGGTAGTAAAACAAAACTTTTGCCCTTTATGCGATTTAGTCTTTTTTAATTAAGCTCACAAACGTTAAAATTAATTCACCAAAATTTTCATGCACTCATATAATCATTCTATAATACAGAAAATAATGTTAAAATAATTTTTTAACCTCAAATTTATGGTTTCAAAACTACTATTCCGACTAAGCCCTATTTTGGGATGTTACATAGTTCACTCGATGAAGTAAAAATGGCAGCCAGTACTATGCCTATGATTGCAGTAGAAGCATACAACCACTGATTTTAATTTTTTATGGTTTCGTCGCCCGACACATCTCCTGGTACAATGTTGTCAACACGATTAACCTCCAATTAAGTTCACATGCTTCTCTAAAGTAGATGAGCTTTAGTAGCCACCTTAGATGGACAAAATTTCTTGACTTATTGGGCATTAGGAGATCCCCGATGATCATAAGGATGTACTCCTGAACACGTTGTTTTCTTTGAACTTCACTTGAATCCTCATTCAGCCCACCAAAATTTCTTCTTAACCAATTCATATCTATCCAAGCTCCATAAATCATTTTCGAAACCCTCCCCAAAAGTTGCTCGCATACGTCTCTCCAATCGACTGCGTAAATTGACCTAGTCACTACTGGCCTATCCACCGATAACCCGAGCTATAAATGTTCATCCTCTAGAATGATAGTACACTTGCCGCATGGAAGATAGAATGTGCGTCTCAGGTCTCCACATTTCCACCAACGTGCTTACAAGTGTAGGGTCCAATTTACACCCCTTACCCATAAGGGCCATGTGCAAAAATCCCACATCTCTCAAATAGGGTTCGATTAAGGGTGATAGAGAAGCAGGTAGATTACGAATATATGTCTCTAAAATTTGATCTTCCGCCTATATATATAAAAAAATACAAAATACTAAATTCCAATATAACAAGAAAATATTTAAATTAAATTAGATTCAATATAATAAAAAAATTCTTACAATTTGCAATTGATCGATTGAAATATGCTGGTCATCCAAACGGATTAGAGATTTTGTCATTGCTAATTTCAAAAAACACGAAATAAATTGTAATAGAAAAAATAATTTACGAAAATCTTAATACAATTTTAATAATAATAATAAGAGTTGAGAGAGAAATAAAATTTGAGTGAGAAATTAAAAGGGAATTTAAAGAGATTTGAGAATGTGAGAGAGATAGTTGAGATTGAATTGAAAAATAAAATGAAAGGGAGGGGTTTATATAGAAAAAAAGTTATGGTCGTTTGGGAGGGAGAGCCGTTGGTTTCAATGACTAATTAAATAGCCATTGGGAGTGACCGTTGGGGGAAAATGCTTCCAAATGGAAGTGTTTTTTAGGAAATCAGCTAAAAACGTTTCCAGCTAGAAGCATTTTTTGTTTTTTGGGCTCAATCCCGTAATTTTACAAAAAAATGACCTAATCCAATAATTATTTAAAAAACAAAATTTATATGTAATTCAGTCCATTTTTTTACTTAGGGTTTTTTTATATACCAAAAATGGTATATAAAAGTTTTAGGCACCATTTTGTGATTTTCTGGTTGAGATCGAGATTGATTTAAGTTTGATTTCAAAAAAGTTATAAGTATGGTTTCGGGCTCAATCACTCAAATTGACTTATTGTTTAAAAAATATAAATATAAATATAAGAAATTATATTTTTTAATAGTAACACGAGCCAAATTGAGCCTAAAAGTATTAAACTTAAGCTCGACCTAAAGCAAGTTCGGCTGCTGAGTTCATTAACACCTTTAGATCAAATATCCCTTTTTTTTTCATATATTTGTCTTTACCTATATGATTGATGATGTGGTCGTTAACGGTTGACCGCATTAATTGATTTATCGTCTATTTATGTTAACTTATCATTGATTGTGGTTGAAAAGTGTTCTAAGATTTACTTCTATACTTTAATAAATTTATCAATTTGATAACTTTCAAGTTATTCATTTTGATACTTAAATTTTAATTTTGTTTAGTAAAATGATACTTGCCTTTAACACCGTTAATGAGATTGCATCAAACTAATAAAGAGATGACACGTGGAAATTTTTGCCACATCATTTAATTTGTCATCAATCAATTTTCCCACCTATAAGGACTAAAAGGTAATTTGCCCAATATTTATTATTATTCAAAATAAAAAGCCTTCCCTCGCAGCAATCTTGAAAATATAAAAAATACACAACAATATTAATTATCTGATAATAACCCCTAACTAATTTAAAAAGAAAAACTCAAAAATCTCCTTTCATTTTCGTTGGTTTAGGCTTTTTTTTTTCTTTTCCAAAATTTGATTTTAAAATAGCTAATTTCACTGATTTTGCAACCAAAAATCAGAAATATCCTCAACCTTAGCTGGTTTTCGCAAAATCAAAACCCCAAAAAAAAATTTGAGATCGAAAGATTTACTACTATAACGGACCGACTTATTATCATCCACCGTTTCGATTATAAGGTGCAACTATGTAGGATCTTGTAATATTATGTTACGACCGTAAATTGAAGTAGAAGAATTCTGAGAAAAGAAGTAGAGAAGAACGGAGAAGAAGAGAGAATTCTGAATTTACTTCTATATTTTCTTAACCAACTTCCATACACTCACGCTTAATAAAAGGAAAACTAGCAAGAGCAAAACAGAAAGACAGCGTGGCCAATTCAGTTTTTTATACTAAACGCACCATTTAACTTATTCCCCACTACACTCCTTTTAATTGTTCTATTAAAACTCCCCGTTTCATTTAAAGGCCTTCACTGCTTACAATTAGCTCGTAACAATACTTCCCCCCAAAACGAGATCCTTGTCCTCAATGATGGAAGTTAGGAAATTTGGACTGAATCATGGTGAGTGACTCCCACGTTGCATCTTCCGGAAACGAATTAATCTATTCAATGAGTACTTCAGTCACCGCCTGATTTCCTTTCTTGACGATCCTTCTATCTACACTTCGGGCCGGTTCCTTCGGCAGAGCACCATAAACATCCACCAGTGGCAGGTGAGCTTGAATAGGAGCCGATCCAACATGTTTCTTCAACTGCGAGACGTGAAAAGTTGGATGAATACAAGACCCTTGAGGAAGTTAGAGAGTGTAAGCCACCTCGCCTATCTTCTTAACCATAGGGAAAGGGCCATAATATTTAGGGGATAATTTCTGATTGAGAATCTTTTGAACCGTCTGCTGCCTATAGGGTTGCAAACGCAAATAAACCAAATCTCCAATTTGAAAAACTCTCTTAGATCGGTGCTTATCAGCAAAATGCTTCATACGAGTTTGAGCTTTCTTAAGACAAAACTGTAGTAACTTCCTCGCAGCTTCTCTAGCCTGCAGAGTGCGATCCACTACTGCCACTGCAGAGGCGTCGGCAAGATAGGGCATGTGCATAGGTGGAGACTGGCCATACAAGGCCTCATATGGAGTGAGCTGAATCGAAGAGTGAAACGACGAATTATACCACCATTCAGCAAGTGGTAGCCACTGAGACTAATGGCTTGGCGTTTCACCGGTCATACAACGTAAATAATTCTCAAGGCACCTATTCAAAACTTCCGTCTGGCCATCCGTCTGTGGGTGATAGGCTGTGGATAAGAGAAGTTTGGTACCAGCTCACCGAAACAACTCCTGCCAAAAACTACTAACAAAAATTTTGTCGCGGTCGGAAATGATGGAATCCGGCATGCCATGCAGCTTGTAGACATGAGTCAAGTACTCTCGGGCCACCTCTTTAGCTGTAAACGTATAAGACAAAGCGAAGAAGTGACCATACTTGGTAAGGTGGTCAACTACAACAAGAATGGAATTCTTCCTGTCAGAGTTTGGTAAGCCTTCAATAAAATCCAAACTAACAACAGACCAAGCCCGATCAGGTACTGGTAACGGCTGCAAGAGACTAGGAGAAGCCACTGTCTCACCCTTACAATGCTGGCAGACCACACATTCGCGAATCTATCTCTTAACATCGATGGTGAGACCTTTCCAGTATAGCAAATTGGAGATGCGTTTCTTGGTAACGTGCACCCCGGAGTGCCCACCCATGGCACTAGCATGAAAATGAAGAAACAACTCAAATCACAGGTGTCGAATATTACCCACCATAATCTTTCCCTTCTGGAGCAAAAATCTACCATCCCAGGAGTACTTGTGGTCAAGACCATGAGATTGCTGAATATTTTGTATGACTTTCTGCAACTTATCATCATTTGCATACGATTGGCGCACCCTCTCCAAAAGACTGGAGATGACAGAACTAGTTGAGAGCTGATAATATTGACAATGCTCTAACTGTGGTTGTTGAGAGAGAGCATCCACCACCCGATTGTTGATCCCCTTCCTATAAGAAACTTTAAAATCATATCCTAACATTTTGGCGACCCATCTTTGTTGGAAAGGAGTGACAACCACCTGATCAGATAAGAACCGCAAACTCTGATGATCAATGTGAATTTTAAAGTGTCTTCCAACCAAATATGTATGTCATTTCCGAACAGCCAACAGAACCGCTAAATTTCTTTTCATAAATCGATAGATCTTGATGACGCACACCGAGAGCCTTGCTAAAGAAAGCAACTAGTCGTTCGAGTTGCTGCAATACTGCCCCAATTCCAAAACCACTTGCATCCATATCAACTATGAACTCAAGCTGGAAATTAGGAAGGACCAGGATGGAAGCAGCGCTCAAAGCATCTTTTAACGTTTGAAAAGCCACCGTTGCCTGTTCGGACCACCCCCATCCATCTTTTTTTAACAAGTCTGTAAGTGGTCTGGCTAAGGTTCCATAATCTCGTATAAATCTTTGGTAGTAGCCAGAGAGTCCAAGAAAACTTCTCAACTCTTTTACTGATCTCGGAACGGGCCAAGAAGAGATGTATTCGACCTTACTTTTATCCATGAAAACTGTTCCCGCATGTAGGACATGTCCCAAGTAATGAATTTGAGAGGAACAAAAACAACACTTAGACTTTCTAGCGTAAAGCTGTTGTTCCCAGAGTATTAGCAGGACTGTTCTCAAGTGCTGAAGATGCTCATACCAAGACTTCGAATACACTAGTATGTCATCGAAGAATACTAGTACAAATTTTCGCAACAAAGGCTTGAATACAAAATTTATGAGAGCTTGGAAACTATAAGGTGCATTAGTGAGGCCAAAAGGCATCACGAGAAATTCATAATGCCCTTCATGCGTCCGAAAGGCTGTTTTATAGACTTGGGTTCCCACATGCGAATTTGGTGATAACCAGACCGCAAATCCAGTTTGGAGAATATTCGAGCTTCCCCGAGCTCATCCAGCAACTCCTCAATTATAGGAATAGGGAATCGGTCTTTAATTGTATGTTGGTTCAATTGCCTATAGTCGACGCACAACCTCCAACTACTATTATTTTTTTAACCATCACTATAGGATAAGCAAATGAGCTATTACTGTCTCGAATTATTCCAGCTTAAAGCATCTCTTGAATCAACTTATCCATCTCAGTCTTTTGGACAGCCGGATATCGGTAGGGTCGTATCTTAACCACAACCCCTTCATCCTTTAGAGGGATTCTGTGATCGTGTAGCCGGGGTGAAGAAAGTCCTTTTATTACCTGAAAGATGTCATCAAATTCTGTCAACAAGCCTTGAAGTTGATCCTCAGATTCCCTAACTCCTTGGACTGACAATGTCACTTGAGCAGGTGAACTCAAAACTATTGTATAAGGACCCAACGATTGCCCCATCGTCGCAAAACACTTGGATTCAACTCACTGTTCGCTGTTGTCAATGAACCAGGAACAATGCCTTGTATAACACAGGGTACGCCCCCAATAACGAACTACATAGTCAAGGAACTAAAGTTCCAAACGATATCTCCTAAAGACAGTAGCCACTGAATGCCCAAGACCATATCACAGCCCTTCAAGGGCAAGACCATAAAGTCTGTCTCAAACCTATGGTTCTGCACCTCCCAAGAAAGCCCCTTACATATTCCTCTCGTAAACAAACAGCTCCCATTTGCGACCAAAACCTTCAACTGCTCTTGATTGATGATCGATAAAGATAATCTGTTGGCCAATTTGATGTCGATAAAATTATGCGTACTTCCTGAATCAACCAAAATAATAGCCCAATTAGAGCCTACTTTAGTAGCCACCCACATGGTGTTATGCCTTTGTAACCCAATAAGGGCATGTAACGAAATTACAGGTGATTTGGAGGCCTCTTCATCCGTCCCTCCCTCTTCGAGTTTATCAGAACATTCTTGGAATTCCTCTGTCTCACTATCAGAAAGAGGTTCGAGCAAAAATTGGTACAATTGAGATTTCATGCATTTGTGTCCAGCATGTTATTTGACCCTACACCAGAAACATAGACCCTTTTGTTTACGCTCAGCCATCAAAGCAGGTGATATGGACCTAGACCTCGGCTTGTTGGTCGATGGACCACTGGCAGACTGAGACACTGGAATCGCCCTTGCAGGAGCTGAAGAATGAGTTGATATGATAGAAGAGGAGAAAATCGAGGTGAACTAACCCCTGATGGTGTGGGTCGTCTTACGGATGATGAAAGAAGCACTTCAATTTTGCGAGCTAATTGAAAGGCCTCCGTCAATATAGATGGTTCAAACAAATCCAGGTAATGCCCAATTTCAACCTTCAAATTGCTAAGGAAAATACTAAGAGCATATGACTCCGGCAAATGCAGTTGATTCAATAGACTTACAAATATATCTTGGTATTGCTCGACCGTACCTTGTTGTTTGAGGTTGACCAACTCCCCATAGGATTTCCAAACTACCCAAAGCCAAAGCGATCTTGCCGACTCTTCATATAGGCTGGCCAAGCTAGCATTTGCAAGCCCCCATTCCGTTGAGAATAAAAATGATGCCATTCACGACCTTCTAAGTTCAGCATCACTACCTGAACCTTGCTAGACTCTGGAGTACCCTCTGCCTCAAAGTATTGCTCCAGCTTAGTCCACCATCCCCGAAAATCGGTTCCATCAAACTTAGGACATTCCAACTTACTGGCTTTCACAGACATTCCGGCCACAGAAAGTTGATGTCGAAAGTGCACACTACTCCCATCAGCAACATTTTGATCAGCTGGACTCGGAGGTAGCTCATTATCCTTAGGCAAAAACCCAGGGGGTGCCCCTAAGACTCCTTTGCCCTTGTCCACAGCCCCAGTCGTTGAAGGACCCTTAGGTGGTGGAGGACCAAAATATTGACCTAACAAGGCCTGTAAGTCGCCACGAAATTCCTCTTTAAATTCCTGGAATCGAGTTTCCATCTTGGTCTCCAAACGAGTGATCTCCTCTTGAATTTTTGAAATTTCCTGCTGCATACCCCCAACCTCTTTCTGCAAACGTGTTGAAACACCGTCACCAGCCATTGTGGGATCGTAAAAGCTTTGATACCTTTGTTACGACCGTAAATTGAAGTAGAAGAATTCTGAGAAAAGAAGTAGAAAAGAACGAAGAAGAAGAGAGAATTTTGAATTTACTTCTGTATTTTCTTAACCAACTTCCATACAACTCTCGCTTAATAAAAGGAAAACTAGCAAGAGCAAAACAGAAAGACAGCGTGGCCAATTCAGTTTTTTATACTAAACGCACCGTTTAACTTATTCCCCACTACACTCCTTTTAATTGTTCTATTAAAACTCCCCGTTTCATTTAAAGGTCTTCCCTGCTTATCAGCAATAGTAAAACAATTTTAATATTACAAAATGAGTTGCATCTAACAATGTATCTCTGTTATTTAAGTTGTAAAAAATTATAATTTGACAATTTTTTTTTTGTAATAATGTTACTATGTAGTCCATCTCTTTACATGTAATGTCTAGACTGAACATAAATCATGAATCTAACATACCTGTATAGTTTAATTTCTTGTTCCTTAAATATAAAAAAAACATTATGATATACAAATAAGTATAATATCTTATACCGATTAATTTGAACATAGTCATACATTTTTTAATTTAATTCTATTGGTGGACTAAGATATCAAACGAAGAAGGAACAAATCATATCTCCATTACTCAAATCTCACTATATAGTTTGTGGTATATCCAACAATAGGCTCTAAAATAAAAAATGTTTAGCGGCATTAAAATATACAACTACTGATATTGAGAACTATGATAACCTTAAGTTCAAGTATCATATACACCATTATCACTACGAGAATTGATGTGATTTTTATATAATAGTCTGAGAACATTCTCGTAATGTGTTAGTTCAGTAATTGTTTCCCAATGACTTAGTTCAGTAATGTGATTTTTATATAATAGTCTGAGAACATTCTCGTAATGTGTTAGTTCAGTAATTGTTCCCCAATGACTTAGTTCAGTAATTGTTCCCCAATGACAACATCTTATCACCTGGTCTTGACATACCATTGTTGCTTGGCTAGTCACAATTCAAGAATAATCATAAAGACATCATTATTATACAGTTTATTTGATACACAAAAGTATAAACGTAACATCATAATAGAATTGCCTTTATTGATAAAACAATGTTATTTCATGAACTACTCTTAACACACTATATGATCAATCTCAATCACCATCAACCCATGCAACTGGTTTTGCCTTCGTATTTTATAAGATAAAATAGAATCTCGATGATCAACAAAACTGAGCTTTGAGTAACATAATGACATCATCTCCAAATCTCGTTAGAGTCAAAATCTTGATGATCTTAAAAATTTTTTTGACAATAGATTAATTTGTATTAACATATAAATAATACCAGAAAAATATAAGGATGGGAAAATTACAAGTGCATGTAAGACCTACCACCTATTACTCGGGCAACGGGAAAGCAGCCATTAAAATTCTCAACTGTGCATACAAAGATCTTAAGCTATACATTTCAATAATAATAATAATAATAAAATACCCACAAAAGAAAACAGAAATCGAAGGGCAAAATTATAGCTGCATGCTGTTGCCTGTGACTTGACATTGTAAGTCCAGCTTAGCATGTCAGTGGCGGCGGCAACAGCATCTGCAGCTTTTATAAAAGTGCTGACAACCAGATGAAGGAATATATAATTGTCAACATACCCAACACTGAGCAGGCGAACTTGCTCGATTGCAATGGCTGGCAGATGTGACTGACCTATCTCGCCATCCATCAGTCTTTTTTTTATGGTAATGGAGAACCAGGTCTCGGCGATTTATTCATGGTATTTTTTTTGTATCCAACTTCTCCTGTATAAACCTGGAGCACTGTGAGACAACCAACCAATCTGTCATTTTAACTACTAATTATAAATAGACCAATTTTTTCAAACTAATAGAGCATGGTTGGAAAACCTTACTCTCAGAAGCTTTGGGTTTGGTTCAATGGATCATAATCGTAGGCATCACCGGCTTTGACAAAGCGTCCCTTCACACGCTTTCTCACATCGGCCCTTGCTTTGCGAGATGCATATCTCACTCGCTTCTCAAACCTGTCATGCAACAAGGACGAAGTTAAAACATATAAACTCCTTGAACAGATGGAATAATTATATACTGAAAGAATGAGGGTTGCAACTTGCAAACGAGACTAGCGGTAAATAAAACATTAAGACCAAGAGCTTAGAATTTATATCAATCAACTTTCTAAATGAATTGTTGAAAAATATACACATATGAAGACTCAGGAATGCAAATCCACATTCCTTACTAGAGAGCACCACAGTGACATGAAATCCTTCAATAGCATGAATAGTATCTAAACTGCACAGTATACAGATTAGGACACCGAGAAACAATTATACCACTAAAAAAAAATGTTAAAACGATTTAAATATATTTATCTGGAGCAGGCATGTCAGAGTTGTGTTGTTCTGTCTTGTATAGAAAAGCACATAATAAATTGAAACTAGAAGGCAAATACAAAAAGTCCTCATGAGAGAAGTTAGAAAGAGCAATACAGCAACAAGAATGAAGACATGATTATGTACTTAGTTTGTACTAAATTGACATCCACGGAACTATAAATTTAGAAGCAGGGAGGAATTAAAAGGAAGACCAGTAAGTTCCAGAAATTTGTAAAGCCATCAACCTATAGACATGTCAGGTGACACGTTTCCTTATATGGGTTATTGGCATATGCTTACTTCCGTGTCTTCTTCTTTTCCTTGTAACGCATTACAGCATTGCTTCGAGTTGATGATTGGAAGGAGCTCTCAGTACATGGAGGGCACCAAGGAGGCTCTCCCATTAGAAGCATTGATGAAGCCCCACAATCTTGGTAATCTGCTCCGCTGCTCTCTCCAGTAAGGCCAGAAAATGAGAGGCTTGAATGAGCCTGCCTTCCAGTGAAACAAAGCACTGAATCAGTTTTATTGCTCATCACAGAATCAGCAGATGCCCCATTGCTGCATGCTGGCTGGATTGCGTTGACAAGTCCAACAGATGAGCCCTGCACAAAAACATTCAGTTACTGACCATAAGAACATTTACCAAGAACTTGAAATTCTCAGGGGCAGGCATTATTGAAAGTGTGATTCGTAAGGAAGACAAAACAAGCATGTAACATCCAAGCACATTAAATTGTCAATGCTGTTAAGCAAACTGTTGTCACATACATAATTTACAAGAAGAAAATTCATTAATTACCAAGATGACTCTGAAAGATCAAATGCTAATCTATTTGTAAACTTGAGGAATCAATAATCTCATCATCAATTATGGCTATTGATCAACTCTGTCAAAAGAGTAATCACAATTTGCCATGAAGGCTCTGCAAATAGGACAATAAATTTTCTTTCGGTACATAAATCATGTCTGAACTTGTTGTTTTCCTATAAATACTACAGAACCGAGTAGAAAAGGGATATGCATCTTTGATCACCATGCAAACTGCAAAATGAAGATGTAGAAAGATGACAAGCTTTGGTGTGGTAAATTTATCACATCATAATTGAAGATTCTCGGTACCATATCAGAAAACCTTTCTCCATTTTAAAATTGGCAAGGAATACTTCCATTTTCAAATTGAGAAAAAAAAATGATAACCGAAAATATAGTAATTGTTCTACATCATAACAACACAAAAATATTCTAGAAAAATGACAATACTATCATCAGAAAAAGACAATTCAGACACCACAAAGAAAGATCAAAAGAGAAGAGAGAACCTCAGCAGCCACAGCACCACGACAGTCGGAATCAGCAGCAGACAAGTCATTCGTCCTGAATAAGCTGTCAATTCCACCATTCTCAAAAAGTTCTTCTGAGTGATTGAGAGCTACTCCAAAGAGTTCTTCATAATTATCAAGGTTCAAATCAACTTCATCCATGTTGAAGTCATCATAGAGATCATCTTCACAAAGCAATGGACGTTTTGTTTGAGGGCAAGATACCTACAAGTTAATAAAGTAGAAATTAGCAAATATTCCTAAAATGGAATAAATTATTCTAATCACTCTTTTTATGAATAAAATGAAATCTTGATAACTTCCAAGATAACCTCGGCCCAGACAGGTGGCATTAGCGTACAATCCAGAAAGTCATTTGAGTGTGTGAAATAAGTGTCTGGAGTCCAAATTTAGAAACACATGGCACATATAGGCAAAGATGACAAATATAATAAAGGATGAGGTTATTGATTTCAAAATCATATGCGTCACTAGTTTTCTGCAATATCACCCTAAAACTTAAGTTGCTCTAAAATATACTTTAGATGGACCTTTGATTTCCACTATAAAACATAATCAAGAAAGCAAGGAACAAAATTAGCATAAGTTCTTCTGCAGAAGGAACTAATCTCGAAAAAATGATGTCACTTTAACCTCAAGCTTGTTCCCTAAGCAGAAAGAACAGTTATCACTGAGCATCTGCTCTTATATTTTTCAACATAAAGCACAACAGAAGAATAAATTGATCTCGAAATGTTATCATATTTCTTTGATACTGCCCCATGAAACTTAAATAACAAGGGCTCGAAAGTACCTCAATAACAGTTATCTTGATTCTCTAATGATAAATTCCTAATTCGTCATTTACCTTGGGCAATGACGTATCAGTTACTCCAGCTGGCTGATCTAGAGGTGGTGGAGATCTTAGTTCCAGAATTGAAGAAGACCCATCCCAGCCACTTCCCATATCCGCATTATTGTCATTATTAACTTCTGCAACACCATCACTATTCTTATTCTGGCTAACAGTGTTCCCTGTAGGGCCCCAGGAAGTCGTTTCAATATTCTCAGTGATGCTCATTAGACCTAATTCCTTCTCACAAGTAGATTCACCCGGTGAAGGGGACTGCCAAAAAAATGGCCATAAGGAAGAAAGTTCCGCAGATGATGGACAACCAGAGTAACAATTAATTGTTTGCCTCTTATGTGTCGAATTCGAGGTAGATGTACCATGACCTATCCAATCACAGTTTTCGCATAGGGAAACCCTTTCCTCTGTACACCTAACCAAAGCAGGCTGTGAATTGCATCTCTCACATAATAATGTTCTTGAATGGCGTCTCGACAGTGCATTAGCAGAATGGACATTTCGATCACATGATAAACATAAACATGCTGCATCAGACCGGCAATATACCACAGGCCTTTGATGCCCACAGAAATCGCAATTGTAACCCATGTTTGCAATCACAGCACTCCACCACAACAAAACCTATAACTTTTCTCCAAAAATTTACGGACTATAAGCAGAATATATATAAACCATGGCAAGTAGCTTCTCCATGATCACCGACTCTGCTATTTCTTCGTGCACTTCAATACCTGTCACATATAGAGAAAAGAAAGGTCGCTGTTACAAGGGAACTCAGTTTACTTCTGATTTAAAAAGTAAGCGAAACCAACAAGAAAAATGGAATATCAAAATGGATAGTTCCATTTACTTCAAATTTGCACATAAATTGATTATAGCAACAGGGTCAGTAACATGGAAGTGATCACATGAAACAGCACTGATTAAGGGTAAACATTTCCATTTTTCTATATGTCAGCCAAAAAAGTAAACAGTTTGAAGCACTCAGAAGCAAATAAACGATCATTTATTGAATGTGTAAACGTACAAACACCAAATTTTAGAGAGTCATCCATGACGACTACAACAGTCAAGATAAAATAAGAAAATAAAAGGGAAAAAGTGAAAAGAAAAAAAAAAGGAATATCCATTTCAACACTTAATGAAAAGCAAAAAGCAGAGGAGCAAGCATTCCTAGAACAGAATCATAAGCAAAATTAATTACATTTTAAAGAATGTAAAAAAAAGTACCAGAAATCAAATAAAATATCCAAAAAAATGAGTAAAATTTATCATAAACAAATGGAAAATAAAATTTTTAAGTTTAACCCACATAATTAAACTCCATAATCAAAACAAAATTACACAACACAAAACAGATTAAGTTTTGAAAATAAAAGGATCTTATTCAAACCAAGAGACCCAGAAATACTAAACCCAAAAATAAAACTAAATCTAAAACCCAGAAATAAAATCAAAATCGAGTGAAGACAAAAATAAAAATAAAAGACCCAGAAAGGGAAATCAGATTAAAAACTAAAATAGAAAAAGAAGAAGAAATTTACCGTGAAAAAACCAAAGAAGATGGTGACACTAGATCGGTCAGTAGCAGTCATAACAAATTAGAAATTTTATAGAAAAAAAAAAAGGAATTACCAACGAGAAACCCTTGAACAAAGAGCTTTCCAGAATCTCTCTCTCTCTCTCGCTTTTTCTCTGTTTCGAGTTAATGAAAAGTGTAAAGAGATAGAAATTGGCGGGCGTATACGGGAAATGTGATGACATAAGCTGATAAAAAGTGCAGAGAGAGAAAATAAAAAATGATATGAAAATAAATGTAAAGGGTAAAATGGGAAATGAAAAGTGGGGCCTTGTCCTTTTCAATCATGAAAAGGGAAAGTCAGGCCCTGCCTTTTACTTGGTCCCTCCTATAATTAAAATACTATATTTTATAAAATATTTATGTTAAAAAGTAGAAAGGAGTACAAGGTATTAAAAACTAGGAAAAAAGTGAGAACTACAGCCATACCATTAGCATCATTGTGCAACAGTGGCAATAAAGATTTCACATACAAACTAGAGTCATTAAAATATAACATATTCAAGGAAGATTAAGTGTGAAAGTTGCTTCTAGCAAGAGCATTGATATAAAGGTTTCTCTTTCAGAAGACATGTGTGAGAGTCCTAACATCAATAGATATTAAGTAGTAAAAGAAGGATTAAACTTAGAAGTATTATGTAATTAAATTTATCATGGTAGTTGCATCTATTTTGGCTTCAACTTTCTTGATGTTATGATGAATTGCTAAAAAGAAAACCATCGCCCATGATTCTTTCTCTCTCAATGTTTGTAGCAAATGGAATGTGTTGTTAAAATCCTATGATCCATTTTTCTCTATTGTCTTTTGCTCGAGATTTGCTTATATCTGTGCAATAATATTTTCATAATTCAAGTCAATTTAGTACAAGTATATTTATATCAATACAAACATTCTACTCTAATCCAATTCAAGCCAAATCACATACATATTCATATAAAAAAATTTATGATCACATAACTTGCACATATCCATTTTGCACTTCAATTCATTACATAAGTATCTAAACATACAATTCATACTATGTACACATGAGCTTGTCATATCATCTTTCATTCATAAGCATATACTGTTGGATTTGGTGCCTTGAGTGTGGTATATTGAGTCTAGTTTTTCATAAAATAAACGGTATAAGCAATAGAATTGTAGATTATGAGATATTAATTCTTATGAGACAGGTTAGAATAAATTCAGGTTCCCTTGTTCTGACTTTGAAAAATCGTTACAAATTGTACAAAAATGTTAGGAGATGAAATTTATATGCTTAAAATATTGATGAGTCTACTTTCAAGGGAAACAAATGAAAACATAATGTGAGTCTTGCACTGAAAGATAATTAATTTTTAGTGGAGAAGGGTCTGGCAGTAGAACAGGGAAAAATTTTACTGTATTAATTGATTAAAGTGAAAATTCTAAAATTTTTATGGTAAAATTTTCATTGAGTCTAGTTTAAAAAACAATAAGTGAATCTTAATTTGGAATATTGTAGACCAAGATATAAATAATTTAGTGATTGCTATCCAAGTAGATAGCCTTTGTAAAATTATACAT
Source organism: Gossypium hirsutum (assembly GCF_007990345.1). Lineage (NCBI taxonomy): Eukaryota > Viridiplantae > Streptophyta > Magnoliopsida > Malvales > Malvaceae > Gossypium > Gossypium hirsutum. Next base: position 6,999,637 of record NC_053431.1, on the reverse strand, counting down.
GTTATTAGTGAAATCATAATTAACGTTACCTAAGCTTGCTATGCTCAAAAATCAAATGTTCATATATATACATAAAGGTTGTGAAATGCTAAGAAATTGTTATAAGTGAAAGATTTGCTAATATATACAAGAGTAGTTTAAATGATTTGTTGAAGCATTAAATAAATAATTGTTATATAATGTATGAATGGACTTATTTGTAAAACTTTAATAGTTCTGTAATCTTATAATTTGATTGAGAATCATATGGTGTTGAAATTGGGAGTACATACATATGAGTAATAGTGAATTATATGGTATAGTGATTAAATTGTAAAAAAAAATGTAGCTATAGTATTTTAGTAGAATTGTATGATGCGAAAAGTTGAGAATAGGTTATATGAAAGAATGATTTGGTGAACGAAGTAAAAAGTGAAATAGGAAGGTGGTACTAGATTGTAACAAAATTGTAAACATGGAGAAATTGATAAAACAGAGTGCATGTTGCGATGACCCAAGTTAGACGATCACATCGAGACTTGAAGATCCCGACGTCGCCCTTGAAGTTTGAAATGCAACATTCCTAACTCTTCTCCGCCATCAGATTAGGGTTACGGAGTATTACTAAACAATCAAAAATATTTGAACAATATGTCATTCAATATTACAATCACATCATAAAATATTCATACGCATGCATACTGTCCTTGAATCGAGCCCTCGGGGCCCTAAGAATAACTTAAAAACATTTGGGACCAATTTGAAACAGTTTGGAAAGTTTAGGAAAAAAATAAAAAATTTGCAAAATAAGGGTCACATGACCGTGTGGCCAGGTCGTGTGTCTCAGGCCATGTAACTATCGAATTAGGGACACATAGCCGTGTCACACGTCCGTGTGGCAGGTCGTGTCACGCCTGTGTGCTAGGCCGTGTGTTAGGTCGTGTAACTTATTGACTTGCACCCTAAAGAACTCATCTGATGACACACGGCCGCGTGGACCTAAAATGAACCTTAAACAACAATTTACCAATTCAACTTATTTGGACTTTAAATAATCCATTTACCAGCCAAAAGACCTATTCAAACTGACATTAAACAAGCTAAAAATATGTTAAATCAACCATCCTAAGTGCCTAACCAATGTATCCTTATTGATACCAAAAATATATACAATTATACATCAAAATGAATCATTATTCGCAACTTATAAATTCACAAAATTTAACATCTAACCAATGTGCCTATCATAGACACCTCAAACACAACATTTCATTAACACATACCATATATTTGCATTAAAACATCTTACCGCATTCACATATATCATATAAGTTGACTATTTGAACTTAATACCATTCTTTAACATTTTACATATCCAAAACAATAGTAAAGACATACAAGCCTATTACATGCCAAAGACATACAAGCCTATTACATGCCATATAATCCGAAAAGAACGTTCCAAAAATTACCGAAAATTAGTGGATAGTGTGACTTGAGTGCTGATCCGACCGTCCAACCTTCAGTGTATCTACAAGAACAGGAATAACACAAGTAAGCTCATTGAAGCTTAGTAAGTTTGACGTACTAAAACGATAAATCTTACTAAAGTAAGTACAATAAATCAAATAAATATACAACCATTTGTGTTCCCTGTCATCCACAATCTTAACTGATGAATTGTAAAATTTAATTCAAAACTCAAATACATGACAAAAATATCAAAATCACTAAACAAGTTACCTTACTGAGATTTACAATCTGATGAACGACTTACAAATAAGAGTACATCGTTATTCTGACCGAAACACACCAGATACTCATAAGAGCTAATCCATCCAAAAATACATCAATTCTCATAAGAGCTAATTCATCCAAAAACACATCAATGCTTATAAGAGTTAATCCATTCGAAAACACACCAATGTGGCTCTGAAGAGCTAGTCCAACCGAAACACACCGAAATAGGGAGTATAATACGAGAGTTCGCAACAAATGATAAACCTCAGTCTACTCTGAAAACATATATCAAATGTAACACCCCTAATCCGTATCCGTCACCAGATTAAGGTTATAAGGCATTATCGAACAATTCATAGCTTAAGGAAGTCATTCATTATTATACACGTTTAAGATAATATAAACTCAATTATATGAATTATATATATATCTCTTTTATAATGTTCAAATAATCAAATTTTAAAATAAATATTTTCATAACAAATTCTATATACAAACATTAAGACATTCAAACTCATATATCGAATACATGCCATTAAATCTGTCTAACTTGGCAAATATCAAACATATCTTTATGAACTATTAATTGAGCAAAACATACAAACTAAATTACATCTCCTTCACATACCAAAAACCATTCATAAATTAATCTTACGTAACCAAATACACATGATCATACTACTCCATCACATAAATATGCCATAAACACTTATAAAATGATTTAGTACTACAACCGAATATACATTATACTGAACTTTATCCATTTTACCGAAAATTATAACAAACATGACAAACATATATTCCTTGTATTAAATTTAATAACTTAAACTAATTCATAGTACAAATCATGAGTTCCAAGTAAACCAAATTTTAAGACACAACGAAATACATATATGTATATACATATATCTAATATGAAAAGCTTCCCAAAATGATTAACCATTATCTATTTACATCATTACTTTAAAACCGTGAGCATATACCAAGCACACTATATATGTATATGGCATACATATTACTAACTAATACATTACATATTTTAACTCAATAACATACATCATTTACTCCATTATCGAAACACATAATCAAGTACCACAACACATATATACCTTGAGATAACGTATATGCATATATCATCACCACATTATGTGCCAAAATATATTTATATGTGCAAGTACCGAATCATCAATCAAGTATATTCCTTACCTAATTTCAACATTTAACTGAGTACATTCGACAACCAAGTTAAACCCTTCCTACCAAATATCAGTCAAAATTGAATCATTTTAATCATGAATAACATAACAAACATATTTTGTAACACCCCTAACCCGTATCCGCTGCCAGGATAGGGTTTCGGAGTATTACTACCATTTACAGATAACTTAAAAAAATTAAAATACTTACCGATTCAATGCATCATATAAAATAAATATATTACCGTTCAATCAACAGTTTGGCACTTGTATAAGCATCAAACAACAACATTGTTAGTATACTTGCTCATATCTCATATAAATTCAACATTGATATATCTATTTTCTCGACATGTCGCACTTTAGTTTAATAATAGTCTCAACTTACATAATTTCCTTGTATCAACATATCAAAGATAATCATATATGTACATGTCATGAAACATATCATGCTCTTACCGTTTCTTCACAAGCATTTATCATTCATTTCATTATATCAATATTTTATGCTCCATCATTTCCATATATTTTATGTATATTTATTCTGGTAATAGCTTATATCAAACTTAACATAAATTATATTCCATGTACTTATACTTATTTTGTTTATCCATTTTCATAATTATTTCATACAATGCTTTTGTACATATATTTCCATATGACCAGTTCTTGTAAACATTTCACACAACCATTTCATATAACCATTCTTCATCTGATACATTTTACCTGAATATCAATTGTTCAACAGATGTTATAGCGTCTCCCATCCACGGTCTTATTTATCTTTGACGTGATGCCATAGTGTCTTTCAACTATGGTCTTACTCATTTTCTGTCATGTTGCCATGGTATCTTTCAACCATGGTCTTATTCTTTTCATGTCACGTTTCCATGGTATCTTTCAACCATGGTCTTACACATCTCATATTAGGTTGCCATGGTATCTTTCAACCATGGTCTTACACATTTCATATCAGGTTGCCATGGTATCTTTCAACCATGGTCTTACACACAGGTTGCCATGGTATCTTTCAACCATGGTCTTACACATTTCATATCAGAGAGCACACTCTCGCGAACCTCATCCTTACAGTGGGATTACCAGTCCAGGCTAAATCCCCTGCAACGACAATTACTCTAATGAGCTTGGATCTGAATTACCAGTCCAGGCTAAATTCAGACCCTAATTCGGATTACCCGTCCGGGCTAAATCCATTTTACACATATTCTTCGGGAGGGCTATATCAAGATAAGATCACCCGTCCGGGCTAGATCCTTTTTACCGTCAATTCCTTTTCAGAGATCCATCGAATTTTCCTTTCATTCAACTGGGATTTCTTCCCATTTTATCAAATATATCAATGTTTCATAAATTTTCATACAATGAACATTCAAATCATATTCACATCAATAACATACAATCTCAAGCATTTAAGAATATAATTCAAGTTATACGAACTTACCTCATTGCTTGTTTGTGTTTATAATTTCATTAATCTGATATCTTTTCTTTTCCACAATCAAGTCTCATATTTGAGTCGTCCGGATCTTTATAAATAAATTTGATCATCATTTTCATTCATTTCATATTCTAATGCATTTAATTAATGCTCTAGGCAAAATTACCATTTTGCCCCTAAACTTTTAATTAATGACAATTTCATCCTTAGGGTCAGGAAAATAAAATTCTTACAATTTAATCCTTATTTCCAGCTATTATTCTCATATATATTGATAACAATCCATGAATTCTATAAAATATCAGAATTTTTCATAATTTCAACACTTTTCAATTTAATCCCTAAAATATGTTTTCCCCCGATCTTGAACTAAATTAATAATTTCATTCAATTTTGTAATTTAAATAATAAAATAATCCATTTCATGCAATTTGGTCATTTATTTCATGCAATTTGGTCATTTCTGACATGTTTACAAAATTGCCCATAAAGTTTTACTTTTATTCAATTTAGTCCCTGAGCCTAAAATATGAAAATTAGCCATGCTAGATGAATATTCATACATATTTTTCCTCCTCCTCCTCTCCATTCCACATCCTTAATGTAGATAACACACTTGTAAATAATACTATCCATAATTTTTATTATTTACTTTTATGAATATTCAAGCTGTCTATCTGCATCATAGTCATTAAATTATTTATATCTGGATCTATAGAACTCAAAATTAATATCCTATAATTTTCCCTGAATCTAGACTCATATATATTCTTACCATAAAAATTTCAAAATTTTTTGTTTAGCCAATAAGTACAGTTTATTCTTTAAAGTTACTCCTATTATGTTGTCTGACAGTTCTGACCCTTCTTCACCAAAAATTAATTATCTCCTCATACAGGATACAAATGATGTTCTTGTTTGTTTCTATTAAAAATAGACTCATTCAGAATTTTATACATATAAATTTAAGCCCCTAATTATTTTTATTCAATTTTTTATGATTTTTCAAAGTCAGAACAGGGGAACCCAAATTCATTCTGACCTTGTCTCACAAAATTCATTATATCTAAAAATTTACAAATTTATTGCTTAAAATATTTCTTCTATGAGAAACTAGACTCAATAAGCTTTAATTTCATATTTTTTTCATCTTCTAATTAGATTTCTAAAATTTATGGTGATTTTTCAAAGTTAGTCTACTGCTGCTGTCCAAACTGTTTTTGTGCAAGCTATTAATTACCATGTTATAACACCCTTATTTTCTTTTTCTACACCATTTCTCATCACTTTCTCTTATTTTCTCTTCACTAGCATATCAAAAACATAGGACCTTATGTAAGAAAACTCTACTATAACATTATTTCCATGCTTTGTCAATAATAACAAACTTAAAACATATTGAAATCTTGATATACTTACCTTGTTCTATTGATACTAATCTTTAACTTGATTTTCTCTCTCCTCCAGCTTCTATTTCTTGAATCCAACTTGATATTCTAACTCCCCGTGCTCTCCTTAACATTTTTGTCTCTTGGTAGCTATGGAAATTCATTTGATTTTTGGGTGAAAATGGTGAATTTTTGGTAAAAGGACCAAATTGTAAAGAAAGCAAAACTTTCTTTCTTCCTCTCTTTCTCTCACGTTAGTGCATGGGAAAAATATGGATGAGAATTTCTCATCTTTCTTTCTTTATATACTAATAAAATAATAATAAAATATCTTATTAAAATATTAATAAAATAATATTTATCTAATTAAATAATTATAAAATATCAAAATATCTCTAGCATCATTATTACTTTCTAGATTTCTCTCTCTTCCAATTGACCATTTTGCCCTTCATTATCTTTTAAAATTCCATCCTTGAGTCATCATTTAATTTGGTAAAATTGCAATTTAGTCCCTCATAGTTCTTCATATATTCAATTTGGTCCTAATTCATCCATTTTCCTTAGTTTTTAGAGCATTCCACTCTTAAATTATTTACACTATTGGTCCTTCAACTTTTTCATACTTACACTTTAACCCCTCAAATTTTGAATATTTACTCTTGTGCAACAAAACTTTTCTCACTTTTACAATTTAGTCCTTTCTTGAATTAATATATCATAATATACTTCTCAATATTGACATAACTCAAAATTTCCCTTTTTGTCACTTTATTTCCTTATTTTACTATATCAAGGATAATATCTTACTGTAAAAATTTTCAGAGTATTACATATTTCATACTTATGCATATGCCATGGCCAATTCAAACAAACCACGTCCAAAATCATCAACCACTTTCCATGTATAAAACACTTATCTACTTGACTAAAGTTTCATATACTCACATATCATTTTAGTCATTTTCGCATGGCTTAATATATACACAACTTCAAAAACAAACATATTAACTTGCCTATACATGCCATAGGTTCAAATTTAAACTTATCAAATACCAAAAACAGTCGATAGTGTGATGGACTTTGCTGATGATCCCCGAGCTCATAACTAAATCTCGAAATCTATAAAACAGAGGCAAACATAACACACAGCAAGCTATTAAAGCTTAGTAAGTCATAAGCAAATAACAACTTAATGACATTATCAACTTATTTTAACCAAGCCAAGTTATACTATCATAGTCACATTTAATCTCAAGTTTAACATTTCATAATTAACATATGCTTTCATAAATAACCTTATCTTAACTGATTGTACATATATACATATTCCAAGTATCATTCAATTTCAAAGACATAACATTATTATATAACCGAATGTATTTACACACGTATACATATACTCATGAATCAAAGTATAACATCACCTGCATATACATAACATATAGTCGAATATATTTTGCAAGTGCACATATGTTCACATTAATAACTTATATAATTTGCATCATATATCAAATGACCAACTTATCTTATTTTCGAATAGGTAATCAACTAACTCATACCTGATCGTTTTAGCTTGTTTTACAGTTTCGTTCACAACTTATCATTGCCCATTGAACCATTCGGAATTGAACAGGATACTCGGATAATCACATATATCAAACAATGCCAACGTCCCAGACAGGGTCTTACACGAATCAAATACGATTTCGATGTCCCAAACATGGTCTTACACGTAATCACAGATCGATGCCAACGTCCCAGATGTGGTCTTACACGAGAACACATATCGAAAATCCTATGTCATGACATATGTATCCTAGCTATTTCTAAGGTTCGTACGGGACTTTCGGACATTATAATTCGGTCGAATTGAACTCGTAAACTTTGTTTCCATGCATATGTACATTCGAATTTCACATATATAATTTCACATAATTTAATTTCAGTATATAAACTCGTACATAATTAAAATTAACAATATCTATTTGCTTATAAACTTACCTCGGACGATGAAAATCGGAACGGGATGGCTAATCGACAACTTTAGTTTTCCCCCGATCCAAATCTGATTTTTTTGGTTCTTGATCTAAACATATTCAAATTAAACTCATTCAAATATATTTTCACTCATTTTAGTCCAAAAACACATAAATAGAAAATTATAATTTTACCCCTAACATTTTACACTTTTCACAATTTAGTCCAAATTGCACAAAACACAAAACATGCAAAATTTGCACATACCATGCTTAGGCCGAATGTTCCATATGTTCATAGAAGTCCATACATTTCATTTATTTCACATTTTAGTCCCTCAATTTATTTTTTTTTACAATTTAGTCCTAATTACTCAAAATAATTAAAAATTCCAATACAAAACATGTTAATCTAAAACATATCTTTCATATTTCATCAACTATCATCATAAAGCTCAAATATTCATCAATGGTATAACTCAAAATATTCATCAAAATCAAAAATTCAAACATGGCTTTGTACATTACACTGCAACGATCTTAAAAACGTAAAAATTATCAAAAACCCAGCTAATTACATACCTTAATTAAGCTTGACAATGGCTGAACCTTTGTAACCTTATTTTTTTATTTCTTATTTTGACGTTCCGTCATGAAAAGAAAATATGAACAATGGCTTTTAATATCATGTTTTATTTAATACATATTTTTACATAATTTACAAATTTAGCCTTTATAATATAATTCCCATTCCATTAACTAATGGCCTAATTTGTCCATGCCAAAATTCAAGGGTATAATTGCATTATAAATACCTCCATTTTAAAAGACAACAATTTGGACCTTTTACATTTAACCATCAAACTTTCATTTTATGCGATTAAGCCCTTTTTATTAAATCAACACTCAAACGACAAAGTTAAAACACGAAAATTTCACAGATATAAATACACATAATAAACACAGAAAATAATTTTAAAATATTTTTCTGACTCAGATTCGTGGTCCCGAAACTACCGTTCTAAATAGGGTCTAAATCGGACTGTTACATATATATCACTCCACAACAATCTCCACTCCAATCCCCCATAACATACCATTTCTTGATTATACTCTATCTCGTGTTCAATTCGATCCAAGTATTGAATTTCAACAATTTTTCTTAAATAACTTTATACCATTATAATCAAATATATCTATTAAATCACATTATATCATCAAACATTTCCTATAGATGTTAAATTATAAACTGTACGAACTTACCTGGACTGAATTGTAGTAGTTGCAGAAGTTCAGGGACTATTCCATAATTTTTTTCCACGAGTATCATTTGGGTTTTGATCTAAAATATAAAATTTCTCAATTATCAGCTTACATTTCACATTCCAATTCATTTTACATTTTATACTTTTTTTGAATTTACACAATTACCTCTAACTTTTACAATTTTTGCAATTTAATCCCTTAACCCAAGAATCATCAAATTAACTTTCTTTTTCTCAACTCAACATGATATTCGAATATACTAGGCCCTTAAACAATCCCTACTAAATATAAAATTCACTATCAAACCCTAAAATTTTGACATTTTCACAATTTAATCTCTAAATCAAAATATAACAAAAATCACTTCACAAAATCACCAAATAGCACAATCAAAGCTTCAAATACATAATTATCATAAAAATACATTCAAGATTCATCGATGGAAAATTTTAAAACTTTTAACAGATTCAAAAACGAAGGTACGAGCTAGCTAGACCTAGTTACAATGATCTCAAAAACACAAAACCTAGAGAAACAGACTCGAAATAGACTTACATGCAAGATACAAAAAATGGCCGAACCTTCAACTAAGTTTCCATGGTGTTTTTGGCTATGAAAAAGAGAGATTGAAGAAGAAATGTCTTTTACTTCATTTAATTTTGTTTTGATTTCATAATATTTACCATTTTACCATTAAAACATGTAATATTTAATAATTTTCATCAATAATGGCGTCCAATGTTAATGATTAGGGGATAATTACAACATAAGTCCCTCCTAAATTAGTAATTAAGCTATTTGATAACCTAAATGCTATAATTACTATGTTTTTCACTTTTTACAATTTAGTTCTTTTTCTTTAATTAGCTATTTAAACAGTGATATTTCTAGACCAAATTTTAATACAACTTTAATGACTTCGTAAATATTCTATAAATAATATTTACAAGTCAACTCAACAGAAATTTGTAGTCCCGAAATCATTGTTCCGTCACCACTAAAAATCGGGCTGTTACATGAAGAGTTTGCAAATAGATCATAAATGGCCTATAAACTATTGAAAGAGCTAACGAAAGCTCGAATAAAACTTGGAATGAAATCGGGAACTTTATATTAACTCAAAATTGATATGTTAACTTGATTAGAAAGAGTTTTTGAACTAAATTTCTCTGAAGTTGCATCGGCAACGTTTGTAACATTCTAGTGCTCAAACTCGACAAATGGGTCGGGTATGAGAATGTTATAGGACAAATTTTAAAATTTTAAATGCATGTTTTTGTGTATTACTAATAATTTTTAATGTTGGTTACATGTGATTGTATATATTTATTTATATATTTTACTTTTTGGTTTTGTGCAATTAAAAGGTTAATACTCACACTCACAGACAACTCACACCCACTAAATTTAAATACCCAAATATTTTTTTTATTTTATTAAATAATATATTTGTATTTCATGTAATTAATGTACAATAATATTATACAAATGATTGAATATAATTAAGATTTATTAACTATTTTAAGGTTACAACAATAAAAGAACTTTAAATCATAATTAAACTCTAAACAAAGATAACAATCAAATTAATTATCAATTATTTTTTAGGTACTAAATAAATAGTTTTGGGTTCGGCCTCATTTTGATAAAGTTAATTTTATGTCTACTTATTTATCTTTGTTAAGTTTTTTTTTTTTGTTGTTTCTGTAGTGGTTTACTCTGCTGATACAGTGATATTTTATGTTTTTCCAATCATTTTATGAATATGTTTTATTGACAAAAAAAAGAAGAAGAATGAAACCACTTAAATATTGAACAATAATGCATCTAATAATACCAATAAAAAATCAAATTTAAATAATTTAAATCACAATAAGAATATTATTTATCATAAATATAAAACATAACCTAAACTTTCATAAAATATTCTTCTAATATCAATGTATTAATATAATAATAATAATAAAATATTTTTGTCAATTTAAAGAAATAAAATCATACAATAAAATATTTTTGTAAATGGAAAAAATTGCTCTGATATAAGTATTCAATGGTAATTCAAGTTTATTCTAAATATTAATAAACTTACCAAATATTTTTTCTCCACTCCATTTACGACAATATAAGTCTTCTCTTTGTGAAAATTTCTGACATTTGACACAACCATCACTAAAGATTACAATTTGAATGTTAGTTTCCTCAAATTTAAAAATTAATTTGAATAAAAATAAGTATAATATTATTATCTCATTATTAATTAAAATAATATTTCATCTCTTCTCGATATCATTGCCATTCAAATATGACTCAACTAGTACTTTCGCTTCGAAAAATCATTACTTCAATACTTCATTATTTTAAATATATTGAATTTGAACCTATGTCATACACATATTAAACCCTAACAACTATGTTAATAAATCCTGGCCTAAAATTTGTAATGTTTGAACCGAACCGGACCAACTAATCAAACCAAGGTACCATTTCGAATAATGGCATTAGACTAATTGAACCAATACAAATTGATTGAACTAACTAAAAATTTGATTGAATCGACAATTGAATCGAACCAGTCATACCGGCAAACTGATAACTTAACCATTTCAACCACTAACCTGATTCTAAAAATATTGTGTAAAGCTATCTATTTATTTATGTTAGATTTAGTTTTAATGATACATCAGTTAGGGTTGAAGTAGATCTTTCCAAATTCTGGCGTTGAATTTTCATGCCTGTTTTCATTTACGAGAAGTGACATTCGTGAATTTCATAGCCAATTTCTTTAAGAGCAAAAGCAAAAAAGCAGATCTCCATCTACACCTTATTGTCGATAATGATGAAATAAATGAGTCTTTTGTACGAAGCAAACACCTTTTCCTCCTCCTCATCTGACCTAAAATAGTTCAGAAAACCATTATCACACGCTTGTTTTCTCTTCTATGTTTCACTTTTTGGATTAATTAATTTCCCTCCACAATACGACCACACAATGTAGGTAGAGGTATCTATAGGCCAGGTCTAATTCAAGCCGAATCTAACCAAAACTTTAGGCCCATTTGCTAGGTCGGGACAATGAGCCTAAAATTTTGCCCAAGCCCAGCCCGGATAAAAATGCAAAAACCTGAGACCAGCTCAGCTTGTATTAATTATTTTTTATATATATATTTAAAAATATAATACATCAAAAAACTAAAAAAATTAAAATAAATATTTCCCAACAAATTGAAAATAAATTAGAAAAATATGTATACTTGAATAACACAAAGATATGTGCAACTTAAAGAGCAAATGTCTTTAAAATAGTAACAAAATTAACAATAAAATAAGAGTTATATAATATCTAAATAATAATAATAAAATAGTGAAATTATAGTGAAAAAAAACAGTAAAAAAAATAACAATTTTTTTGCATATTTGGGCCAGGCCCGACTTGGCCCAAAAAACCTTAACTAAGGCCCCAACCCATTTTCTAAACGGGCCTTACTTTTTTTGTTTAAGCTCATTTTTTAGAATTATATTTTCACTCAAACCCTCTTACTTTCCAAGCTCAGCCTGGCTCATGGACATTTCTAGATGTAGGTAAGAAACTTATTTCTAATATCTTGGGACCCGGAGACATGGGCGACTAAATAAATGGAACAGCTGTACCTGGTGGTTAGACATATAATCCACGTCTATAACTAGCTAGACACTTTTCTTGGCCGAACAAAGTTTACAATGAAACTATGACCTAAACACTAATTTCGGACAAATTAAACTGTCCAAAAATCGAGTCAGGGGCCTCCGTTCTGCCTGTGGATAGATAATCAAATTCTAAGACATTTCTAATAGAACACATACAACGTCCTACACTGGCTAAAAGAGCTCATCAGCACATATAAATTAAATGGTTAGTTCTAGTTATTTACGAACTCAAACAGGAATGATGTAAGCAATTCAACAACTGAATGGGGAACCCTTTTCCTTTTCTTTCAAAAGATGGAGAATAGCTGACCTCATGTAGCACGGGATGGCAGGACAACCTTCTCGCTGTCCAAACAGTTCGAAATTCTGCACTTCAATCCAAGACTCCGCGAATGAACATGACCATTGATTTTCGAAACATAAATAAGCTGGTACCTTCACTAGGTTTAATGTGCCTTTAGAGTTTCGAGCCCATATCACAACACATTTTACAAAATACACTCATTTGTATGTTGCAATGTAGGTTTGAATCTCTCAAAGCACACTTAAAGAGTGGCAAAACCTTGTGAGGGCATAAAAAAGACAATTTTAAACTATGTTATTATGACATGACCTATGCCTTTTAGGTTGAATTAAGTAGAAGATACAAAAGCAGCTTTTTATCTCATGACCCAATCCAACTAACAAGGCATGGGCTATGCTTTGAAAGCATAAATCAAAATTATCCTCTTTGAGCCCCATAGGTCCAATGTTTTTTTACCTCACAACATGACTTAACTTGGGACACAAGTTTATCTTGTTAGAACATAATCCGAAATTGTTCTCTTTGGACTCCCATATTACATTTACACCACAAATGAGTGCACTTAGTAAAATGGAATCCAATTGATATAGTAGAACAATTGTATCATTTTTGCGTGTATTGTGATAAGGATTCGAATTTCTGAAAACGCATCTGAAGATGAAAAAATTGTGGGACCTATGAGGCCCAAAAAAGACAATTTCAACTTATGTTTTCACAGCACAGCTCATGCCCTGCGAGCTGGGTTGGGTCATGATAGTATTAGTCCTCAACCATTAATGAGTTAGAATAATCAAACAATCAAACAAACAGTAAAGGTGAGCGGCAAAAAGGGAAATAGACGGCTGTTAAGTGTTACTACATAAAGTGCAATTTCGGTTCAAAGTCACAGCATTCGTGTAAATTGGCTACTTTAAGGTACTGCAATAAACATTTACGGAACCACAAAAAAAGTGGTCAACAAATGAGAAAGAAATGCATCTACCGTTTCTGAAGATGTTGGAGCAAATCTGTCACCTTGTAGTGCAGCTTACAAAAAAAAGGATATAATGCTCAATCAAGCAACAAAGAGAGAACGACAAATTGTAGGTGCCCTTTCTCTCTTCTTTAAGATGTTAAATAAAAAAACCCCAATCACCTGCCTGAAGATTGCAGCACCTGGGTAACACACCTACAGAGCCTTATTATCCTTGAGTACCCAGCTCTAAGATTACTGATTGCAGCTTTTATTTCAATTGAGAGTGGACAGTGTAAGTCGTCTGTCCTAGTGGTGGAAGTCTGTAAATGATGGGGAAGGATCTCTGAAGGATAAACCCCACTGTAAGAAATCAAGAGGCAAGATAAGACAGTATAACTATTCAACAAATTACGACAAAACATATCTGCCTTGACACCTGTTGATGCATAATGTTATATTTTACAATGACGACAGCACATACAAAAAAGTATCCCAAATTGTCCAGTATTAATATTTCTACATTTAGAGAATTACCGAATTTACTTGAACTCGAAAGCAACAGTTGTCTAGATTATGTTACAATCTGAGCCATATGAAATGTGGGTGTAACAAGAGCTGACAATTGGTTGCACTTCTATGGCAAGAGTTAAGCAAAAGTTTACAGAGAACAGTTAGTCCAAAAGTTAGCCCAGCTGAACTCAGACCCTATATATTGAAGGAAAAGAAAATTATTAATTAGAAGTCCAGAAAAAATAATGAACCAAACCAATCCGTAGAAACTATATAAAAATCAGCATAATTTACGTAGCAATCACAAACTCTTTGCCAAGGATCAATGCTCTGGATATATTGAATTAATGTTACAAATTAATAGATTCTCCTCAGAGCATACATTTTCAACCATATAAAAAGATCATACATCCAATCTCAGATGACTCAGCTATAAGACATAGCATCAGATTTGCAAAATGCTTATTGGTTAAGTAGAAAAAACAATTTAGACAAGACTTTACCAGTTCAAACATGTCATGTCGAGAGACATTATCAGCTTTACACCACTCTCAAAATCAATGAAAGCAAGCTGCAAATCCAGCTGCTTAGCTGCGAACAAAGGAGGTGCTATCAAGTTTTAATCTGGCAAAATATGTTCTTTCAGAAGACATATATCACTCAAAATTGGACAGACTAGAGAAAGCAGAGGGTTGATTTTGTGCATATCTTTGGTAAATGCAGAAATGGTAACCAAGCCAAATGAGCATTCCAATGTAGAACATGCTATTTGGAAATTTGACATTACAATGATTTAGGATTTGGGACAGCAAAGAAATCAAGCAATTTATACAGTCAGCAGACAAAAATACTGCATTATAAGTCATATATCGTAATAGTTCTAGAAATCAAGAGGCAGATGACAACAATAAAGCCAAGATAACGAAGTTACCATTGTTTCTTTGGCGATGTAAGTGCAAAAATTTAACAAAGATTTAGGTTTTTTATTTAAAAAAACACAAAGATTTAACTTCACCAAGCCATGTGTGGGCTATGCCAAACCTTTTTACAACCACACTTAAACAAATCGGAAAAGAGAGGAACACTAAAACTTTGAATGGTCTTGCACCAGCTATCATTAAAAGCCTTTACCTTGAATATGCTAAACTAACTGAAGAAAGAGTCCTGGAAATAGAAAAACTTTTCCTTCCCTAGTTTTATGACTTATATCCTACCACTCATAAATAAAAACAAGAACGCCCAAAACGCTAAGCTCCATTCCAATAAATAAAAACAAAAAACAGAAACAAAATAATAAGTAAAACAGTTCCGTAGCAGGATAAGCATGCATAGGCTTCAAATGGCATTATATCAAACCAGAAATATGATCTAGTCATCCATAATCTCTACTTTGTTTTCCTGAAGAAAAGAATCAAAAGTCAAATTCTCAAAGCAGGAATTTCAGCCCACGACATCACAACCACAAATTTAAGAAACATAATAAAGAGGAGATAAAAGTGTACCGGATGGAGAATGAAAGCTAGTAAGAATCAGACCCCTAATTTCTAACCGCGCTATCTGTACTTCCTCAATAACATCAAGCAGATTTCGTAAAAGTGAACTGGTCCTCAGCATAATCAGATCAAACCAGAATAAATGTAAAGCAAAGTTAAACAAACGGTTACAAGATACTATAGGATCACTCAACTTAAAATACGTACTATAGCTTCGTTCTAGTACAATCAAAATTCAAAGAACAAGTATGGCATACTTTTCTGGTAAAAAATGGATTAAAGACTTTTTTGACCCTCTAACTTTACAAAAAATAGTCATTTTAGCACTCCATTTTTTTAACCCTTAAACTTGCAATTTTTATCAAATCATCTCAAAATAGATGGCAAAGTTAAACATTTTTTAACTTTACTAACGTGACGTACACGTGTATTAACTCGTGGATGACACATTAGCATTTAATTAATTTTTTAAAAATTTAAAAAAAGCTATAAAAAATTAAAAATCATTAAAATTATTTAAAAAGTATTAAAATTATAAAAAAAATATTTTTTAATTTTAAAAAGCTAATTAAATATTGACATGTCATCCACGAGACAATCCACGTGTATGTCACGTCAGCAAAATTAACAATTGTTAACTTTTCCATCCATTTTGGGGTAATTTGACAAAAAATGCAAGTTCAAGGGTTAAAAAAGATGAAAATTTAAATGGAAGGCTAAAATGATTTTTTTTGTAAAGTTAGAGGGCTAAAAAAGTCATTATGCCAAATTAAATTGAAATAATTTGTTTTGCTTAAGAAAAGAAAAACAAGAGATGCAAAAATTATGAGACAGAAGTACTTACTTGTGTTTCTTGCGCCAGACTTTTGGGCCCAACATATTTCGTAGTATATTCATGGTTAAAGACAAAAGCAAATGCAGAACAAGCATCCATGTTTGGGAAGTTCTAATGAACAAGATAAAATTTTAGAGATAAGCATGGTAAATAAAAAAGGGAATGACTTCATGTAAATTGTTGACTTTGTTACCTTACTGATGTTTATATCGTTCAATTTGTTTCCAACAAAAATGCTTGAATTTGGACTGGTGTCTAATGTAAGACTGAAATCAAACATAAGGACAAATGTAAACCTTTAAGCATAAACAAGTCTGGGTTAAAGAGAACTATATTAAAAAAAGAAAACCTTTGAGATAAGAACTCATGGTAGTTGAGAATAACATTATGATAGCCATTCCTATTCTGCAAAACATCAACCTCCCACAACTAACAAAATAACAGACTGGTTAGGCCTCAGTTACATAAAATAATTTTCAATATGTTTTGAGAAGAAATTATAGTTAAGAGTTAATAAGACCTGCATATCCTGGCGTATACATCCCCAACAAGTTCTCTTCTTTAGATGATCATGAAGCAAATCAATAGTATCCGCACAACTCAGTTCTCCTTTTATCTTGAAGTGAGGACAAAGAGACTTGGTTAGATTGTTTATCTTCGTCTCCAGAGCATCAGCCTGATGCTTCACTGTCGTAACTTTATCATTGGTTCCCTGTCATGACACAAAGAAATCTTTAGCATAGAATTAACCATTAACCAAATATCAATTGCCCATATCTTTTAAAACAACATAAGAGACAGTAAAACACATGAAGTTTAGAATATTATTTTATTTATAGCTGAGAGAATGCTAATACATCATTCAAAACAACAAATGTAAGAGTTCTCCACATATTGCCTCTGGTATGCACTGTGCTGAATGTTAGTAGTAATTCTCAAAATATAGAAGATAAATCCCTGTACAAGAATAAATATTTTGTAATCATCCAAAAAACTACGATATTACACTCCAAATCAAGTCAACAAAACTTCAAAGAAAACTGAGCCTGAGTCTTGTATTAATTAATTCAAATTTCTTCACCATTGAGATATGTTAAAAGGTTAAGAGAAAATAACTATATTCTAACACCGAATTGAAATTGATATTTGTACAAGCCAATAAATAGCTTATACCAGCAGCAACAACAAAAAGTAGAGAAAATTTTTGGCCTCTAAATGGCTTTGATAGATATCAAAGCACTTTCTGACAATAAAATATGGGATTCAACCCAAATGTGGGTTTCAGTTAAAATAAAACACAGTTTCATATTTGCATGCAGTAATGTTATCTCTGGAGGAGTACCTTTTTTCCTTTCTAATCATTTGAGACAAATTAGAAAGACGAAATCCATAACAACAAAAGCAGAACTGATGAGCATACCTCACGGTTCTCTCCAGATCTAACTGAACATGTATTATTGTCAAGTTGAGTGTCTCTTCCAGCTAACACAGATGGATGCTTGACATAATTTAACTTCAACATTTGAGACTCCCGAACTCCAGTTCTCAGTAACTGTACCTGATTCTGATTGAGGGATATAGGAAGATGATAAAGAATACACATTTGCGCAGAACACACCCCCCCCCCAAAAAAAAAGAGATAAAGAAAAGCAAATACCAGCAGTCTTTCACGCTTCACTTGCATCAACTGCAATTTAGCCTTTTCATAAACTAATCTATAGAGCAATAGTTTTGTTTCAGCTACACTGCAAGGACATTAATTCGTCAACTTTTCAACTTGTAACATTAAACCAGTTTCCTTAATAATTTCAGAAACCAATATCAATGGCATTCATAATCAAGCTGTAGGAGTGAACTAGAAGCACCTCTTGTACTGAATATTGCAGGATTGACCATATGCCTGCCAACAGCAATATATGAGGGCAGAATAAGCAAGAACATAGTCTAGTTTGGTTAGTAGGGGAAGCAATGAGTATTCCAGCAAAATAAAATAAAAGTGGGCAATTTTACTTACTGAACCTAGTTTGAATTGGATTTCAGAACAGAGCATCTCTAACTTATTAACCTTCTGCTGATGAAGTAATATATCTTCCGACATGTTTATCTGGATATTCCATTCAAGGCAAAGAAAAAAGAAAAGGAAACTATTACGCAGGGTTTAGGTTATGGAAAGATGTTATCAGTAATTATACCTGCATTAGAAAAATGTTGTAAAAATATGTTGTAATTACAGAAACAAGATATCTACCACTTTTATATTTAGTTTATCAAAACTAGGAGACAGTAGCTGTTTTGTATCTGCCAAAAGTTTGCTGGAAATCTGCAATATAAGTTGTACAAATCAATTCAACAGGAAGACTAAGAGGAAAAATCTTGCATTCTATATCAGCAAACCTGAATGTGCCACAAATAAGTGGCATTGTGCACATACATCAGTCATATTCAGCAATGTTTTGCCACCTTCAATTCCTTTATTTCCTATGTTACTACCATTCGAATATTCCAACATATGCTCCATATCTTTTTCTCCAATTTCACAAAAATTTGGACTCTGCTGGATACACTTATTTTTATCTGCAGGGTGCATGTCTGCAAGAACTACTTCACTTATTCTTTTGCTTTTTGAAGAGTTCTGAGTGTCTTGGTCAGGACTTGGGTCCTGCACAGATCTTTGAAGATGGTTATCAATCGTTTGTATAGTTGAATGGCAGCTAAGAGATAGTACATCCTTTGCAACAGGTAGTTGCATATTATCACCACACAGTCCCCTATGCATTTCTTTCCTGTACGGGCTGCAACTTGGCTCTTTTGAAGTTGGACTCTGAGTTTGCTTCTTTCCGAAGGGGCTCTGAGCAATCATTGCACCAGACTTTAAATGTCAAGCATAATTTGAATTCTGAGCTAGGAAACATTCAGGCAATCAAGAGAAGATACAGAGAAGATATTTACCTTTAAAGGCAACTGGTCATTTTTGCTTCTAGGTGCATCTGGAGAAGCATAAGAAGAAGAAACTTTCATCTGTTCCTGAATGAAACTTCCACTGAACTGGGTTATTTCAATTGCAGTCTCGATGTTTTTCTCTGGGCTTCTTGATTGCAATTTCAAGGCAAATCCCTCAGGGATGTTCCTAGAGTTCTCAGAAGCATTCAGCATATCAAGTCCATTACTTTCTCCTTCATTCAACTTTTTTACTATAGAAGTCGCAGTTAAATGGTTGGCCTTAATAAGTGATAAGCTGGACTGTGTTCTGTTTTCAGCTGTTCCAGTTAAATAATTACTACTAGGAACTGTTTCTAGTGAGTTGGGCTCCTCTCTAGAAACAATAATGATGCTGTTATCCTGATCATGAGGCTTTAAATTGCCAGACAGACTGCTATGATGCTCTGTTGATGAGCATAACTTCTCTTATGACCTATTCACCAGTGGAGAAACAAGCTTATAGGCTGTATCAAGATCTCTTTTATCTTTGCCAATTTCACGTGTGATCCCCATGGGTGAGGAATTAAATGCAGAAGCTACTTGTGTTCCATCTAAAGGATCTACTGGAGTCATTGAATGATGGATCATTTTCTTTCCTGAGTGAGTGCACTTAGATGGTGAAGTAGTTATGCCCATTCTTTCAGCATATTTTTCATAATGTTCTTTATCTTCTAAAAGCTCTGTGGTCCCTCCATCTTGGCTCAAGTAGCTGATGTTTTTTGGAGTTACAGGACCATCAATTTCCCCCTGCTTTAGACCAACACCAGATAACTGCTCCTCCAGATTAATAGTGGGTGCAGTTACCTGTTGGCACTGGAAACCTTCACTCGGTTCCATAATTTTACTGAATGAACAAGCTGAAGCTCTAGAAGAAAGGGAATCTGATAATCTAATTTTTGACTTCAAAATTCCATCATTGAAAGCAGAACCAAGGGGAGTACACTCCAGATTTTTTAATTTGATGTTACTTTTCAGGACAGAAGGCAAACTCCCACCCTGTTTTATGCTTCCCTGACTCAAAAAAGAACCAGATTGTTTTGGGGACGGAGTAACAAACAGTGCATGTCTTGGTGAATTTGTAGTATCCAGAAGTAATTGTTGTCTTTTAGCAGATAATGAGTGTATGGAACCTGCTAATGGAGACCTATGCATTTCTTCCTGAAAAAAAAAAAAGAAGCAATAGCTGAACAGTGAACAAGCATATAATTTTCATTCAAGTCGTGCACCTACAAGTGTATGGAATAAATATATGAAACTGTATGGCTAAAACTACTGAAGTAACCCTTTATGAGTTGACAATGGCAGTAGTTCCATGTATGGCATGTCATTGTATTGAAAGTTGCAAAGATAAATTCCTAAATAGAATAGAGTTAAATAGCCCAAATCTCAAAAAGAAAAGGAGATTGTTCTGCAGATGTTAGGATAGGAAACGCCATAGTATAAATGAAATCTCCATGAATCCCATCGTTTAGCAAGTAGCTACACCCCAAGCAAATCGACTCACTGAAAGTGCCAAAATTAAATTATTAAAAAGAAAACAACAAAAACATTGAGAAAAGTAAAATCTTACTTAACATTCAATTGATAGGAGAATATACTTTGTTCACTGAATTTACCAATTTAAATGATTGGAAAATAACCAAATTATTGAGAAAAGTGATCTGGATAACATCAGATTCATAAGATAACGTACTTTATTCAGCTGATTAGGAGTTTGGATTTGGTGACCAACAAAATTTTCAGCAACTGAACCATCCTTAGTGTTTGACGAGCAGTCACACATAGTTTGATCAGTAAGAGTGGTTGCTGAATCACCTGTTGACTCAATCATTTTGTCCTGAGCAAAAGAAATGCCCTTACCAGACATATCATGATTATTCATGTTGCAGAGCTCTTGATTCCTATAATTTGACAGTTCCGTGCAGTCATTCTTATGACCATAAGATAAGGCAACTTCGCTTGATGACCTTGGAGTGGTAGATTCAAAAGCAGGAATGGCATTAAACTCCTTACTGCCTTCAGCCAGAAGAGCTTCCAATGTGGGAGAGAGCTTTCCATAATCATACCTACGCATGCTTTCTCCAACAAGGCTCATGCCATTAGATTCTTCACCACCACTAAATTTACTGATAGGCACAGGTGACGGTGACTTTACCTTCTTCGCCTTCATTAACACCATAAAACTTTTTAGATCAGACGGCATGGTAGCTTGGCAAGGCATCTTCTCTTCAGATGGAAGACAAACTCCTGTGGTAGTTAAAGTATTGAGCTCTCCTGACTCTGAACCTGCAATGCTACGAAAGTGCATATAAAATGTTATTGAATCCATAGTGATATCGTGGTTGTCATCTGAAGCAGCAGAATCAGATAATCTTCCAGGTTGAATGAAGTTTGCAGACACTGGTCCGAAAAAGTTGTCTTCTGCAACAAGATATTTCAGAAAAAACTTCAAAACACGGCATTTATTAGCATTAACCATTCTTTTCATTAGCTGAAACCATTAGAATTCTCCTTTTAACATAAAAACTTTTTTATCTCACAAAACTTTAAGCAATGGCGTATTACTTAGGCTTCATTTGGTTGATGCTTTCGCCACTCGCTTATTTTTCCATTTTGAAGAACTGATATCAAAGTCGCAATTTTTGCATTTTGCTTCCTAAAACAAAAATCATAAGCGGAAATAACAACCAAATGACGCCTAAACAATTATAAACCCTAAACTTCGTCAAAACAAAAACAAATGCTTACTAAGAATGGAGAATGCAAGCTAAACCGACCGTCATTAGAAATAGCAGATCCAACTGTGCTACTTCCACCGGGAGAAGGCGACTCCATCGGCCTCAAGAACGACTTCTCCACACTCAAAACGTCATCATCATTATCATCGTCATCACTGTCAATCAAATCCCTAAAGAGACCCAGCACTTCATTTCCCCTTTCAGAGGCTGGCGTGGGAGTGGAATGCTGCGGGGACTCGTAGTCATCGTCGCGGTTGAAGATGTGGACCGAGGTGATCTCGCACTCAGCGAAACTAACTCGCCGCGACAGCTTCTTCCTGAATGCGATGGTTTCTTCGTCCGTTTCCTGCGTGTTTGAGGGTGGTTCGTCGGGGAATTTGGAAGCCATTCTAGCGAAGGAGAGAGTGCGGCGAAACCGTGAGGTGATAGGGAAAGAAAATAGGGAATTTTTGAATTAGGGTTCAGAGATGAAGTGCATTCGTGTGGGACTTTGGTCAGTTCAGTAGTTTTGCGCGGGAAAGATCAAATGGAAATTTTCAATTTGCAGCCCTTAATGTTAAAATTTTGATTTTCCCTTTTACTCTAATAGAATAGAGCTCTAATGTAATGAGAAAGAATTTGAGCTATAAATGCTCAAATAATTAAAATACCTTTTTAACCAAAAAAATTTTGAAGTATTATTTAATACATATATTAATATTTTAAAAAATTATAAAAATTGAATATAATTAATAATAGAAAATTTATTTAAAACCCAATTAATTATAAAATATTTTTAAAAAATTATAAAATATTTATATATTATTTATATTATTATTTTTATATCAATAAAAAATCATATGCCAATAAATTCACAATTACAACGAACTAAAAGCTATGTATTCAATCAAATCATTAGAAATGATATGTGCATAAATTCTATCAATTTTATATGAATTTTAAAAATCTTATAAATTTAGCTTTCACTTATTCTTAACTATAAACAAGTTTTTTAAAATAAAAATAGAAAAAATATTAAAAATAAATGTATAATTATAAAAGAGATATTACTGTACTTGGCAATATAAATAACATAAATAGGTAAAAATACAACAAACTCTTTATATTATATTTTAGATTGCAGTTTAGCCCTTTCATTGAAAAGATGGGCAAATTAGTCTCTATATATTAGATAGATGAGTAAAGCAGCCCCTGTGCTAAATTTTGGTGTTCATATATAAGGTATAATAATAATTTTAACCCTCAACTTTTACACATTCATTCAATTTAATCCCTACTCTTTAATTGGAAGTAAATCAAAAAGTTTTGAAACTAATAATGTTAAAGGGTCAAAAAAGCCTTCGTAACATATTTAAAAAATCAACTAAACTCTTTTAAAATTTGAAAATTATTAAAAATCATAAAAGTTATGAACAAAATTCATAAAAAGAATTTATAAAAATTTTAAAATTTTAATTAAAAATAACAAGACCGACCCAATAAAAGAGTAGGGGTCAATTTTTTTATTTAAATCTTCTAACCATTAGATTTTTTTAAAAAAAATCTTATAACCATTAGATTCATATATTTAGTTATACTATGATCAAAATCTTATGAGATAAACATATTATCATATGTATAATGTCATATCAGCTTGTTATTTTCATATATTTCTCGAAAAAGATTCATTTGATAAAATTAATGATTGTTGTTTGTGTCAAGACAAATTTCAAATTTTGAAAAATACAGGGGCCAAGAATGATCAAATTGAAGAACATGGGTTAAACCTATAACTTTACATATAGTATAGACCTAATGGCATAATTTAACCAAACAGATTTAATTATTGTCATTTGCTTCAAGATTGAAATTTTAAAATTAAAGAAGTACATGAGCTAAAATTGACCTATTCAAATAGTACAAAGACTAATTGATAAAATTAAAATATATAGGGACTAAATCCATAATTTACACATATAATACAAACACTAGTAGAATAATTTCACCTCATTATCATGGTGTGTGTGTGTATATATATATATAAAGAGATGTATAATGGTTTGTTTGGTCATGAAAACACCTAAAGAGTTTACCCAATATATAACTTTTATTACGTCATTATTATTACATAACATAAAGATAATTATCGATACAACTCACACATTCTTAATAGTTGAAAATCACTGCTATGCTATCATGAACCTATTACATAAATTATGAGATAAATATTCATGACCAACAAACCAAACACGAGAAAAATACAAGTAAAATAGGAAATACGATTAATATTGTTTAGGCCAATCAAAGATAATGATTAGCGACTTTATTTATTTCTTTGGTTTAAATACATAAAGCTTATGTATTAAGATGTTAACCTTTAACCTTCCAATGGCCATTAGCCTCTTGAACCATTCTTTTGCGATTCTCACCTTCCCACCAATAGTCAGGAATTCCGTGCTTCTCTTTCAGGCGGTCTAAATACTTATTCACCAGTGCAATATCAAGATCAACTTCCAAATGAAACCCAGACGTTCCCTCTTGTACCCCCGCAATCCCATGCAGGTATACATCCATATTATGGGCACTAACAGAGTCAGCTACCCAGTTAAAAAACAAGCCTCTGCTGGCTATTATTTCTTCCTCGGTAACAATATTTGGATGATAATCATTCGGGCGAGGATTAGAAGTACATTCCAATGTTCCGAAAAGCCACTTCTGCTTCAAGTAGGGTGATTCGTTGCTGTAAACGGTCAACTTTTTTCCCACATGGGTAAGGGTACAAAATGGCCATTTATGAACCGGGTCATTGGCATTTCTAATTCTTAGAAGACGAAGATGATGATGATCAACGAGTTTCTTAAATAGTTGTTTGAACCCACAGTCTCCAACCCGAGGGCTGCCGAATGTGAAAGTTGTCACCATGCACGGGTTGTTTGCACCCAGTAGGGAGCTGCTGGGCTTGTTATATCCAT
Organism: Gossypium hirsutum; assembly: GCF_007990345.1. Lineage (NCBI taxonomy): Eukaryota > Viridiplantae > Streptophyta > Magnoliopsida > Malvales > Malvaceae > Gossypium > Gossypium hirsutum. The sequence continues at coordinate 6,974,181 of NC_053431.1, read as the reverse complement.
TGGCAACGATGTCCATTGCATTTAGGGTCGCTAATGCTCCACCCAAGCTGAATCCTGTAACAGTTATGCTTATTTCCTCGTCTTTGTATTTGTCCATCAGTTCTCTTAGGGCATCTCGAACCTACATGTGCATGCACTACGTATGAGATCAATCACATATAATTAACACATAGATGAAACCATATATATCAGGCATAATGATAAATTATGCTATTGTCCTTTTTTGTGTGTTAATTTTGTCTCCAACTTTTAAAAATAAGATCATCAACCTTTAAAAAAATTGTTTTTTTTATAATAAAAGAATATTTATTTTAAATTCATGTCTACTTAATAATTTTTTTAAAAAATATATTAACTATTTAATTTTTTTGAATTTATTTTTATTTTTGAATATCATTTTATAAATTTTAAGATATGCATGAAGTACACATGATTACGGTGCGAGTTATGAGATCCAACATTGTTAAAAAATTAATGTATTAAAAAGATTAATAATAATAAGAGAGAATTTGATAATATATATAATCATACTTATATAATACTGTATTATTATTACCTGGTGTCTAGCACTGAGGTTGTCAACAGCAGAATTTGACCTTGTTCCAGTATAAAGAGACAAGAAACCGGAGTGCACCTTCGCCTCAGTGCCAGTCCCGAACAATTCTGAAGCAGATTTCGGATTAGCGATTAAATCATTAATCCACTCAGTGTAATGTATGGTTCCTCTCCAAGCAATCAAAATGTCCCTCCTTCCAAGAACAGCCTTTCCTTCATCTGTTGTTACTGCCACAAATCCAAACCATGAGGGCTCAACAATATCTGACTCTGCATGAATGTAGTGGGTGACGCTGTACTTGAAATCATTTCCTTTTTCAAGGCCGGCCTCTGCAAAAAACTTATCTTTGGGGAATTCACCATGTTTGTTATGATTGTAAAGATCACCAACAGAACCAGCCCTTTGACCGTAGTGAATAATGTAGTGGCGGAGATCGAGATTCAGTGGTTGGAGTAAACCATCCCAGTCGTTCTCGCCACTCAGTACCCTCCACTGAGATGCCATGTCGGACTTAACCATTTTCTTTTCTTTTCTTTTCTTTTTGGTTTCAGTGGTTTATGAGTGAAGATGTGATTCACTGGGCTATGTTGGGTTCATTTATATAGACCACTCATCCATAGATAAAAACAGTTGTTCGGAACATTAATATCACAGAAAAATCAATAAACTAATGTGAATCTACATGTTCCTAACTTCCTACCTACCTATTCAATAATGAACCCCAATCTTGAAAATAATATTTTCGAAAGAGCTAACTACAAATCTATAGAAGACTAGAAAAGATTAGTCCTTAAACGACAGTAAAACGTACATAAAAGGATATATGCCTTAATTATTAAAAAAATTGTTATACCATTTTATACCTATGTTTGACTTAATATTTAATGTGGTACTCGAATTTTTATTGGTTTAAATGGATACTTAAATTTAATTTCCGTCACACAAATTAGTACCTCTAATAAATAATTAATTTTTTTTTGGGGTCCAACGAATATTTGAAATGTGATGATAGTTAAAGAATATATTAGAAAATCTAAAAAAATTAAAAGTTATTAAAATCATTAAATATTTATTTTATGTAAAATATATATTTTTTTAGTTTATAAAAATGTAAAAAGAAATTTACGAGACCTAATGAATATTTTCATGATTTTTATTTATTTGTTTATAAAATTATTAAAAAAAAATTATAAAGAAATTTATGTTTTATAAAAATTATACTTTTATTTAAAAAATTATGAAAACTATTAATTTTTTAAATTTTTTAATGAAATATTATAATTTAGTTCCTCTACTTTTCAAAATTAAAAATTAAGGTTTAGTTGTTACCACCATTAAATTTTCAATTAAATTCAATAGCGTGACATTTTAAAACTAAAAAAATTCACTTCGTAGTGATGTAATAAACATTATGTTGAAAATACTAATGTGAATTTTTTTTCTTAAAAACATGTTTGAACTCGTTGAGAATAATGTACTGTTGGAATAATGATCTTAAGAAAATCACTTCAAAATTGTAACTATTAGTTAATAATATTAACTATTTAGACTAATTAACAACATTATAGAAGTAGAGGGACCAAATTATATCAAAAATTAAAGTATATGGATTTAAACCAAGTTTTAGCATAGTATAGTGTCTAAAATTGAAATTTGACCATGGTCTGATAATGTAAAAAAAAAGCAAGACAAATTCAAAAGATGTGTTTGACTCTAAGATCCTTAAAGTATTCAAATTATATATAACCACGTTACATTTTAATTGAAAATTTAACTATATTAATCATTTAGACTAATTAATAACATTATAAAAATATAAAACTAAAGTATATTAAAAAATTAAAATATAATGATTAAATTTCAAATTTAAGTATAATAGAAAGACTAAAGTTGAAATTAAACCATTTTTGTAAATGAAGATAAAAAAAGAGCATGGAAGAAGGTCCTTTCAATCTTACCAGGGATTTTATTATGCTTCACTATGCTTTAAATATAGAGTAAATAATTGAGTATTAAAATATACTTTAAATATTTGTGTTTTTTATATATTTGAAATTTAGCTTTAGTATTTTTAATTTTTAGGAATCCAATTCCTCTATTTTTTAAATTAAAAAATTTAAATTCATTTGTTAATACCATTAAATGCATCTGTTAAATTCATTGATGTGACATTTTAAAATTAAAAAAATACTCATTTAATAATTATGTAACAAAAAAAAATATTTGCAATGGACTTGAATTTAACAAATAATTTTAATAGTGTTAGCAACTCTTAAGAGTTACATCGACATTATAATCAAAATAAAGTATTTGGGCTAATAAATGGCATTGTAAAAAATGAGATATCAAATTATGCTAAAAAAATTAAAGTTTAAAAATTAAAATTTAAAATTTGAGTGTAATATAGAGACTCAAATTAATATTTAACTATTGTTATATAATTTAAATTTGAGAATAACATAAAGACTAAAGTTGAAATTTCACCATTTTTGTTTATAATATAAAAAAGAGAGAGTGATACACATGTTAACGTCCTTTGGACCCTCCTATTATATATATAGGTATATAGATGTGGCTGTACATGTTCATACCTAACTAATCGATTGGAAATAAGGCAGCCAAAAATTTTAAAAAGATTAAGCTTTTATCGACAATAAAATGAGTGTAGGGGATGCCTTAATTAAGTTTGGCTTAATGTGGCACCCAAATGTTTATTCGTTTAGATTGATACTTTAAGTATGGATATTATTACATAAAATGGTATTTAGGACAAACTAATCAAAATTATTTAAAAGTTTTATTTTATGTAAAAATTATATTTTATTTTTATAAAAATGTAAATAGAATACATGATTTAATGAATATTTTCATGGTTGTTGTTTAATTTTTTTATATAATAATTAAAATTTATTTTTATAGTTATAAAATAAAGAGAGATGGAGAGAATAAAGAACAAATAAAATATAAAAGCAATATAGAATGTACTTTATTGATCAAAAAGGGTGATTACAATGCTTCATCAGAGCTTCTATTTATAGGCATAAGAAATATAAAAGAAGTAGAGATCTAATTCTAATAACTATTAGAATTTAAAGTAGATAATGTGCCTCATTGGATGTCCATTGATAGATAATGTGTCTTGTTAAAACCTTATTAGAAAAAACCTTGTAGGATAAAAACCTAATAAAGGAAAAAGAGTACATAATCTATAATACGCATAAAATGTTGCCTCATTAAAAATCTTACCAGGAAAATTCAATGGGACAAAACCTTGGTTAAGGAAAAAAGAGTACAACGCGTATTTACTCCTCCTTATGAAAACTTCACATATTTTATCATATTCTACATCTTCAATCTTGAATACTAGTTTTTCAAATGACTATTTGAATATATTTGCTAAGCATTTATATTACCATTCTTTTAAAAGTCATGAGTGAGGGGAATTTGGGGAAATATATTTTGATCTCTTCAGGAGATTCAACAATAATCATAACAAACTTTAATCATGATTCTTATATAAAAACACAAATAGGTATTTTGGATTATTTTATAATCCTCCTTTAACTATTCAAATTTACCACATATGTTCAAATTATTTCAATTCATATAAATAAATAATTTCCAAATAATTTCAATATGCTTCTAGCATTCTAAATCCTTCGAGGATTTTAATATAAACTTTACTATATAGTGATTTATAAAGGTTGTAACAACAACCATTAGACGCAACTTAAATCTTTTATGAAATTGTCAATTTAATAACATATCTAAAGGTTATTGCATCCACCACAAAAGAATATTATTTCTTTTCATAATCAATACCAGTACTTAGCGAAAAACTTTATATTTTTTATTTTGCTTTTGCAAAACCACTTCATTTGCAAACTCATTGGCTTTATACCTTTAGATATTTGGACTACTGGTCCAAAAACTCCACAAATTTAATTGTACTTGAGTTGTGCCTTTCTATTTTGATCAATTTATTCCATATCTATATTTATCAATAGATTTATTCAATATCCTCCTTTTATTTCATTATTTCAATGATAATATTGCCTGCAAAATCATGTCGACCACTTTTATTATTCGGTTCCACATTTTCTCGAATTAACATAACTTATTGAGATCTATTATTTTCATTATTTTAAAATTCACTTTCAGGTACCTAAATCTCTTCTAAAGTTTTACCTATTAGTTATGTCTTGGGTCTCTTTTGGAGCACTCACCTCCACTATATGACCATCTAGAATAATTTTCATATTTGGAACCGATCAATCTATTATTTATTCTAATTGATTGTCCTACTAGGACTTTCATTTAAATTAAAATATTAGATGGTATATAACACTTGGTTATTCTCATTAAGGTTGTAAATACATCTAACAGTTAACTTGTAATAGGTTATCCTTATTGAACTTCTGGTTCAATTACTCTCCGGCCCCCTAACTCATTACAAGTTATTATTTCTCTCCCCCTAATGTTGGGAAAAAACTGACAACTCATGTCACAATTAAATCTCGAATTAATTACTCAAAAATATTATAAGAAGACTCATATAAATATATATTCCCAATCTCTTATTATGACTTATGCATTGTGGTGGAGCAGTTGAAACATATGCCGCACATCCAAAAATTGTAAGATGGAAAATATTTGGCTCTTGACCAAAAACCAATTGTAATGGGGAGTATTTATAATTTATTGGCTTGATGCATACAATATGTAAATCAATACAAGCATGAATCTCATGCTGAAATAGAAAGTTGTGAGTTGATAACGCATGTGATTATTTTGTAGATGCATCTACCAAAATCATATAATATCAAAACCATCCACATGGTGGATGAATGTGCCCATATTCATTTCAGAAATGCAAGACATTAAATCTTAACTTTAGCTAGTAAGTTTCTAAGAACCAAATTTTATTGAGAACAACCAACAAATGAGAATTCTTTAAATTAAAGAATCTTCTGGTTCTTTAATGGATGTCTATATGAATTCTCAATTAATTTTCACATCATATAAGATCCAGGATAGTCTAATTGGTCACACCAAGTAATAAACACATATAAGTACTATTGTGACATTTACTACTGGAAATGTCTAAATCAATATGAAGTCTATAATGCCACCAAGTCAATAAATATAATTTTCTAATAATTGTATGCAAGATTCACTTTAAGGAATATGTCAAAATCTTCAAATGCCCAAAAATTTATTAATAGCAAACTTTGAGAATGAATCTTATTCATTAGTAACCCAGTCCCCTTTATTTATTCATATGAGATATAATATTTTCCTCATTCACTATTATTATGAGATCCACTATAAATATCTTTTAAAACCAATGGATTAACCATCACAATCACAAGTTTTGTGTTTTTTAGATAGTGATATATTAGCTCTTTTGGAGCTTTCAACTAATTTTTTATTATCAAATATTGGAATAATATTTGTTTATTTTTGTACCAAATAAGATAAATATTTTCTATCTGTAATGATAGAATTCATTACTACATTTTCATATTATTCCTCAAAGAATATTAACATAAACAAAATATTTGGGCATACGCTACATATGTGGCCAATAATTTTTCATATCACATTGATAACATAAGTTATCTTTACCATTTGAAAAGTTATCCTGAGAACTCTCATTGTTCTCTTATTTATTACTATGTTCCCACTTTTAGTGGTCCATGAGTATATCTTTTATTTTTTTTTATGTTTACATTCACTTCGGGGAATGCAATAGATTTACTAGGATGAACTTATAAACATCCCAATATATTCTTTATTTCATAATCACCATCGCAAACAGCGTGGATTTTAAATCATAATCTATCTATTAATGTTGTCATAATTAGTCTCCAATTATAATAAAAAATAAATAAAACATAGTAAAATATACCTGAAGCTCTTTAACATCATCGCCATCGCTAAAAGGTATGAGATAGTTCAAAAATATTTGTGCTAATAACATGTTATAAAATAAAGAGAAATAGGGAGAATAAAGAACAAATAAAATATGAAAGCAATATAGAATGTACTTTATTGATTAAAAAAGGGTTATTACAATGCTTTATCAGAGTCTCTATTTACAGGCATAAGAAGTATAAAAGAAGTAGAGATCTAATTCTAATAACTATTAGAATTTAAAGTACATCAAAACTTTATCTTGATCATGATGGACATCCACTTAATAAGATATTCATAACATTTATAATTTTTTTATTTGTCTTTTTATAAAACATATACAAATAAGTTTTTAATATGTATGTTTCTTTTTTCTTTTTTCTTTTTCATAGATTTTTGGATGATGACATATCATAGCTACATGTCAAATTTTGGATTTATCACATGTCAAATATTCATTGGAAAAAAAAAAGTTAACTTCTTTGTCTAATGGCACATTTTGTGTAATAGAAGCCAAACTTAGTTACCAACTTGAACACAAAAACATTTTTGGCACTACATTGAATATTAAAGTCAAACTAAAGTACCATGTAACACCCCTAGCCCGTCTCGATTTTCGATACTAAGCTACAAAATGCTACAGTACAAAATGGAATAGTTATAGAACTTTAACAGATAATTCAAATCGAAAATCATTACCAATCATAATACAATTCATTTAGAACAAATTTAAATATTTCCCGAGCTACGAGCTTTCATGAGCTCTAAAGTTAACTCGGGATTAAATAAAGACCAAACTACAAAGTTTGAAAAATATAAGGTCGACGTCCTAACGATATTTTCTCCACATTCTGATGTCGCCAAACAAAATGTCACTTCATGACATCAGACCACTCAACGTTGGGATGTCACAATCTGTTGGCCAATGTTGTGATGAGAGAAGATCAACATCGGACAAGAAACCTGTTTTTGGCCAACTTTGGCTATTTGGTACTTACTTCAAACAAAACAATCAAATAGGCTAAGGAATGCTTTTGACATCATTTGAACCTGTTCAAACTGTTGGGAAATGTGCTCATATTGTAGTAAACATGTAATTGTTTTATATTTATTTGAACAATGAATAAATAAATAAAGTTAATTTCACATTTCACTATTATGTTTTTTGTGTTTCTGTTTTTCATGTTTTGCATGCATAGCAAAACCGTGACAAAAAATATTAACTCATTAATTGTCTAAGTTCAAATTGATGATAAGTGGCACTGTAAAAACATTTACATTGCGAGAAAGATAACTTACTTCAGTAGATAATCTAAACGAGTCTGTAATCCCGTAAAAAAATCAAAATGAGTGTTCATTCAAATAATTAGAAAGATTATTATGTCGTATACAATTGGGGAGATGAATAGTCTTGGCCATCGGAGTAGTTGACTCCACCGGTAGTAATATAGATGTATTCAATGGTAGAATGATACATTGGACTGGACCCAAGATGAATTAATTCTGAATTCATTTGTGAATTAATTTACTTGTGACATTCATGCTGTGATTTACTTAAATCCCGAGTTAATAATTGATCATCGTGTGCAACTCATGTGCTTTGATAAAAGTGAAGGCTTATGCTCTAAAGATGATCAAGCTTATAGCCAGTATGTTGGGTACATAACTTGTCTATGGCATGACTTTACTAGCAACAATGGAATTAATAACTCAATTAAAGAGTTAATGATATTCCCTCATTGGCATCGTGTGGATTGATAAATATGGAACGTGGCCACGTGTTGCTAGTTCTCGAACGAGCAATTTATCACTGTCATTTGTTGACAATGATCATATTAATCATTAAGAAAATACAATGGTGACAATGAGATAAAATATGATTGTGTTGAGTGAACAAATTTAACTCAAAAGAATCAATGATATCATATGAGGGTAACACACACATGACAAGGCCATTGGACAAATTAGTTGGATGAATTGCTTTCTTAAAGAGTATACAATAAGGAGTTTTCAATCATGGTACTTCTTATGGACTAACTTCATGATAAAGTAATTGCGAATTATCAGAATGATGCTTCTGGACATAATTGCACACTAGAGCCTAATTGTATATATCCGATTGGTCCTTTCGCTAACTCAACAAAAGCTTGACTTAATTGCATTTGAATCAGAAGAAAATTCTACGACTTTGGGAATAATTTAATTGAGTCGATTTATTCGATGTGGAATTAAATTAGGTGGTCGTGAGAATTGTTCAATTAGAGAATTTGATTAAAGAATTTTTTTTGAAAAATTAATTTGGAAAATCTAAGTGATTTTTAGAAAAATTAATTTTGATCAAGTAAAATTAAATTAATCAAATCAATTAAAATTAATATGATATTTTTGGAAGTTAATTTGCAAGTTAGACAATTGGCCCAATAGGTAATTGAACTTAAAAATTGGACTTGAGATAAAAAATTGGGATCGAGAACCCAAAATTGAGATCGAGACCCAATAACTAGTCAAACCAGGCCTGGTATCTGAAATCGGGCTGACGGTCCAATCGGTGGCTAGACCAGACCGGTCGGGCAGTCATTAGCCCGGACCAAATCGACTCAGGGTACTGTGAGGGTACCGTGTCTGCACCATCGAGCATTGCGGTGTCGGCTACTGCAACAACGACATTCTAGTGGCTGGTAGATGATTGGTGGCAGTGACTATTCGGTGGTTAAGTAGTGGAAAAATTACACTCCTACTGGGACTCTACCGGATAATTTGATTTCAAATTAACTATTCCAAAAATAATATTATTTTAATAGTTTTAATATTAAATTAAATATTTATCTTTTTCTAAAAGATAAATATTTAATTTAATTTAATATTAAAGTGATTAAGTTTAATTATAATTGCTCCTCATATAAAAAGAGTTATGAGTCATTATTTTTCACACATTTGAATTAAAGTAAAAGTTGTAGAGAGAAAATTATTTGAAAAAATTATTTCAGAAAATTTTTGAAATATTTTTCATATTTACAACTTGACCTCAGAGTTTAGAGAATTTACGAAATTACCCCACTGGTAATTTTTTGAAAAAAATTTCTGATTCGAAATGAGCCCACACTCAGCAGACGTGAGTTTGAGAATAGTGGAGAAGACTACTCGAAGCGTTTATCCTAAACAAATTGAAAATGTACAATTTTGACTAAGTGTTAATTACTTTAGATATCACAAATAAGTTCTAGTTTTTGAAAAAAAATTAAAATCTTTATTTTTTCTTTAAAACTATTTTTCGCTGCTTTGCCAAACCTGTTTTTCCAACATCAAGTTACCCATCCGGGGTAAAACTTTTATTAACACATCAAGTAGTTTGGCCAAAGTTGTAATGTACTGGTTAGGTTACCCATTCAAGCTAAACCTTTAAACACCTCGGGTTGCTTGTTCAAGCAGAACATATGTTAGTGTCAGGTTACCCATTCGGGCTAAACCTTTATCGACATATCAGAGAGTTGGTCAATTCTGTATATACATATAAGATTACTTGTCCAAGCTAAACCTATAAAACAGCATCAGGTTACTTTTCCAAGCTAAACTTATGTCACATGTATCTTCGAGCCCACAACAAATGTTGGATATTGGAATCATTGGAAATCAACCTCTAACCATGTGTATGATACATTTATTGTAACACCCCCTACCCCTATTTCGAGCCTAGAATAGGGTGGGAGGCATTACCGAACTTAATATGATCAATCATGTAAAAATCATCCATAAAATTTATTCTAAATTAAAAACTTTCATACATATATTTAAGGTCTCTTATATGGGCCTATGGGGCCCAAAACATACATTCAGGGTGGCTCGGGACCAAACCGTAAACATATGAAACTTTTGCAACACTTAGAAAATTTTCACACTTTGGAGAGTCACACGCCCGTGTTTTCAACCCGTGTAACTCTCTGTTTATAACTTCATCACCCTTGTCAGTCGTACACTTCATATAAATAACAAGAAATGTGTATGGGCTTATTTCTCATTAAATTTCTCATATATATACACAATTTCACGTTATGTAATCATACAACATATATCAGCCATATCTCTGTAATCTAAATATATTTTTATAACAACTTATCTTGATTTCATACTGTTTCATATTTAAGCTTAAATAACTAAAGTATTTGAAATATCATCTTTATGCAAGTAGTAAACATGAGGTATATAATTCCATAATTATGAATAAACACATTTATCAAACATTTTCCATATTCATATACCAATGTCTCATGTCTCCATATATCAATAACCGTCATTTTCATGAATTCCAAGTTCAATTTCATAATTATTTGTCTCGTATTCAATTTATTCCATGTCGGAACTTTATTCATTAATACGTTTGAATTATCAATACATATCAAATTAGTGAACGTCTTACGGAATTGAGTACTTCGTTTTCTCGATGCCATAGTTCAACTATGGTCTTACACATCTTCACATAATGATGCCATAGCCCAGCTATGATCTTACACATATTCATATATCGATGCCATAGCCCAGCTATGGTCTTACACGTAATCACATATCACATATCGATGCCATAGCCCAGCTATGGTCATACACGTATCACATATCTCACTGATGCCATATCCCAGATATGGTCTTATACAGTAGCATATATCACACCGATGCCATATCCCAAATATGGTCTTATACGGAAATCACTTGTCACTTGTAGCCGAAGCTACCACTATTCACTAATCAGGTAACCGGAGCTACCATTTTTCACTGATCAGGTAACCGGAGCTGCCACTTTTCACTGATCAGGTAGCAGAAGCTACCACTTTTCACTGATCAGGTAGCCGAAGCTACCACTTTTCACTTGTCATTTGTCCTTGATCAGATAAGTGTAGCCGAAGCTATCACTTATCACTTGTTGCCATGGTCCAACCATGGTCTTTTCCTTCAATTAATCTTGTCACTGAACTGAAATGCTCAATTTGATCATTTATTCAATTTTCATGCTTTTACATTATTCACGATTTTATCATCAATACATATGAAATAACACATCATGAAATTCATAAAATTAACAAATAATCACCAAAATTTAGCCATATAAACTCACAAGTTCAATTTTTGTATTATAACGATAATCATAATTTCATAATAAATATTCCAAATAAAACTTTATATCATTTCTAATCCAACACTTATCGATTATAATCGGACATGTGATCAATTTATACAGGAGTCATTCATATATTTTTTCCTCCCCCTCCTCTCCATCCACATCCTTGGTATAAATAACACACTTGTAAGTAACTTTATCCATAATTTTCACTAATTACTTATGTGAATATTCAAGCTATCCACCAGTGTCATAGTCACTAAATTATTTATATCTGAAGCTACAGAACTCCAAATTAAGATCTGCTAATTTTTCCTAAAACTAGACTCACATATATGCTTACCATAAAAATTTCATAATTTTTGGTTGGGCCAATTAATACAGTTTATTCATTGAAGTCTCCCCTGTTCTGCTGTCTGACAGTTCCGACCCTTCTTCACTAAAAATTAATTATCTCCTTGTACAGGATTTGAATGATGTTCCTATTTGTTTCTATTGAAAATAGACTCATTCAGGATTCTAAACATATAAATTTAAGCCCCTAATTATTTTTATCCAATTTTTTTATGATTTTACAAAGTCAGAACAGGGGAACCCAAAATCATTCTAACCTTATCTCACAAAATTTATCATATCTCATGATTTACAATTCCATTGCTTACATCATTTCTTCTATAACAAACTAGACTCAATAAGCTTTAATTTCATATTTTATCTATCCTCTAATTTCATTTCTACAATTTTTGGTGATTTTTAAAAGTTAGACTACTGCTGCTGTCCTAAACAGTTTTAGTGCAAAATGTTGATTTCCATTTTGCCCCAAAGTTCACAATTCATACAATTCAGTCCTTACTCAATTAACCCCTCAATTAAGATAATTTTCTCAATTAATACTTTTCCTAGACATTATAAGTTATTTCATAACTATTAAAATTCAGAATTTCTACATAAAACTCTAACATCAAACTCTTTTACAATTAGGTCTCAAACATTCACTTTCTATTCAATTCTTTCAATAAAATCAGCATATAAACAATTTAAAGCTCTAATTCCATGCCAAATCATCATATACTTTCATAAAATATTCATAGCAACTTTCAATTTCTTTCATAGAATCAAAAACTAATGAATTTAACAAGTGGACCTAGTTGTAAAAGTCACAAAAACACAAAAAATTCAAGAAAAAATCAAGAATTGAACTTACTTGAAGTAAAAATATGAAAAAACAGCTTAAGGGAACTCTTCCATGGTGTTTTTGCTGATGAGAATGCAGAAAAATAAAGAGAAATCTAGATAATTCCACTTTAGTCCTAGCTTTATTAAGTAAATTTTGTAATTTTCCAATTTTTCCCTTAATTCTCCTTATTTTCTTGCTGATTTCATGCCATTGCCGTCCGCCCAAAGAGACCTTGGGTCTATTTTCCTTTTAAACTCTCTTTCTTTTATCATTTAAGCTATTTAATCATTTCCCACAATTTTGTATTTAATACAATTTAGTCCTTTTTGTTCAATTAACTATCAGAACTTTAAAATTTCTTGACGAAACTTTAACGCTGACTTATTAACACTCCATAAATATTTATAAAAATATTTATGGCTCGATTTAAAATTCTCGAGGTCTCGATACCTCGTTTTCGATTCTAATTATTTTAATATTTATTTTTAGTACACTATTCACTACTTCAAAATTTTTCCTAACTTCACATTTAACTTATACTCACTAAATTAATAATATTTCCTACTCATTTGTCTGATTTAGTGATCTTGAATCACTATTCCGACACCACTGAAAATTAGGCTGTTACATTTATGAAGTTTCATCAGGGTAATTCTGATAAACCATAATATATACATATTTTTATCCTATGCTTGGCATATTTTTGGATGATTTAGTATACGGTTTAGCAAAAAGAGCATGAAACAGGCCAAAAACGGACAAATTGGGCCTACTTCAGTGTTTCACACGGCCTAAGCATTTTCACATTGGTAAACCACACGCCCGTGTGTGACACATGAGCAGGCCACACGCCCGTGTGGCATGGCCGTGTCGACATTAAACCAAGTCAGAATTGCATACGGCCTGAGCACCTTCACACGGGCGTGGCACACGGCCGTGTCCCTGTCGAGCCAAAGTCTAATTCTATTCAGAAAAGGGTAATTTTAGGCTATTTTGGGCATTCCAAAGCCTATATAAACACCCTTGAAGAAGATCAAAGAGGACACGCAGAGTGGAAGGCAGAAAATATTTAAGGATAGCCATCAGAATCAGCTCGGAAGTAGGATCTACTTCAAGACTGAAGATCTCCATTCAATTTCCCTAGAAGTTCTTTGGGTTTCTTTATGTTTTGTTGTTTTCCCAATATTGAGATGTTTTCCATTATTATGAACTAAACTCCCTAAATACCTAAGGGAGATGAAACCTAAGACGAATCTTATTACTATTTGAATTATATGATAAATACTTGTTCTTATTCTTAATTGTGAGTTTTAACCCTTGCTTTAATATTCCAGGATATTAATTTAGGTTTTGATGTGCTTATTCAGTGGAGCAAAAGTCCCTATTTAAGAGTAGATCATTCATAATTAAGCGGAGTTGCATGCAATCCTAGAGATAGGACGACATAAATCTGCCGGATTAGAGTCAAATCTAATAATGGAATCTATAGATCGAGTTAATACGACAATAGGGGTTTTAATTAGAAAGAGATTTCGATTAACCAACCTAGAGTCAGTTATTCTTAGTCTCGAGAGAGATATTAACATAAATCAAGGATTTCTACGGATTAATTCAAGTGAATAAATCATCTAATTCAGAAGTGATAAGTGAAGTTTAGGTGGATTCTTCCTTGGGTATTGTCTTTTCCATCGGTTTTCCAAAAGTATTTTCCAACCTTAATCTTTGTCATAATCTTAGTTAATTAGATAATTAGTCTTAGATAAAACACTCTCTTAATTGTTAAGCTAGATAATAAAAAGATAGTAATTACTAGTACTTTTAGTCCTCGTGTATATGATATTCCCGGTCTCACCATAGCTATACTACTGTTCGATAGGTGCACTTGCCTTAGTCGAATTTTGAGTTAGTTTCACGACCATCAAGTTTTTGGCACCGTTGCCGGGGAACTAAGATCTTAGGAACGCTTAATTTTTATTACTTTATCCATTTTTTATTTTTGTTTCAATTTAATTACTAAATTTTCTTTTATTTACTTCTGGCAGGTTTTTATAGTTTATGATTAGAAGAAACCCATCAGGACCTTTGCTTTTTGATAGTGAGATCGAGAGCACAGCTCGCAGAAATTGAAGAGAAATAAGGCGAAGTCTACAATACATAGAGGAAGAGCGAGGGGGCAATATTCACACTAATACCGAGGAGATGGATGAAAATCAGAATAATCCGCTGCCTCCTGTGGTTGCTGCAAATCCAGTAGATCAGAATCCCGCTCCTCGTACTATGTATGATTATGCTAAACCTACTTTAACATGAACTGAATCGAGTATAGTTGGACCTGTTGTTTCTACAAATAATTTTGAACTAAAACCTAACACGATTCAAATGATACAACAGTTTGTTCAGTTTGATGGTTTGCAGGACGAGGATCCAAACACTCATTTAGTAAATTTT
Source organism: Gossypium hirsutum (assembly GCF_007990345.1). Lineage (NCBI taxonomy): Eukaryota > Viridiplantae > Streptophyta > Magnoliopsida > Malvales > Malvaceae > Gossypium > Gossypium hirsutum. The sequence goes on along the minus strand of NC_053431.1, from coordinate 6,958,977 downwards.
CTGGAATTCTGCAACATATTTAAGATTAATGGTGTTTCTGACGATGCCATTCGCCTTCGGTTATTTCCCTTTTCATTAAGGAACAAGGCTAAACAGTGGTTGAACTTGTTACCACGAGGATTAATCACTACTTGGGAACAAATGACCGAAAAATTTTTACTTAAATATTTTTCATCGGCTAAAATGGCTAAATTAAGGAATGATATCTCTTCTTTTGTACAGATGGATCTAGAAACTCTTTATGATGCATGGGAGAGATACAATGACTTATTAAGAAGGTGTCCTCATCATGGGTTACCTCTATGGCTGCAGGTTCAGACTTTTTATAATGGTGTGAACCCCTTAACAAGGCAACTTATCGACGCATCTGCTGGTGGAACTTTAAACAACAAACACCTAAAGAGGCTTATAAATTTATTGAAGAGATGCCACTGAGTAACTATCAGTGGCAAGTCATGAGAACAAAGCCGACAAAAATAGTTGGTGTTTTCAACCTCAACGCGGTCACTATACTATCTAACCAGGTAAAACTTTTAAATAAAAAGATTGATGGTTTGTATGGTTCTACTCAGGTACATCTAGTGATGAGGTGTGATTCAAATGGAAGAAGAGTGCACAACACAGATTATCCATCCTTCAACCCTAGCAAAGAGAAGGAACAAGTCCACTATATAGATAATAATTCTAGACCTCAAAATAATTCGTATAGTAACACTTTTAATGCAGGTTGAAGGAACCATTCTAATTTCTCGTAGAGTCAAAAACCACAGCATCCTCCAAGTTTTCAACAACCACCTTATCAACAAGAGAAGAAACCAAACCTCGAAGAGATGCTCACAAAATTCATCTCGGTGTCAGAAACTTGTTTTCAGAATATCGAAACAGTGCTTAAGAATCAGCAAGCATCAATTCAAGGGCTCGAAACTCAAATAGGATAGCTCGCTAAGTTGATTTTTGAACGATCACAAGGTAGCATACCTAATAACACAGAAACTAACCTAAGGGAGCAACTCCATTCCATCACTGTGCGCGACGAAGAAGGGTTAGTTGAATCTAAATTTGAAATGAGGAACGAAGCTGTGGTAAGTAATGGTAACGATGAGATGAATCACGGCACACAAAAGTTGGTAAACAAAGAATATAAACCTCTTGTACCACATTCTAATGCAAAAATGAAAGACCACACAGACAAACAATTCGGTAAATTCCTTAAACTACTTAAAAAATTACATATTAACTTACCGTTCATTGAAGCTCTTTCACAAATGCTAAACGCAGTTAAATTTTTAAAAGAACTTCTGACAAATAAATGGAAGTTAGATGAGTCATCGTATGTGGAGTTAAATGCAGTCTACTCAACTATTCTACAAAACAAGTTACTCAACAAACTGAAAGATCTAGGGAGTTTTACAATTCCTTGTTTAATTGGTAGTTTGAATGTTAACAATGCTTTAGCTGATTTAAGGGGCGAGCATTAATGTTATGCCCTATAAAATGTTTAAACAACTAGGCCTTAGGAAACCAAAACAAACTAGGATGAGCATTCAACTGGTTGATAAAATAATTAGGTTTCCTAGGGGTATCATTGAAAATGTGCTAGTCAAAATTGATAAATTTATAATCCCAATTAATTTTGTTGTTTTATATATGGAAGAGGATAGTGACGTGCCTTTAATTTTAAGACGACCCTTTTTAGCAACTGCTAGGACTATCATTGATATTGGCATAGGAGAACTAATACTTCGTGTAGGAGATTACACGATTACTCTCCAAGCTTGTGATTCGACTAAATTATCTAGTAAGTAAGATGGCTATACAAGTTCTGTTGATATGAATAACATTATGGCTTAAACTTCTTTTGAAGAAACCCCTAGAAAGAATATAATGGAGCCACATTCTAATCCATTTGACAAAAACAGAGCGACTAACGAAGAACGAATGCTTCAGATCGATGAATTAAACAAATGGCGAACACATGTCAAGGAGAAATCAAAAGTACATGATGAATCAAAGCGACGCCATGATGAGCGTAGGGATAAAACAAAGTAATTTAAGGTCGGGGATAAAGTATTGTTAGATGAAAAGGACCCCCGAATTGTTCCTTCAAAGCTTAATACAAACGGAGCGATTCCTTTCACGGTACTGAATGTTTTCCCATACGGTACATATCATAACCATTTTAAAAAAAAAACGGGTATCGACTTGGAGAAAAACGAAAACGAGAGTCGCCATCAATCTTTTTAGGTGTGATTGGATCACCTTGTAAAAGTGGTTGTTTTTAATAAATGGTTTGATTTATTTAAACAACGATTTTGGTCCACGTAAATCAAGAAAATAGGTTCGGGAGTCGGTTATGCATTAGGAAGGATTAGCACCCTCGTAGCACCCAAAAATTGGTACCTAGTTGATTAATTAATATCTTAGTGTCGAAAATTGAAAGCTTGAAAGACATTGAAATACGATCCGTCTTCGTAAAAACGCTAATTTGAAAATGACCGAATAGATTAAAACAAACGTTAAAGACTCTCTCATCTCGAAGTAATAAAATGTCACACCCAGTAAGTTAAGACACGACATCTCAAACTTTGAAAATGAGCTTGCCTTTATTTAAAATTCATATATTCTAATTTTTTTTAAAAGGTTGTTCGGTTATTTAGGATAAACAAGAAAAGTCGAAACCTAGTAAGTTAGGGCATGTTTTCTCGAATTTCCTAATACCGAATACTGCCTTTATTTTAAAACAAATTCTTACTTCGAGGTAACGAAGTGTTATACCCAGTAAGTTAGGGCACAACACCTCGTACTTCCGAAAATAAGTATTATTCAAAACTCGTATTGCAATTTAAAAGAGTATTCGTATTTAGATTAAATGAGAAAAGTCGAAACCCAGTAAGTTAGGGCATGATTGTCTCGAATTATCAAATACGGAATATTTATTTTTATGAAAGAATTATTATTGGGTTAGATAAAACCTAAATTCGTGATGGAACGAGATAATAAAGAACGCATAACAAATAAAAATCAATAACTATAACAAGATAAACATAAACACAAATATGAATAGTAACGATAAATACAAAGGTAAGATAAATGAGTCGAACAAATAATAAGAAAGGGAAATAATGAATAAGCTAAATGTTTGGAACTATCTAAAAAACTATAAGTAGAATAGATGATGAAATAATAATAAAAAAAGTAATGATATGTAAATAAAATAAATATGCTAAAAAATATATATTTATTAAATTAGTTAATATAAAAAATAATAACGTATAAGTAAATACAAAAAAAAGAAAATATAATAATAATAGTAAAACCACAATAGTAATAATAATGAAAATGTATTATAATATAATAGTAATAATGATGATAATAGTGGTATTAGTAATAATAATAATAGAAAATAATAACAAAATTAAAAATAACACTCTCTCCCTCCCTTCTAAATCCGACCATTGGTCCTGCTTTGCTCTGGTCACGGACCTCCACGGGCCGCCGTCAGCACCACCGTACACGGCGGCCGGACCTCAAAAAAAAACTTTTTCGGTAATGAAAATATGGGTAAGCTTCTTACTTTTATTTTTACTTCCGTATAAAAAACAAAATAAAATTGAAAGAAAAACAATAAACAAACAAAGAACTTAAGATGAGAATAGACAAAAGAAACCTCTTTTACTTTGATCTTTTGATTAATCTCCAAAAACTAGCCTTTCCAAAAAAAAAAATCCTCCTTTGCTAACATAGTCTTGAATGGCTTTTATAGCCAAATTTTACAACTAATTTTTTTGTAGGCAAGTGGAGTGGTTGGGATGGTTTAGTGGAGTGGTTTAGTGGGGTGGTTGGGGTGGTTTAGTGGGGTGGTTGGAGTGGTTTAGTGGAGTGGTTTAGTGGGGTGGTTGGAGTGAAGATATTTGGATTTTTATTTATTTTTTTTATTTCATAAATGGGCCATTAGGGTTTAGGTGATTGGGCTTTGGAGGTTGTTGGGTTTTGGGCTGTTGGGTTTTTAGATGTTGGGCTTTTTGGCCCGGGCAAAATTTGGGCTGTACAGTTGCCCCTCTTTGCTTGTTGTCGTTGAACGTGAACAGAGCAAAGACTATAAAAAGACCAATTTTGCCTGGACTCGCCGAGTCTTGAGTTCTTGATCCTTGATCTTCTTTAAATAGCCTCTTGACGGCTTCAATCTGTTTCACTGCAACTCAGGAAGGCAATATCTGCTATCTTTGATCTGCTCCCCGTCTAATACAGAGACGCTAAATTTGCTTCATTAATCTACTCCTTGCAAACTCATGACTGTGTGATATCTTCAATCTGCTCCCCGTCGAGCACAGAGACGCCAAATCTGCTTCTTCAATTTGTTCCTTGTAAGCACAAAGATGCCAAATCATCTTGGATCTTGCTTCGGTATAAACATCTGAAGGCCAGATCTGCTATGTATCTGCTCTCCGTCGAAATGGAGATGCCAGACTTTGGCTTGTTCTCTGACAATACAGAGATGCCAAATCATCTTAGACTTGCTTTAGCATAAGCACACGAAAGCCAAATCAACTATGCATTCGATTTACTCCTTGTAAGCACAAGGATGCCAAATCATCCTGGATCTTGCTTCAGTATAAACATCTGAAGGCCAGATCTGCTATGTATTTGCTCTCCGTCGAAATGGAGATGCCAGACTTCGACTTGTTCTCTGACAATACAGAGATGCCAAATCATCTTAGACTTGCTTTAGCGTAAGCATGCGAAAGCCAAATCAGCTATGTCCTCGATTTGCTCATTGTAAACACAAGGATGCCAAATCATCTTGGATCTTGCTTCAGTATAAACATCTGAAAGCCAGATCTGCTATGTATCTGCTCTCCGTCGAAATGGAGATGCCAGACTTCGACTTGTTCTCTGACAATACAGAGATGCCAAATCATCTTAGACTTGCTTTAGCGTAAGCACGCGAAAGCCAATCAGCTATGTTTTCGATTTGCTCCTTGTAAGCACAAGGATGCCAAACCATCTTGGATCTGCTTTGGCCAGATCTGCTATGCTGTGGCCTATTACCCTAAAAGGAAATTAATCTGAAAGCCTATCTTTAGGAAGGAACAAAATCTAAAGATAGAAAACAGGATAAAAGTTAGATGCTCAAGATATTACTGCTTGAGTGCCTATACACCAGCTCCATGAAGTCTTTCTTGAGTTCAACATGTGTTTAAAAAGATCCAAAATGCTTCATTAATGCCCCAATATGCAATGTGCTTCGCCCTTCAAATATAGCAAGATCACTGTGTACTCTTTAAAATTTGAGCTGCTCTTTCGGGTTTTCAACTCAAAACCCCTTTGGTCACAAGGTGCCCTTTGCGGGTTCTCACCTTGGCCTCTCCGTTTTTTTTTAATCTCAAGGCGCCCTTTACGGGTTTTCACCTTGGATTCTCTTCTCCTGTAGACAAAGTATTTTTTAACTGAGTCTGAGTTCACTGGGTTGGGTAAACTTTTCCCATCCATTTCCATTAAGATCAATGCACTGCCGGAGAAAGCTTTCTTCACGACATACGGCCCTTCCCAATTCGGCATCCATTTCCCCCTAAAATCTTTTTGAATAGGAAGAATCTTTTTCAGTACAAGGTCTCCCTCGTGGAACTCTCTGGGTTGAACTTTCTTGTCATAAGCTCGCATCATTCGCTTCTGATACATCTGACCATGCCGAATGGCTCTTAGCCTCTTTTCCTCAATCAAGTTCAATTGGTCATATCGGGATTGAACCCATTCAGCTTCATCTAACCTTATTTCATTCAAAATTCGAATAGAAGGTATTTCTACTTCAATAGGTAACACTGCTTCCATCCCATAAACCAACGAGAATGGGGTTACCTCGGTAGAGGTTTTGACAGATGTTCGATAGGCCAGGAGTGCAAACGGTAACTTCTCATGCCAATCTCTATAGGTCTCAGTCATTTTCCCCACTATATTCTTAATGTTTTTGTTGGCAGCTTCTATTGCCCCATTCATTTTTGGACGATAGGGGGAAGAATTGTGATGCTTAATATTGAACTGGTTGCAAACTTCTGCTATCATTTTGTTGTTCAAGTTCAATGCATTGTCTGATATGATCTTTTCAGGCATCCTATACCGACAAATGATCTCTTTCTTTAAAAATTGACTCACAGCCGACTTAGTAACATTTGCGTAAGAAGTGGCCTCTACCCATTTTGTGAAGTAGTCAATGACCACGAAGATAAACCAATGTCCATTTGAAGCCTTCGGTGATATTGGTCCAATGACATCCATGCCCCACATGGAAAAGGGCCATGGAGAAGTCATAACATGTAGAGGTAAAGGTGGTACATGTATCTTGTCTCCATAAATCTGACATTTATGACATTTCTTGGCGTAGTTGATACAATCCTCTTCCATGGTAGCCCAGTAATATCCAAATCTCATGATTTTTCTAGCCATCGTGAACCTATTTGCATATGTCCCGCATACGCCTTCATGAACTTCTTCTAAAATTAGCTTAGCTTCTACGGCATCAACACATCTCAAAAGTACTTGGTCTTTCCTTCTCTTGTACAGGATATCCTCGTCTAAGACATAGTCGCAAGCTAGCCTTCTTAACGTTCGTTTGTCATTTTCATTGACTTGTTCAGGGTATTTACGATCCCTCACATATCGTAATATATCCTGATACCAAGGGTTATCATTCTCTTCTTCCTTCTTAATGTTGCAACAATGTGCTGGAGCCTTGTAGACACTCATTTGAATTGGTCTTATCTCTTCTTCTTTATTCGCCTTAATCATTGAGGCCAAGGTTGCTAAAGCATCTGCCATCTGATTTTCGTCTCGTGGGAGATAATTGAAAGTGATGTCATCAAACTCCTCAAGTAACCCCAAAACTACCTTTCGATAATTGATCAATTTAGGGTCCCTTGTTTCTCATTCACCTCTGAGTTGATAAATTACCAACGCAGAATCTCCATATACTTTTAGGGTTTTTATACCTCGCTCTATAGCTGCTTGTAGTCCCATGATGCACGCTTCATACTCAGCCATATTGTTCGTGCAATCAAAGTCTAACTTGCACGTGAAAGGGTAGTGATTACCATTTGGAGATACCAAGACTGCCCTAATTCCATTTTCGACTGCATTAGAAGCCCCATCAAAATTGAGCTTCCAAGAAGAATCTTCGGCCGTTGCTATACACATCAACTCCTCATTTGGAAAATTAAAGTTCAATGGCTCATAATCCTCTAGAGCCCTACTGGCTAAGAAATCTGCTACCGTACTTCATTTGATAGCCTTCTGACTTATGTAGATTATATCAAATTCTGAAAGCAAAATTTACCATCTCGCCATTCATCCATTCAAAGCCGTTGACTCCATCATGTATTTCAATGGATCAAGCTTTGAGATGAGCCAAGTGGTATGGTATAACATGTACTGTCTTAATCTCCGAGTTGTTCAAGTCAGAGCACAACACAACTTTTCAATCGGTGAATATCTCATCTTACAGTCAGTGAACTTCTTACTGAGATAATATATTGCCTTCTTCTTTTTCCCTGACTCGTCATGCTGGCCAAGCACACATCCCATAGAATTACTGAACACTGAGAAGTACAGTATTAACGGCTTATCTAGGCTAGGTGGAGATAAACCCGGAGCATTCAACAAATACTGCTTAACCCTTTCAAAAGCATTCTGGCATTCCTCATCCCAAGTAACTTGATTGTGCTTTCTGAGGAGGCGAAAGATAGGGTCACATTTTTCGGTTAGTTGTGAAATGAACCGAGCGATGTAATTCAACCTTCCTAGGAATCCTCGAACTTCCTTCTGAGTACGTGGTGGAGGTAACTCTCGTATGGCTCTGACCTTGTCTGAGTCAACCTCAATTCCCTTTTCACTGACTACGAAGCCTAATAACTTTCCCGATCTGGCTCCAAAGGTACACTTTGCTGGATTGAGATTCAACTGAAATTTTCTCAACCTCAAGAACAATCTTCTCAAGATCTCAATGGGCTCTTTTTCTGTATGCGACTTGGCAATCATATCATTAACGTATACCTCAATATCTTTATGCATCATGTCGTGGAATAAGTTTACCATGGCCCGTTGGTATGTTGCCCCTGCGTTCTTCAGTCCAAACGGCATTACTTTGTAGCAAAATGTGCCCCATAAGGTTATAAAGGTGGTTTTATCCATGTCCTCTGGATGCATCTTTATTTGATTGTATCCTGAGAAACCATCCATGAAGGAAAACAACGAATATCCTGCTGTGTTGTCCACCAAAGTGTCTATGTGTGGCAGAGGGAAATTATCTTTGGGGCTAGCTTTATTTAAATCTCTGTAATCAACACACATTCGTACCTTCCCGTCTTTCTTAGGAACTGGTACAATGCTAGCTACCCATTCGGAGTATTTCACTTCTTGTAAGAACCCTGCATTGAACTGCTTCTTAACCTCATCTTTTATTTTTAGAACAATGTCCGGCCGCATTCTCTGCAACTTCTGTTAGACTGGCTTACAATCCTGCCTTATCGAAAGACGATGTACTACAATGTCAGTACTCAATCCGGGCATGTCCTGATATGACCAGGCGAAGATATCCTTAAACTCTCGAAGCAACTCAACCAGACTATGCCTTGTTTCCTCAGTAATTAGTGTTCCAATTTTCAACGCCTTCCCTTCCTCTAGGGCTATATTCTCTATTTCCTCTTTCTCATGTGGCGTGATTTATTTCTCCTCCTACTTTACCATTCTTAACAGATCGAGGGATACGTCACAATCTTGAACATCTTCAAAATTCTGAGATTCCTCTAAACACATATCTTGCTCGTAAGAGAAATCAGGAGTGGTAGTATCAGTGCTCATATCATTGATATCTAGAGACTCTGCAAAATTCCTAAAGACTACAGGAAGGTCTTCAGCAGTCAAATTATTCAGAGAGCTCCCTGGCTCGTGATGACGAATGTCCTCGAAACTTTCTTTCTCCAATCCCTCATCGTGCACAGCATTAATTTGATGACTCTTTTCTATCAGTAACCCTCTTGACTTAAAGGATTTGGATATATGTGGGAATGTCATCGGTTCCCACTCCACTTCACCTCCATTCAAACGCGCATTCCTTCTTGCTTGGCGCCTCTCCATCTCTTGCTTTTTGTACTTATGGTCTGGCTTAAAGCCCAAACCAAAGCGATCTTTCTTCTCAATCAGTTTTGGGATTTGAATCCCTCCTTGCAACTGTCTTCCTAGTCCTTTTCCTAGTAATGCCCCTTTTCCCATCATCATTTGCAGGGCCATCCTTGTGGCTCTAGACATTTTGGGTACCGACACCTCATTTCCTTCCAAAATGAAGGTTGCATTGATGATTTCTAAAGAGCGAAAAGGACACTCAATAGCTTCTTCATTCGCCTCGACATAAGAGGCCTTGCTAGTGACTGCTGCTATAATGTCTTCCTCCGCGTTGATGGTTATTAACTGCCCATCTGTTACTAACTTCAATTTTTGGTGCAATGAGGAAAGCACCGCTCCTGCCGAGTGTATCCATGGCCTCCCCAATAAACAATTATAGGAGGGCTTGATATCCATTACCAAGAAATCAACTTCATATGTATTTGGTCCAATTTCCAAAGGGATGCCGATTCGTCCCATCACTTTCCTTTCAGTTCCATCAAAGGCTCTTACCACGTTGTGACATGTTTTCATATGCGAACCATCAATGGGTAATCTGTTCAATGTGGATAATGGAAGGACATTCAAAGCAGACCCGTTATCAACAAGTACACTTGGCAGCGTGTATCCCTTGCACCGAGTAGTGATGTGCAAGGCTTTGGTTGACCCTATGCCCCCGGGTGGAATTTCATCATAATTCAAGTAGATGAAATTGTCTGCACTGATGTTATTTACCAACTGGTCCAACTTGTTAACGAATATGTCATAGGTGACATATGTTTCGTTAAGTACCTTCAACAATGCATCTCGATGCACCTCAATACTCAGAAGTAAGGCTAATACTGATATACACACCGGCTGCTTATGCAACTGATCGACCACACTGTACTCGCTATGCTTAAGGAATTTTAGAAACTCCTTAGCCTCCACTTCCTTTACTGGCTATTTGACAGGGATTTCAACCTCTTTCTTCTTCTCAACGTCAACATCCTTTGCTTTCGTGGGCTCCACTCTGATGCCCCCCATTATAGCGCTTCCCACTTCGCGTATGGGAACCTTCATTTTGCTCACTCCTAGGTGCACTGGCTATGCTCTCCCCCTCAGGTACTGTTATACTGCAATCAGAGCTCCATAGCACCCTCTTGTCATCCTTGTAAGGGAAATGAGTGAGTTTATGAATGACGATCTTGGGACCAGTTCGTGTCCCCACTTCCTTATTCCCCGGTAAGGAAATAATAATTCTTGGTCGACTGGTGCCTTGTTGTTCATTTTCCAGCACACATATTTGTCTTTTGCAAGAACTACCCTAAAAAATCTGTAGCTCTTTGTCAAACATAAGGCCTTGCACCATGGCCTTGAACTCCTCACAATTTTGGATCACATGACCCACCTCTCCATGGAATTCACAATAATTCTCTATTCCTCTTCTACCTTTTCCAGAGGTCAACATACCTCTCTTCGCCATTTCCTCCCATACTACTTTCATGGGTGTCTTCACTTCAGCAATATCTTCCTTGATTTTTCCTTCCATTGTTTCATCAATGGCATTCACTCTTCGATTGCCATGATCTGGTAATGAATTTTTGACATTAAGGGTACTGTCAAATTTCACAACCCCCATCTTGATAAGCCTCTCCACGGCCTTCTTGAATCTGGTACAGTGTTCGATCGAATGCCCCGGTATTTCCGCATGATATTCGCATTTAGCATTTGTATCATACCATCTGGGGTACGGTGGCTGTAGTGGTTTCAAGTGAAATGGAGCAATGGAATGTGCATCATACAAGCTTTGATAAAGCTCACGATACGTCACAGGGATAGGCGTAGATTGCATTCTTTTCAAATTTTATCTTATGCCCGATTCCTGTCTTTGGGTATTTTGTTGTTCGACCATAGCTGCTTTGGGTTGACCAACTGTGATTGCCCTCGAGTTGAGACTATTCACCTCATTGTCTTTTCTCCTTGGGGCTGATCTTTTAGTCGTTTCCCCCTCAATTTTACCGCCCCTTACGGCGCTCTCAATCATCTCTCCTGCTATAATTATATCCGCGAAACTTTTCGTGGTGCTTCCAATCATGTGAGTGATGAATGTCGCCTTCAGAGTGTTGATAAATAACATGGTGGTCTTCTTTTCCAACAGTGGTGGCTGTACTCGCATTGCTACTTCCCTCCATCGTTGTGCGTATTGCCTAAAATTTTCATTAGGCTTCTTCTCCATGTTTTGAAGCGTGATCCTGTCTGGCATGATATCAGTCACATGGTTGTACTGTTGCATGAAGGCTTGTGCAAGATCTCTCCATGAACCGATTCTTGCACGACTCAACTGATTGTACCACCTAGCCGCTGCTCCTACTAAGCTGTCTTGAAAACAATAGATCAATAGTTGATCATTGTTCACATACCCAGTCATTCTCCTACAAAACATTGTTATGTGTGCCTCTGGCCAAGTAGTCCCGTTATACTTTTCAAACTCCGGCATCCTAAATTTATGAGGAAGCACCAAGTCTGGGACCAAACTTAAGTCTTTGGCATCAATCCCTTGATGATTGCTAGCGCCTTCCAAAATCCTAAATTTCTCTTCCAACCACTTGCAACGATCCTCCAACTGTTTTGAGGATTCAGTTGCCATTCTTTCCCTCTCCATCATATCTAGATCAGGAATGACAGGGTTGATCAGGCTATCGCCCACGTTATTTCCCGACCCAGATGGGAAATTCACGGGGATTCCAGCATCAACCGGCCCATGTTGAGGTCTTACAGTAACAGATGGCCTTCTAGGAGGTACCTCAGTTTGCAGTGGCACACGTGGCGGAGTGAAACCCAGAGGATGATCCTCATCCTCCTCACCAGTGATAGCCATGAGGGTCTTCCCTTTATCAGTGGCCCTTAGAAGCTGAGCCATTTCGGCCATCATACTCCTCTGAACCTCAAGCATTTGTTCCCTCATGTCATTCTGCATCTTGGCCAACTGCTCTTGCAATTGGTCTTGCATATCCTTTTGCAATTGTTCGAACCTTTGATCCATACTCTTAGTTTTAGTGCGAGTGCCGTAGGGATGTGTGATTTCCAGATTTTCCTTTTCTACCTCTCTAGAAGTAAACTTTAACTAATTAGGGTCTTTCTATAATTTTGAATGCATATGATGTGATGTAATGCAAATGCATGAATGCAAAAAGAAAAGGAGATGTTGATCTTGAATTCAATTCCATTAGAATAACTTTTCTAGAAAATAGATTTTTTACATGAAAATAGATTACATATGCGGTCTTGCCCTTCATAGTCCAAGTAAACGCTGATCTTTTCTTCATGGTCGAATCTTGTAAATTCTCTAAAAGATGCATCTGCTAGCTCCTTGTTGCTTAATCTGAGCCTCGATCTCTTGCTCGCTTATCTTCATGATACTCATAAAAAAGTGTCGGCTCTTGAATAATCTTCGTTGGCAATTAAATCAAGTCATGTATTCCTTCGTGGACTTCCGGCTTTCTCTCGTCATGCTCTTGGATAACCTTTGTTGGCTTGAATCTCTGGCAATTACATCATGTATTCCTCTGTGGATTATCAGCTTTCTCTCATCGTGTTTACTTGAACTATATTCAGACGACGGCACTAGAATCCACTTTATCAAGAAATTCGTTTCCTTATGACAAACTATTCTATTTAGGAATCGAATTTCGAATCAACATTTTCTTTTCTTTGATGTAATGTAATGCAAATGCATGAATGCAAAAAGGTATCGATCTCGATTCAATCTCATTTAGAAAACTTTATTTAGAAAAAGAATATCTTTACATATAAATGGATTACATATATGCCTTTGCCCTAATGTCCAAAGTTCTAACTTTATCTAATAAAAGGGCTAACTCTCGACCTTTATCAGACGTTGACTCATACATCATGCTCAAAGCATCAGCTCGTACTGCTAAGTCTTGAACAGATTCAACAACCTCTCCAATAATATAATCCCTATCTTTGACTTGAGACAATCTTCTTGCACCTCGAATTGTTCAATACGAAGTTCACTACCAGGCAATGCCGCTTCCAAATCTTCAACCTTACTTTTTAGCTCTTCTAACTCGACCGTAGGATTATGATTTCTATGCCGACGAAGAAATCTTCCAAGCTCAGTCTTCAACCCTTTATTCTCTCTCTCTAATGTCAAATTCTGCGACCGCATTTCTTGGCACTTCTTCTCCCAGTATTCGGCTCTAACTTTTTCCTCTTGAACTTCTTTCTGCCACTGTTCTAAAGACCTTCCTAACCCCACTCGCTTCAAAGATACTTGTGCCTTCTTATACTTTTCTTTTAAATCATCTCGGTCTTACTCAACCTTCCTCTTTTCTTTCCTAACCTTTTCAACCTCCTTCTTTTGCAGGTCGACATCTAGACTTAGGTACATCTTCTCCTCCTCAAGCTTTTCTATCTTCTTTTCGAGTTCCAAATTTTTTCTCTTAAATTCTTGCTTCATGATATCAAGCTCCGAGGGTATCACTTGTAGATATTCCTCCATTGGTCGAACTTCCTCCATTTTTGTCATAGGGATATTATCGTTAATCCTTCTACACCTCCACTCGACATACTCCGGTGTCATAGTAGGATTAATGGCCACTCCCTTCAATCGATAAGTCTTGTTCCAAGCACTAGAAACTTCGCTAACCTTCCTCTTGTAATCGGCTCCTCTATTTACAAACTCACTTTGAGCTAACCCCTAAGTCACTGGTATGAACTGTCTCAGTCCATGCTGCCTCAGCACGAGCAAAAGGGCATAACCAATGGCACCCCAAAGTCCCAACAGGGGAACCCAATTAAAGCTGCCACATCGATAAAGTATCTCACCAGGAACTATCCATGGAGCTCTCCATTTCAGATCCTTCGACTGAAGATTCCGAAGTAATACTATCCAATTCTCCTCCAGCACATCCACTTTTCTAGACGAGGCTACTATATCTTTCATTGGGGAGTAGTTCTCAAGGAAAACTCGATAAACAGTCCTATCAATCAATCGAAAGTGACTGTAGAACCAAGCCAAAAGTAACTGAGCACATCCTATAAACCTGCCTGCGCCAGCCCTCCTACATGCACCTAAGGACCTGAATGTTTCCGCCAAAATCGCAAGGACAGAAGTGACCATTTTGCTGAGTCGATGAAAAAGATTCGTGGTTGCCTCGTCCACATATCCCAAAGCCCTAGGGAAAACCATCAGTCCATACATACTTAAGGCAAAAATGTCTACCTTCTTCGTCTCATCAGGGTGTGTCAAAATCAAAATTTTCAAAGCGCCCCATGAGATGCACTTGCACTCACCTTTCTCTTTAATTCTGGCCATGACCCACTGCTCGCTCATCCCCGTAATGGCCATTAATTTTTTCCAAAAGGTAGGGACACAAGCAGCTCGATAATAAATCCTATTACTCTAAAACTTGGGACAACGAAGTAAGGCGGTGTACTCCTCTACGGTAGGTACCAAGTCTACTTATCCAAAGGTGAAACAGCTGTACGCCGGGTTCCAAAACTGAGCAAGGGCTCGGAATAAGTGCTCATTTACTTGAATATCGAGTAAGCAAGGTAAATCTCCGTAATTGTCGTAGAATAACTACTTGGTCCCATTGCCCCACTGATCCCAAATTTCCTTAAGCTCTTGGAGATTATTGTGTGACACTTATACGAGTATAATCTGGCAGCTCCGACACATATCCTATAGATATACTGTCTCCCTTTTCTAATTGAGTTTGCTCTGACCATTTATGAACATCGGCGTTGTCCTCCACTCTATCAAGAAGTCTGTTTTCCATAATAAAACTTCCTAACTTAGAAACTGACCGTGAATCGATACCTTTATAAATGCAAAATGATATGCAAACAAAAGAAAAGAAGTAGTCAGTATTGCATGATATCAATAAACCTCAACGATAGTTTATAAGGGTAATATCTAAGGTTTAATCCTAACTAAGTTGGGTTCTTACAGTTTTTCTATATGAGGTTGGTTCTAAAGTTTGAGGTACCTGAATCAGCAGATTCCTCGATCCTCACCCATTATAGGCTCATTTGAATCGAGTTCAATTCAGGGGAATACATTTCCCTATGGCTACACAGAGATGAAAATCTCACGAAACCATAGGTACGGATGTATTCCGAAAGTGATCCACTATCCTGCACGGAGGCGAAAACCTCACGAAGGCGTAGTTTTTCACTCCCACTTAAAGGTGTGACCACAACGGTCATGCAATGCAATGCGAGAAGATATATGCATAAAAACTTGAAACGATTAAAAAAAATAGGAATAAAATGATGAAAACAGTACGAAAAACGGGTGAAGCTCAATGAAGAGATCGTATATCAAAACTAAATTCTCAACTTTCAAAAAAAAGACAAAAGTTAATCAACTTGTGGCTTGACTCTCTTATAAAAAGTCCCCAGTGGAGTCGCCAAGCTGTCGTAACCATTTTTTTTTTAAAAAAAGGGTATCGACTTGGAGAAAAATGAAAACGGGAGTCGCCACCAATCTTTTTAGGTGTGATTGGATCACCTTGTAAAAGTGGTTGTTTTTAATAAATGGTTTGATTTATTTAAACAACGATTTTGGTCCACGTAAATCAAGAAAATAGGTTCAGGAGTCGGTTACGCACGAGGAAGGATTAGCACCCTCGTAACGCCCAAAAATTGGTACCTAGTTGATTAATTAATATCTTAGTGTCGAAAATTGAAAGCTTGAAAAACATTGAAATACGATCCCTCTTCGAAAAAACGCTAATTTGAAAATGACCGAATAGATTAAAACAAACGTTAAAGACTCTCTCATCTCGAAGTAATAAAATGTCACGCCCAGTAAGTTAAGACACGACATCTCAAACTTTGAGAATGAGCTTGCCTTTATTTAAAATTCATATATTCTAAATTTTTTTAAAAGGTTGTTCGGTTATTTAGGATCAAGAAAAGTCGAAACCCAGTAAGTTAGGGCATGTTTTCTCGAATTTCCTAATACCGAATACTGCCTTTACTTTAAAACAAATTCTTACTTCGAGGTAACGAAGTGTTATACCCAGTAAGTTAGGGCACAACACCTCGTACTTCCGAAAATAAGTATTATTCAAAACTCGTATTGCAATTTAAAAGAGTATTCGTATTTAGATTAAATGAGAAAAGTCAAAACCCAGTAAGTTAGGGCATGATTGTCTCGAATTATCAAATACGGAATATTTATTTTTATGAAAGAATTATTATTGGGTTAGATAAAACCTAAATTCGTGATGGAACGAGATAATAAAGAACGCATAACAAATAAAAATCAATAACTATAACAAGATAAACATAAACACAAATATGAATAGTAACGATAAATACGAAAGTAAGATAAATGAGTCGAACAAATAATAAGAAAGGGAAATAATGAATAAGCTAAATGTTTGGAACTATTTAAAAAACTATAAGTAGAATAGATGATGAAATAATAATAAAAAAAGTAATGATATGTAAATAAAATAAATATGCTAAAAATATATATTTATTAAATTAGTTAATATAAAAAATAATAACATATAAGTAAATACAAAAAAAGAAAATATAATAATAATAGTAAAACCACAATAGTAATAATAATGAAAATGTATTATAATATAATAGTAATAATGATGATAATAGTGGTATTAGTAATAATAATAATAGAAAATAATAACAATATTAAAAATAACACTCTCTCCCTCCCTTCTAAATCCGACCATTGGTCCTGCTTTGCTCTGGTCACGGACCTCCACGGGCCGCCGTCAGCACCACCGTACACGGCGGCCGGACCTCAAAAAAAACTTTTTCGGTAATGAAAATATGGGTAAGCTTCTTACTTTTATTTTTACTTTCGTATAAAAAAACAAAATAAAATTGAAAGAAAAACAATAAACAAACAAAGAACTTAAGATGAGAATAGACAAAAGAAACCTCTTTTGCTTTGATCTTTTGATTAATCTCCAAAAACTAGCCTTTCCAAAAAAAAAATCCCCCTTTTCTAATATAGTCTTGAATGGCTTTTATAGCCAAATTTTACAACTAATTTTTTTGTAGGCAAGTGAAGTGGTTTGGATGGTTTAGTGGAGTGGTTTAGTGGGGTGGTTGGAGTGGTTTAGTGGGGTGGTTGGGGTGGTTTAGTGGGGTGGTTGGAGTGGTTTAGTGGAGTGGTTTAGTGGGGTGGTTGGAGTGAAGATATTTGGATTTTTATTTATTTTTTTTATTTCATAAATGGGCCATTAGGGTTTAGGTGATTGGGCTTTGGAGGTTGTTGGGTTTTGGGCTGTTGGGTTTTTAGATGTTGGGGTTTTTAGATGTTGGGCTTTTTAGCCCGGGCAAAATTTGGGCTGTACAGTACAGTCGAGGTAAATCATTCTCAATTTGGCATGTTTAAGGTAAATATTAATTGACTTAGACTTTATGTGGATAATAGAATTGAAAGTGAGAAAGAGGAGTCTCGACTCTGTGATCTGCCATGACCATGCGAATGAAGAGGTAAGTCGAGCATAGACTCTAAATAAGCACTTCTCGGGAGGCAACCCGAGCACTCACACTATTAACTAGTTTATTTTATCTATTTTTTGTGTTTTTATGCAGGAACAGTTGTAACACCCTTAACCTCGTCCCGTTACCGGAACAGGATTCCAGAGTATTACCAGTCGTTATAGTACATTTGCACATAAACAAGTATAAATGCAATATATCCATCTAAATATAATTCTAATAGGTCCACAGTACTTTACAAGTGTAATTAAAACAAACCAGGATTCGATCCTAAAGCTTAGTAAACTTTTCGTTGAATTTTAAATTTTCTTCTTTTAAACAGTACCACATGCCTGTGTGGCTAATTTAACATGCCCGTGGAGCACGGGACACGCCTGTGTCCTCAACCCGTGTGCAACACTAACTTTTAAACACAGCTATGACACATGTCCTGTGGTCTGCCCGTGTACTAAACTAACTTTAAGACATGACCGTGGCAACCAAGGCACACTCGCGTGTGACAAACTATGTGAACTCAAAATGAACCTTGTGTTTTAAAAATTTACCAATCCTGAAAATTTCAATCCACAACCAATACAAATACCAATATTAAACCAATCCAAACGCATTTTATATATTATCTAATACTTAACTTTAAACACTTATCATGTATCATTATCAATTATCAATTTGCTTACTTCACTATTACAATCACAACTTAAGACATCCTAGGTACATGCCATTACCGATAATTAACATGCTTTACCTTTTTGAGTTCGGGATCGGCTTATGATGCTGATTCGACGATCTGTCTTTAACCTAACCTGCGCACGGAAACAAACCGTACGCTGAGTATGAACTCAGCGGTATTTTTATAAATCAATACTTAAGTCAATAATAAATCATGTATCAATGAACCATTAGAGTTCAATCTATTACTCCTAATAGTTCAATCATTTGTTTTTTGATATATAATCCTAAGATCTTGTTAATCACTTTCGATGAAATGTATACAGTTTCAATGTTTATTCATTATTCGTCGATTTTTCTTATTTATTCAATAATAACCTGTGTTCATTATCATTCATACATTCAATAGCAGTCTATTATTCAGTAACAATTAGTTTTTCAGTACTTTTATTTATAATTCATTTGAGTAATAATATTATTCACCTTTCATTCAATATTCTGTACTATCTCATTTCAATAACAGTCAATATTCTTTGGTAACAACCAATTTATCTTTATCGTTCAGTACCAGTCAGTCAACAGTAATAATCGGTTAATCAGTAATATTCATTTATTCAGTATCAGTCGTTTATTCTGTAACAGTTAATTATTTAGTAGCAGACAGTCTTTAATACTTTTTATTACCCCTATTAACATGACTCGGACCTGGACGGATACATGAATCCAACCCACACACCGGGGATAGTATACAGTGTTTCAGCGGCCAAAGTCGGAATACGCCGTAAGGGTAACAGTAACAGTAACAGTAGCGGTACACAAAGTACCTCATCGAAACAAATCCGGAACAGTAACAGTAACAGTAACGGTCAGGTATGGAGTACCTCTTCGGAACGAATCCAGAACAGTCACAGTAGTCGACACATATAGTATCTCATCGACACACAGTCGGAATATCCCTGAACACTTCCAATCCTATGGCATGCCAACTATATTCGACTAGCCCGATACGGTTAATAGGGATTTCAATAAACTTTCAAATTTTCAATTTCATTTGTAATTTAATTTCAATTCAATTTAATACATTTTTCCATATGAATCCACAAGCAAATCAATTTCAATGCAATATACATTTTTCAATTTTCCACTCAATATTCACATATTCTATTCAATATCAATAATCACTAATAATTCATGAATTTTTATTCAATTCAATACCATAATAATAATAATAATAATAATACTTACCATTCATATAAATAATAAATTCAACAAATAATTATTAGATTCGGTTTATAGAAATACAAACCGTGGTTTCCGAGCTAACTCCCGTTGTCTTCGCCTTATCCTCGCTTAACCGAGATTTTTCGAGACATCATTAGCTACGGGAATTAATTAAATATTATTAATACATTATCATTAAATTTTTCACATTGAATATTTCAATTTCTATCCAACTTTTACCTTAATTCCAATTTAGTCCCTAAACTGAGACTAACTTTTATTCTTCATATTTAACTCAATATTTTTATTCAACTTCCACTTCAAACTAATTTCAGCATAAAGCTATAATTTTGAATTTCTTTCAATTTAACCATTACCATTCAAAGCTTATGAATTATTTTACAATTTAATCCTTATTTCACTTCTAACTTGAATTCCTATCAATTTAGCCCTTAATTCATCTTTTTGCTCAATATGAACAATGTTTAATAATTAACTATCTTTCAAAATATCAACTTAACTTCATCAAAATCTTATTCTAAAGCTTCTAAAACATCAAAATTAAATAAAAAAGGGCTAAATTAACTTACCTATTAAACTTCCAAACTTTAAACCTTTAATTTTTCTCTTTTCTTCTTTCTTTTCTCTTTTTCTTTCTTCCTTCCCCTGTTTCGTTCCACATTCTGTTTCTTCTCATTCTATTTCTTTCTTTTATTTCCTTTTTATTTACTTTACTTTTAATAAAAATATATAATATACTTATATAATAAGCAAACATATATGTGTATTACAAGTGTATGTATACTATTGGTACACATATAAATTATTTTTACCATACCCTTGTCTTATATTTAATTATTTATCATATAATATCGATTTAATAATAATAAATACATTAATTATTTACTTAAATAATAAGTAAATACATACATGTATTACAAATGTATGTATTATATTAATTACACATGTATTTTATTTGTGCCATACACTTGGCACTCTTTTTTGGCTTATTTGCCTATTTAGTCCCTTTACTTTTCTTTATTCTATAATTAAACTTTCACTCTTCATTCAATTTAATCATTTTATCTAATTATCCTTAATTTAAGTTAATTTACTTCATTAAACTTTAAATTAATCACTCACTTAACTTCGTAAATATTTTTAATAAATATTTACGAATCCATTTTTCAGAAATGGAGGCCCGAAAATATACTTTTCTAATGACCTTAAAGTTTGGGTCGTTACAACAGTGACCCACACGGCCTGGACACACAAGCGTGTCCTTGGCCGTGTGGAAACAGGGCTAAAAAAAATCCCCAAGTATCGAGCCACACGGCTTGCGATAGAGCCATACGGGCGTGCGACACGACCGTGTGGACCACACAGCCTAGACACACGGGGGTGTCCTAGGCTGTGTGAAAACTGGAGCTAAAATTTCAAATTTTAAACAAGTCAGAGAGTTACACGGGTAAGTCACACGGCCGTGTGTTCGTACACACGGGGCGTGTGGGAGACCACACGAGTGTGGGAGAAGCGAACAACGTAGCACATGGCCGTGCGATACGGCTGTATGACGAATGGACATTCAATATTAACACGGGCTAAACTTGTGCCACACGGGCGTGTGACTCAGCCGTGTGGCCCAACACGGGGCCTTAACACGACCGTGTCCAATTTGAAATCCCCAAACCCTAAATTCGTTCCTCAAAATTCAATATAATACTAAAATAGACTCATAAATATTAAATAATAACATTTACTAACTTGATCATAAAAAAACGAGGTTCCAAAACCATCATTTTTGGTACCACTAAAAAATGAGTTGTTATATACCAAGTGATATTTTGACTTATTATAAAAACAATTAATCAAATTATCTGAGAACCAATATTTACAAATTGACATTTTTGTCCTTTTTTAAAGAAAGAGTAATTTCTTTCATTCAAAAGAGCAATATGACGTAACAATTATTGAAGTGACAAATTAAAATGACAACACAGCTCACTAAACAAATAACAATCAAAGAGACAAACAAGAAAAGGCACCCATTTAGAATAAAATTTTCTCATTATTCTAAAGTTGCATGCAGCGACTGTCATAAAATCCTAGTTGAGAAGAGATGTGCGCAATACCGATCGCTAAACTAACAACACCAAAATAGTATTAGAGATACACCATCGTAATCAACTGCTAGTAATAATATCCTAGCCTCTTTACCATTAGACTATGTTGACAATGAAGTCTAGTTAATAACAATGCCATAGGTGTTGTTCCAATAGGGTCGAAAGCGTGTAAATTATTGTACTAAAAAATCACACAAAGTTCAATTCCCAGGGAAGAGAGGTGGATCACATGGATCTCTTAAATACCAAGTCTTTCCTTAGACAGAATATCCCTTCTATAGTAATTTAATAGCACAATTAAATACTACTATTATACCCTCAAATATTGAAAGAAAAATAGGACAAGAAAGAACACAAGAGTTTTAACGAGGTTCGGTAAATTATACCTACGTCCTCGGGCACTAACACCAGATGATAACTTTACTATCTCCAAAATATTACAAACAAATAGAATTCCTTAAGAATTCTCAAATGGGAGAAGAGAGAAAACTAAGAGAGAAAGATTGGTTGGGATGGTTGAAATGAGAAATGGTTAGGCCTATTTATAGTTGAGGTTCAGGGACTAACTTGCAAATGGCCTAAAAAATTAGGGACCAAAATTGCAATTATCCCATTCAACTTTAAACAACTTGCCTATCACTTTTTTTCTTTCGGTGCCACTTGCACCTCCCATTTTTGACTTTTCAACAATCTCCACCTTGAAGATTTGATTAGGATAATCACATCTTCACACCTTGAAGATTTGATTAACCATACACCTAAAGGTGCTCAAATTCTCAGGATGTTAATCAAGTTCAAACAATGATTAAACTTGATTGTTGTTACCACCTTGGTCATCATATCTGCGGGATTATCTGCTGTCGGAATCTTCTGAAGTAGAATTTTTCCTTTTTCAAAGACTTCCAGCACAAAGTGATATTTACGTCGATATGCTTGGTTCTTGAATGATAGACTTGATTTTTCGCTAAATGAATAGCACTCTGACTGTCACAATATAGACTAATGTGACTTTGAACAACTCCCAAGTCTTTCAATAATCTATTAAGCCAAATAGCCTCCTTAACAGCTTCTGTAACTGCCATATATTCTGCCTCTGTAGTAGACACAGCTACTGTAGACTGTAAGGTAGACTTCCAACTCACTGGGGCTTTCGCAAGAGTAAACAGATACCCCGTAGTTGAACGATGTTTATCTAAATCACCAGCAAAGTCGGAATCAACATATCCAACTACAAACTGACCAAGTGCTTCATCCTGTTCAAAAATTAAACCAACATCTACGGTTTTTCGAAGATACCGTAGAATCCATTTCACAGCTTGCCAATGTCCTTTTCCAAGATCATGCATATACCTGCTCACAACTCCAACAGCTTGTGAAATGTCAGGCCTCGTACACACCATCGCATACATCAAACTCCCAACTGCATTAGCATATGGGACTTTCGCTATATATTCTCTTTCATCTTCAGTCTTCGGAGATAATTGAGCACTAAGTTTCAAATGAGAAGCAAGTGGGGTACTTACATGTTTTGTGTTTTCATTTACACCAAAACATTGTAATACCTTTTTCAGATATTGCTTCTGATTTAAACAGAGCTTGCCTCTCGGTCTATCTCTACTTATCTCCATGCCGAGAATCTTCTTGGCCTCACCTAGATCTTTCATCTCGAACTCTTGATTCAACTGAGCCTTCAGCTTATCTATCTCATTTTGGCTCTTCGAAGCGATTAACATATCATCAACATACAAGAGTAGATAAATGAAAGATCCGTCATGCAGCTTCTGCAAATATACACAATTGTCATATTTGCTTCTTGTGTACTTCTGCCTTCTCATAAAGCTATCAAATCGCTTGTACCACTGTCTCGGGGATTGCTTCAATCCATATAGCGATTTGTTCAGCTTACAAACCCAATTTCTACCACCAGCATCTGTGTATCCTTCTGGCTGAGTCATATAGATCTCCTCTTCTAACTCACCATGCAAGAAAGCCGTCTTAACATCAAGTTGAGCTAGCTCCAAATTCAACTGTGCTACCAAGGCCAACAAAATTCTAATGGAGGAATGCTTCACAATAGGGGAAAATACATCATTGTAGTCAATTCCCTCCTTCTGAGCGTAGCCTTTAGCTACCAATCTTGCCTTGTAGCGAATATCCTTCTTGCTAGGAGATCCATCTTTCTTTGCGAATACCCACTTGCATCCGATTGCCCTTTTACCTTTCGGTAATTGCGCCAACTCCCAAGTATTGTTCTTCCGGAGAGACTGCATTTCTTCATCCATGGCGCTTTTCCATTTATCACTTTCTAAGCTTTGCATTGCTTCTTGATAAGTGATAGGAATATCATCAACAACGGGAAAGGCGTAGGCCACCATATCAGTAAATCGAGCAAGTTTACGAATTTCTCTCCGTGGCCTTGCAACTGCAACTGGTTCTGGTGTACTTAGTGGTTCTTGGGTCAGAACCTCTTCAACCTCTAATTTCTCCATTGTGGCTGGAGAATTAGACTTATTAACTGGGCAAATCCCCATCTGCTCAAACTCCACCTGTTTTGGAGTACACTCCACCTGCTGTGGAGTATTGCTCGTCTGAATATCTTTATCTGCTACCTTTTTCAATGTGGCAGATTCATCAAAGGTAACATCTCTGCTACAGATCATTTTCTTTGTGCTTAAGCACCAAAGACGAAATCCCTTCACTCCAGAAGTGATTCCCATAAAGAGAGCTTTCTTTCCCCTCGGATCTAACTTTGACTCCTTCACATGGTAATATGCAGTAGTTCCAAACACATGTAAGGAATCATAATCTGTAGCCGGTTTTCCAGACCATACCTCCATAGGAGTTTTTCTTTCTAATGCAGATGATGGCAAACGATTAACAAGATGGCCAGCGTATGTCACAGCCTCAGCCCAAAATTGCTTGCCCAACCCAGCATTGGACAACATACATCGAACTTTCTCCAGCAATGTTCGATTCATACGCTCTGCCAATCCATTCTGCTGTGGTGTATCCCTAACTGTGAAGTGTCGAACAATACCATACTCTTGGCACACATCGAAGAACGGATCACTTTTATATTCCCCTCCATTGTCGTCCTAAGCCGCTTGATTTTCTTGCCAGTCTGGTTTTCGATCATAGTTTTCCATTTAAGAAAAACTCTAAGCACTTCATCCTTAGTTCTCATGGTATACACCCAAACTCTTCTGGAAAAGTCATCAACAAAAGTAACAAAGTAGTGTTTTCCTCCCAATGAAGGTGTCTTGGAAGGCCCCCACACATCTGAGTGAACATATTCCAAAATACCTTTTGTATTATGGATAGCAGTACCGAATTTCACTCTCTTTTGCTTTCCCAGAACACAATGCTCGCAAAATTTTAATTTGCAAGCCTTTGCACCTTTCAACAATCCTTGCTTTGCCAGAATTTGCAAGGATTTTTCGCTGGCATGTCCCAACTTCATATGCCACAACTGTATTGAGTCCAATTCTTTGTTGCCGGAAGCTGCAGCGACTGCTCCAATAACTGTACTACCTTGGTAGTAATACAAGTTATTTTTCCTGATGCCCTTCAATATCACAAGTGCGCCAGATGTCACTTTCAAAACCCCATCTCTCATAGTAACAACTGAACCATTGGATTCCAAAGCTCCCAATGAGATGAGATTTTTCTTCAAACTGGGCACGTACCGAACATCAGTCAGAACTCTGGTTGATCCATCTTGATTCTTTAATTGGATTGAACCTATCCCAACAGTTTTACAGGCATTGTCATTGCCCATATAAACAACTCCTCCATTTAGTTCTACTAAATCAGAGAACCACTCCCGGTTAGGGGACATATGAAAGGTATAACCCGAATCCAATATCCACTCATCTGAATGGAACGACGATGATGATGCAACCAGTGATAGTTCAGAGTCACTAGTATCATGCTTAGCAACACAAGCATCTACAGCAGCTTTTCCCTTATTCTTCAGCTTTGGACAATTTTTCTTCTAGTGGCCTTTCTCATGACAAAAAGCACATTCATCTTTCCCGAGTCTGGACTTTGACTTTGATCTCCCCTTTTGAGTTTTCTTCCGAGTGTATGAACGACCTCGGACTACTAAAGCTTCTGTATCTCTGATTGAGTTTTTCTGTTTGTCCTTCTTTCTCTGTTCATAACTGTATAAGGCCGTACAGACTTCGCTCAGAGATATATCACTCCTGCAATGAAGTAGAGTAGTTTCTAGGAACTCAAACTCCTCAGGAAGTGACCCCAACAGCATCAAAGCCAAATCTTCATCTTTGAATGTCTCATCCATATTCAGCAAATCAGTGACTAACTGATTAAATTTGGTGATGTGATCATTCATTGTGGTACTTGGGACGTATGTGAAGCAAAACAGTCTTTTCTTCAAGTGGAGCTTATTTTGACTGTTTTTCTTCAAAAATTTTTCTTCAAGTGTCACCCACAACTTATTTGCAGAAGTCTCCTTTGAAAAAGCATACCTCTGCTCTCGAGAAAGGCATGATCGAATTGTGCCACATGCCAACCGATTGATCGCCTTCCAATCTTTCTCCTGTACATCATCTGGTTTCTCTTCATCAATGGCAATGTCTAGACCCTGCTGAAAAAGGGCATCTGGAACCTCACTTTGCCACATACCAAAATGGCCTGTGCCATCAAAGATCTCCACGGCCAGTCTTGCATTTGCAATTGTCGGTCTTGTCCACATGGACGATGTTGAAGCTCCTACACCGACCGTTTTCTCCATAATCTTTCAATATACCTAAGGAAATCTTTTCTGATGTGGAAGATCAGTTTAAACTGCAACCACAAAGCATACTACGATTAACCTTCGACTCTGATACCACTTGTTGTTCCAATAGGGTCGGAAGCGTGTAAATTATTGTACTAAAAAATCACACAAAGTTCAATTCCCAGGGAAGAGAGGTGGATCACATGGATCTCTTAAATACCAAGTCTTTCCTTAGACATAATATCCCTTCTATAGTAATTTAATAGCACAATTAAATACTACTATTATACCCTCAAATATTGAAAGAAAAATAGGACAAGAAAGAACACAAGAGTTTTAACGAGGTTCGGTAAATTATACCTACGTCCTCGGGCATTAACACCAGATGATAACTTTACTATCTCCAAAATATTACAAACAAATAGAATTCCTTAAGAATTCTCAAATGGGAGAAGAGAGAAAACTAAGAGAGAAAGATTGGTTGGGATGGTTGAAATGAGAAATGGTTAGGCCTATTTATAGTTGAGGTTCAGGGACTAACTTGCAAATGGCCTAAAAAATTAGGGACCAAAATTGCAATTATCCCATTCAACTTTAAACAACTTGCCTATCACTTTTTTTCTTTCGGTGCCACTTGCACCTCCCATTTTTGACTTTTCAACAATAGGTTCCCGAAAGACCATGCATGCAACAATGGTGATGCACAAAACCAATCCCAAAACTAAATTAATAGATGTTATGTTGGCTTAACTTTCACCAAAACTGCTTGAAAACGAAAATTTCGAAAACAAAAACATTAAAAACTTTTAACACTAAAATCTATCGCTTTTAAAGAAAATAGAACAAATTGATTATTACCATTACCACTTCAAAGTAACTAAACGGAATTTATTTATGCACATGTAAGTAAACGGAATTTATTTATGCACATGTTTTCTCTAACATCTAGTGAAACTCATTCATTAAGGTTTCGTTTGTTTCAATGTAAAAGTTTTTTACGAAAAATATATTGACCTTTTTCCGATGTTTGTTTCATGTAAAATAGGATGGTCAACCTAAAAGATTTTCCTGTCAACGTAAAATTACCTCATTGTTCCTGTAAAATGTCTTACCAATTTTTTTCATTGTAACACCCTATACCCGACTCAAACATCGGATCAAAGCACTAGGATGTTTCAATTATAAATTTCACAAAGTTTACAATTTAATCCTTAACATCATGAAGATTCATTATTTACTATAATGTCACATTAACATCACTTTGTAATCAATTCACTACTTCATTTAAACTCTTTATCATAAATCTCAAATGTATGCTTATTTCATTGAAAAACAAATTTTATAAAATATTTTCAGGAAATCTGCCAAATAACAGAAAATATTTTACACAGATTCATCCAAACACTAGAAAATATTAGCTTTTCTAGAAAAATATATCATTTTCTTGAAATCATTTTTTGGAAAGCATTTTCAGAGAATCAAATGAAGCCTAAAAAAAATCACGAAATCTATGACTTTTTTATAAAACTAACCCGAAAAAAGTAATTGATTACTTAAATGACCTTTTTTTTGATAAAATACAAAAATAATCAAAAATCTACAGTAAAAGTTGGTGGAGCCAAAGTGTTTGGCCCCAGCAACATGCCACATCAGCAATCGGGATAAAAAATTAATTTTTTGGTAGAGTCATGTAGAATGGCGCCACCTGTATAAATATTAAGGAAATACTACGATTTTTGAAGAAATAGAGGGGCTTTAAGCAAATTTACCTTTTTCTGATGGAGTGAAATAATTTGGTGCTACTAAATTCCAACACCCTATTCTGCTGCCTATTCCAACACCCTTTTCTTGATTTTTTTTATTTGTTTTTCATTTTTTTCCTTTCTCTGATTTTTTATTTGTTTGTCCTTTTTCCATTTTTATTTGTTTTTCTTTATTTACTTTTTCAGTTTTTATTTATTTATTTGTCCTTTATTTGTTTTTTATTTGTTTTTTCTTTTCTTTATTTGTTTTATAATATTTTATGTTTATTTGTATATTTACTCTAGATTTTAGGTTTTTTTACATATTTTATAAAAAAAATAGGGTCATTTATGTAAGTAATTATTTTTTTGGGTTAGTTTTATAAGAAAGCCTGTAAATACTTTATGTAACATGAAATTAAAAAAATTAAAGTGACATTTTTAATAGAAATAAAAAAAATTGAAAAAAAAAGTGAAAGTTGAATTTATTGAAAAAAATAAAAAATGAATTATTTGTTAAAAAAACTATGGCTTTTTAAAAATATATATTAAAAGATTAAAAATATATATTTTGACTTGTCACATCATGTCAGTGATGTCAGCGATGTAATTAGTCATTAGGTTTATAATGTCTAATAATTGTTAGTTTTTTTTAAAGAAGAAGATGAGAAGAAGAACGTCTTTATTTAAGAAGGTGAGATTTTGTCCCCTCTTCAAATATTTTGTAGAAGAAGAGAATGAAGAAAAGAGAGAAAAAAAAACCTAGTAAGGTATTTATAGTTTGTATTTTGTATTTATATTTTATAGTTATTGTAATATAATGATTAATTATATTTAATTTATGTATTTTTTTAAATTATACAGATATCAAAATGTCTTCTGGAGCAAGTACGGATCACACTTCATCGATGATCAACGAAACAGTAAAATTAATTATAAATTAAATAGAAGATTCATTTTAGTTTCTCGTTTTTTCTTGCTAAGCGCTACTTTGCTTAACTTGTTTTGATTACATGAAATTGATCTCTGTTTGGTTGTTATTAACCCTTTTTAACTCATTTTTGCATGAAATTGATCTCTACGTGTTAATAATAATTTTTTTAATTTATGATACATTCATAAATTTATATATTAATTTTTTAAATATGACAACCTTTCTGCTTAATTTTGTATTGTTGTTGTGCTTGGTTTCATTTGTGGGATACAAAAAAGTTATATTTGTCTTCCACTAATTTGACACCACCTAAATAAAAACTAAAAATTGCATTCACATGAGGAAACTACGAATATATATTAATTTGGCTTCAACTAATCTATATATCATATTATAAGTGTTCAAATCAGATTGAATCAAACTCGAAATTATTAGAGTTGCAATTAAATTTATCTTTAACAAGTGAATATATATTTTTTTATAAAAGTTCTCGCATGTAAGATAAAATTTCGAGTTTGAATATGTCTAGTTTATATTATATGTAAAACTCTATGTATTACTATAGATATTAATTCAATAAAAATAAGTCTTTTTTTATTTTTATATTTACCTATACCACCTATATTTTTTTAGGATATTTTTTTTATGTACTTTTTGTAGTTATATGTTGCCTTTTGTTTAAAGCTTAACTATAATTAGGACATAATAATGAAAGAGAATTAATGGTACTTAAGCTTCAAAGAGATTAGGAAATCTTCATTCTATTATTAATATTTTATTACTCATTTAATTTAACTTAAATAAAAAATACTTAGAATGGCTACGTTGGCAGTTTTACTCTTCAATATAGAATTTTATGTTTAAATTATATAGATAATTGATTTATCATATTTTTATAAAAATTTTACCATACAGGATGAGTATCGGGTTTTGAGGTCGCAGTTTCATTTTCCTAAGTACGATCCGGACAAGCGGATCATGTCATACTTACAGTTGGCGGGATTTGGGGACGTCGCATTGATCCAAAGGTTTAACTTGAGGGCGAACTTAATATCCGCCTTGGTTGAGCGGTGGTGTACAGAGACCCACGCCTTCATTATGTTGTGCGGGGAGCGCACTATCGCATTGGAAGACGTCGCATAGAGGAACTTAATATCCTCTAGTTGTTCTATCTTCTTCCCCAATTCTAAACTCCTTTTTTCGAATTCTTGTTTGATGATTTCTATCTCAGAAGGCAAAACTTGTAAGTGTTCCTCTAAAGATCGAGCAGTTTCTGAATTTGACACCGGGATGTTGTCGTTGATCCTTTGATCACGCCACTGACCATACTCGGGGGTAATTGTCGGACCCACGGCTAAGATCTTCATTCGACGAGTCTGGTTCCAGGCACTAGATATTTCCCGAACCTTCTTCTTGTAATTGTCCTCCCTATAAGAAAAATCACTATAAGCCAACCCCTGGGTTGCTGGTATGAATTGTCGTGATCTATACTGTCTTGATACGAGTAGAGGAGCATATCCAATAGCTCCCCATATCCCGAGCAGCGGAACCCAGTCAAAATCTCCACATCGGTACAATATCTCATCAGGAATTAACCAAGGAGCCCTCCATTCAATATCTTCCTCCTGGAGATTCTGGAGTATCTCTATCCATTTTTCTTCTGAAATATCATCCCGTCTTGGCGTGGCCACCAATTCTCCTAGAGGGGAGTAGCTATCAGAGAATACCCGATAAGAGACCTTTTCGACTTTCCAGAAGTGGCTATGGAACCATGCCAATAAGAGCTGTGTGCATCCAATAAACCTTCCCTCCCCTGCTTTTCGACACGCATTCAAGGATCTAAAAGTTTCAGCGAGTATTGCCGGAACCGGTGTAACCCCTTTACTAAGCCAATCAAACAAATCAGACACAGCCTCGTCTATGTGTCCTAAAGCTTTGGGGAAAACCACTAGTCCATAGATACCTAAAGCGAAAACATCGACCCTTTTCTTTAAGTCAGGATGTACAAGCACCAAATCTCGCAAACTTTTCCAAGGAACACATTTACTGTCGCCCTTCTGTTGGATCCGGGCAGCGACCCACTGCTCGCTCATCCCAGTGATGTTCATTAATTTCTTTAACAACGGAGGGACACAAGCAGCTCTGGAATAAGCCTTGTCGACTTGAATCTTTGGGCACCGAAGCAAGGTCGTATACTCCTCCACAGTAGGCGTCAAATCTACTTTCCCAAAAGTGAAACAACTGTAGGCAGGATTCCAAAACTGAGCAAGGGCTCGGAATAAATACTTGTCCACTTTGACACTAAGCAGATAAGGTAGGTCACCGTAGTTACAATAGAACAGCTGCTTGGCCTCGACATCCCATTGATCCCAGACTTCTTTCATTTCTCGAAGGTCATTCTGGATTACACTGATACGGGTAAAATCCCACAATTCTGACACGTACCCTTCGGTAAGACTATCGCCTTTCTCTCGTTGCATCATTTCAGCCCATATTCGCACAGCCACATTATCCTCTACTTTATCAAAAAACCCCTTTTCCATGATAAGCTTTCTACCCAGAAACTGAACGTAAATCGACACCTCTTTTAGAATGAAGATGCCATGCAATCACAAACAAAGTAAATTAGCATTAAACACAGAATAAGGTTTAAAATAAGCGACAATCGTTTATTTAGGTAAGCACTAAAACTTGGAGTAGCTCTACCTAGGTCAGTTCCTATGGCTCATTACATGTGGTTTGGTTCTAAAGTAGGGTACCTGAACCAGCAGATTCCTCGATCCTCACCCATTATAGGCTCATATGGACCGAGTTCAGTTCAGGGGAATACATTTCCCTATGGCCATGCGGAGATGAAAATCTCACGAAGACATAGGTACGGATGTATCCCGGAAGCGATTCACTATCCCATGCGGAGGTGAAAACCTCACGAAGGCGTAGTTTCTCACTCCCACTTAAAAAGGTGTGACCAGCGGTCATGCAATGCAATGTGCAGAGGTATAAAATAAAATACAGAACACGATAAAAATATAACTCAAAACAAAAGTGATGCAATGAAAGGATCGTAAATTTAAATCAAATTTTCCACTTTCAACAAAAAGACAAGAAATAATCAACACGTGGCTTGACTCTCTTATTCTCCCCAGTGGAGTCGCCAAGCTGTTGACACCATTTTTTTGATGAAAACGGGGTCGACTTGGATTTTAAAAAAAGAATGAAAACGGGAGTCGCCACCAATCCTTTTTTTGATGAGGTGTGATCGGGTCACCTCAAAAAGTGGTTGTTTTTAATAAATGATTTAATTTTATGAAAACAACGATTTTGGTCTACGAAATTCAGAAAAAAAGTTCGGGAGTCGGTTACGCACGAGGAAGGATTAGCACCCTCGACACGCCCAAAATTAGTACCTTAGTTGATTATTTAATGTCTTTATGTCGAAAATTAAAAACTCGAAAAGAATTTAAAAATAAGATCCTTCTTTATATTGCGTTATTTTTTAAAAAAAATTACTTGGATAAGTCAAAATGAAAAATGCCTTCTTATCTCGAATTAACAAGATGTCACATCCAGTAAGTTAGGACACGACACCTTGTATTTTTTGAGAGTAAGCTTTCCTTTTATTTTTTTATTTAAACCTCATTTATTTTAATTTTAAAAGGATATTCGATTACTTAAAATCAACGAGAAAAATCGAATCTCAGTAAGTTAGGGCACGATTTTCTCGAATTTTCTAAATACGGAATATTGCCTTTACTTTCGAAAAATCCTCATATCGAGAAAACCACGTGTCATATCCAATGCGTTAGGACACAACATATTGAAATCCCGATAATGAGTTTTTATTTATGTTTTTTTATTAAAGAGCATTCTCGAGCATTTAGATTCAACAGAAAATTAGAACCCAGCACGTTAGGGCCCAATTCTCTCGAAGATCCCAAGTATCGAGTATTGCTTTTGTTTCCAAAATTTTCCTTTTTTACGAATTCGGGTAAAAATTGATGTGACGGAATAACAATTACGATAATGCGAGTAAAAATAATACGAGCGAAGATAACAAAAATAAATATATAAAAAATCAATTATATACAATAACAAGTAAATAAACAAAATAAAAAAACTAAAACATTTTTAAAAAAAATAATAATGGACACATAAATAAATAGATAAACATAAAGTAAAACAATAATAATAATAAAGAAATGAATAAAATTATAAAAGTTTTAAAAATGCATGTATGAATTTTAAAAGATTTAAAATACAAAAAAAAAAACTATGTAGGTATATATATATAATGAAAATATGTATGTCTATACATATATATATATGTGTATGTACAAGAATTATAAAATATGAAAACATAATTACATATATATAAATAACATGCGCATGTATGTATATATATTACATAAAGACAAAAAATATAAATATGTATATTATGAAAAATAAAATAACGTAAGTATGTACATACATTTATAAGTATATGAATTAAAATATGTAAATATATAAGTATATATATGCCTGTAGAAAATATGAAATATAAAAAATATATACTTAAAATAAATAAAGAATATGTACATGTATATATATAAATTATAATAAAATATTAGAATAAAAATGAAATAAAAATATTAAATATGAAAATATATATATATATGTATACACGTACATAATAAAAATATATACTAATACATAATAATAATAATAGTAATACTAATAATACTAATAATATAAAAGTAACAAGGATATTTAATAGAGATATAAAAATAAATGAAAAAAGGACTAAAATTGAATTAAAAACAAAGTTGTGGGGCAAATGTGAAAGGAAATAAAGAGAAATGGGCTTATTTGAGCGCGCACAAAACATAGGGGGACCGAAACAACAATTATTCCATTCCATTAAAACACAGCACATTAGCGGGGACTAAATCGAAAAGCGCGAGAAATTATGGGGCCAAATTGGAAACAAGAAAAATGACTTAATTGCAAAACCTTGAAAAAGCGGAAGGACTGCGCGCATAAATATCCCATTCAAACGAAAACACGCGGATCCTCTAGCGGGTCGGGTCGGATGGGTCGGGCAATGGTCAAAACGACGTCGTTTTGAGGCTTAAGTGTAGCCCCCAAAACAACGTCGTTTTGGAGGGCTATATAAAGGCCTAAAATAGCCAAAAAAATCATTTGGGAGAGGGAAAGAAAAAAAAGAAGAGAGAGAGGGAAGAGAGAAGGGAGAGAGAAGGGAGGGGGAAAGGGGAATCCGGCCAGGGGGGCCGGTCACCGGACGGCCACCGGAGGCTCGCCGGCGCCGGCGCCGGCCACCGCGGAAAAGGTAAAAAATATTTTTTTTTTCTTTTTTCTTTTTTTTTGCTTAATAATGCATATATTTTTATGTTTTATATTTTTTAGTATTTTTATGTAGAAAATAAACTCAAAACAGTAAAGAAAAAAAAGAAAGAGTCACCTTAGGTTTTAGATTTGATTCTCCGATTTGGTGTTAGAGCCCCTGATAGTATATATATTTTCGAATGGTTCTTGTATTGAATCTGTTAATATTGAAAGAAAATCTTTTGTTTTCATAGCAAAAAATAAAAAATCCCCCCTCTATCAATGGTGAGATTTTCGGTTTTTATAACCGATTACAAATGTTTATTTTCTATTTGTTTATTTCTACTTGACTTCTTGCAGGTGGCCATGGCCGACAGTGGCATGGTGGTGTTCGGCGCAAGTGGGCAAGTGGGCAAGTGGGGGGTAGGTGGCTAGGGTTAGTGGGATTAGGGTTTCTGAATGCTGAGTTTAGGTTAATGGGCTGGGGTAGTTGGGCTTCGGGTTTATTGGGTTGCTATTTGTATTTTCTGGACAATGGGCCCGGCAAATTTGGGCTTCTACAGGGGGTACTTAGGGTCCACTTAAAATACTTCCTCTATTGGAGGATTTCTCTCGTGCCGATACTTACAGCTGGGGATTAGCAGTGTTGGCCATATTGTACCGTGAGCTTTGCCAAGCAACAAAACATGGGGTTAGTAACATGGCTGGTTGTTTGGGTCTACTGCAATCTTGGGCTCTATACAGGATATTGTTTCTAGTGGCTGTTAGGCACCAACCATATTTGTGGCCACTTGTAAATAGGTAAAAGCAAAATTATACTTAACATTTAACGACTCATAAGTATGGATAATTTTTCCAAGTTTAACTGCTAACATGTTTATTTCGATTTCAGATGGGCCACGTCTCCAGAAATTGGTGCGAGCCAGACATTAATAATTTACTGCCAAATGATAGAGGCGGCCGCCAGAGAGAAAGTAATATATATAAATATGGTTTAAGTAACGTTGATTTAACTTATCCACTTGTAGTATGTGATGTGACTTGACTCATTATGTTATATTGTGCAGTTCTTATGGATGTCATATTCTACACCGAACATGACAACCCTTATTCCTCAATGGGTTCATGCCGAAGCCCATGTGTGGTGCATTAACATGTCGGTGCTCAACTTCTCAACCTTTGAGTGGTACAGCGCTGATCGAGTTATGCGACAGTTGGGGTGTAGATAATTTGTGTCGGTCGAGCCACAACAATTTGTTGATGTCCACGGTAAGACCATGAAGGGGAAACATACAATAGATTGGAGCGTGAAACATCAATGTTATGTAGCACTATGGAATGCCCGGTACGACAGGTGACTTGAGATGCACTCCTACATGTTTGGCTTCAGTCCCTCGACTGAATACATATAGTGGTACATGACTTGATGATGTGTTTATTTATATGGTGGGCAACTTATGATAGTACCGAATCATGATTACAGACGAGGAATTCAACCTACGGGGGAACTAAATGATCAATATATGGCGGAGCCCGACTCGACGGACCAACCTTTGAACACATTAGACCAATGGATTGACGTTTTTTGTAATGGGTTGTAGAGCAGTTCATATCACTCGAATATGGGTGGTTCGAGTTCATATCATCCAAAGTAACCACCGCTATCATTTGATATGTTTGTTAATAACATGTACTCTACCCCGCCTCAGGTCACGTTTGATCTAGCTATTGATCCTCCTGATGTGTACAGTACCCCAACGTCTACCCCATCAACGGAGGCCCGTAAATCGCTATACCCTAAATGACGATACTACTCACAGTTCATTCCAATTTTGATACATGTAAATTTTAAATGTTATATAATATTTGTTGTGTTGGTTTATAATTCCACAACTTATGTATAATCTTTTTTTGTATAATTTATAATATCTTTTAAAGTACTAAAAGTTGCAACAGTTAATTTTAAATAAAAGCTTAACACTAAACAATACAAATTTTTTTTTTCAAAAGACCATGAAATGCAAACATCGGGTACAATTTTTAATTTTTTTCAGATCATGAAGATTGAACAGTATAGACGTTCCCACGAGGACATTTGCTCCGATTATAGCCAACTATTCTATATATGGTGCAACGCTTTGGATCAACTTGTTCTCTGATATCCATGTCGTTTCGAATCCTCATTGTTGTTGGTCGGTTTTTAACTTTCCTACGTAGTGACCGATTTGGCAACATCTGGAACATAGGCGGTTGCACTTCCTATGTCGATACATCCCTTAATACGAGGAACTCATTACCTCAAATATGCAATGTACATTTAAGTGTGCACATATCATCGATATATTGTTCAACATTTAAACTGTAAGTAGCACACGTTGCAACCATATGCGCACACGGGTACCATAGTTTATGGAACATCTCACACTCACACAGCTTGTTTCGGATATCAACTCCGTAGGACCGTGGCGAGATCCCTAACCGATGACCGATGTACTCTGTCACTTGAAAAGTTTCTAAGTTTTAGTAATACAGTTCTGCATTCATCAACCTAGCCCTTTGAGCGTTCTTTTTCATGGCATCCCTGATATTTTTGACATGCACGTGTTCTGCCTCCAACTGTTTTGCTTGTTTCCACCTCATTTTTGGCATTAAGGTTGCTAGCCTGTAAAATGTGGTTGAAAAAAGGGCTAAAATTGGCAAGTGACGCGTATGCATCGAGACAAAGTTAATAGCATCAATGAGGTTGGTTATCATATGACCGTATTGATATCCCTCGTCAAACCATTGAGCCTATTGACACGACTCCATGCTATCCAACCACTATCTGATAAAAGGTTTAGACCTCGCCATATTAATCTCTAACATCGCCAACTTATATCTAAATCGGTGTGCTTCCAGCTCGTATCTTATGTATGTATTTCGATAAAACACGTTACCATCCTAATTAGGAAATGGACTCGAAATATTTACAAATACGAATTTAAATACGATATTTTTAACTATGTTCACAATTTGTTAGCACCAATTTTTATTCTTGTACTTATTGTAGAAGTTGACAGCGAGTGAATAATACAGTAAACAGACCTCCACGAAATCTTGAATTGCCGAATCGCAACAATAAGACCCTTCAATTTGTCAGAGATAATACAAATGTTGTTTTGCTTAACAACATGCCTCCGCATGTTCCGAATAAAATATGCTTATGATTCAGAGTTCTCCGACTCCATGATGGTGAAAGCGACCGGTAGTACATTTCTATTACCGTCTTGTGCAATCGCAATCAGAAGTATCTGCATGTCTTTTCCATAAAGCCATATTCCATCAAACTACACTAGCAATTTGTGGTGGGAGAAGGCCCTAACACATGGATTGAAACTCCAGAACAATCGACGGAAAACTCTTCTTCTCAGTTCCAATTATCTATTCGGGTCTCTATAAGGCAATGTTTGCAAATCCATAATAGTTCCTAAGACATACTCCACCATCGCTGAAATCCAACATTGAAGTTCATTGTATGGTTCATCCCAGTCCCCCTACAATTGTTGCATGGCCATTTGTTTCACCCACAACGCTTTCCTGTATGACACTCTGTACTGGAATCAGGCTTGCATGTCCACAATCAATGTCAACATAGGAATGATTGGGCTATCTTTCACTAGTGGCATGATACAATTGAAAATACTTTTGGCATCCAATTTCTGGTGGTCTTGAGACATACGTACGACAATGCATGTATGACGCCCTTCTTATTTTCGTATTTACCACTATTGAGTCACCTGTATAAACGCAGCCCGAACCTGCCAACAACACCTATCGTCAGCTCTCCAACATTCCCCTACATAAAATGTCGGTGTAGACTTGGCAACCTTGTAATCAATCGACAATTTCATGTTATACTGTTTGATAGCAAACACACAGTCTGCCTTATTATTGAACTGTTGCCCAACGAACAACTCCTCCAACTACGAATTTGATGCCAATCTATGAGCAGATACTATATCGGCATACTCAGGGAACTTAGATGCATGCGCTGCATCTGGATAGTTTCGCCCTCAGGTTCATTTCGTAAAACAACGCCAAGACTTGGGTTATTAGATGAAGGGTTGTGAACATCTTCAACCTCTTTCGAGCCTTTATCATCGATATTATCCGAAACCTCATCAACATCGGGGTTACTAAAATCTTCAACGTCCTGATATGAATCTTCACTATTACTGGTCTTTTCTTCGACGTCTGCCTCTATGCTTATTATCACCTCCGGATGTATTTGTAGACGGGACCGGAGGTAGGGTTGTTATACAAACTCCTACTATAATTTGAATTTTCGGGTATCTATGATGTCCCTCTGTATTCTAACTGGTCTGTTCATCCGATATTAAGATTAAAATCAAATACGCGATGTTGACTTATTGGACTAACATTTTCAACAGGCTCTAAGTTTACTAACTCAACAAATAACTCAACTGGTTGGGGGTTCTCACTTCTAGTAACATTTACATCTCACAAAATTTCAACGGATCTGTAGAGATTAGAAACTTGTAAAATAATTTGGATATCGCCATTCCACAACGGATATCTATTTTCGCATTGATCTTCATTTTCATTTTTGCCAGCTTAATATTTTTTTTGAATCGCAACCCTACTTTTTGCTGACCTTGAAATACATAACCAACATCACCTTCTACAATTTCACCATAAAAAAGAACGTACACCAAAAACACATCATTATTCATCTTCAACAGAATTTTTGAACTCTCCTACAAAACACAACAATTTCACCATTCTATGTATGTTAAATTATGGCTCCACCAAAATAAAATATCAAAATCTAAATTTTTTATATTAAAAAAACACATTTAAAAAAAACTACACTTGCAATAAAGTGGTGGAGTCATTATGGCTCCACCAAATAAAATATTATTTATAAAAATTTTAAATATAATTAAAAAACATTTGAATATCTTTAAAAAATAATAATTTTAAAAATATATTTAAATTTTTAAAAAAATAATATTATAAAACATTTAAATTATATATTTAAAATATTATAAAATAAATAAAGGACAAATAAATAAAAAAACAAATAAAGGACAAATAAATAAAAAACTGAAAAAGTTAAAAAAAAAGAAAACGAATAAAAAAAAGAAAAAGGACAAACAAATAAAAAAATGAGAAAAAGGAAAAAAATGAAAAACAAATAAAAAAAATTAGAAAAAGGGTGTTGGATATAGGCAACAATAGGCAACAGAATAAGGTGTTAGAATTAGGTGGCGTCAAATTATTTGACTCGATTAGAAAAAGATAAATTTGTTAAATTTTTTTTAAAATACAGTATTTTCTTAATATTTATATAACTGACGCCATTCTACATAGTTTCACAAAAAAATAATTTTTTATCCTGTTGACGTGACATATTGATAGTGCCAAATACTTTGGCTTCACCAACTTTTATTATAAATTTTAGGTTACTTTTATATTTTTTTAAAAAATAAATTATTTAAGTAATTAATTAATTTTGTTGGGTTAATTTTATAAAAAATCCGAAATCTATTGAAAATGAAAGAAAAAAAAAAAGGAAAAAGAAGAAGAAGTGGAGACTATAGGGACAGAATAGTACTGGTGCTAAAGTGGGTAACATTTTTGACATTTTAAATTAAAATTATTTTGAAAATAAACGAACAATCCAAATCCACCATGTGAAAGTATGGATGCAGCAATTTTTACAAATAGACATTTCTGTCTCATTATATTTCAATTATTTTGTTTCAAAGTAAATAATAAACAACACATAAGGCGAACATAAAATCATTGAATATTTAGACATTTTTGTCGTTTTAAGTTTAAATGATTTTGTTTCCGTGGGAATAATAATGACCAAAAAAAGTTGGGTCCAAATCTATAGTGTGAAATGTGGATGCAACCATTTTTGACAAAATGACAAATAGGAGAAGACCAAAACAAGTTGGGTCCAAATCTATAGCGTGAAATGTGGATGCAACCCTTTTTCATAAATTCACAAATAAAAGAATTACACGTTTTAATATACTTAAATTTATTGTATTAATAATAATATTCATATATTCAATTGCTTTGTTTGAAAGTAAATAATGAAAAATATATAATGAAAGTGTGGTTATAAAGCCGTGGCTTTAAGGCCAATGAAACTTTAGTTCATTCACGTCTCAAATTTTAGTTTTAATTTACGGAGAAATAATAATTTTAAGATTTTGTTTATTAGTTAATTAAGTTTTAACTCGATTCATACGAGTATTATTGTTAGTATAGGATGATGTAAGTTTGAGTACGCTGAAACGTACTATCCTCTTATTTATGAATTGAAGAGGAGTTATGAATATTTTTAGGCATTGTGTAAAAAAAACAGATATGATCAGAACTTATAATAAGATCGTTAAAAAAATTATTTATAGAATCTATTCAAAAAATAGTTATATCCTAGGATCGATGCTTATATTGAACTAATACCTCAATTTCAGTTCTCATGTTTATGGTATAGGTATATGTATTTTATATATAAGGTATAATAATAAATTTAACTCTCATGTTTATATTGAGCTAGTTTTCTCGCATTATATGAGGAACAAAACAAATTGGTGTTTATATATAAGGTATAATAATAAATTTAACTCTTAACCTTTACAAATTTATTCAATTTGACCTCTACTCTTTTATTGGAAGTAAATTAGAAATTTCTAAAACTAATAAGACTAGGATGTAAAAAAAAAACCCTAGTAAGAACTTTGAAAAAAATCAATTAACCTCTTTTAAAGTTTAAAAAATATTAAAAAATATTAAAAAATTATATTTTTTTTAAATTGTAAATTCTTTATTAAAAAATAACAATATTGATCCATTAAAATCTAATGGTTATAATATTTTTAAAAAATTTGAGTGATACTCATTTATTGGGTATGCAATGTGAAAGTGATAATTTCAAATTTAGTGGAGCTTGTATGATGAACTTAAACATAGCTATTAATAATTAGATGTGCTCATAGGCTGAGTTGGGCCCATGCAAGATATCTAAATAAATTTTTTAAATTTGGGTTTGGTCAGATTCAAAAAATGGGCTTATTTTTTTTGTCAAAGTCTGACCTGATTTAAGAAAGGTAAACTCGAGCCTGACCCACCCATATTTGACTTTTTTAGAATAGTTTTTATTTAAAAATATTTTAAAAAAAAATATAATACACTAAATGGACTAAAAACAACTAAAATAAAAGTTTTCTAACACATTAAAAATATATTAAAAAACACTATCATAAATATAATAAATATTTTTATATTAAAAACATAAAAATAAATATAATAAATATTAAATTGTATTAAATATGATTTTAAAATTTTATATTTTGGGTTGGGTTATTTAGTTTAGTAAAGTTTTTTTAAGGTTTTGGGTAATGGGTTTAATTATTATTGAATTAGTGATTTAATATAAATATAAATATATACAATTATTTTATTTATCATACATAATCAATATAATTATTTTTATAACATAATATATTCAGGCTGAATTTGATCAAGCTACAAAAAAAAAACTTGCCCAAGGCCCAACTTTTATAGAAAACGAGCCTCAAGTTCATTTTTTGAGTCTCATTTTTTTGTCTAAACTCTCTTATTTTTTGGCCGAGTCTTCGAGTTTGGACATATAACTCTACCCATAAATAAGTTTATCAATCACTATGGAAAAAATCCTGAGAGTTAGGTAAGTTGTAGCTATCATTGAATTACAACATTTATTGAGGTGAGTTGGTTGATAATTTTGAAATTTTTTTAAAACTTTTTTCTAATTTTCATAATTTTTAAAATTTTTAATGATTTTTAAAAAATTAAATATTTTTAACAATTTTTAACAACGTTTAACAACTTTTATATTTTAATTTTTTTAAAATTTTAAATAATTTTTTACAATTTTTAATTACTCTTAAATTTTTTTTACATTTTTATAACAATATTATTAATTTCAAGTAATAATTTTATAAATTATATTTATATTAAATCACTAACTAAATAACAATTAAATTCATCCCCAAACTTAAAAAATACCTTACCTAACTAAATAACTCAACCCAAAATATAAAATTTTAAAATTTATATTTAATATAATAAAATATTTATTGTATTTATTTTTAATATAATAAAATATTTATTAGATTTATGGTAATATTTTTAATATAAATATTTTTTAATATATTTTTAATGGGTTAAAAAAACTTTTATTTTAGTAATTTTAGTGCATTTAGTGTATTATAATTTTTTTAAAACATATTCTTAAATAAAAATTAATCTAAAAAACTCAAATATGGACGGGACGGGCCGGGTTTACATTTCTTAAATTGTGTCGAACTTGGGCAAAAAAAATAAGTTCATTTTTTGGACCAGACCAGGCTGGGCTTGGAAAATTGATATAGATACATTGTATGAGCCCACTCCGATCCATGAGCACTTTTAATTTCAACTAAATTCTTTTCATTTATCTTTTTTTGCCATTTTTATAATTTTTATTTTTTATCATTAAAGAAATGTTAATGTATACAGTTCTATCAATTTGATTTTAATTTAAAAAAAAATAGCCCTCAACTCTATGTGTTCTATTGATTTATTCTCTAACTTTAAAAAATCTTAAAAAATAAATACATAATGTTTTAAAAATTTTATAAAAGAAATATTATACTTGACAATATAAATAACATAAATAGGTAAAAGTATCACAAAATTTCCTGTACTATATTTTGGATTTCAGTTTAGTCCCTTTACTGAGAAAATGGGCAAATTAGCCTCTGTATGTTAGATAAGTGAGAAAAACAACCCCTCAATTAAATTTTATTGTTTATATATAAGGTATAATAAAAAATTTAACCCTCAACCTTTATACTTTTATTCAATTTAATCCCTACTCTTTGATTGGAAGTAAAGTAGAAAATTTTGAAACTAATAAGGCTAAAGGGTCAAAAAGGCTTTTGTAACACATTAAAAAAAATCAATTAAGCTCTTTTAAATTTTAAAAATTATTAGAAAATCATAAAAATTATAAGCAAAATTCATAAAAATTTTAAAACTTTAGAGTTTTTATTAAAAATAACAAGATCGACGCTGTACAAGCCCAATCTGAACTAGCCCAAACCCAAGACCCAAAACAGACCCAAAGCCCAATCTGAACCAGCCCAAACCCAAGACTCAAAACAGACCTAACCCCTAACCCTAGCCGCCGCACCCATCACCTACCCTCTGCCACCGCCACCAACTCCCTGCCACCGCCGCAACCACCACTAACCACTCCCAT
The DNA here is from genome assembly GCF_007990345.1 of Gossypium hirsutum. Classification (NCBI taxonomy): domain Eukaryota; kingdom Viridiplantae; phylum Streptophyta; class Magnoliopsida; order Malvales; family Malvaceae; genus Gossypium; species Gossypium hirsutum. Next base: position 6,915,275 of record NC_053431.1, on the reverse strand, counting down.
CAAAACACCTGCAAAACACGCAAAGAACAGCAACCAAAATGAAAAGAAAAGGCATGTAATGTTGGCTATAAAAGCCATGTTTATTGACTGTAAAAAGGGGTTCGGCCCTTGTTTTTCCGGAGAGAAAAGAAATAAAAAGGTTGAACACTAATCTTTGACGGGTTTTCTTTTTTTTTCCTATCTACTGTTGCCATTTTTTACGATTCTATTTCTTTCATTTTTTTTACACAAAAATATAAAGAAAAGATTAAGAAAGAAGCTTATTACCCTTTTCTTTACGTCGCCGGAGTGCTCAGGAGGCCGAGGAGAATCATCGGAGAGAAAAAGGGAGACTTTTGGTCTCCCCGCCGCCGTACACGGTGGCGCCGGCGCCGGAGGGCGGCGGCCGGTGCGGTGGCCCTCGGCCGGACCCTTGGCCGGCGCTCAGAGAGAAAAGGGGAGGGTTGAGAGGTTTTGGGTTTTTTTTTGAAAAAAAGAAAGAGGAAATGAAATTTTTTGGGAAAATTTTGAATATATAGGCGTGTGAAACGACGCCGTTTTGGCCCAGCTCCATAACGCCCAAAACGGCGTCGTTTTGCTTTGGATCGGGCCGACCCAACCCGCTCCTGGAGGATCCGCGTGTTTTCGACGGAAGGGCTAATTGCACCTTTAGCCCTTCCGCTTTTTAATGGTTTTATAATAAAGTCTTTTATTTTTTTAATTTGGCCCCACGTTTTTTATCTTTGTTTCGAGTTGGTCCACTGCTGCGCTGTGTTTTGGGGGCTTTGGGTTATTTACTATTTTGATCCCCCTCTTTCGGCGCGTCACAATTTAATCCTCTTTACTCTTTTTTTATTTCGATTTTGCCCAATACTTTTGTCTTTTATTGCTATTTAGTCCATCTGTTTTATTTTTGTATCTTATTTTTTACTCATCTATTCATTATTATATTTATATATTATATTATTATTTTTGTATTATTATTATTATCATTATTATAGTTGCTCTTATATATACACGTATATTTCTTTTATATATAAATATATTTTTCTATATATTTACATGCATACTTTTTGTACTATATATATACATATACACTTATTTTTATACTTTATTTGTGCATGCATATATGTTCATAATAATCGTACATATTTCTAATCTTCGTAAATAGTACATATTTTTACATATATATATTTGTATTACTTCTATTTTCATAATTTTTATGTATATCTATACACATATATATTTTTATGAATATATACACATACTTATGTGTCCCCTTTTTTATATATATGTAAATCTCCATATATTTTACATATGCATATAAATTCATATTTTTATATATTTTATAATACATACACGTACGTATACTTTCATATTTTATAATTCTCGCATACATACATACCTATATCTATAAATATTATAATGTTATTCATTAATCATTGTTTCATTTGATGGTAATTTATTCATTTATTTACATGCTCTTTATTATTTTACATAAGTGCTTTATTTATTTTATTTTATTTTATTTTATTTGTTTCACATATTATTGATTTGTTTTTTTATTTATTTTATTTAGTTGTTATGGCCTGTATTATTTTTATATACATTTTCGTATCTATCATGGTGTTACCACGCATATCGATAATGGAATTAGTTTCCATCTCTTTTTTATAACGACTATATATGTTGTTTTGCTCGGTATGACAAAATTTGTTTTTTTAAAGATGGCATTTCGTGTTTAGATTCGTGAGGATCGTACCCTAACTTACTGGGTTTCAATTTTCACGATAAATCTAAATGCACGAATCCTTTTAAACTCAAATTTTAAATGATCTCGGGATTAAAAAAAATCGCGTCCTAACTTACTGGTCGTGATCTCGTTTTTAAAATCCGAGATGGCTAAATTTTTTTAAATAAGTATTTTTCATTCGCGTATCGGGAATTCGAGACATTGCGTCCTAACTTACTGGATATGATTCTCTTTCTCGAATAACGTGAAATATGTTTCTTTTCCAATTTTTTTATTTTATTTTAACACGAGGATCGTATTTTTAATTTTTCCAAGGTTCTCAATTTTTGACATTAAGACATTAAGTAATCAACTAGGTACCAATTTTGGGCGTATCGAGGGTGCTAATCCTTCCTCGTGCGTAACCGACTCCCGAACCCGTTTTCTGAATTTGCGGACCAAACTTGTTGTTTTAATAAAATCAAACCGTTTATTAAAAAAGGACCGCTTTTCGAGGTGATCCAATCACACCTTATAAAAAGGATTGGTGGCGACTCCTGTTTCATTTTTTTCAAAACCCAAGTCGACCCCGTTTTCATCCAAAAAATGGTGTCAACAACTTGGCGACTCCACTGGGGACAATAAGTGAGTCGAGCCACGAGTTGATTATTTTTTGTCTTTTTATCGAAAATCAAAAACTTGGTTTAAATATACGATCCTTTCATCGCATTTCATTGCTTTTATTACAATTTTCATCGTTGTGGTTTATAATTGCTGTGTTAGTTTAAGTTTTTGCATCTTTCTGCATATTGCATTGCATGACCGTTGGTCACACCCTTTTAAGTGGGAGTGAGAAACTACGCCTTCGTGAGGTTTTCACCTCCGCATGGGATAGTGAATCGCTTTCGGGATACATCCGTACCTATGTCTTCGTGAGATTTTCATCTCCGCATGGCCGTAGGGAAATGTATCCCCCTGAATCGAACTTGGTCCGTATGAGCCTATAATGGGTGAGGATCGAGGAATTTGCTGGTTCAGGTACCCTACTTTAGAACCAAACCACATGTAATGAGCCATAGGAACCGACCTAGGTAGAGCTACTCCAAATTTTTAGTGCTTACCTAAATGAATGTTGTATTTATTTGTCGCTTATTTTAAATCTTATTCTGTGTTTAATGCTAATTTACTTTGTTTGTGATTGCATGGCATCTTCATTCTAAAAGAGGTGTCGATTTACATTCAGTTTCTCAGTAGAAAGCTTATCATGGAAAAGGGGTTTGTTGATAAAGTAGAGGATAATGCGGCTGTGCGAATATGGGCTGAAACGACACAACGGGAGAAAGGCGATAGTCTTACCAAAGGGTACGTGTCAGAATTGTGGGATTTTACCCGTATCAGTGTAATCCAGAATGACCTTCGAGAAATGAAAGAAGTCTGGGATCAATGGGATGTCGAGGCCAAGCAGCTGTTCTATTGTAACTACGGTGACCTACCTTATCTGCTTAGTGTCAAAGTGGACAAATATTTATTCCGAGCCCTTGCCCAGTTCTGGAATCCTGCCTACAGTTGTTTCACTTTTGGGAAAGTAGATTTGACGCCTACTGTGGAGGAGTATACGACCTTGCTTCGGTACCCAAAGATTCAAGTCGACAAGGCTTATTCCAGAGCTGCTTGTGTCCCTCCGTTGTTAAAGAAATTAATGAACATCACTGGGATGAGCGAGCAGTGGGTCGCTGCCCGGATCCAACAGAAGGGCGACAGTAAATGTGTTCCTTGGAAAAGTTTGTGAGATTTGGTGCTTGTACATCCTGACTTAAAGAAAAGGGTCGATGTCTTCACTTTAGGTATCTATGGACTAGTGGTTTTCCCCAAAGCTTTAGGACACATAGACGAGGCTGTATCTGATTTGTTTGATCGGCTTAGTAAAGGGGTTACACCGGTTCCGGCAATACTCGCTGAAACTTTTAGATCCCTGAATGCGTGTCGAAAAGCAGGGGAGGGAAGGTTTATTGGATGCGCGCAGCTATATTGGCATGGTTCCACAGCCACTTCTGGAAGGTCGAAAAGGTCTCTTATCGGGTATTCTCCGATAGCTACTCCCCTCTAGGAGAATTGGTGGCCACGCCAAGACGGGATGATATTTCAGAAGAAAAATGGATAGAGATACTCCAGAATCTCCAGGATGAAGATATTGAATGGAGGGCTCCTTGGTTAATTCCTGATGAGATATTGTACCGATGTGGAGATTTTGACTGGGTTCCGCTGCTCGGAATATGGGGAGCTATCGGATATGCTCCTCTACTCGTATCAAGACAGTATAGATCACGACAATTCATACCAGCAACGCAGGGGTTGGCTTATAGTGATTTTTCATATAGGGAGGACAATTACAAGAAGAAGGTTCGAGAAATATCTAGTGCCTGGAACCAGACTCGTCGAATGAAGATCTTAGCCGTGGGTCCGACAATTACCCCCGAGTATGGTCAGTGGCGTGATCAAAGGATCAACGACAACATCCCGGCGTCAAATTCAGAAACTGCTCGATCTTTAGAGGAACACTTACAAGTTTTGCCTTCTGAGATAGAAATCATCAAACAAGAATTCGAAAAAGGAGTTTAGAATTGGGGAAGAAGATAGAACAACTAGAGGAAGAAAAAATGCAGTTAGGACTGGATGTGGACATTCAAAGATTAGAGGCCAACAAGTTGAGAAAAGGAAAGAACAAAGCAGAAGAAGATTTGGACAGCCTGAAGACAGATTACAAAAAGTTGCGTAAGTCGGTAAGAGCTGCTGGCTTGGGTAAAACGCCAGAACAATGGCGACAAGAAATTCAGGAGGAAAAGACGAAAGCTAATCAATGGGAAAAGAAATTCCAGGATACTCGGGCTCGAGAAGTCGCCTTGGGAAAGAGTCTACTAGATTGCCAAGACGAGAAGACGGAGTTGAAGGTCCGGATAACTGAACTAGAAAGATCGCTTCACCAGTACTGTAATCGTAATGCTACGGTAGAATTAAGGGCGAGCTTAGACAAAATTGAAGAATTGAAAAGACAAATAGGAGGGCTAGAGAATGCATTGCACAATAGTGAAATCCGGATAGAGCTTCTGGAAGAAAGTAATGAGCAGTGGCAAAGACAATTCCGTCGGTCTCAAGAGCAGATTGGAGAAAGAGATTATATTATGGGAGAGGCGGTGACTCAAGTGCGCGAGGTAGCTGATCATCTGCAAACTCTAGCGGTTCAGGCTGATCTATTAAGTTTGAAGTATGAGTTAGAGTCCGACAGGGGCCGAGAGTTAGCTTGGCTTCTTAGAAAGGTTAAGGCTTTGAGTGTAAGGGCAAAGCCATATATGTAGTCTATTTTATGTAAAGAAACTCTTTATCTAGTAAAGTTTTCTAATGAAGTTGAATGAGAATCAGTGCCTCTTTTTCTTTGCATTCTTTTCATGCATTGCATCACATCATATGCATTAATGACCATTAAAAAAACCTAATCGAATAAAATCATTTCAGTTAACCTGGAAAACCAACAAAATTACGGTACCCGAGCTAAGACAAAAATTATGGACCAAAGGTTGGAGAAGCTAGAGCGACTTCAAAGAGAAATGCAAGACCAGTTGCAGGCGCAAATGAAAGAGCAAATAGAAAAGATTCAGCGTGACATGGTACAAAAGATGGAGGAGTCCCAAAATGATCTGGTGGCTAAGATGACGCAATTATTGAAGGGAGTAGATAAGGGTAAAGGTCCTGTGATTGTTAGTGAAGAAGAAAACAATGGTGAACCACTTTATCCTCCAGGTTTCACGCCTCCTCATGCGCAAGTACAGACTGAGCTGCATCCGCGGAGACCCTCTGTGTCGGTTAGGCCCCAGCAGTTCCAAGGCGATGCTTCAATCCCAATGAATTTTCAACCCGGAGCGGGCTTTAATCCCAGTGATAGCCCGAATAATATTGCTGTCCCAGATCTTGACGAGATGGTTGAAAAGGACAAGGCGAAGGAGGAATTTCCAAAACAATTTGAGGAGAAATGGAAATGGATAGAAGAAAAGTTTAGGGCAATAGAAAGCATCGAAAGCTATGGAATAGATGCAAAGGATCTGAGCTTGGTTCCGGACTTGGTGCTCCCTTACAAATTTAAGATGCCGGAATTTGAGAAATACAACGGGACTAGTTGCCCAGGATCCCATATTACTATGTTTTGTAGAAGAATGACGGGGCATATTAATAATGATCAATTATTAATACATTGCTTTCAGGAAAGTCTTACGGGAGCGGCGTCAAAGTGGTACAATCAGCTGAGCCGAGCTAAAATTGCTACTTGAAGGGATTTAGCACAGGCTTTCCTGAGACAATACAATCATGTCTCAGAAATGATGCCTGACAGGATAACTCTGCAAAATTTAGAGAAAAAATCGAACGAAAGCTTCAGACAATATGCGCAGAGGTGGCGAGAGGTGGCGGTTCAGGTCCAACCGCCGCTTTTAGAAAAAGAGATGACGACGCTTTTTATTAATACTTTGAAAGCCCCGTTCATCACTCACATGTTGGGAAGCGCTTCAAAAAATTTCTCGGATATAATCATGAATGGTGAAATGATTGAGCATGCCATTAAAAGTGGAAAAATAGATGGAGGAGAAAGTAATAGGAGGGCACCCCCGAGGAAAAGAGAAAATGAAGTGAATAATGTGAATGCTTATGGTAGGTCAATTACTGTGAATCAACCAAAGAAAGTGGTTGCTAATCAACAGGGATCATCAAGACAAGAGTCAAGAGCTAGGCAAACTACTGAAAAGCCCCAATTCACGCCAATCCCGATGTCATACAAGGAGTTGTATCAGACTTTATTCGATGCACATGTTGTTGCTCCTCGTTACTTGAGTCCTCTGCAACCCCCATATCCAAAATGGTATGATACGAACGCGCAATGTGATTATCATGCGGGAATTTCTGGACACTCGATAGAAAATTGTACTGCCTTCAAGAAGGTAGTAGAAGGACTTATCAATTTAGGTGTTGTCAAACTTGACGACTCACCTAACGCAAAGAATTCGTTACCTAATCACGCAGATAAGGGGGTGAATATGGTTAGCGAAGGTACGGGAGAAGAAGTCAAGACTGACATTGCTGAAGTAAAAACTCCATTGAAACGGGTCTGGAAAGAAATGGCGAAAAGAGGTTTGGTTATTGCAGATTCTGAGGAAGGGCATGAGATGGGAAATTATTGTGAATTTCACCATAAAACAGGGCACGAAATCCAAGAATGTGAAGGATTTAAGGCTTTGGTTCAAAGCATGATGGATAACAAAGAGATGAGGTTTTACGAAGATGCGAAAGAAATGAGAAGCATATGCGCGACAGAGCTGGGAACAAAGGCTCCAAATCATCCTGTGGTCATTATCTCACGCCCTAAGGGTAATGAGGTTAGGGCCCAGGTAACACCGAAAATTGTAATCCAGAAACCATCAAATTTCTCCTATAGGGATAACAAAATGGTGCCGTGGAATTACGGGTGTAATGTGACCGTTTTGGGAAAAGAAGCAGAAAGAAATCAGGAAACAGGTTCTTACACGCGCAGTGGAAAAAGATATGACGCTCAAGCAGAGTCGTCCAGGGAAGAGAATTGGAAGAAAGAACAGAGGAAAGGGAAAGCAGTAGAAGTTGAACCATTGGTAAATGAACCAATAAAAGAAGAGGAGGCAAATGAGTTTCTGAAGTTTTTGAAACACAGTGAATACAGTGTTGTGGAGCAACTACACAAACAACCAGCCCGCATTTCTGTATTAGCTTTACTCTTAAACTCGGAAGTACATCGGAATGCACTATTAAAGGTGCTAAACGAAACATATGTGGCTGACGATATTTCGGTAAACAAGCTGGATCGGCTGATCAACAATATTGGTGCTGACAATTTTATCTTCTTCAGTGATGATGAAATACCATCCGGAGGAAGAGGTTCTACTAAAGCCCTACATGTTACTATCCGATGCAAAGGGTACACACTCCCGGGGGCCTTGGTTGATAATGGATCGGCACTAAATGTATTGCCTTTGTCCACTCTTAGTCGATTACCAATAGACAGTTCGCACATGAAAGCATGCCAGAGCATAGTAAGAGCATTTGATGGAACAAAAAAGGAGGTTATGGGGAGAATTGAGATACCATTAAGGATTGGCCCAGTCAATTATGAGGTGGATTTCTTGGTAATGGATATTAAACCCTCCTACAACTGTCTATTGGGGAGACCGTGGATACACTCAGCAGGGGCAGTACCTTCATCATTACATCAAAAGGTGAAGTTGGTATCGGAGGATCGGTTGGTAACAATAGATGCAGAGGAGGATATTATCGCAATGATGACTAGCGATGCACCTTATGTGGACATCAACGATGAGGCACTAGAATGTTCTTTTCGGTCGTTAGAATTTGTGAACGCGATGTTTATTGCGGAGGGAAATAGAATTCCAGTACCGAAAATATCCAGGACCGCTGAGATGGGATTGCGATTGATGGTAGGAAGAGGAGCCTTACCCGGGAAAGGATTGGGAAAATATCTTCAGGGAAGGATTGAGGCACCAATGCCGAAGGAAAAGTTTGATAGATTTGGTTTAGGGTACAAGCCAGACATGAAGCAGAAGAAGAAAGAAATAGAGAAGAGACAAGAGAGAAGAAGGGCGCGTTTGAATGGACATGAAGCTAAGTGTGAGCCTTTAACCTTTCCCCACATATCTGCATCTTTTGTGTCAGGAGGATTAATCCATTCTGAATGTGGAGTGTCCGGTAGCGGCACGGGAGGAATGTTGGAAAATGTTTATACCAACGCCATAGAAGCAACGGAAATGAGGGCTTTGTTGGAGATCTGCCCTTATGAGCCTGGAAGCGAGCTAAACAATTGGACTGCTGAAGAAATCCCTGTAGTCTTTAGGGCTTATTCAGAGTAATGCTCAAAACATTCCTGTTGTTTGTTGGCCTAGAAACAATATGAAATTTTTTGTGAAATAGGCATGGGGCCTAAATATCATTATTTTAATGAAATACATATCAGCGTTCATCGTGATCAGTTTTTTTCCTTTTTATATTTTTCATTTGGTTGATTGTCTTACAAATAATTCTTTCATTTGTAATTCTTTTGCACAAACATATTCATAAATTTATATTCTTGGTATATTCTTTGATATGCCTTCATAGGTCTTCAGATATCAATGACATGAGTGACGCTGCCTCAAACACGGAGCCTATTTTTGAGCAAGAGGTGTGTTCAGAAGGATCCCACGACTTTGAAAATGACGAAGATTATGATGCATCTCCGGACTTGTTAAGAATGATGGAACAAGAGGATAAGCATATCCTACCTCATAGGGAATTGTTAGAAATAGTGAGCCTAGAGGATGGAAAGGAGGTGAAAATTGGAACTGAAATCACCGCAAAGACAAGACAAGACCTCATTAATTTGCTCCGAGAGTTCAAGGACGTTTTCGCGTGGTCGTACCAAGATATGCCTGGGCTAAGTACTAACATTGTGGTGCATCGTCTGCCCATAAAAGAGGATTGTAAACCCGTTCAACAGAAGCTCAGGAGAATGAGACCTGACATTGTGTTGAAAATAAGAAAAGAAGTCAAAAGACAATTCGACGCTGGATTCTTACAAGAGGTCAAGTATTCGGATTGGGTAGCCAACATCGTCCCTGTTCCCAAAAAAGATGGAAAGGTACGAATGTGTGTGGATTATAGGGATTTGAACAAGGCTAGTCCAAAGGACAACTTTCCACTGCCTCACATTGATACTTTGGTAGATAACACGGCGGGCTATTCATTGTTTTCTTTCATGGACGGTTTCTCTGGATACAATCAAATAAAGATGCATCCTGGAGACATGAGAAAAACCACATTCATTACCTTATGGGGAACATTCTGTTACAATGTAATGCCCTTCGGATTGAAGAATGCGGGAGCAACGTATCAAAGAGCTATGGTGACTTTGTTTCACGACATGATGCACAAGGAGATCGAAGTCTATGTTGACGATATGATCGCGAAGTCTAGAACGGAAGAAGAGCATGTTCAGGTCTTGAAAAGGTTATTTTTGAGATTAAAGAAATTTCAGCTTAAGCTTAACCTGGCCAAATGCACGTTTGGAGCCAGATCAGGGAAGTTGTTAGGCTTCATAGTTAGCAAAAAGGGGATCGAGGTTGACCCAGACAAAGTAAAGGCAATACGAGATTTACCTCCCCCGCGCACTCAGAAGGAGGTTCGAGGTTTCCTAGGGAGCCTGAATTACATTGCTCGGTTCATCTCACAACTGACAGAGAAATGTGATCCAGTATTCCGGCTCTTAAAGAAACATAATCCGGGTGAATGGGATGAAGAGTGTCAGAGGGCTTTCGATAGGATAAAGCAGTACTTGGCTAATACTCCAGTCTTATCACCTCCAAGTCCAGATAGGCCATTGATATTGTATCTGACAGTGTTGGAGAATTCCATGGGGTGCGTATTGGGCCAACATGATGAGACGGGAAAGAAAGAAAGGGCAATATACTATCTCAGTAAGAAATTTACCGATTGCGAAATGAGGTACTCATCAATTGAGAAGTTGTGTTGTGCTCTAATCTGGGCAACCCGAAGACTGAGGCAGTATATGTTGTATCACACGACTTGGTTGATTTCAAAGTTAGATCCTTTAAAATATATGATGGAATCGACTGTTTTGAACGGGAGAATGGCTAGATGGCAGATCTTGCTCTCAGAATTTGATATAGTATATGTCAGTCAGAAGGCCATAAAGGGAAGTGCAATAGCCGATTTCCTAGCTAGTAGAGCCTTGGAGGACTATGAGTCTTTGAATTTTGATTTTCCAAACGAGGACTTGATGTATATGGTGAATACTGAAGAAAATCCTCAAATGGATCACGTATGGAAGTTAAATTTTGATGGAGCCTCAAATGCTACGGGTAATGGAATTGGGGCAGTTTTGGTATCCCCAAGTGGAGATCATTATCCTGTTGCTAGCAAGTTGGACTTCGATTGTACAAATAACATGGCAGAATATGAAGCATGTATTATGGGCATTCGTGCAGCCATTGAACGGAACATCAAAGTACTGAGAGTATACGGGGATTCAGCGTTGGTGATATACCAACTCAAAGGGGAGTGGGAGACTAGAGATCCTAAGCTAATCGGTTATAGAAAACTAGTTCTTGAATTGGCTGAGGAGTTTGACGATATCACCTTCTATTACCTCCCACGGGAGGAAAACCAAATGGCTGATGCATTAGCTACTCTAGCTTCGATGATTCAGGTGAATAGACTTGAGGCAATGAGGCCTGTTCAGATGAGTATCTCTGAGACCCCGGCTAATTGTTGCAATATTGAGGAGGAGGGAAAAGATGATTGTCCTTGGTATCGGAGTATCTTACAATATGTGAAGAATCGGGAATACCCTGATCAAGCGACAGAGAATGACAAAAGAACTCTGAGAAAGATAGCCATTGAATATGTCTTAGATGGAGAAGTGTTATATAAAAGAAGGAAGGATCAAGTACTATTAAGATGTGTAGATGCGGTAGAAGCCAAGAAAATTTTGGAAGAAGTCCATGAGGGTATTTGTGGGACGCACGCTAGTGGTTTCACGATGGCCAGACAGATCATGAGATTTGGGTACTATTGGCCCACCATGGAAGGAGATTGCATTGATCATGCCAGGAAGTGCCACAAATGCCAAATTTACGGAGACAAAATACACGCGCCTCTTTCACCTCTTTACGTCATGACCTCTCCTTGGCCGTTTTCCATGTGGGGTATGGATGTTATTGGGCCAATATCACCAAAGGCTTCTAATGGGCATCGCTTCATCTTCGTAGTAATTGATTACTTTACCAAGTGGGTGGAGGCTGCTTCATATGCAAATGTCACAAAAGCAGTAGTCAGCAAATTCTTGAAGAAGGAGATCATTTGTCGATATGGGATGCCTGAGAGGATCATATCCGACAATGCGATGAACTTGAATAATAGCACAATAGCTGAAGTTTGTAGCAAATTTAAAATTAAGCATCATAACTCATCGCCGTATCGTCCCAAAATGAATGGTGCAGTGGAGGCGGCCAATAAAAACATTAAAAGGATTGTGGGGAAAATGACTGAAACCTACAAGGATTGGCATGAGAAGTTATCATTTGCTCTCCTTGCCTATCGAACATCTGTTAGAACTTCTACTGGGGCAACGCCTTTTTCTCTGGTTTATGGAATGGAGGCAGTATTACCCATTGAAGTTGAAATCCCTTCTCTACGGGTGTTATCTGAGCTACAGTTGGATGAAGCCGATTGGATCCAATCTCGGTACGATCAGTTGAACCTAATAGAAGAAAAGAGGCTAAGAGCTATTCACCATGGGCAAATGTACCAGAAACGAATGATGCGAGCCTATAATAAAAAGGTTCGCCCCCGAGAATTTCGTGAAGGGGACTTGGTACTAAAAAAGATTCTTCTTATACAAAAAGATTTTAGAGGAAAATGGATGTCGAATTGGGAAGGCCCTTATGTTGTAAAGAAAGCCTTTTCTGGTGGAGCTTTGATCCTATGTGAGATGGATGGCAAAAGTTTACCAAATCCGGTAAACGCAGACTCCGTCAAGAAATACTTCACATGAAAGAAAGGGGAACCAAAGTGAAAACCCGTAAAGGGCGCTTTGCTTCCTAAAAAAAAAAAGAAAAAAAAAACTTTGGAGAGGCTAAGGTGAAAACCCGTAAAAGGCACTTTGAGACCAAAGAGGGCTTGAGTCGAAAACCCGAAAAGGGCGACTCAAGTATTGGGCAGGATTGGAACATCAGGACTTGAGCGGATCAAATTTTGATCAGGGGCATATGATGATCTTGCTTTACCAATAAGAAAGGATATGCAACGTCTTGGAACATTGACAGAGTATTGCAGATCTCCTGAACACATGTCAAACTTAGAAGGGTCTTCGGAAAGTTTGTACAGAGAAACTCAAGCGGCGATAACTGGGGCACCTAGTTCTTATGTGTATTCTTGAAAATACATTTCTTTTATTTTCTTTCTTTCTTCCTTTCCTTTTGTGAAAATGCACATTCTCAATCCACTTCTTTGTTACCCTTCTTTCGCCATCTTTGATGTTTTTATTCGAGTTATGATCAGAACTAGCTTTATTCTTATCCATTGTTATGGTCTTTTTGCAAACATGTTGCATAGGAATAATGATTAACGAGCTAATAGAACTTTCAGGAAAGAAGTTTTGCATATTACTCTGAAAATTTCTAAATAATATAGGGACCTGAAACATGACTATTGTTTAGAAAATACCAAGTTTAAAGGGTGAAATAGCTAGGAAAGAAGAGTTTAAGTTAAAGACTATCCTTTCAGATTTCGTTGAACAAGATGACAAGCTGTTGTGTTAATTACAAAGCTTAAATGAACAAGCAAGCAATGATCATCAGGCAATAGGAAAAGGTTACCTCGGAAAAGAGAGCCTTCACTTGCTCATAAGACTTTGGTATGACACCTTGAGAATGGTGTAGGAAACCAGAACGGTTCAGATCCTATATCCCCGAATTGTGATAAAGGAGGACAGAGGAAAAGCCACACATTTCCACCCTTAGATTGCTGTGAGAGAATGATGGTACAAATTTTGGCGTCCCAGTGGATATAACTTTGAGGTTTACAATAGGGACAGTCTGGCTAAATGTTTCTTCAGAAAATCAGTCAAGCGAGAAGGCGTTGTAGCACATCAGTCACAAAACCTTGATAAACTTCGAGTAGTGATAACCTAAGCGAGGTCATTCTCGGAAAAATAAAATTCTGCATTCATGCAAACACCATTCACATATGTCAAGTTAGGAGCATTTGTTTCATTTTGATCATGTCATCCTAATCATTAGGCGTAATTAGGTTTATTATACAGGTCTTATCTCCCTGAGATTACAGTGGAACAGACCAAAGAATTTCAGATCTTATCTCCCTGAGATTACAGCGGAGCAGATCAAGGATAGTAATCCTATCTCCTTGAGATTACAATGGAGCAGATTAAAGGATCTTATCTCTCTGAAGTTACAGTAGAGAAGATCACATCGGGTCTTATCTTCCTGAGATTACAGTGGAACAGACCAAAGAATTTCAGATCTTATCTCCCTGAGGTTACAGTGGAGCAGATTGAAGCCAGAGATCTTATCTCCCTGAGATTACAGCGGAGCAGATCGAAGACACTATCCTATCTCCCTGAAGTTACAGTGGAGCGGATTAAAATAAGAGATCTTATCAGCGGAGCAGATCGAAGACACTATCCTATCTCCCTGAAGTTACGGTGGAGCGGATTAAAGGATCTTATCTCTCTGAGGTTACAGCAGAGTAGATCGCATCAAGTCTTATTTCCCTGAAGATGCAGTGGAACAGACTGAAAACAATAAGGCGTGTCTCCCTAAAGTTGTAGCGGAGCGGACAGAAAATAGTGATTCTTATCATGTCTAATCTTATTCCCCTAAAGTTATAGTAAAATAGATGGAAGCGAAGTCACAAATCTTGTCTCTCTGAAGTTGCAGTAAAGCAGGTTGAAGTCACGAATCTTATCCCCCTGAAGTTGTAGTGGGGCAAGTTGAGGATATGAGTCCGATCTCCCCGAAGTTGCAGTGGAGCGGGTCAAAATGATGGACCTTACCCCCTGAAGCTACAATAGAGTGGATTGAAGCTACAAGTTTTGTCTTTTGGAAGTTACAGTGGAGTGGGTCGACGCAACAAGACACAGTGGACTAGAATAAAGTTACTTGAAAAGAAGCGTCAAGAGAAGTCGAGACTCGACGAGACCGGGCAAAATTGGGCTTTCTTAGTCTTTGCTCTGTTATCGTTACACGACAACGAGCAAAGAGGGGCAGCTGTACAAGCCCAATCTGAACTAGCCCAAACCCAAGACCCAAAACAGACCCAAAGCCCAATCTGAACCAGCCCAAACCCAAGACTCAAAACAGACCTAACCCCTAACCCTAGCCGCCGCACCCATCACCTACCCTCTGCCACCGCCACCAACTCCCTACCACCGCCGCAACCACCACTAACCACTCCCATCAAAACACCTGCAAAACACGCAAAGAACAGCAACCAAAATGAAAAGAAAAGGCATGTAATGTTGGCTATAAAAGCCATGTTTATTGACTGTAAAAAGGGGTTCGGCCCTTGTTTTTCCGGAGAGAAAAGAAATAAAAAGGTTGAACACTAATCTTTGACGGGTTTTCTTTTTTTTTTCCTATCTACTGTTGCCATTTTTTACGATTCTATTTCTTTCATTTTTTTTACACAAAAATATAAAGAAAAGATTAAGAAAGAAGCTTATTACCCTTTTCTTTAGTCGCCGGAGTGCTCAGGAGGCCGAGGAGAATCATCGGAGAGAAAAAGGGAGACTTTTGGTCTCCCCGCCGCTGTACACGGTGGCGCCGGCGCCGGAGGCGGCGGCCGGTGCGATGGCCCTCGGCCGGACCCTTGGCCGGCGCTCAGAGAGAAAAGGGGAGGGTTGAGAGGTTTTGGGTTTTTTTTTTGAAAAAAAGAAAGAGGAAATGAAATTTTTTGGGAAAATTTTGAATATATAGGCGTGTGAAACGACGCCGTTTTGGCCCAGCTCCATAACGCCCAAAACGGCGTCGTTTTGCTTTGGATCGGGCCGACCCGACCCGCTCCTGGAGGATCCGCGTGTTTTCGACGGAAGGGCTAATTGCACCTTTAGCCCTTCCGCTTTTTAATGGTTTTATAATAAAGTCTTTTATTTTTTTAATTTGGCCCCGCGTTTTTTATCTTTGTTTCGAGTTGGTCCACTGCTGCGCTGTGTTTTGGGGGCTTTGGGTTATTTACTATTTTGATCCCCCTCTTTCGGCGCGTCACAATTTAATCCTCTTTACTCTTTTTTTATTTCGATTTTGCCCAATACTTTTGTCTTTTATTGCTATTTAGTCCATCTGTTTTATTTTTGTATCTTATTTTTTACTCATCTATTCATTATTATATTTATATATTATATTATTATTTTTGTATTATTATTATTATCATTATTATAGTTGCTCTTATATATACACGTATATTTCTTTTATATATAAATATATTTTTCTATATATTTACATGCATACTTTTTGTACTATATATATACATATACACTTATTTTTATACTTTATTTGTGCATGCATATATGTTCATAATAATCGTACATATTTCTAATCTTCGTAAATAGTACATATTTTTACATATATATATTTGTATTACTTCTATTTTCATAATTTTTATGTATATCTATACACATATATATTTTTATGAATATATACACATACTTATGTGTCCCCTTTTTTATATATATGTAAATCTCCATATATTTTACATATGCATATAAATTCATATTTTTATATATTTTATAATACATACACGTACGTATACTTTCATATTTTATAATTCTCGCATACATACATACCTATATCTATAAATATTATAATGTTATTCATTAATCATTGTTTCATTTGATGGTAATTTATTCATTTATTTACATGCTCTTTATTATTTTACATAAGTGCTTTATTTATTTTATTTTATTTTATTTTATTTGTTTCACATATTATTGATTTGTTTTTTTTATTTATTTTATTTAGTTGTTATGGCCTGTATTATTTTTATATACATTTTCGTATCTATCATGGTGTTACCACGCATATCGATAATGGAATTAGTTTCCATCTCTTTTTTATAACGACTATATATGTTGTTTTGCTCGGTATGACAAAATTTGTTTTTTTAAAGATGGCATTTCGTGTTTAGATTCGTGAGGATCGTACCCTAACTTACTGGGTTTCAATTTTCACGATAAATCTAAATGCACGAATCCTTTTAAACTCAAATTTTAAATGATCTCGGGATTAAAAAAATCGCGTCCTAACTTACTGGTCGTGATCTCGTTTTTAAAATCCGAGATGGCTAAATTTTTTTAAATAAGTATTTTTCATTCGCGTATCGGGAATTCGAGACATTGCGTCCTAACTTACTGGATATGATTCTCTTTCTCGAATAACGTGAAATATGTTTCTTTTCCAATTTTTTTATTTTATTTTAACACGAGGATCGTATTTTTAATTTTTCCAAGGTTCTCAATTTTTGACATTAAGACATTAAGTAATCAACTAGGTACCAATTTTGGGCGTATCGAGGGTGCTAATCCTTCCTCGTGCGTAACCGACTCCCGAACCCGTTTTCTGAATTTCGCGGACCAAACTTGTTGTTTTAATAAAATCAAACCGTTTATTAAAAAAAGACCGCTTTTCGAGGTGATCCAATCACACCTTATAAAAAGGATTGGTGGCGACTCCTGTTTCATTTTTTTCAAAACCCAAGTCGACCCCGTTTTCATCCAAAAAATGGTGTCAACAGACGCAATAAAAGAGTAGGGGTCAAACTTTTTTAAAATCTTATAATCATTAGATTCACATATTAAGTTATGATATTCTCAAAATCTAATACGATAAACATATTATCACATGTGTAAAGTCGTGTCAACTTGCTATTTTCATATATTACTCAAAAAAATCCTATTAATAAATTTAACAAGGGTTGTTTTTGTTAAGACATAAATTTTAAATTTTAGAAATATAGGGACTAAGATAGATTAAATTAGAAAATATGGACTAAATCTATAGCTTTATATGTTGTACAAGAGAAAATCACTACTACAACTCACACATTCTTAACAGGAGAAAATCACTACTATGCTACCACGATTTGAGTCTTTTACATATGAAATAAACATTCATGACAAATAAACCAAACACGAAGAAATACAAGTAAAATAGGAAATATGATTAATATTGTTTAGGCCAATCAAAGATAATGATTAGCCACTTTATTTATTTCTTTGTTTTAAACATACATAAAGTTTATGTATTAATATGTTAGCCTCTAACCTTCTATTGGCCATTATTCTCTTGAACCATTCTTTTGCGATTCTCACCTTCCCATCACTGGTCAGGAATTTCGTACTCATCTTTCAGGCGGTCTAAATACTTATTCACCATAGGAAGATCAAGATCAAATTCCAAATGAAATCCAGACGTTCCCTTTTGTACCCCCGCAATTCCATGCAGGTGTGTATCCATATTATGAGCACTAACAAAGCCAGCTACCCAGTTAACTAACAAGCCTTCCTCGGTAACAATATTTGGATGATAATCATTCGGGGGAGGATTATAAGTACATTCCAATGATCTACCGAATAATCACTTCTGCTTCAAGTAGGGTGATTCGTTCCTATAAAAGGACAACTTTTTTTCCCAAGGTAAAAAATGGAAAGTTATGAATTGTGTGATCCACACGAGCGTGTGTACAAGGCGTATCGATTTTGAGAATCATGTGTGGTAATAGCTGGAAGTTTCGATTTTTAAGTTTTTTTTTTCTTGACATTTTAAGAAGCCTTAAATAAAGAAATAAAGGAATCAAGAAGAAGTCGTCAAGAGATAGCATGAAAATTACCCAAAAAGCACCATTGAATCCGATTTTCAAGCTGTTTTCCATCAATATTCAAGAAATCAAATTGATTTTCAAGGGGGTTATAATGAATTTCTTTTATTTTGGTTGTTATATTGTATTTTTTTGGTGTTTATTCTTGCAATTATGAACTAATTGTCTTAATACCTAAGAGATATGAACCTTAGGATGAATTCTATTGTTTGATTTCTAGTTTATGCAATAAAATTCTGGTTTTTTTTTGTTTTCAATTATGAACGCTTAATTATTATTGGGTTGATTCTGAGGTTGAATAGGCCCTTTTTATGATTAGATCTTCCATAATTGAATGGAGTTGAATGCAAACCAAGAAAGAAGACGACATAAATCCAACAAATTAGAGTACTCAAATTTAATAGGGGATCCATAGAGCGAATTAATGCGATAATAAAAGTTTTAATTAGAAAGAAATTTCAATTAATTAACTTAGAGTTAATTGCTCTTATGCTCGAAAAAGATATTAATATAAATTAGAGATTTCTATAGATCAAAGAGTTAAGAAGAAATTATATAAATTAAATTGAGAATTATAGATGAAATCTAAGTGGATTCTTAGCTAAGTATTATTTTGTCACTTGGTTGATATTTGATTGTTTTTATGTTTTACTTTTGGTGTATTCATTAGTTAATTTAGATATTTTAATTTAAATTTAATTAAGCCTATTAAAGTATTAAGTTAAATAATAGAAATATGATAATTACTTGTAATTGTACTCCTTGAGGAAATGGTATCTATGCTCACTATAGCTATACTGTTAATAGATAAGTACACTTCTCTTAATTAATTTATTAGTTAATTTAGTAAACATCATAGCACCATAATAAACCTTATCTAATATATATATCTTCGGAAGATCGGGGAGGAAGCAACAATGGGATGTAAAGGGAAGCGGCGTGCTCTAGAAAGAAGTCATCAAGAGTTTACAATCTTAGCAGGAGAGTGTCAAGATCAGCATTGCAAGAAGTGTTCAACTATTATGGAAAGGTTACTGACCTATACATTGCGTACAAGAACAAAAGGAAGAATTATCCTTTTTCTACCTTTGCTTTTGTCAGGTTTTCAAACGAAAAGGACATGAAAACTGCGATAGATAAAAGCGATAATCATGTGATTGACGGACGAATGAACTGTCCGAGTTTTCAAGGTGAGGTATTAGAGGGCAAGAGTGACCTTTACAGGATCCAAAGGTGACAACAGTGGCTCAATAACAAATATCCACTATCAGTCGAGAAAAGGTAAGAGTACAGCGTGGAGTACCGGGAGAGACAAGAGAACTTATAAGGAAGCTCTGATGGTTCAAGTCTGCTTGGCTGTAGGAAAAACGACTCGGGTTTATGGAAACCAATTGTCGATAAAATTAAATCAAAGATGTTATGATATGGTAAGGCTCATGCTTATTAGATCCAGTGATGGTTTTTTCTCTGTGAAATCTTTCTGTAATACGGTTTGATCCAACTCTACTTTATCTTTCGATTGGAGAAAGTTCATTTGTAATGGTATTGCTCCCCCAAAAGTTGTATTCTTCATGTGGTTCATGGAAGGGTCCCAGTAAAGGCTGAATTGGTGAAAAGAGGAGTTATTCCCGATGATTTGATGACGTGTTCTTTCTGCCATGGTGACATTGAATTTGTTTCTAGCTTAGGTTCGATTGTTTATATATAAAGGTTTTATGAAAAATATTTTCTATATTTTTTCATGTTTGGTTCATAGAAAATAGTTTAGTCAACAGAAAAGGTAAAATAAGTCATTTTTCCTGTAAAATGACTTACTATTTTGAAAAGCGTAAGTCATTCTCGAGAAAATAATTCATCTATAGATAATTTTATTTTTATATAAAAGTTAACTTAAAATCAAGCTTAATATTATTATATTGATAATAAATTTTATTTTTATTTTTAAAAATATTTAAAATATTATATTTTTCAATATTATTAAACATACATATTTAATTATTTATATTTAGTTGTATAATAAATTATTCATATAATAAATATAATTTATTATTTTAATAAATTATTTAATATTTCAATTTTATTTTAATAATAAATTTTAAAAATAATAATTTTAAATAATATTATTCACATATTATTGAAAATATTCAATATTAATATTTAATAATAAATATTTATTACAATTATAAATATATTAATAATAAATGTTTTATACTATAAAGATCAAAATATGTCATAAGTTTATGTACACTTCACATATTTGTAATTTAGTCTTTGTACTTTTATTTTCAAGAATTTAGTCCTTTTACTTTTCAAATTTAAAAATCAAGTCCAATTGTTGATATCGTTAATTTTTTTTGTCAATTTTATTGATGTCACATTTTTAAATAAAAATACTCACTTAATAGTCATGTAATTAAAAAATAGCGTTGTAATTAATCTGAATTTAACTTAATATTTTTAATAAAATATAAAATTATAGATAAAAATAAATTCAATTAAACAATGAAAAAAATAAAAAAAATCTCAAATGTATATTTGTTTAATTGAAAATAACTTTTATAAAATATTTTTAAGAAATTTACCACACAACAAAAAATATTTTACATAGATTACTTCAAACATCCAAAAATATTAATTTTTTCAGAAAAATAAATCATTTTTCAGAAATAAATTTTCGGAAGTTAATTTTAGTAAAACAAATGGAGCCTTAATTTTTTTTTTGTAAAGTTGGTTTGGCGACATTTTTGTAATCTATGGCAGGTCTTTATTGTGCACCCTTCCGATCCAGTATCGTTTATTCAGTCTTGATGGTTTGCTCATCCAAGATTTTCTAGTGAAGTGATGTGGTCCATGCTGTTCTTTTCTATTGTTTGGTCGACTTGGCTGTATAGGAATGAACTGACCTTTAGGGGAAAAACGTTTGATGCTCTCCAACTTAAAGAGATAATCCTGTTTTGCGTTGCCTGGTGGTATAAAGCCGAATTCCCCTCACCTTATGTTTTTGTTCTTGACATTTGCTCTAATCCAAGTAGTGTGAATCGGCATGCGAAGCTGTTGAATAAGAACAAGTTTAGATGCTGGTCTCCTCCGCCTTTAGGCTTTCTTAAGTTCAATGTTGATGGGGCAGTTTCGGGCTCTTCGGGGTTTGGTGGGGTAGGGGGATCCTTCGTGATGAGAAAGGGAATACTCGGTTGGTAGTCTCTAAAGTTGTTGGGGTATGTGCGCCTTTGCTGGCAGAAGTGGTTACCGTCAAAGAAGCCTTGAACATTTTCTTTACTTCGAAGTGGTTTATCCGCCATATCCCGAGGGCCTTCAATATTGAGGCTGATCTGCTCGCCAGAATTGGGATTAATAGATCCAATGAATTGGTGATTGTTTTTTAATTTACCTTCCTATCCAGTGTTTATTTTGTTGTGTTCCCTGTTGGGTGTGTCTGGCTGCCATTGTTGAGCTCAGGGGTGCCCACTTGCTTCCTTTATCTTGTATTGGTTCTTGAATTTTCTTTAATTGATTTCACTTTTCAATATATATATACATCTCTGAATGGGTCAAATTGCCTATATTGCCTATCTTCTAATTAACTTTAATTTCCAAACAAATTATAAGAGTATATAATTTACAATACTCAAAGAATACAACATATATATACATGCAGAGAATTTGCCTGCACATTTTTGTTTTTTTCTCCCTAGCAATTGCAACATTAAAATTAAAAGAAAAAAACAACAACAACTCACTCAATCTTCCATGCATAAAGAAACAAGCTGAATTCCGCTGTCGTCACTGTAGGGCTTCTCGTCGAATAATACAAGCTTCCAGTACTGGTATCACTGTCACCGCCATGGCTACTTCCTTCTTTATCACTACAATCGGCTAATTCAGCCGGTATGGGTTTAAATATAAACAATCCATGACCAGTTCCAGGGCTACTAAAAAACCAATCATGAACATCCCACATCACTTGAACCTGTTGTTTATCGACAAGAACCGTTTGGTTCCCTCGAAACTTCCACTGCAAATTCTTCACATGAATTAAAACAACCCCATCCATACTAATCCACATTTCAGGATCTTTTAGACCGGTCGTTGAGCTCTCGACGACGATGTCGTGTTCTTTCCTTTTCTCGTCGAATTTAGCTCTCGTCGCAAAGCTTTTCTTGGCGAAAACGTTTTCTTTTTTGTAAAACAGTACTGGTTCAACCAAAGCTGGCCTTGATTTGGTTCTTTTGTAAGCTTTTTTACGGTAATCTCCGAGTAATAAAACAACTTCTTCATCTGAAACTAAGGCGACGTAGTAATCCGAAACTGGTTCGGGGCCACTTGTGAATTTGGCTGAACGAAGATCCCAATAAACATCAACTGGTTTGCCTTCAACTTCAAATGATTTGTACCCTTTTCTGCTCCAAAAATGCCATGGTTTAAGCTCGATCTTACAAGTTGAATGGACGTTGTCGCCTTCCGTGTTGTTCACCATGATGTTGAGAGAATAGTTCATGACGTTCTTGCACCAAATGATGGTAACGTTACGCCAATAGCCAGCCATGTTGGTTTGGTACATCAACGTGACGGTGGTTTGTGAGTGTTTGTTGTTTATTTGAGGGGGAGGTTCTTCGGTTATTCTCTCTGCATAAATGGCGGAATTTCGAGCTGATTGAGCTCTAATGGGGAAATGAAACGCCATCGTTGAGCAACTTCAAGGGATAATATATAACCCTTAGTTTTTGCATTCAAATGGGATCGATTATTCAATTTCTCTTGTAACCTTCAAAAATGGTTTCCTAGGATTGATCATGGAAAAACAGAAAGGTTACCTTTGAGATTGACAGCAAAACCAGCTGAGATTGGTCTTGGCAAAAAACAAGAAAATGGTGAGTAAAGAGTAAGCAATGGAGATTAAACTTTGAAGGGGTGTTTGGTTTCTGGGAAAAGAGATGGAATGAAGGGGAAACAAGCAGGAAAGTTAGTGATTCCATGGAGGAAAAATCTCGATTCTAGAGGTTGTAAGCAAGAATGGTGTCCGAATTAAAAGGGAGTTTGCTATATACAGTCAGTCTGTTCGCATGCCTACTAAACATACAATTCCTTTTTTAAAAGGAAATTTTAAATCGACCATTGTATTTTAGCCTAAAATTGTATTTTTTTTCTAAACCACCAGCAAAATAGATAAGATTGACCGTTGGTCACTTTTTCAAAGTGAATGACGGACTGATATTATCGCGAGAGTTTAAACATTGCAACAAAAGGAGAATGAAGTAGTGTCGGTGTGGTGGTGATTATCGACCAAAAAATACGGCAAGAGATGGACTTGGAGGAAGTGAAGGTGTGTAGGCGTTAGAACATTACTAATGTTGGAGATGCTTAGTGACATTCATGTTTCACTTCAGCTTCCACTCTTGGTACTACTGGTGGCAATTTTCCCGTCACCAACTGACATATCTAAAGCTTTGATTATTCAAAACATGCTCAACCCTTTTGGGTTTCTTTTAATTTGATCGATTTTTTTTTCAATTTTGATAATTGTTTGATTAATATAGAATATCAACTTTTTCAAATTTTCTAACCCGCCTGATAGGATGTTTATTATGCATTTTTTTGAAGATTTTATTATACAATTATTTGTGAAGATTTCAATCTACAATTTTAGATGATAATCTTAGAATTGTCAAGTCTCGAACTCGATTTAAAGTGTGGGCAGAAACAATTTGTAAAGGGAAAAATTGAAAAATAAGTGGAAAAGGCAAAGAAAAAGGGATTTAAAGTTGTTGACGTTAGTTTCAAAAGAGTTACGAGTTACCTTTTATCCCAAAAAAATATCTCAAAATATCAAGTGTTGAAACCATTTTTTTGAATAAAGGGCGTTGCCTATTTTAAAAAATCGAAAATTGAGTTGCCACCAATAATTTTTATTTAAGTGTGATTGGATCATCTAGAAATTTGGTCGTTTTGATAAAATATTTCGATTTATTAAAATCAATGATTTTGGTCTACGAAAATTAAGGAAATGGTTTCGGGAGTCGGTTACGTGCAAGGAAGGATTAGCACCCTCGTCACGCCCAAAATTGGTACCTAATCGATTAATCAATGTCTTAATGTTGAAAGTTGAAAAGATTTTAAAATAAATTTTAAAATACAATCCATTTTATGAATGCTAATTTTAAAACGTTTGAATTACGTTGAAACGAGCATCAAAGACTTACTCGTCCCGAGATAGTAAGGTGCCACATCCCGTAGGTTAGGACGCGACGTTTAAATCTTCGGGAGCAATTTTGCCTTTAATCTTTATCGATAATTTGTGTATTTTGAAATCTAAAAGGATATTTGGCTTTTTAGGTTTAACAAAAAAATCGAAACCCAGTAAATTAGGGTACGATTTCTTGAATTCCCGAAACGTGAAATATTGCCTTACTTTGAATAAAAACGAATGTGACATTTAGCAATGTGCGTTTATGATAAACCGTAATTTATACATATTTTTATCCCATGCTTAGCACATTTATGGATGGTTTCTCCTAATATTTGGTGAATTCGATGCTCCTAATTCTTTAATTTCATATTTTATACTTAGGTGATCATAGGAGAGTAAAAAGAGCAAGAAACGGGCCAAAAATGAAGAAAATGGACCAACATGTGAAATCAACACGACCTGGACTTCCTTACACGGGCAGACCACACGCCCGTGTAGTGTTAACAGGCTCTAACACGGCTTGGACCTCCTTACACGGGTTGATCACACGGCCGTGTCTTCATGGCAAAATCGAGCACGACTTATACGGGTAGACCACACGTCCGCGTCTATTTAACAGCCTTGAACACGGCCTAAGCCAACTCACACATGGGCGTGTCACACGGGCGTGTCCCTGTCGAGCCCAAGTTTAGTTCTATTCAGAAAAAGGCCAATTTTAAGGGTTCTTAGGCATTCTAAAGCCTATATAAACACCCTAAAGGAGGAACAAAATGAGACACACGGAGTGAGAGGCAAGGAATTACTCAAGGGAAGCCAATTGATCTATCTCAGAAGTCAGATTCATCGTCAAGACTGAAGATCTCCCTTCAATTTCCATTGAGGGGTTTTGGATTTTCTTTATGTTTTTGTTATATTTATTCTTTTGAGATGTTTTCTTTCACAATTATGAACTAAACCCCCTAAATACCTAAGGGGAATGAAACCTAAAACAGATCTTGTTATTATTATCTGAATTGTATGATAAATATTTGACTTGTTCTTAATTATGTGTTCTTAATTCTTGTTTTAATATTCCAGGATATTGATTCAAGTTAATACTCTTATTCAGAGGAGGAAAAGACCCTGTCTAAGAGTAAATTTGTCATAATTAAGTGGAGTTGATTGCACGCCTAGAGATAGGGTGATAGGATTTTGCCAGATTAGGGTGAAACCTAATAAGGGGATTCATAGATCGAGTTAATGCAACACTAGGGCGTTAATTAGAATGAGTTTTCAATTAATCAACCTATGGTTAGATGTTATTAGTCTCGAGAGAGATAATAGTATAACTTAGGGATTTCTACGGATTAAGTCAAATGAATAAATTGTCTGATTCAGAGTCAAATAACAAGTGAAGTTTAGGTGGATTTTTCCTTAGGTATTGTCTTAATAAATTGCATTTTCCCAAAAGTTTTCCCCAATTTCTCTCTGTGCATCCTTAGTTTAGCTAATTAGTTTAGATAAACAAACCCCTTAATTTTTAGGCTAGATAATAAAAAGGAGTAATTACTAGTACTCTTGGTTCCTTTGGGTTTGACAAACCGGTCTTGCTAAAGCTATACTATTGTTTGATAGGTACACTTGCCTTCATCGTGATAATAGTTAGTTTCAAGAACGATTAATTATAAATCTTTAAAACCTGTCACGAATATCACGTATCAAGTTTTTGGCGCTATTGCCGGGGAACTAAGGTATTAAGAACACTCAATTTTTATTACTTTAGCCATTTACTTTATTTACAATTTAAATTTTTATTTTCTTTTCTAATTTTTTCTTTTATTCGTTCCTGACAGGTTTTTATAGTGCATGACTAGAAGAAACTCATCGGGACCATTACTGTTTGATAGTGAGATCGATCGCACAGTTCGTAAAAACTGAAGAGAAATAAGACGAAGCTTATGATACACAGATGAAGAGCAAGAGGACGATACTTCAACCACAACCAAGGAGATGGCTGAAAACCAGAAAAATCCGCTACCTCCTGCGATTGCCGCTGATCCAATTAATCAGAATCCTACTCCACGTACTATGTATGATTATGCTAAACCTTCTTTAACAGGAACTGAATCGAGCATAGTTAGGCCTGCTATTGTTGCGAATAATTTTGAACTGAAACTTAACACCATTCAAATGATCCAACAGTTTGTTTAGTTTGATAGTTTGCAGGACGAGGACCCAAACGCTCATTTGGCGAATTTCTTAGAATTTTGCGACACTTTTAAAATCAATGGCGTTTCTGATGATGCCATTCGCTTTCGGTTATTCCCTTTTTCATTGAGGAACAAAGCTAAACAGTGGTTGAACTCGTTACCACGAGGTTCAATCACTACTTGGGAACAAATGACTAAAAAGTTTTTATTAAAAAAAAATTTCCGGCTAAAACAACCAAATTACGTAATGATATCTCATCTTTTGTGCAAATGGATTTAAAAACACTCTATGATGCATGGGAGAGATAAAATGACCTTTTGCGAAGGTGCCCTCACTATGGGTTACCACTCTGGCTACAGGTTCAAACATTTCACAATGGCCTGAATCCTTCGACTCGATAGATGATTGACGCAGCCGCTGGTGGAACTATCAATAATAAGACACCTGAGGATGCTTATGAATTTATAGAAAAGATTTGACTGAATAAGTATCAGTGGCAAGTCATGAGGACAAAACCAACGAAAACAGCCGGCGTTTTTAACGTCAATTCGGTCACCATGCTCTCTAATCAGGTAGAACTTTTGAATAGAAAAATTGACGATTTTCTTGATTCTTCACAGATTCACCCAGTAATGCAGTGCGAAGCAAATGGAAGTGGATCCAGCAATTCATAATACCCACCCTATGGCCACAACATGAAGAATGAGCAGTTAAATTACATGGGTAATAATCCTTGATCTCAAAATAATCCTTATAGTAATACTTACAATGCAGGATGAAGGAACCACCCAAATTTCTCATGGGGAGGCCAAGGAAATCAGAGACCACCACCTCTAAGCTTCTAACAACCACCCTACTAACAAAAGAAAAAGTCGAACCTTGAGGAGATGCTAACAAAATTCATCTCGGTGTCAGAAACTTGTTTTTAGAATACTGAGACAGCATTTAAAAATCAACAATCGAAGATTCAATAGCTCAAAATTTATATACGACAGCTTGCCAAATTAATATTCGAACGACCACAAGAAAGCCTACCTATTAACACTGAACTCAACTCAAAAGATCACGTGAAAGCAGTTACACTAAGGAGTGGGAAAGTGTTAGCTGAATCTGAAAAGAAGCCACCACAAGAAGCTGACAGAAAGGAGGTCGAACCCAAAAACAATGACAATCTAATGCCAAAAAAATATAAACCACCAATCTCATACCCAACAAAGTTGAAGAAAGATCGCATGGATGCACAATTCGGTAAATTTCTTGAACTTTTTAAACAACTGCATATTAACTTACCTTTTGTTGAAGTTATATCGCAGATGCTTACATATGCAAAATTTTTAAAGGAGCTTCTAACAAACAAAATGAAGTTTGAAGACTTATCTACAGTGGAACTTAATGAGGAGTGCTCAACCATACTTCAAAATAAACTGCCAACCAAACTGAAATATCCAGGAAGTTTTACTATTTCCTGCTTAACTGGTAGTTTGAATATTGATAAAGCACTAGCTAATTTAGGCGCCAGCATTAATTTGATGCCATATAAAATGTTTAAACAACTTAGTCTTGGGGAACCTAAACCCACTAGGATGAGAATTCAATTAGTTGATAGATCTGTTAAATATCCTAGGGGAATTATAGAGGACGTACTTGTAAAAGTAGATAAATTTATATTCCCTATTGGTTTCGTTATGCTTGACATGGATGAAGATGTTTAGGTGCCTTTAATCTTAGGTCGCTATTTTTAGCCATTGCTAGGGCTGTAATTGATGTAGGTGATGGTAAATTGGTACTTAGAGTAGGTGAGAAAGAGATTATTTTTAAAATTTATGATGCCATGAGATTTTCTAGGGAACAGGATGACTCATGTTATTTTATCGACTCTATTGATCATGCCACTCAAGATTCTTTTGAGGAAATCGTACACAATGACACGATGGAACTGTGTCTCGCCCAAGAAGAGGGGGTGAATGATGATTCTGAGATAGGAACCGAACTAAACTCCAATGAAACCTCTCCAAAACTAGCAGAATATTAGGGAATTAAGGTAAAAGATAAACTTAAGCAAAAACCCTCTGTTGAAGAACCTCCCAAACTAGAACTTAAACAATTGCTGAATCACTTGGAATATGCATTCCTTGGAAATAATTCTATATTACCAGTAATTATTGCATCCAACTTGCAACCCAAGGAGAAAGAGGAATTACTCCAAGTATTAAGAGAGCATAAAAGGGCCATAACTTGGAAAATTTCTGACATTAAAGGGATCAGCCTTTCTTTTTGCACCCGCAAAATTTTAATGGAAGATGAATATAAACCATGCATGCAAGCCCAAAAATGACTGAACCCAAACTTGAAGGAAGTTGTAAAAGCTGAGGTAATTAAACTCCTAAATGCTAGAATTATTTATCCTATTTTTGACAGTTCTTGGGTGAATCCGGTGCAGGTTGTTCCTAAAAAAGGAGGCATGACTATTATAGCCAATGAGAAGAATGAATTAATCTCAACAAGGATAGTCACAGGTTGGAATGTGTGCATTGATTATAGGAAGCTAAATGACGCCACGAGAAAAGATCACTTCCCCCTTCCATTCATTGACCAAATGTTGGAAAGATTTTCAGGGCACAAGTACTACTGCTTTTTAACAGACTCTCTGGCTATTTTTCAAATCCTAATAGCTCCTGAAGATTAAGAAAACACGACATTTACATGTCCATACGGTACGTTTGCTTATCGTAGAATGCCTTTTGGATTATGTAATGCTCCTGCTACTTTTCAACGCTGCATGATGGCTATTTTTAACGAACTCGTGAAGACGTCATGGAGGTATTTATGGATGATTTCTCAATTTTTGGTAACTCTTTCCATCTTTACCTTAAAAACTTAAAACGAGTGTTAATAAGATGTGAGGAAACAAACCTTGTACTTAACTGGGAAAAATGTCACTTTATGGTTCAAGAAGATATTGTGTTAGAACATAAAATTTCTAGTAGAGGGATTGAGGTTGATAAATTTAAAATTAAAACCATTGAAAAACTACCTCCCCCTAATTCGGTTAAGACTATTAGAAGCTTTTTAGGACATGCTGGGTTTTATAGAAGATTTATTAAAGACTTTTCTAAAATAGCTAAGCCTTTGACTAAATTACTAGAAAAAGACGTGTTTTTTAATTTCGATCAGGAGTATTTAGAAGCATTTAGTACTTTAAAGGATAAACTGACTAAAGCTCCAATTATAATTGCACCTGATTGGAATGTGCGATGCAGGTGATTTTGCAGTAGGTGCAGTTTTAGGACAGCGAAGAGATAAACATTTTCAACCTATCTATTATGCTAGCAGAACTTTGACAGCTGTCGAAACCATTCTTTTAAAAACGGGGATCGACTTTGTTTGAAAATGAAAATTAAAATGGGAGTCGCCACCAATCTTTTATCAGGTGTGATCGGATCACCTTTATTTTAATAAATCAATTTTAGTTTACTAAAATAGGGCCTTTGGTCTACGAAACTTGAGAGAATGAGTTCGGGAGTTGGTTACGTGCGAGGAAGGATTAGCACCCTCGACACGCCCAAAAAATTGGTACCGAATTGATTAGTTAGTGTCTTAATGTCGAAAATTAAAAATCGGGAAGGGACTTGAAATACGATCTTTTCTATTAATACTGATTTTAAAATTCTTGAATTAGCTTAAATCAATTTTTTTAAAAATTTCCTTATCTCGAGATATCGGAGTATCACATCCCGTAAGTTAGGATACAATACCATGAATTCCCGAGCACAAGGTCGTCTTTTAATTTAAATTGGAAATCCGTGCATTTCAAAAATCAAAAAGGATATTTAGCTATTTAGAACCAACAAGGGAATCGAAACCCCGTAAGTTAGGGCACAATTCTTCGATGTTCCAAAATGCGAAACATTGCCTTATTTATTGAAATTAGTAAAAACATGAATAAAAATCTTTAAAGTAATGAACAACAGAATGATATAAAATATGCGGGAGACAAAAATAAACGAGTTGGAAATACATTGAAACAAATAATAAATATGACAACAATATTAAAATAATAACAATGCATGCGATATATTAAACGTAATAATAGTATCCAATATGAAATAAAAACAACGAATATATACATAATAAAGATATTAAGAGTATGTATGTAAAATATATAAATTTATAAATAGTAATAGTGTTAGAAATATACTATATATAGTGTTTGAAGTATATACATAAAATAGTGAAAATATAACTAGTAATGTTAAGATATATATAATATATACATATGTATGAAATAGATATAAAAAAATATGTACATAATATAGTGTAAAAAATACATACATAATATAATTAAAATATATACATAAGATACAATGTAGAAAAAATATATATATATAAATAATATAGTATTAAAAATATATACATAAAATAGTATAATATATATATACGTAATATAGAATTTAGAATATACCTAATATATTAAAAGAATATATATATAATATAATATTAAAAAATATAATAATAACAAAAAAAGAGGGAGAGGGTGGGTGATTTCCGGCCATAAGGCCGGCCACCGTCCGGTCACCAGACCGCCACCGGCCACCGTCGGTGCCACCGTACACGGCAGCCGGACCTCAAAAAAAACTTTTTCGGTAAAAATGGGAAAGCTTCCTCCTTTTATTTTTACTTTCGTATAAAAGAAACAAAATAAAACTGAAAGGAAAACAATAAGCAAACAAAGAACTTAAAACGAGAATAGACCAATAAACCTCTTTTGCTTTGATATTTGATTAATCTCCAAAAAAAAACTAGCCTCTCCAAAAATTAGCCTTTACAATAACTCTTTTCCTTGATTACTCTCAAAAAACCTCTCAAAAATCCTTTACAATAACTTTCTCCTCCAAAACTTCTTCCTCTCCTAAATACAAAATATGAGAAGGCTTATATAGCCATTTACCAAATATTTTTTATTGTTTATGTCTTCATTTGTAGGTACAAGTGGTGGTGGAGCAAGTGTGGTTGATGGAGTAGGTGGTGGAGCAAGTGTGGCTAGTGGAGTAGGTGGTGGAGCAAGTGTGGCTAGTGGAGTTGGTGGTGGCAATGGCTAGGATTTAGTTGAGAAAAGTTTAGGTTGTGGGCTAGGGTTTTTTTATTTTGATTTGGGCTTAGGGTTTGGGCTATTAGGGTTTTGATGTAAATTGGGCTTTGGGTAGTTAAGATTTTGGGTTTTAGGTTTAATTTTGGTGGGTTAGGTAATGTTAAATTGGGTTTTGATGTAAATGGGTTAAAATTGGCCTACAACAGCTGCCCTCTTTGCTTATTATCGTGTAACGGGAATAAAGCAAAGACACAAAGAAAGGCCAATTTTGCCCAGTCTTACTAAGTATGGACTTCTTTGGTGCTCTTCTCATCCAAGTAGTCTCTTTCCAAACCACTGTATCTTGTTGTCTTGATCAAATCCACTGCATCTTCTGATATATGCCTTGTAGCTTCGATTTACTCCAAGGTGACTTAAAAAAGATAAGATCTACAGCTTTAATCTGCTCTTCCATCGTTTTAGTCAGATAAAATTTGTGGTCTTCTCTTCTGCAACTTTTAGAAAGGTAAGATCTGATATCATCGATCAGCTCCACTGTAACTTCAACTAGCTTCACTGTAACTTCAGGGATATAAAATCTGTGTCTTCGATTAATTCCATTCTTTATTCTTTACTCGGCATGTGATGCTGAGCTTAACTCATTTCTCGCAATATGAATTGACTCTTTAAAACTAAACATTAAAAACAGAAA
Organism: Gossypium hirsutum; assembly: GCF_007990345.1. Lineage (NCBI taxonomy): Eukaryota > Viridiplantae > Streptophyta > Magnoliopsida > Malvales > Malvaceae > Gossypium > Gossypium hirsutum. The sequence continues at coordinate 6,882,937 of NC_053431.1, read as the reverse complement.
TTGAAAATAGCTCAGCACGTGAGCCAAGGCTCAACTCACTTCTCGCAATATGAGTTAATTTTTAAAACAAAATTTGTAAAACAGATTTTGAAAATACCTCAGTATGTGACCCGAGGCTCAACTCACCTATTGTAATATGAGTTGATTTTTGCAAAGCATAAATTGAAAAAAAATAAAAATAAAAATCAATTGAAAATACCTCGGCGTGTGATCTGAGGTTCAACTCACCTCTCGCAATATGAGTTGATTTTTTTGACAAACATAAATTGAAAAAAGATAAATTGAAAATATCTTAGCGTGTCCTGAGGCTGAACTCACCTCTCGTAATATGAGTTGATTTTTTTAGAAAAACAAAATTTGAAAAACAGAATTTGAAAATACCTCAGCGTATGAGTCAATGCTCAACTCACCACTCGCAATATGAGCTGATTTTTTTGAAACACAGAAATTGAAGAACAGAAATGGAAAACACCTCAGCATCTTGAGGTTCAACTCACCTCTCGCAATATGAGCTGATTTTTTTTGAAAGACAGAAATTGAAAATACCTCAACGTGTCTTAAGGCTCAACTCACCTCTCGCAATATGAGTTGATTTTTTTGAAAAAACAGAAATTGAAAATACCTCAACGTGTCTTGAGGTTCAACTCACCTCTCGCAATATGAGCTGATTTTTTTTTTAAAACAGAAATTGAAAATACCTCAACGTGTCTTGAGGCTCAACTCACCTCTCGCAATATAAGTTGATTTTTGACAAACAAAAATTGAAATTACCTCAGCGTGTCCTGAGGCTCAACTCACCTATCGCAATATGAGTTGATTTTTTTGAAAAACAGAAATTGAAAATACCTCAACGTGTCTTGAGGCTCAACTCACCTCTTGCAATATGAGTTGAGTTTTGACAAACAAAAATTGAAATTACCTCAGCGTGTCCTGAGGCTCAACTCACTTCTCACAATATGAGTTAATTTTTTTAGAAACATAAATTAAAAAAACGAAAATTGAAAATACCTCAGCGTGTCCTGAGGCTCAACTCACATCTCGCAATATGAGTTGATTTGAAAAGCAGAATTTGTAAGGCAAAAATTGAAAAACAGAAATTGAAAATACCTCAGCGTGCCCTGAGGCTCAACTCACCTCTCGCAATATGAGTTGATTTTTGAAAAAAAGAAATTAAAAGCAGAAATTGAAAAATAGAAATTAAAAATACCTCGGCGTGCCCCGAGGCTCAGCTCACCTCTCGCAATATGAGTTGATTTTTGAAAAGCATAAATTGAAAAAACAGAAATTAAAAATACCAAAAGATGAGTTGATTTTTTTGAAAGATAGAAATAAAAACATCAAAATACCAAAAGATGTCATCTGGTGGAACTCAGGTGTCCTTTCCTTTGATTCAGTACAGCTATCATCGAAATCTCTTGTTCTGCTGAAGTATATGTATATGTCATGCATGATGTTATCATGAAATGCACATGTTTGCCTTAAATGCCTTTATGCCTACATGATCATGCTATGTGCCTTGGGCTTGCTTGTCATATGTCCCTTTCCGTCATGATTTTTGATGATCTGCGTTCATTGTTTTAACTCTTGACTTTCTCTTCAGGCCCTGTACCCATCCTCTAGCTTCACGACTAATCTGCGTTTCTCAGATATCGCTCTTTTACCCCTGGTTAAACTTTGTCCTTGCTTTGAGGCTCTTGTACTTATCAAATTCTTGTCCGGGTAATGCTTAACACTTCTTTTGTTTGGAGTATATCATTTCACTATTTATCATGTAAATGAACCACATAATGAGATGCATGAAAATGGTCAGTTAGGAACAAAAGGATACCTCACATTTATTCATTTCAAATGTAGCAAACAAAGAAAGTTAATCAATGCTAGTAAAAAAAAGTGTCATAAAGAGAAAGGGGATCGCATTTCAACAAATACAAATGCTCTAGATATTCAACGCATGAACTATTCCACGTTCTTCAATCAAGAATCTTTTCGAGTATGGCTTTCTTGCGTAAGAGATTTAGAGTTTTCAGAAATGCTTCAAATACTGTAGTCTCTCTGTTTAACCCACCGTTCAAAACGCCTTACTTTTTAAGCCAGTGCTTGCTTCATTAGAACGCCCTTTAGGGTTTTCATCCTAATCTTTTGTGTTAATCAAGACATCCTTTTCGAGTTTTTATGTTGATCCCTCTCTCTTTTTCTTTTTTCTTTTTTCTTTTCTTTTCTCTTTTTTTTAAGATGCCCCTTTTCGGGTTTTCATCTTGATTTTCCTTTTTTAAGCATAATATTTCTTCACAGCATCTGAATTCACTAGATTCGGTAACTCCTTCCCATCCATTTCAGTGAGAATCAAAGCTCCGCCCGAGAATGCCTTCTTTACGACATATGGTCCTTCCCAATTTGGTGCCCATTTTCCTCGTAAGTCCTTCTGTATTGGAAGAATCTTTCTCAGCACGAGTTCTCCTTCGTGGAATTCTCTTGGCCGTGTTTTCTTGTCATGGGCCGCGATCATTCTCTTCTAGTACATCTGTCCATGACAAATTGCCTTTAAACGTTTTTCTTCGATGAGGTTTAACTGGTCATATCGAGCTCGAACCCATTCTGCTTCCTCTAGTTTCGAATCCATTAAGACTCGTAAAGAGGGGATCTCAACTTCGATAGGTAGCACAACTTTTATTCCATAGACCAGAGAGAAAGAAGTTGCCCTCGTAGATGTCCGTACAGATGTGCGATATGCATACAAAGCAAATGGTAGCTTCTCGTGCCAATCTTTATATGTCTCAGTCATTTTCCCAATAATCTTCTTAATATTCTTGTTGGCTGCTTCAACAGCTCCGTTCATTTTTGGGTGATAGGGTGACGAGTTATGATGCTTTATTTGAAACTGCTCACACACTTCCTTCATCATTTTGTTGTTCAGATTCAAGGCGTTATCTGAAATGATTCTCTCAGGCAAACCATATCGACAAATGATTTCCTTTTTCAAAAATCTGCAAACTGCAGTCTTTGTCACATTGGCAAACGAAGCAGCTTCTATCCATTTTGTGAAGTAATCAATAACTGGTGGCCATTAGAAGCTTTTGGGGAAATTGGCCCTATAACACCCATGCCCCACATAGAAAAGGGTCACGGAGAAGTCATGACATGAAGGGGCGAAGGGGCTACATGAATCTTATCGCCATAAATTTGAAATTTGTGGCATTTTCTTGCAAAACTAATACAGTCGCTTTCCATCGTCAGCTAGTAGTAACCGAGTCTCATAATCTTCCTGGCCATAGTGAAACCATTGGCATGTGTCCCACAAATTCCCTCGTGGACATCTTCAAGTATTTTTCTGGCTTCAACAGCATCTACGCATTTCAAGAGTACTTGATCTTTTCCTCTTTTGTACAGGATGTTCCCATCAAGAAAAAATCTCGCTGCCATTCTTCCGATTGTTCTTTTGTCATTCTCATTTGCTTGTTCAGGATACTTTTGGTTCTTGACATATTCTAAGATATCACGGAACCATGGCCGTCCATCTGGCTCTTTTTCAATGCTGAAACAATGTGCAGGGACTTCATATATGCTCATTTGAAGAGGCATTATTTTTGTTTCTCTGTTTGCTTTGAACATTGAAGCCAATGTGGCCAAGGCATCAGCCAATTGGTTTTCTTCTCGTGGGAGGTAATTAAAAGTTATTTCTTCGAATTCTTTAATCAGCTCTGCCACTAGATCACTGTATTTGACCAGTTTCGAATCTCTGCTATGTTATTGGTACAGAAAAAGTTCAGCCTGGCAGTGAGTGGGTAATGGTTTCCTTCTGGTGATACTAAGACTGCTCCAATCCCATGCCCCAATGCATTCGATGCACCATCAAAACTCATCTTCCATGACTTTTTTTTGATGACTCACATTCTTTTTCTGTAATACACATCAAGTCTTCATTTGGGAAATCAAATCTCCATGGCTCGTATTCCTCCGTTGTTCGAGTTGCTAAGAAGTCAACTATTGCACTCCCTTTTATCGACTTTTGGCTCACATAGACGATATCATATTCTGATAGTAAGATCTGTCATCGTGTCATTCTTCCTGAGAGTGCAGGTGATTCCATCATGTACTTTATTGGGTCCAACTTTGAAATCAGCCATGTCGTATGATACAGCATATATTGCCTGAGTCTTCGAGCTACCCAAACCAAAGCGCAACAGTATTTTTCTATGGACGAATACTTTGCCTCATATTCAGTGAACTTTTTGCTGAGGTAGTAGATCGCCTTTTCTTTCTTTCCGGACTCGTCATTTTGCCCCAGTACGCAACCCATTGAATTCTCGAACACAGTTAAATACAATATCAATGGTCTTTCCGGCATTGGTGGTACTAGCACTGGAGGACTAGACAAATACTATTTTATCTTGTTAAAAGCCACTTGGCACTCCTCATTCCATTCCCCGGGATTATGTTTTCGAAGGAGTCGAAAGATTGGGTCGCATTGGTTGGTAAGTTGAGCGATAAATCGGGCGATGTAGTTTAATCTCCCTAAAAATCCTCTGACTTCCTTTTGCGTGTGCGGAGGTGGTAACTCTTGAATGGCTTTTATTTTATCTGGATCAACTTCAATGCCTCTCTCGCTGAAAATGAAGCCAAGTAATTTTCCTGAGGTAGCCCTAAACGTACATTTGGCCGAATTGAGCTTTAGCTGGAACTTTCTCAGTCTGTCGAACAACTTCTTCAGGTTCACTACATGCTCTTCTTCCCCTCGGGATTTAGCAATCATATCGTTGACATAGACCTCTATTTCTTTATGCATCATGTCATAGAATAACGTCACCATAGCCCTCTGATATGTTGCCCCAGCATTTTTTAACCCAAATGGCATCACCTTGTAGTAGAATGTTCCCCACATTGTTACGAATGTAGTTTTCTCCATATCCTCAGGGGCCATCTTGATCTGATTATACCCCGATAATCCATCCATGAAAGAAAACAATGAATGTTTTGCTATGTTATCCACCAACGTATCAATGTGTGGTAAGGGAAAATTATCTTTGAGACTTACTCGATTCAGGTCACGATAATCCACGTACATTCGTACTTTGCCGTCTTTCTTTGGTACCGGAACTATGTTGGCCACCCACTCTGGATATTTGGAGGTTTGTAGGAAGCCAGCATCAAATTGCTTCTTGACTTCCTCTTTTATTTTCAACAACATCTCAGGTCTCATCCGTCTTAGCTTTTGTTGAATGGGTTTGCATTCTGGCTTCAATGCGAGCTTATGGACCACTACATCTTCATCCAATCCTAGCATATCTTGATATGACCATGTGAATACATCTTTGTACTCATGGAGCAAAGTAATCAAATTAAGCCTGGTGCCCCCTGAAATAGAGGTCCCAATCTTCACTTCTTGCTTCCTTTCTTCAGCTCCCAAGTTTATTGTTTCAACAAATTCTTGATGAGGCAAAATCTGTTTATCCTATTGTTCCACCATTCTTAGCAAGTCAGGAGACGAGACATAGTCTTCAGCATTTTCTTCGGCTTCGAATTCTCCTAAACAAACAGCCTTCTCAAAATCGATTTCAGGACTCGTAACGGGTTTGTTCATGCAATTGATATCTGAGCACCTGAAAGTTGAATGGAAAAGGAAACTATAGAGGGGCATCCAAGTATTGAAACCAACAAACTGAATGTTATGGTATGGCATGAGGCAAATGTAAAGATAGGCTATGAAATGATTATGGAATTAGTGAGAATGCAAAAAATCGTGACAAAATGCATCTTCATTAATATTCATTTAAATGATAAAGAGCGAATGCAAGCTCTTACAAAAGAATTCTATTATATCTAAGGACATAACAGAATGTTAACATTTGAGCATTACTCTGAAGACTTATAAACTACAAGAAGATCCTCGGCAGTCCAATTGTTCAACATGAAACCCGGGGGACAATGGCGTATCTTTGAGACGTCTTTATTCGCGTCAGCTCCTTTGTCAATGACATTTATACTGATATTCTGAAAACTCTCTTCGATCATTAACATTGTGCTTTGGACACTATACTGCCCTGGGTATATCATTCCCGCAGACGTAAATGTTCTTGACAAATGAGGGAATTCCATGGGCTCCCATTCTGGTTCTCGGCCTAATGTTCTCGCGATCCTTCTTTCCTGATCTTCCTTCCACTAATTTCTTCTTTGACGCTTGTCTGGCTGGAACCCTAAACTGTATCGAGCCTTGTGGTGTACTGGCTTTAGAGCTCTGACTATTCCTTGCAGATATTTCCCTAAAATTCTTCTCGCTCGAGCTCCCCTTCCTATAGTCAACTTGACACCCATTCTGGTATTTCTCGATAGTTTTGGCACCGAAATTCTATTTCCCTCAGCGACAAAAGTGGCATTAACAAATTCAAGAGATCGGAAGGAACACTCCACTGCGTCTTTGCTTACTTCAAGATATGGCGCATCAGCAGAGATAGATGCGATAATGTCTTCTTCTCCCTCGACAGTAACCAAACAACCATCCATGATGGAGAGAGGATGGAACTGCTTCAGCAGAATGGATCCAGGGCCTTCCAAGAAGACAATTATATAAGGATGTGATGTCCATAACTTGGAACTCGACATTGTAAATGTAAGGGCCCACTTCTAAAGGGATATCAATCTTTCCCATAACTTCACGCCTTGTCCCATCGAATGCCCTTACCGTGCAATGACAGGGCCTTAAATAGGACAGATCTATCAGAATTCTAGAAAGTGTGGCCAAAGGCATGACATTGAGTGCCAAGCCATTATCGATAAGCACATTCGGTATTATGTAGCACTTGCAACGCGTCGTAATATGTAGTGCTTTCACGGAGCCTCTACCATTGGGTGGTATTTCGTCATCACTAAAAGAAATAAAATTATCCATATTTAGCAGCAGAGATAAAACCGAGATTCATTCTAGTTGCTTATTCAATTGTTCCACCACATTGTATTCACTGTGTTTGATAAATTTCAAGAACTCCTGTGCTTCCTCTTCATCCACAGGCTTTTTAGTTTCTTGCACGGGTGGAATTTCTTACTCGACTTCGGCCTCATGCATCACTGCTTTCCCTTTTTGCTTCCAGTCACTGTTCTTCTTCACTGGTTCGACCTCTTTCGAATAACATCTTCCACTTCGGGTAAAATGACCTATCTCTCCAACATCTCCAGTTATGGCTTTGAGCTTTTCATCTTTCGATGTGACGATATTGACGTCATATTTCCATGGTACGGCTTTGTCGTCCTTGTACGGGAAAGGAGGTGGTACTTCGATTATCATTTTTGGTTTCACTAGCTCTTTCATCGCGTCGTAATAAATTATTAACGGTCGATCCGCGCTATAAGGGAGACCTGATGACTGGTTGTCAGAGGTGCATACTTCTCTTTCGTTGGTCTCTTCCCTCTTGTTAATGACCTTAATCTCTTTATTATCCATCCGGTCTTGAGGCAACCTTTTAAATTCCTCACACGACTGAATGTCGTGTCCTACCACAATTCCATGAAAATTGCAAAAACTTTGACCTTCTTCTCCGAGAATTCTATCGGGGTGACAAAGCAATTCTTTCTTAACCAGTACCTCTCAGATTTTCTGCAGAGGCGTCCTTATTTCTGAAACACATCTTCTGACTTTCCATTCGTCCTCTTTCCCCACTGTGCTCATATTCCCTTCAGCATGGTTAGGGAACGGGTTCCCAGTTGTGTTACTGGTACTATCGAACCGTAGGATACCGGCGTCAATGAGTCTTTGAACTCTCTTCTTAAAGGCTAGGCAATTCTCCGTGGAATGCCCCTGGTTCCCTGCGTGGTATGCACAACTAGCGTTTGGATCGTACCACTTTGGGTATGGAGGTTTAAGAGGTGCCATGTAATGGGGAGAAATCAGCTGTTTCTCCAGAAGTTTTGGGTACAATTCCCCATACGACACAGGCCTTGCTGGTCTTGGTTCGTTTGTGGGTTGGCTTTGAGCGGGTACCATGTTTTGTGGGAATGTGGTGACGGGTCTTTGGTTGTTCGTGGCGTATACGGGGTAGGAAGGAGGTGGTGCTTGGTAGTAAGGGGTTTGAGGGGGATAATAGAAATTTGGAGGTGGATAACTTCGAGGTCGGGGTTGGTTTGGATATGGATTAGGGGCATAACGACTTCCTATTCCCACCATGTAGGCTTCTGGTTCTTTCTTCTTCATGGGTGCTACCCTTATTGAACTTTCTTGACCTTCCATTCTACCACTCTTGACGGCGTTCTCTATAAGCTCACCGGATATTACAATATCCGCGAATTCCTTCGTAGTGCTTCCCACTAGTTTGTCATAAAACGGCGTCTTTAAGGTGTTGATAAAAAGGACAGTTATCTCCGTTTTCGTTAGTGGGGGTTCCACTTGGGCTGAGACGTCCCTCCATCTCTGCGCGTACTGTCTAAAAGTTTCTGATGGCTTTTTCTCCATCATTTGTAAAGTCATCCGATCAGGCACCATATCTGATACATGCTTGTACTGCTCACAGAATGCCAACGCCAAGTCTTTCCAAGATCGGATCCTTTCCTTACTGAGCTGGTTGTACCACCGAAGAGCCGATCCTACTAGACTGTCTTGAAAATAATGTACAAGTAGCTTATCTTCGTTCACGTAACCGGTACGTGACAATATGTGCTTTTGGACATCTTGTCCGATCGTACTTTTCGAAATCAGGCACCTTGAACTTCGGAGGCAGGATTAGGTCAGGTACCAAACTGAGTTTTTTAGCACCTAGTACCGAGAAGACTTCAGTGCCTTCTATTGCCTTGAGTCTTTCTTCCAAATTCCTATACTTCTCTTGAGCCTCATGATCATCTATTTTCAACTTAGTTATTTCGACTGGATCATCTAAATCTGGAGCTACAGGATTGGCAGGGGTTGCTCCGGGATTTGACATAAATATTCCTTGCCCTAGATGAGCAAATGGCATAGGTCGTTGTTCCAAGCCTGTGGATTCCCCTTGAGTATACCCTCTTTGTGCTACGTGGGCATGTGGTGGAGTGAATCCTGGGGGATAGAGTGGATCCTGGTCATGATTAATTCTTGATTGAGGTTCCATACTGTCGGGGTTCTGCATGGGTCATTTTTCTTTGACCAAAACTGATATCATCTCCACCATTCTAGCCATTTGATCCTTTTGTTCAAGTGATTCCTTTCGAGATCTTACTATCAAATCCCTCGTTTCTTGCTATAACCTAGCCAGTTGTTCTTGTAATTCCTTCTGGACTCTTTCCATCGTTTCGATTCTTTCATTGAACTCAGCCTCCATTGCTCTAGCTTGTCGATGCGTTTTATACGAATGACGTGATTCCAGATTTGAAGTGTTGCAACTGCGAATTATATGATTCTATCCTTAGCGAATGATTATGGGATATGTATATGCAATGAATGGATGAGTGGATGCAAAAAGATGCGTTGATTCCAATTCAATTTCATTAGAAGAACTTCACTAGAAGAAAATTTTCTTTACATAGAACGGATGATTACATATACGACTTCGCCCTAATGCCCAAAGTCTTAACTTTCCTAAGAAGCCAAGCTAAGCTTCGGCCTCGGTCTGATTCCAACTCGTACTTTAAGCTCAATATATCAGCCTGAACTGCCAAGGTTTACAAGTGATCAGCTATCTCCCGAACCTGAGCTATAGCTTCGCCCATGACATAGTCTCTATCTCTAATCTGGTTTTGAGAGTGGTGAAGTGTTTTCTGTAATGGTCGTTGTTTGTCTCAAGAAGTTCCACTCGAATTTTGATATCTCCCAGTGCGGTCTCGAGTTCTTCTATTTTCCCTTTCAACTCTTCGATCCTACTCAGACTAGCCTTTAGCTTAATTATCAAATTATGGCTATGATGTTGCTGAAGTAATCTTTCCAATTCAGCCACCCGAGCTCGTAACTTCTCCTTTTCATTTTGGGTTTCTAACAAAATCTTCTTCAGAGTGTCCTCTCGTACTCGGGCATCTTGAAATCTTTTCTCGCAATGGCCGGCTCTAGTCTTTTCCTCTTTAATCTCACGCCATTGTTCCGACGTTTTACCTAATCCGACAGTTTTTATTGTTATACGAAGCTTCTTGTAATCAGTTTTCAGACTATCTAAATCTTCCTCGGCCTTGTTCTTTCCTTTCCTTAACTTCTCAGCCTCTAGCTTGTGGATATCGACGTCTAACCCCAACTTCATTTTATCTTCTTCTAGCTGCTCTATCTTCTTCCCCAACTCCGAGTTTCTTTTCTCAAAATCTTGCTTAATGATCTCTAACTCGGATGGAATGACTCGTAAATGCTCCTCTATCGATTGTGTGTTCCCTTGATTCTGCCTAGGGATGTTATCGTTGACTCTCCTACCCCACCACCATTCATACTCGGGGGTCGTCATCGGGCCTGCAGTGAATCCTTTCATTCTTCGAGTTTGGTTCCATGCATCTGATATCTCGCGAACCATCTTTTTATAATTGTTGTCTTTATAGGGGAACTCACATTGTGCCAACCCTTGTGTCACCGGTATAAACTGCCTTGATCGATACTGCCTTAACACCATTAATGGAGCGTATCCAATGGCTCCTCATATTCCAGCTAGAAGGACCCAGTCAAAATCACCGCACCTATATAAGATCTCGTCAGAAATCAACCACGGAGCCCTCCATTCAACGTCTTTGGCCCGTAAATTTTGGAGAATAGTTATCCACCTCTCTTCGGAGATGTCGTCCCGCCTCGATGTGGCCACTAATTCTCTTAATGGGGAATAATCCTTAGAGAATACCCGATAGGAGACCTTCTCCACCTTCCAAAAATGATTGTGGAACCAAGCCAAAAGAAGCTGTGCGCAACCAATAAATCTTCCCTCGCCCGCTCTACGGCATGTATTCAAGGATCGAAAAGTTTCTGCTAGGATTGCCGGGACAGGTGTGGTACCTTTATTAAGTCGATCGAATAAATCTGAGATGACTTCATCTATGTGTCCAAGTGCTTTAGGAAAGACAATCAAACCGTAGAGACTTAAGGCAAAAACATCAACCCTTTTTTTCGAATCCGGGTGCGCAAGAATAAAATCCCTCAAATTCCTCCAAGGAATACATTTACTATCCCCTTTTTGCTTGATGCAGGTCGCAACCCATTGCTCGCTCATCCCCGTGATATTCATCAATTTCTTCAAAAAGGGAGGGACATTAACAGGTCCTGAATAGGCCCTATCAGCCTGAATCTTCAGGCAATTAAGTAACGCCATGTATTCCTCCACCGTAGGTACTAAATCAACTTCTCCGAAAGTGAAGCAACTGTAAGCGGGTTCCAAAATTGTGCGAGGGCCCGGAACAAGTACTTGTCCACCTTTACATCAAGCAAATAGGGTAGGTCACCATAGTTACAGTAAAAGAGTTGTTTGGCTTCGCCATTCCAACTATTCCATATATCTCTTAACTCTTGCAGGTCGTTCTGAGTCACACTGATGCGAGTGAAATCCCACAACTTCGATTCATATCCCTCGGTCAAACTATCTCCTTTCTCCTGTTGCGTTCTCTCAGACCACACTCGGACGGCCGCATTATCCTCCATTCTATCAAGATATCCTTTTTCCATCCTAAACTCTTCTAATTAGTAACCGAACGTAAATCAACACCCTTTTTATAATGAAATGTCATGCGAAAATGATCAAAATACAACAAGTTAGTATTATATACAAAGAATAGAATTCAAAGCAAATAGTGAGTAAATAAGCACCTAATCAGGTAACCACTAGGGTTTGGTGTGGTTCTACCTAGGGTAGGCTCCTAGGGCTCATTACATGTAGTTTGGTTCTAAAGTAAAGGTACCTGAACCAGCAGATTCCTCGATCCTCACCCATTATAGGTTCATATAGACCGAGTTCGATTCAGGGGAATACATTTCCCTACGGCTATACGGAGGTGAAAACCCCACGAAGAAACAGGTACGGATGTATCCCGAAAGCGATCCACTATCCTATACGGAGGTGAAGACCTCACGAAGGAGTAGTTTTTCACTTCCACTTAAGAGGGTGAAATCGACCAATAATGCGATGCGATATGCAAAGATACCTCAAAGAATTAAACCACTTAAAGCAAGCATATTATGAAGAGAGTAGCGAAAATAACAGACAACATGCAATGCAGTAAATTTGAAATCGATTTTCAATTTTTGAAAAAAGACAAAAAAAAAATCAATTTAAGGCTCGACTCTCGAATTCCCCAGTGGAGTCGCCAAGCTGTCGAAACCATTCTTTTGAAAACAGGGATCAACTTTGTTTGAAAATGAAAATTAAAACGGGAGTCGCCACCAATCTTTTATCAGGTGTGATCGGATCACCTTTGTTTTAATAAATCAATTTTAGTTTACTAAAATAGGGCCTTTGGTCTACGAAACTTTAGATAATGAGTTCGGGAGTCGGTTACGTGCGAGGAAGGATTAGCACCCTCGACACCCCCAAAAAATTGGTACCGAATTGATTAGTTAGTGTCTTAATGTCGAAAATTAAAAATCGGGAAGGGACTTGAAATACGATCTTTTCTATTAATACTGATTTTAAAATTCTTGAATTAGCTTAAATCGATTTTTTTAAAAATTTCCTTATCTCGAGATATCGGAGTATCACATCTCGTAAGTTAGGATACAATACCATGAATTCCCGAGCACAAGGTCGTCTTTTAATTTAAATTGGAAATCCGTGCATTTCAAAAATCAAAAAGGATATTTAGCTATTTAGAACCAACAAGAGAATCGAAACCCCGTAAGTTAGGGCACAATTCTTCGATGTTCCAAAATGCGAAACATTGCCTTATTTATTGAAATTAGTAAAAACATGAATAAAAATCTTTAAAGTAATGAACAACAGAATGATATAAAATATGCGGGAGACAAAAATAAACGAGTTGGAAATACATTGAAACAAATAATAAATATGACAACAATATTAAAATAATAACAATGCATGCGATATATTAAACGTAATAATAGTATCCAATATGAAATAAAAACAACGAATATATACATAATAAAGATATTAAGAGTATGTATGTAAAATATATAAATTTATAAATAGTAATAGTGTTAGAAATATACTATATATAGTGTTTGAAGTATATACATAAAATAGTGAAAATATAACTAGTAATGTTAAGATATATATAATATATACATATGTATGAAATAGATATAAAAAAAATATGTACATAATATAGTGTAAAAAATACATACATAATATAATTAAAATATATACATAAGATACAATGTAGAAAAAATATATATAAATAATATAGTATTAAAGATATATACATAAAATAGTATAATATATATATACGTAATATAGAATTTAGAATATACCTAATATATTAAAAGAATATATATATAATATAATATTAAAAAATATAATAATAACAAAAAAGAGAGAGAGAGAGTGGGTGATTTCCGGCCACAAGGCCGGCCACCGTCCGGTCACCAGACCGCCACTGGCCACCGTCAGTGCCACCGTACACGGCAGCCGGACCTTAAAAAAAAACTTTTTCGGTAAAAATGGGAAAGCTTCCTCCTTTTATTTTTACTTTCGTATAAAAGAAACAAAATAAACCTGAAAGGAAAATAATAAGCAAACAAAGAACTTAAAACGAGAATAGACCAATAAACCTCTTTTGCTTTGATATTTGATCAATCTCCAAAAAAAAAACTAGCCTCTCCAAAAACTAGCCTCAATAACTCTTCTCCTTGATTACTCTAAAAAAACCTCTCAAAAATCCTTTACAATAACTTTCTCCCCCAAAACTTCTTCCTCTCCTAAATACAAAATATGAGAAGGCTTATATAGCCATTTACCAAATATTTTTTATTGTTTATATTTTCATTTGTAGGTACAAGTGGTGGTGGAGCAAGTGTGGCTAATGGAGTAGGTGGTGGAGCAAGTGTGGCTAGTGGAGTAGGTGGTGGAGCAAGTGTGGCTAGTGGAGTAGGTGGTGGAGCAAGTGTGGCTAGTGGAGTTGGTGGTGGAGCAAGTGTGGCTAGTGGAGTTGGTGGTGGCAAAGGCTAAGATTTAGTTGAGAAAAGTTTAGGTTGTGGGCTAGGATTTTTTTATTTTGATTTGGGCTTAGGGTTTGGCCATTGGGGTTTTGATGTAAATTAGGCTTTGGGTAGTTAAGATTTTGGGTTTTGGGTTTAATTTTGGTGGGTTAGGTAATGTTAAATTGGATTTTGATGTAAATGGGTTAAAATTGGCCTACAACAACAGCCGTATAAGAAAATTATACCACTACGAAAAAAGAGCTGCTAGCTGTGGTTTTTGCATTCGATAAATTTAGGCCATATTTAATATTGTCTAAAGTTGTCGTTTATACTGACCATTCCCCTCTTCGCCACCTTTTGACTAAAACTGATGCAAATCCTTGACTCATTCGACTGATCTTATTATTGCAGGAATTTGACTTAGAGATTAATGATAAGAAAGGAGCTGAAAATCTCGCGGCTGACCATCTCTCCAGGCTTGAAAACTCAAGTACCAAAGAGCCAGATGGCATTGAAATAAATGATTCATTCTCTGAAGAACAATTTTTTGCTATATTTGATTTTGAGGTACCTTGGTTTGCAGATATTGCAAATTTTTTAGCCTCTAATGTTATCCCAAAAGGGTTGACACATCAGCAAAAGAAACGATTCTTCACTGATGTGAAAAACTACTTCTTGAAAGACCCTTTTTCTTTTCCGTAAATGTGCAGGTCAAATCATTAGGAGATGCATTACAAGGACAGAAGCATTGAAAATCTTGGAACATTACCACTTAGGACCGACTAGAGGACATTACGGAGAAATAAAACCGCGCATAAAGTCCTCGAATCAAGTTTTTATTGGCCCACTCTATTGAAAAACTCCAACAGGTATGTTACTTCTTGTGAAAAATGTCAAAGGACAGGTAATATATCCAAACATGATGAAATGCCTCGGACATATATGCTCTCATGTGAAATATTTTACGTTTGGGGTATCGACTTCATTGGTCCATTCCCTAGTTCATTCAGGAATAAATACATCTTAGTAGTTGTTGATTATATGTCCAAATGGGTTGAAGCCCAAGCTTTACCTACTAATGATGCTAGAGTAGTAGTACGATTCCTTAATAAACTTTTCTCCCGATTTGGTACACCTAGAGCAATTATTAGTGATAGGGGTATTCATTTTTGTAACGCCCAATTTGACAATACCCTTAAGAAATACGGAGTTCTTCACAGAACAGCTACCCCTTATCACCCTCAAACTAGTGGCCAAGTCGAAGTAGCGAACTGAAAGCTTAAACGTATCCTAGAAAAGACAGTAGAATTAAACGGGAAGGATTGGGTGATGAAAGTAGATGATACTTTATGGACTTATAGAACTGCTTTTAAGACTCCCATAAGAACATCACCTTTCAGACTTGTTTATGGGAAAAGTTGTCATCTACTGTTTGAGTTAGAACACAAGGCATTCTAGGCTATAAAATTTCTAAACCTTGACCCTAAACTTGCAGGAGAAAATAGGTTGATGCAGTTGAACTAGTTAGATGAGTGTCGAGCCAATGCATATGAAAATTTGTGCCTATATAAGGAAGTGACAAAGCGCTGCTACGACGTCCGTTTGAAGCAACGAAGGCAATTTGAAGTTGGAGATCTTGTTCTATTATATAACTCGAGGCTCAAATTGTTTCCTGAAAAGCTTAAATCATGATGGTCAGGTTTTTTCTTAGTTCAAACTGTGTTTCCATATGGCACAGTAGAGGTAAGTCATCCATCACAAGGTACTTTTAAGGTAAATAGACATTGTCTCAAAATTTATAACGGTGAGAATTTCAAAGACGATAAAAAGGAGCTACGGCTCCACAAAGTTACCTAAATATACCCACAAGGTAAAGTCGAGCTTAAACTATAAATAAGCGCTTCTCGGGAGACAACCCGAGCCACTGAACGAGTAACTGAACATAGGATTTTCAAAACCACATGACCAGGCACACGGGCGTGCCGTAGGCCATGCACATACTACAGGATGCAACACGGTCGTACGATACGGCCATGAGAAAACAGAGCAAAAACATTTCCCCAACATAGGACCCTATAAGTAGCCACGGCCGTACGACATGGTCGTGGGCTATCTTGCCAAATTAACACGGGCGTGCGACACGACCGCGCCCATCGACCGTGGTCGAGCCTGTCAAAATAACACGGGCGTGCGTCTGCATACACGGGTGTGGGAGAAGCGAACAAAGAATGACACAGCCGTGCAACATGACCGTGTGCACCAATGCGCCCAATTTCGAAAACCATGAAACGCACGGGCTGAAATGAGGGCACACGGGCATCCCCCACGGTCGTGTACCCCAATTTCTTTATAAACACCTATTATTTATTTTATTTTTATCTTTATATTTTGAAATTACTTTTTATTTCCTTTTAATACTATTTTATCTTGAGATTTTATAATTTTTATTCGGCTATTTCTTTACGAGTATGTATGCTTTTTTATATTTCCTAAAAAGTTCCTAATTCTATCACAGTTATAAGGAGCTCCAAGGCTCACTATTAGTTAGGAAGTTGCAACTCCAGTGGAAAAGGTTCTCCACGACTGCTAAATCCTGCCCGACCACCACGATAACCTCTTCGCTGGACACTATGGTTATGGAACCCAACCTCTACCACCACCGGAGTATCCTCCTCCACTCTCATCATTGCCTTGGCTAATTATTCTCCATAACTCCAATTCAAGGAGTTCCTTCATCATTCAGGAAGTTTCACTTCTCTCTCTATCTTATGATTATAGATCTAGATTTTTCAATATATCTATCTTTGTACATTGAAGGCAATGTACATTTTAAGTGTAGAGGGTCTTTTATATCATTATCAGAAATCCCTGAATTTTGTTTTGTTCTCATGTGATCTTCTCATACCCCTATTAGAATGAATTTTTATTAAGTTATGATTTTTATTGATATGTCTTGAATTAAAACATAAGCATTTATGCATTGATCGTTTAAACTTTAAAACATTAGGGAATCAAGCATGATAAGTTGATTTTTGAGAATTAAAAATTTTTAGGTTGTTTCCCCAAGTTTAAATATTACCTTGAGTTGAAATTCACAAGTTTAAACATAAAAAAAACCATAATTTTTGTGAGATCTTGAGCCTTTAGAGCATATGTTATTTCTTTCATGCTCACTTTTATTATGAGTACATCAATATTGATTTGTTATTCTAGAACTTGCTTGATTATGCATGTCAAGACCACACCATTTGATTTGATATGTAGAGATGATAAAGGTACTTAGGTTTAACCCACTCACTGCACAAAAGCCTACCTTCATAATTAACCCTTAGTGGTCCCCTTTGAGCTTAACAAGCCATTAATTGATTTACCCTCAATATTAACCCATAACTCATTATTCTTGAATCCCTTAATTTGATCACTATTTTTGTCGAGATTTGATTTGAACTAATTGCTTAGCTATGTTTCATTCTTCATTTGCTGAATGAGTGTTTGGATCCTTGTCCTGCAAACCATCAAACTGAACAAACTATTGTATCATTTGAATTGTGTTAGGTTTCAGTTCAAAATTATTTGCAGCAACAGCAGGCCTAACTTTACTCGATTCAGTTCCTATTAAAGTAGGTCTAGCATAATTATACATGGTACGAGAAGCAGAGTTCCAATTTACTGGGTTCGCAATAGCCACAGGAGGTAACGGATTATCTTGATTATCAGTCATCTCCTCGGTTGTGGTTTGAATATCGTCCTCTTGCCCTTCCTTTATGTATCGTAGGCTTCACCTTATTTCTCTTTGGTTTCTACAAGTTGTGTTTTCTATCTCACTATCAAAAAGTAGGGGTCCTGACGGGTTTCTTCTAGTCATAAACTATAAAAACCTGCTAGAAGTAAATAAAAGAAAATTTAGTAAATCAAAATAAAATTAAATAAAAATAAAAATAATGGCTAAAGTAATAAAAATTAAACATTCCTAATATCTTAGTCCCCGACAACGGCGCCAAAAACTTGATGGTCGTGAAACTAACTATAAATTCGACTAAAGCAAGTGCACCTATCGAATAATAGTATAGTTCTGGTAAGACCGGAAATATCGTATCCTCGAGGACTAAAAGTACTAGTAATTACTATATTTTTATTATCTAGCCTAAGAATTAAAGTGTGTTTTTAAACTAAAACTAATTATCTAATTAACTAAGATTACGACAAATATGAAGTTTGGAAAATACTTTAGGAAAAACCAATGGAGAAGACAATACCCAAGGAAGAATCCACCTAGACTTCATTTATTACTTCTGAATTAGACAATTTATTCACTTAACTTAATCCGTAGAAATCCCTAGTTTATGCTAATATCTCTATCGAGACTAAGAACAACTGACTTTAGGTTGATTAATTGAAATCTCTTTCTAATTAAAACCCCTATTGTCGCATTAACTCGGTTTATGGATTCCCTTATTAGATTTGACTCTAATCCGGCAAATTTATGTCGTCCTATCTCTAGGACTGCATTCAACTCCGCTTAATTATGAATGATCTACTCTTAAACAGGGACTTTTGCTCCACTGATTAAGCACATTAAAACTTGAATTAATACCCCTGAATATTAAAACAAGAATTTAGAACTCACAATTAAGAATAAGAATAAGTCTTTATCATATAATTCAAATAGTAATAAGATTTGTCATAGGGTTTATCTCCCTTAGGTATTTTGGGAATTTAGTTCATAATAATAATGGAAAACATCTCAAAGTTTAGAAAACGACAAAACATAAAGAAACCCAAAGAACTTCTAGCAAATTGGATGGAAATATTCAGTCTTGATGTAGATCCTGGCTCCGAGGTGATTCCGATGGCTGTTCTTGAGTACTTTCTGCCTCCAACTCTGTGCGTCCCCCTAATCCTCTTCTTGGGTGTTTATATAGACTTTTGAATGCCCAAAATTGCCCAAAATTAGCCTTTTTCGAGTAGAACTAGACTTGGGCTCGATAGGGACACGACCGTGTGCCATGCCCGTGTGAAGGTGCTCAGGCCGTGTGCAATTCTGACTTGGATTAATGTCGACACGGGTATGACACACGGGCGTGTGGATCACTCGTGTGGAAGTGCTTAGACCATGTGAAACACTGTTTTAAGTCTATTTATTCACTTAACTTAATTCGTAGAAATCCCTAATTTATGTTAATATCTCTATCGAGACTAAGAACAACTGACTTTAGGTTGATTAATTGAAATCTCTTTCTAATTAAAACCCCTATTGTCGCATTAACTCGGTTTATGGATTCCCTTATTAGATTTGACTCTAATCCGGCAAATTTATGTCGTCCTATCTCTAGGATTGCATTCAACTCCGCTTAATTATGAATGATCTACTCTTAAACAGGGACTTTTGCTCCACTGATTAAGCACATTAAAACTTGAATTAATACCCCTGAATATTAAAACAAGAATTTAGAACTCACAATTAAGAATAAGAATAAGTCTTTATCATATAATTCAAATAGTAATAAGATTCGTCATAGGGTTCATCTCCCTTAGGTATTTTGGGAGTTTAGTTCATAATAATAATGGAAAACATCTCAAAGTTTGGAAAACGACAAAACATAAAGAAACCCAAAGAACTTCTAGCAAATTGGATGGAAATATTCAGTCTTGATGTAGATCCTGGCTCCGAGGTGATTCCGATGGCTGTTCTTGAGTACTTTCTGCCTCCAACTCTGTGCGTCCCCCTAATCCTCTTCTTGGGTGTTTATATAGACTTTTGAATGCCTAAAATTACCCAAAATTAGCCTTTTCCGAGTAGAACTAGACTTGGGCTCGATAGGGACACAGCCGTGTGCCATGCCCGTATGAAGGTGCTCAGGCCGTGTGCAATTCTAACTTGGATTAATATCGACATGGGTATGACACACGGGCGTGTGGATCACTCGTGTGGAAGTGCTTAGACCATGTGAAACACTGTTTTAAGTCTATTTGGTCAATTTTTGGCTCGTTTTTTGCTCTTTTTGCTATCCTAAGCTCTCCTGAGTATACAACATAAATTTAAAGGATTAGGAGCATCGAATTCAATAAAACCAAGGAAAAATCATCCATAAATATGCCAAGCATGGGGTAAAAATATGTATATATTACAGTTTATCAAATATCCCCACGCTTAAGCATTTGCTTATCCTCAAGCAAAATCTTCAACTCAAAATTAAAATAAATCCTTCTCAACTTATAATTTTCATCAATAATATTCGAAATAATCCACAAGTAATCATACATTAAGAGTTTAACTAGAAGAACATTAAAGTCACAAACAATCCAAATTGAGCATTTTAATCATAAAATCATAGGCATCCCCCTTTATCTAAGTAGTTATCTTTAATTCCAAATTGAAAAGGGTTGACATCCTCACTAAAAATTCACTCAAATCACTCAAAATGTTTAAGGTTTAACAATTAAGCACTCAATAGTCGAACATGAAAAGTTATTACCATAAGCTTGCATGAAAATCAAATCTCCACCACTATGAATAAGATGATACACAAATCAAAAGGTCTTTAATAGGGTTGTAATAAGGCTTGGGTTAGGATTGTGGATTAAGGCTGAAAAGGAGGGTTAGAATCGAGATTAACTCAATAAATTACCAAACTTAGAAAAATAAAGCTAATTACTGAATTACAAACAAGTGCCAGAAGTCAAACTATCCAAAATAAATGAAGTGAGCTTTTTTTTTTAAGAATAAGAATAAGTATGAAAAATACATAATAAGAAATAATTCAGCAACAGGAATAAACGACAAAGAAAAGGGTAACTAATCAAATTAAATCTCGATAAAAAGGGAGTAAATAAAAAGGTGAAAATTCTTAATGAATCAAAAAAGATTAAGTTATGGGTTAATATTAAAGGGAAAATTCAAGAAATAATAGTTAAGGCTCAAAGGGGTTCACTAGGGGTCAATTATATGGGTAGGCTTTTTATGGGGTAGGTGGGTTAAAACCGAAGTACATTTATCATTTTCATATATCAAATCAAAGGTGTGGTCTTGACATGTATAATCAATGCAAGTTCTAAAATAACAAATCAATGTTCACACACTCATAACCAATAAAATCAGTGAGCAAGAAAGATATATGCTCTAAAGGCTCAAAATCTCACAAAAATTATGGGTTTTTGATGTCAATCCTGTAAATTCAAAACTTCAAGATAATACATCAATTCAGGGAAATAACCTAGCAATTTTATTTCTCAAAAGTCAACTCATCATTCTTGATTCCCTAATATCTTAAAGTTAAAACAATTAATGCACAATCACCTATTTTTTAATTCAAAACATATCAATAAAAATCATAGATCAATCAAAATTACTCTAATAATGATCTGAGAAGATTATTTAAGAACAAGATAAAAAAAATTCAGGGATTTTCTGATAATCACATAAATAACCTCCCCATACTTAAGGTGTACATTGTCCTCAATGTACAGAGATAGATAATAGCAATATAAGCATTAGATTAGAAGAGAGGGAGAGAATCAAAACTGACCTAAATTTGGATGTAATCCTTGAAAGAGCGGAAACAGGTTTAGAAGCATTGAAAGTGATGTGTATGTGACATGTAGATAGAGGTAAAGGTGGTGGTAGAGGTTGGGTTCCACAATCACAGTGCCCAGCGAAGAGGTTATCGTGGTGGTTGGTGTCGTGGTGGCTATGGTCATAGTCGAGCAGGACATGGCAGTCGTGGATGATTGTATGTGTATACCTTAATAGTATCCATCGACTAAATGTTTTGAAACTGCGATGCCATTGATAATATTTAAGGGATTTATATGTATATGGTTATTATGATTAGGAATAATGAAATAACTAGATAAAGTAAAATTCAAATTATACTAATAAAAGTCTTGTAAGTAATTGATAACTAAAGTACAAAAGAAATGCCAAAATAAAGATAAAAGAAAAAGAAAAGCAATTTAAAAGGTAGATGGACTTAATAGTCCTCGTCGACAGTTGGATCATGAGGTGGTGGTGTTGGAGGCGAGATGTGAAAATATTGGTAGATTTGTTGTAGCGTCACCTCGATATTATCGAATCGCTGAGTGCAATACTGTTCAAAGCGATGAAGGTGGTTAGAAACTTCAGATATTAAAGCAGCTGCATGACCTGGTCAGTAACTCGGTGGTGGCTATGAAGGTGGGTCCTTCTGAAATGCAGGGATATCATCAGGAATATACTCAGCGTCATCCTTATCGGTAGCTCGTGCAAGTCGGTACTAAGGAGGGTCGAACCCACAACGACGCTCAATCATTCGCATATAGAGCATACTTTGAATGCCCTGTGGGGACATCTGACCAATAAGAGTGAGCGATGAAGACTGCGCCACTGTACTCAGGAGCCTAAAATATCATGCTAAACTAGTCACATATGAGCCGATACTGATGACTCTATTTCAGTGTCGTTCTGTCTAGTGGCGGAAGGCAAGGGCAACAAAATATACGAGATCAAAAGTGTGCCCATGGCTCATGCTCCACAGGAAATATGCGTCGTGAGTGTTGATGACGCCAGTGCCTTCTAGCCTCCTCGTTAATGTGTGTGCCGAAATGGCGTGCAGATAGCGCAGAGCTGGAGGTAGAGCCGATGCCTTCGATCGGTTAGGATCATAAATGCCTGTAGCAAGGTGGAGGTCGACCCAACACGATCCAGGTGAATGATGTGTGTAGCGGTTGAGGTGGGAGAAATGGTCGGTTTCCATAAACTCGTCCGTATACAACCCCAAGGCCATACTAAACTCTAGTACACTGAGCTGATGTAAGGAACCACCAAGTCTGAACTGAACAGTGTCTAGGTCGTCAAATTCTATCGTGACGACCTGGAGATGAAATGTCGAGCATAGTTTCAGGGTGCACTCCAGATAAGTCCGTTCGATGATGTCAAAGAACTGGTCCCAAGGGGCGGTAGCGAGAAGAGCTCGAACAGCGTCAGCTAGGTGTATCTGTTCTAGTGCAGCCCAATTGATACATCGGCCTACACCAAGGGGTCGGGCTCGTAGTATCTGAAATAGTTCCTCCTGAGGGCCCGGTGGGAACTGGAGAAAAGGGTGGCGCACTTTAGTGTTTGCACTCGAAGAGGTCGCACCTGACCCTTTTCTTTTCTTATTGACTGGGACGACTGCCTTTTTCCCAAGAGTATTTGTCATAGTGTATCTGAAAAAGATAGAACATTGATATAACTAAATTTGGAATACCAATCAAATACATCGTGGGATAGGATATGGGGATAGGACTAAATGTGTGAGAAAATAAATACTAATAAGAAAAATGATCAAAGTGTAGAATCGAGTCCTATATGGGATACTACCTAAGCCATTAGTATACTAATTAAATTAGCCATAATAAAGGATTAGTAACTATACTAAACTAAACTAAAAATTCAAAGCACCTAATAGTGAGTAAGGATGATCCTATAAGCAGCATGGTAAGGATGATCCTATAAGCAGTATGGTAGAATAAAACATGGCAATGAATTCCAAACTAATAAGAATAATCGTCTAAACTAAATAATAATCATATAATAAAGTGAAAATAAATGTAAATAAATAAAGGCTGAATAAAAGAGAGATAAAATTAAAATAAAAGAAAGAATAAAAATAAAAGAAAACAAAGAAAAGAAGAGGATGATATAAGATGTAACCGATGAGGGTCGGTGGTGGGTCGATTGGGAGAAAGAAATGGCACGACGGATGCGGCCTAGGGGCATTGTTGGCTCGGCTTAGGGGGTGGTCGGACGGTGTAAAGGGGGGTTGCGGCGGTGATGGGATGAATAGGGAAAAGAATGGTTTAAATAGGGAAGAGGGAAATTAGGGTTAGGGGTTGGGTTTAAAATGGGGCCCACGATCGTGTAAGCCCCGTGTTGGGCCACATGGCCATGGCACATGCCCTTGTGGTGTGTCCTTAGCCCGTGTTTTTCATGAAATCGTAGTCAGACTAGTACAATGGTCCTACAACATGCCCGTGTCCCTAGCCCGTGTGGTTCACAAGGCCGCGTCGCACGGCCGTGTGTATGTTTGTTCACTTCTCCCACACCCGTGTTCCTTATTTAAGCTTATAGGTTGATGTTTCAAGTCAGTGTCGCACACAGCCTGAGGACACGGCCCGTGTTCCTGGGCCGTGTGCCCCACATGGCCACATCGTATGGTCATGTGGTGCTCCCTTCGTTTCTTCTACGCCCGTGTCCATTAGTCAAGATTGTGCACGGCCCTTAAGCACGGCCGTGGCTTTCACCCGTGTTCTATCCTAACTTCGTTTATTGTTTCGATTTTTGGGCAAGTCCTCACACAACCTCACGCACGCCAGTATATCAGGCCGTGTGGCTCTCACAGTCGACTCACACGGTGGTAGTTTTTTTTATCGTAGGCCGTGTCTCTGCTAAATTTTGGGTAATTTAAGGTGCAGTTTCACCACGGTGTGTGGTAAGGTCGTGTCCCCCAATTGTGGGCTTCACACGCCGTATCGCACGGCTGTGGCTCATTTGTCACAGCCCGTGTGCCTCTGTTTTGGAAAAAAAATATTAGTCCTATTTCAGCACGGCCTTGTCCACACCCGTGGGTCTGGGCCGTGTTCAATACTGTTGATCGTCTCATTAAAGTGCTTAAGGTTTACACAATTCCGAGCATGCCTGTGTCTCCACCCCGTGGGTGTCACACGGCCTAGGACACGCCCGTGGGTCTAGGCCGTGTTCGCCCCTGTCAAATGTCAAAATTACCTGCAGTTGAACTGTTGAACAGTTAAAGAAAAATTAAACCCTATTTAATGAGGTTAGTGCTTGGGTTGCCTTCCAAGAAGCACTTATTTAAAGTTTAAGGTCGACTTTACCCTGTGACATATTTAGGCAAGTTCGTAGAGCCGTAGCTCCTCTTTATTATCCTTAAAATCCTCACCGTTATAAAGTTTAAGACGATGTCTATTTACCTTAAAGGTGCCGTGAGTTAGACGACTTACCTCTACTGTGCCATATGGAAAAACAGTTTGGACGACGAATGGACTTGACCATCGTGATTTTAGCTTCCCAGGAAACAATTTGAGCCTTGATTTGTATAGTAAGACAAGATCTCCAGCTTCAAATTGCTTGTGTTGCTTTAAACGGGCATCATGGAGGCATTTTGTGGCTTCTTTGTATAGGCATGAATTCTCATATGCACTAGTTCGCCACTCATCTAACTCGTTCAACTGCATCAACCTGTTTTCACTTACAGGTTTGAGATCAAAGTTTAAAAACTTTATAGCCCAGAATGCCTTGTGTTCTAACTCAAATGGTAGATGACAACTTTTTCCATAAACAAGTCTGTAAGGGGATGTTCCTATGGGGGTCTTAAAAGCAGTTCTATAAGCCCATAAAGCATCATCTACTTTCATCGCCCAATCCTTCCTGTTTGATTCTTTTTCTAGGATATGTTTAAGCTGTCGGTTTGCTACTTCGACTTGTCCACTAGTTTGAGGATGGTAAGAGGTAGCTATTCTGTGGTAAACTCCGTATTTCTTAAGGGTCTTATCAAATTGGGCGTTACAAAAATGAGTATCCCTATACTGATAATTGCTCTAGGTGTTCCAAATCAAGAGAAGAGTTACTTAAGTAATCGTACTACCACTCTAGCATCATTAGTAGGTAAAGCTTAGGCTTCCACCCATTTGGACATATAATTGACGGCTACTAAGATGTATTTATTCCCAAATAAACTAGGGAAAGGACCCATAAAATCGATACCCCACACATCAAATATTTCACATAAAAGCATATATGTTTGAATCCTTTCCACACGTCAAATATTTCACATAAAAGCATATATGTTTGAGTCATTTCATCACGTTTGGAGATATTACATGTCCGTTGGCATTTGTCACAGGAAGTAACATACCTGTTGGCTTCTTTAAATAGCGTGGGCTAATAAAAACCTAATTCAAGCGATTTATATGCGGTCTTAGTTCCACTGTAATGTCCTCCAATCGATCCTGAGTGGCAATGTTCCAAGATTTTCAATGCTTCTGACCTTGTAAAGCATCTCCTAATGACTTGATCTGCATATACACGGAAAAGAAAAAGGTCGCTTCTTTTGCTGATGTGTCAACCCTTTTGGGATAATGTTAGCGGCTAAAAAATTCGCAATGTCTGCAAACTAAATACTGCAGAATCAGATATAGCAAAGAATTGTTCTTCAGGGAACGAATCATTTATTTCAACTTCATCTTGCTCTTTGGTACTTGAATTTTCAAGCCTGGAAAGATGATCAACAGCGAGATTTTCAGCTCCTTTCTTATCTTGAATCTCCAAGTCAAATTCCTGCAATAACAGAATCCATCGAATGAGTCGAGGTTTTGAATCAGTCTTAGTTAAAAGGTAGCGAAGAGCAGAATGGTCAGTATAAACGACAACTCTAGAAAATATTAGATATGACCTAAACTTATCGAATGCAAAAACCAAAGCTAGTAGCTCTTTCTTCGTGGTGGTATAGTTCTCTTGTGTGGCTGTCAAAGTTTTGCTAGTATAATAGATAGGTTGAAAATGCTTGTCTTTTCGCTGTCCCAAAACTGCACCTACTGCAAAGTCACTCACATCGCACATTAGTTCGAAAGGTAAATTCCAATCAGGCGCGATTATAATTGGAGCATTAATCAATTTATCCTTTAAAGTATTAAACGCTTCTAAACATTCCTGATCAAAATTAAAGAGCACATATTTTTTTAATAATTTAGTCAAAGGCTTAGATATTTTAGAAAAGTCTTTAATAAATCTTCTATAAAACCCAGCATGTCCTAAAAAGCTTCTAATAGCCTTAACCGAACTATGGGGAGGTAGTTTTTCAATGATTTTAATTTTAGATTTATCAACCTCAATCTCTTTACTAGAAATTTTATGTCCTAACACAATACCTTTTTGAACCATAAAGTGACATTTTTCCCAGTTAAGCACAAGGTTCGTTTCCTCACATATTATTAAAACTCGTTTTAAATTTTTAAGGTAAAGATGGAAAGAGTTACCAAATACCGATAAATCATCAATAAATACCTCCATGATGTCTTCTACGAGTTCGTCAAAAATGGCTATCATACAGCGTTGAAAAGTAGCAGGAGCATTATAAAATCCAAAAGGTACTCTACGATAAGCAAACGTACCGTATGGACATGTAAATGTCGTCTTTTCTTAATCTTCAGAAGCTATTGGGATTTGAAAATAACTAGAGAGTCCGTCTAAAAAGCAGTAGTACATGTGCCCTTATAATCTTTCCAACATTTGGTCAATGAATGGCAGAGGGAAGTGATCTTTTCTCGTGGCATCATTCAGTTTCCTATAGTCAATGCAAACTCTCCAACCTGTGACTGTGTTTTTGGGGATTAATTAATTCTTCTCATTGGCTACAACAGTCATGCCTCATTTCTTAGAAACAACATGCACTGGACTTACTCAAGAACTGTCAGAAATAGGATAAATAATTCCAGCATCTAGGAGTTTAATTACCTCAGCTTTAACAACTTCTTTCATGTTTGGGTTCAGTCGTCTTTGAGCTTGTACACATGGCTTATATTCATCTTCTATTAAAATTTTGTGGGTACAAAAAGAAGGGCTGATCCCTTTAATGTCAGAAATTTTCCAAGCTATGGCCCTTTTATACTCTCTTGATACTTTGAGTAATTCCTCTTTCTCCTTAGGTTGCAAGTTAGAAGCAATAATCATTGGTTAAGTTCCAATTTTAGAGGTTCCTCAATAGAGGGTTTTTGCTTAAGTTCATTGTTTGCCTTAATACCCTCATATTCTGCTTGCCTTGGGAAGGGTTCATTGGAATTTAGTTCAATTTTTATCTTACCTATCTCAGAATCATCATCATCTACCTTCTCTCATTGGGCAAGACACAGTTCCAACGTGTTCTTATGTACAATATCCAAAAAAGAATCTTGAGTAGCATGATCAATAGAGTCAATAAAATAACATGAGTCATCCTATTCCCTAGAAAATCTTATGGCATCATAAATTTTAAAAATAACCTCCTCGTCATCTACTCTAAGCACAAGTTTACCATCACCCACATCAATAACAACCCTAGCAGTGGCTAAGAATGGACGACCTAAGATTAAAGGCACTTCAACATCTTCATCCATGTCAAGCACAACGAAATCAACAGGAAATATAAATTTATCTACTTTTACAAGTACGTCCTCTATAATACCCTTAAGATATTTAACAGATCTATCAGCTAGTTGAATACTCATCCTAGTGGGTTTAGGTTCCCCAAGACCAAGTTGTTTAAACATTTTATATGGCATCAAATTAATGCTAGCGTCTAAATCATCTAGTGCCTTCTCAACATTCAAACTACCAATTAAGCAGGGAATTGTAAAACTTCCTAGATCTTTTAGTTTGGTTGGCAATTTATTTTAGAGTATGGCCGAGCACTCATCGTTAAATTCCACTATAGATAGGTCTTTAAACTTCTTTTTATTTGTTAGAAGCTCCTTTAAAAATTTTGCATATATAGGCATTTACGATATAACTTCAACAAAAGGTAAGTTAATATGCAGTTGTTTAAAAAGTTCAAGAGATTTACCGAATTGTGCATCCATGCAGTCTTTTTTCAACTTTGCTGGATATGGGATTGGTGGTTTATATTCCTTTGGCATTGGATTGTCATTGTTTTCGAGTTTTACCTCCTCTCCTTCGTTTCTGTCAGCTTATTGTGGTGGCTTCTTTTCAGATTCAGCTAACATTTTCCCACTCCTTAGTGTAACTGCTTTCACATGCTCTTTTGGATTGGGTTCGGTGTTACTAGGTAGACTTCCTGGTGGTCTCTCTGAAATCATCTTAGCCAGCTATCCAATTTGATTCTCGAGCCCTTGGATCGATGCTTGCTGATTTTTAAGTGCAGTTTCAGTGTTTTGAAAATGGATTTCTGCTACTGAAATAAATTGTCATCATCTCCTCAAAGTTCGGCTTTTTCTCTTACTGGTAAGGTTGTTGTTGGAAGCCTGGAGGGGGTGGTGGCCTTTGATTCCCTTGGCCTCCCCAGAAGAAATTTGGGTGGTTCCTCCAATCTGCATTGTAAGTGTTACTATAGAGATTATTTTGAGGATTAGGATTATTACCCATATAATTCATTTGTTCATTTTCCATGTTGTGGCCATAGGGTAGGTATTCTGAATTACTCGTTCCACCTTCACTTGCATCGCACTGCATCACTGGATGAACCCGTGAAGAACCAAGTAAACCATCAATTTTTCTATTCAAAAGTTCTACCTGATTAGAGAGCATAGGAACCGAATCAACGTTAAAAACGCCAGCCGCTTTCGTCGGCTTTATCTTCATAACTTGCCATTGATAATTTTTGAGTGACATTTCTTCTATAAACTCATAAGCCTCTTCAGGTGTCTTATTATTAATAGTTCCACCAACAGTTGCGTCAATCATCTGTCTAGTTGAGGGACTCAGACCGTTGTGAAAAGTTTGAACCTGTAAACATAGAGGTAACCCATGGTGAGGGCACCTTCTCAATAAGTCATTGTACCTCTCTCATGTATCATAAAGAGTTTCTAAATCTATCTGCACAAAAGAAGAGATATCATTCCTTAATTTAGTCATTTTAGCCAGCGAAAAATATTTTAATAAAAAAATTTTGGTCATTTGTTCCCAAGTTGTGATTGACCCTCATGGTAACGAGTTCAACCACTGTTTAGCTTTGTTCCTCAATGAGAATGGAAACAACCGAAGACGAATGGCATCGTCAGAAATGCCATTAATCTTAAAAGTGTCGCAAAATTCCAAAAAGTTTGCTAAATGAGTGTTTGGATCCTTATCCTGCAATCCATCAAATTGAACAAACTATTGTATCATTTGAATTGTGTTAGGTTTCATTTCAAAATTATTTGCAGCAATAACAGGCCTAACTATACTCGATTCAGTTCTTGTTAAAGTAGGTTTAGCATAATCATACATAGTACGAGGAACAGGGTTCTGATTTACTAGGTTCGCAACAGCCACATGAGGTAATGGATTATCTTGATTATCAGCTATCTACTCGATTGAGGTTTGAATATCGTCCTCTTGCCCTTCCTTTATGTATCATAGGCTTCGTCTTATTTCTCTTTGGTTTCTACAAGCTGTGTTTTCTATCTCACTATCAAAAAGTAGGGGTCCTGATGGGTTTCTTCTAGTCATAAACTATTAAAACCTGCTAGAAGTAAATAAAAGAAAATTTAGTAAATCAAAACAAAATTAAATAAAAATAAAAATAATGGTTAAAGTAATAAAAATTAAGCGTTCCTAATATCTTAGTCCCCGACAACGACGCCAAAAACTTGATGGTCGTGAAACTAACTATAAATTCGACTAAGGCAAGTGCACCTATCGAATAGTAGTATAGTTCTGGTGAGACCGGAAATATCGTATCCACGAGGACTAAAAGTACTAGTAATTACTATATTTTTATTATCTAGCCTAAGAATTAAAGTGTGTTTTTAAACTAAAACTAATTATCTAATTAACTAAGATTACGACAAAGATGAAGTTTGGAAAATACTTTAGGAAAAACCGATGGAGAAGACAATATCCAAGGAAAAATCCACCTAGACTTCACTTATTATTTCTGAATTAGATAATTTATTCACTTAACTTAATCCGTAGAAATTCCTAATTTATGTTAATATCTTTCTCGAGACTAAGAACAACTGACTTTAGGTTGATTAATTGAAATCTCTTTCTAATTAAAACCCCTATTGTCGCATTAACTCGGTCTATGGATTCCCTTATTAGATTTGACTCTAATTCGGCAGATTTATGTCGTCCTATCCCTAGGATTGCATTCAACTCCGCTTAATTATGAATGATCTACTCTTAAACAAGGACTTTTGCTCCACTGATTAAGCACATCAAAACCTGAATTAATACCCCTGAATATTAAAACAAGAATTTAGAACTCACAATTAAGAATAAGAATAAGTTTTTATCATATAATTCAAATAGTAATAAGATTCGTCATAGGGTTCATCTCCCTTAGGTATTTAGAGAGTTTAGTTCATAATAATAATGGAAAACATCTCAAAGTTTGGAAAACAACAAAACATAAAGAAACCCAAAGAACTTCTAGCAAATTGGATGGAAATCTTCAATATTGATGTAGATCCTGGCTCCAAGGTGATTCCGATGGCTATTCTTGAGTACTTTCTACCTCCAACGCTGTGCGTCCCCCTAATCCTCTTCTCGGGTGTTTATATAGACTTTCGAAAGCCCAAAATAGCCTAAAATTAGCCTTTTCCAATTAGAACTAGACTTGGGCTCGATAAGGACACGACCGTATGCCATGCCCGTGCGAAGGTGCTCAGGCCGTGTGCAATTCTGACTTGGATTAATGTCGACACGGCCATGACACACGGGCGTGTGGTATACCCGTGTGTCACACACGGGCGTGTGGATCACCCGTGTGGAAGTGCTTAGACCGTGTGAAACACTATTTTAGGCCCATTTGGTCTGTTTTTAGCTCGTTTCTCGCTCTTTTTGCTATCCTAAGCTTTCCTGAGTATACAACATGAATTTAAAAGATTAGGATCATCGAATTTAATAAAAACAAGGAAAAATCATCCATAAATATGCCATGCTTAGGGTAAAAATATGTATATATTACGGTTTATTAACAATTTTGTAATGGAAAAGGTAATCGACTCTTTTGCTTAGGTTTTTTGTTGTACCCATTGTCATCAAGGGGGACAAAGTCTTTGGTTAATCAGGATGATATAATTGAAATGTTACTTGAATAATATACCAAAAGAAATTTGATTTATTTTTTGTTATTATTATTTTGTTATAGTTTAGGTAAAATGAATTAAAGTCATTAAAAATAATGGTAAAATTTTCAAAAAAAAAGATTACTCGAGGAATACATAATATTGAGATTATTTCATATATTATGAAACCTTGACACTATTGAAAATACTAATCAACATCTCAAAGAAATTCAAATATGAGAATTTTATGGCAAAATCTAACATGAGTTCAAAGAATATTACATTGCATTCTCAATGAGATGAGAGAATATAGATTGAAAAAACACAAGCCCCAAACATGAAGGATAAAACTATCACGAAAATATAATTTTTTTTGACTAATTTGAATGAAATGTAGTAATTTGACTAATTTAAAGGTATTTAGTCAATTTATTCGATTTGGAAAATCAAAACAAGACTAAGGGTAGATTTGGATGGGTGGTGCGTTTACCTGAGGTTAGTGTAAAAACAATGGTGGTGATGAGATTAGATGATATAACGATAATGTAACATTAAATAAAAAATAAATTAGACGTACTACATCGAACCACACCCCCACCGCCCATCCAAACCTACAAACTAAAATTTAATTAAATAGAAATAATTTGATTCATTTTAATTTGATCGATAATTTGTATTCCCTACTTTTAGTTATTTTGAATTTCAAATTAATAATTAAATTGTTGATTTTTTATTATATAAAATCCCTTCAACTGTAAATTTAAATTAAAAATTAAAAATAGAAATTTCGAATTACCTTTACGGCTTTTACCATTTGATTGAAAATAAAAGCGAAAACACGAAAAGATAAAGGAAAATTATGGTGGGAGTTTGGGATTGCCACGTCACCACCCTTTTAAAAAACATTTTATTTTTCAGCAAATCCCAAACCCCAAAAAATAAAATTAACAAAAAAGAATTTTCTTTCCCTACGTCTCTGTCCCAATTTTATTGATTTTCAAACCCTAAATCGATCCGAGAAAAAAAAATCTAAATTCTTCTGAGAATCCGCCATGGTCAGTTATCTGCCAACTCCAATCTTATCTGCTTTTATCATATTTTCACTTTGATAATCTCTCATCGTTTTATTATTTCAATGAATTGTTTTCAGTCTGGTCGCGGAGGCAGGGACAGATCGCGGCGTGACCATCCGCCGTCGGGGATTTCAAGTCGGGGTAATGCGCCTCCTTCGAGACACCTTTGGGTGGGGAATCTATCGCACAGTATACTAGAGCCGGACCTCACAGATCACTTCTTGCAGTTTGGCGAACTAGAGAGCGTGGCATTCCAGCCTGGTCGAAGCTACGCTTTTATTAATTTCATGAACGAAGAAGAAGCTATTTCCGCCATGAAGGCGCTCCAAGGTTTTCCCGTAGCGGGGAATCCGCTTAGGATTGAGTTTGCCAAGGCGGTTAGTCTTGAACCATTACTAATATTACTTTTTTGTCTTTCTGGAATTAATTTAAGTTTGATTGAACTTCCAAATTTGTGTGTTTAGTAGCTGATGATTGCCAGGGAAGTTAAAAGAAGTTCACGACCTTAAAATAAACATAATTCAACCACATGAAAGAAAAAATAGAAGCTGAAGATTAAAATAGAATTGGGAAAAGGATATTAACTTGGCTTTAAACTAAGGCTCTGTTTGGTTGTTATTAGTTTAGCTGCTTGCTTTGCTGCTTATGGAACCGAAAAGCAGTAGCCCTGTTTCCTTAACACAAAAAGTTCAACTTGCTTCGTAATAGAATACAATTTTTTTTTTATTGAGCAATTATATTTGGGTGTGTTTAATATTGTTATTTGATTGGTCTTTTCTTTTACAAGTATTTGATTGGTCATTGTAAATAAAATGTGATTTTGTGTTTCAATAGCCTTTTTCTTTTTAAGAAAGTTTGAGAGTGCACAAGCAAACAGCAGAACTAGCAACCAAAAGAGCCTGTAAATAAAGAAAATAG
Organism: Gossypium hirsutum; assembly: GCF_007990345.1. NCBI lineage: Eukaryota > Viridiplantae > Streptophyta > Magnoliopsida > Malvales > Malvaceae > Gossypium > Gossypium hirsutum. Next base: position 6,849,205 of record NC_053431.1, on the reverse strand, counting down.
TATTTGCAGTCCATTTAATTGAACAATTGGTTGTGGATTCCTAGCAATTTCCATCAAAGTTTCTGGTTAGAGATAATGGAAACATTGGAGTTCCGCAACCCAAATGACCTCAGATGCTTATATTCTTGGAGATTCATTCCATAACAACAAATATCATGTCAGGAATAAAGGGAAAACATCATACTCAAGATTCTATTTCACTTAAATTATATAGTTCTTCGTGAGGAAGTTCTTTACAATTTGTTTACTTCTCTCAATAGCGGCAACTTTAAGAAACTAATATCCTCCACCACAGCACCATTTCATCTGCAAAGTTTGCTGTAAATAGCAACTGATAAAAACTGAAGTGAGCTTCATGTGTTAAGATGTTTAATAAGGCTTAGCATGCTCTTCCCAATTACATAAACATCCTACAAAACTTTCCTGGTCTGGCAATTAGTTTCGTGCCTTAGAGTATTCATAACCATAACTGTACATTATCAGGTTCATAAATCTCAATTATGTCAAGAACAATCACATAAAAAAATCAAAATAAGAGTAATAGTTCTTTCTGCCCACTTCCATGATCACAATGTGTTGGTTGCATTTTCTTCCAAGATGCAGTTTTTGGAACAGTGCTGTTCACTTCCACTGCACCACTCAGATTTCAAAAGACATTTCCTTCACCATAAAACCCTAAGTGGGTTCTTCTTACAAGGGATGCATTCTTTTGTCATCTGTCTTCCTTGCTTTGCTATATGCTCTGCCGTTCTTTCCAAGCACTCAGCATAAATTGCACGGTTACAATCCATTTAATGTCAGGTTGTTGCTTTTAGCGACTTGGAAAACTTGATTAGCAGTTAATTTTCATCAATTTCAGACCAATTAATTGGTGTCTTATTCTGGAACCTAGTCATGCGTTCAATGTTGCTCAGTCTGATGCCATCCTGTGCAATTTTTTCATGCATATTGCCAAGCAAAACAGGTAATGTGAATAGATGCTACAATACTTATTTAGATCAATTCATCACACTTAATCTCGCTGGGAAAACAGCTTTTGGAAGTTAAATTGTTGAATATGATGGATAAAGTTTATTGACCTAGAACAATGTACATAACAGTGTCATCATCAATGCTATTGATACTGGAATTGTATCCTGTGCAGCAATCTGAAAACTTTCTACAAGAAATAATAGAAAACTGACACAAGACAGCTCTTTTATTTCTCCTGCATAAAATATGTTCCTTAACCTCCATATCCATAGTTATGCTCACACCTGCAGACGCTTGAAAATAAAATAGGTTTTCTAGTGAAGTAGTTTGTCTTTCCAATAATTATTCTAGGCCTTTTTTGTGCTATGGGGTCTAGAATACTCACATGTCTGCTGACATCTTGAAGCATACCTTGGTTTGTGTTTAAGTAAGAGTGAATAACTGATGATAATGTAATGTTAACAGGTTTCAGGGGGCATTAACCTTTTCTTTGCTAGCAATAAATCTTACTTGAGTCCTAATATGTGCCCTTGTTGATGGACACATCAAGAATAATGAAATAATTAAATGTCTTAAAGATAAAGTCTGATAGGAAAGATGGAACCAAGAGAAATGGATAAAAGCGACTGGAATTGATGATTACTAGATTTTGGATAGAAGCACCATTCTATGTTGAAATTTCAAAAACTTAATCATGCACTGCATGGGAAAGTGGAAGGTGTAGAAGGAAAATCAGTGGCATTGATTTATGATAATAGATAGTAGTAAGAACAGATGGCATAACCAGTGCCAACAAGAGCCATAAATTCAGGGCCATTACCTGATCTACAAAGTCTCCAAAGTCTGTGCCAACTAACAGTCAAGCTTGCTTCCAGGTTCCATATCTGTATTTTCTCTGAAATGTTTCCATTTTAGCAGGGACAGCATAAATCCAGAATCACTATCCACTCAATGCATCATGCAACATAAGATACAAACGAGTACTCCGTCTTCCTCATGCCATTCATTTGCCTCAGGACACATTGCTAATCTTGTGAACATTAGCATTATGAGGGGGGAGGGCTGTTTGTAAACCTTGGAATTCAATGATAATTAGTCATTACTTTTACTATATATTTCATTCTACTTATTACCTATATGGAATCTAAAACAACCCCTTAGGTTAAGTTCAAATTGTAAATTACTAAGAGAAAAGTAACTTTTTTGTGTTGAATTGATCATTAATATCATAGTTATTATCTTATACGCCTGTCTAGTTTTTCAAGATTCGATTCCTGCCAAAAAGGACAATTAAAAGAAAAGAAAAGAAATCAGAAGTTCTAGGTAGTACTGAATGTAGCTGTTATGTCTTCAAGATTATAATTGAATTATTCCAAGTATAAACAAAATCAATGTGCATATCAGTCAAGATTTATACAATGAGCAGGCTGCCATTGCTTTCCATATTTAATATTCTCAGAACTCAAAACTCCAATATGAAATATCTTGTGGTAAGAGTTCTTTGGGCAAGGTGTACAGGACTGTGGAACTATTGTTGACTCACTGTTCTACAAACCTCAGTGATCGAAGTGATGAAAAGACGTGTATTTTCACAAGATTTATGTTTTCTACTTATGATGATGCATCTCTCAGTTTCACAGCATGGTTTATATGTTCTTTGTCTGTCTTTTCAGCAAACTTTAAGGCATACATGTGCTTGTGGCAGACTCACAGTTACGATGCAATGATGTTTGTTACTGTGCTGTGAATCCATGGCATAGTTTTCACTTATGATGAGATGTGTGTGGGTGTGCAAATATTTTGTTGTTAGGGCAGGGAGATGTCCTTTTTGTGTAAAGGAAAGTGTTGTTAGCTTACCAATGTTTCTGACCCATACTTTGAGCACTAGGGGCATCATATTTCTTTACTGGGGCTTGCTTGATGGAAGTTTAGTTGCTTTTGTACTATTTGTTAGGACATTTGGAGTATGCATGTGATTGAATAGAGCAAGTGCTCATAATGAACATAAATCGCCACCCATCAAATTTTGTAGTAGTCTATTAGAGGCTTGGTTATTATTGTTTTTTAGAGGTCATAAGTAGTTGATCCTTTGAAAAGGGAGCATAGTGATTGTAAAAAAAGTATAAATTTCAAAAGTCAAAACTATTAATTCATGAGAATGTTAAAAGAAAATTACTATGAAGTTTACAAATCCTTAGGGCTTATCCTATAGAGCATTTCACACGTCCAAAAAGGTCTGTCTTACAATAAATTTAGTCAAAAATCTCCAATACGATGCCTATTAGGTGTTTTTACTTCCAGCTTAACTATTGTGGCAGGAGGATCTTGAGTAGAACTAGTGCAGTGGCTGGCTATTTTTCATTAGCTTCAGAAGCTTGCAATACCATAGTTCAATACATCTGTAGAATGTGTTTGCTACTGGAAATGGTTACACGTGCTGATGCATAACTTAATTTCTTGCTCCATATCCATCCACTGGATTTCTGTAGCCTTTTTGTTTTGGACTTGATCAATCTGGATTAAAATGATATGAGATTGCTTTAGTAAGGGTTGGTTTTCCCCTTACCTGGTGATATTCTTAATTACAGGATAAGTCATCAACACCATCACGTGATGAGGACTACTTGCCACGACGAGATGAGCAACGTTCTAAAGTAAGAGGGTCACCTTTCTCACCAAGGGACAATAGAGCACGTCGTGCTAGTCCTGAACATTTTTCCCTTGACAAATCAAAGGTGAATGATAGAAGTGGAGATCCTAGTGAGGTCTTATGGATAGGATTTCCAGCTTTATTGAAAGTGGATGAAGGGATTTTGAGGAAGGCTTTCTCCCCCTTTGGTGAGATAGAGAAGATTACTGTGTTTCCAGGACGTAGTTATGCATTTGTTCGCTTTAGGCGTTTATCGTCAGCTTGCAGGGCAAAAGAAACTCTTCAGGGGAAGTTATTTGGGAATCCTCGTGTGCACATTTGTTTTGCAAAGAGTGAGGGTGGATCATCCAACAGTGGAAGGGTCTCAGTAAATGCCCCCAACTCTCCGCGTTTCAGGTCAAATGGTCGCTTGGGGTCTTCTGAGAACTTTCTGCATGACAGGAGTTTTGCAGAAACAGAAGATGCAAGTATCAGATCTCCTTATATGTCAAATTACGATTCTGGTGATGTTGATGTCTATAGTTTCAAGAGGAAAGGTAGTTCATGGAGTGGTGGAAGCACATATGAACCCTGGAGGTTTGGGGAAGGGGAGCCTGATCCTCGAGTACCACAAGATATGTATGAACATAGTAAAAGTCCAATGAGGTACCATGATTATCCTCCAAAATTACCTCAGAAAAGTGCATTCTATGAAGAGCCTTGGGATATGCCTGAAGACCATTATCACGTCCATGGAACCAAGAAATTGAGAACTGGTTCCTTTCCACCTGAGAAAGAGCTACCAGAGTACTCTTTATCTGATCTTGAACAAGAAAAACGTGCTTTTCCAAGGATGCTCTCTGATGTTCCTCAACCTGAAGCCTTTGATAAGAACTTTGAGCCTGCAGCTTTGGGGTGTAAACAGATCCCGGATTGTCCAACAAGTTTCACTCCAACTCGTGGAGAAAGGAATGATCACTGGAAACCATCTTACGATGGTTTTCCGGTAGGTTCTGGTTCTCTACAATCAAACGTAGTTGAGAGGAAAAGATTTACTCAGGAGATGGATCAGCCATCTTTGAAAGAGTGGAAATGGGAGGGGACAATAGCCAAGGGTGGAACACCCGTTTGTCGTGCTCGCTGCTTTCCTGTTGGAAAAGTCCTCGACATGATGCTGTAAGTAGTACAAAATCCTTTCTCATAGTTAACATTTGTTCTTATTAATTCCTCCATTAGCTTTAAAGTAGGTCCTGTGAAATAGAGTTGTTCTGTGTTATTTCCGTTATTCAATTCATTGTTTCAAGCCACAAATTGACAGATAATGTCATTTTGTAGTCGATGGATTAAAGGTTTAATTATTTATTGTCCAATTTGATACAACATGGAGGAGGATTTCTGCAACTATTTATGCACATATTTATTGTTTAATATTTTTTAGATTTCTTCCAAAAATCAAGTTGAATTTTTTTTTCTAATGAAAAATAATGAATCTTTCCGACTTCATGGGGCATCACATGGTATTTCTGATAGCGTCCATTTCCGTTTCCTGCCAGTCCTTTGGACTTCCTCGAATTACTGATTACCCGACCTTGATGCTGCAGGCCTGAATTCTTAGATTGCACAGCAAGGACAGGTTTAGACATGCTCGCAAAGCATTATTATCAAGCATCTAGTGCTTGGGTTGTTTTTTTTGTTCCTGAAAGTGATGCCGACATGGGATTCTATAACGAATTCATGAATTACTTGGGAGAGAAGCAGCGAGCGGCTATTGCTAAATTAGATGATATGACCACTTTGTTTCTTGTACCTCCATCTGATTTTTCCGAGAAAGTACTGAAAGTACCTGGGAAACTGAGCATTTCAGGTGTTGTTTTGAGATTAGAGCATTCTGGTTCCACTCTCGGTTCTGCACATCTGAATGAAAGAAGTGATGCAAACTCGTTACCTTTTCATGGTGATGCATCTTATGCAAAGCCATCAACAGCTTCAGGGTCATTTCCTTCTATGACATATCCTGAATTAAGTAGGCAAGGAATTAAAGACATCTCCTATCCAGGGAATGGGGCCACATCAACTCCACCTGTTTCACTTTCCGCATCTGCTCATTCGGTTGGAAATATATCGGACATGTATAGTGAACAGAGGCGTGATTATGCACCCGAGCAAAACGCTATGTTTGGAGCAGGCTGGTCTTCTCAAGATCAGCAGCATCCAGTTTCTGTCACCAGAAATGCTCCCTCTCAAGTTCCCAGCTTTGATCCGGCAATTCAAGGGAATCAATCATTTATGCCAAGAGCAGTGCAAGAAACATATACTAGTACCGCTGGAAGTTCTGGGATTCCTTTTCCTGGAAATAGCAAGCCATCTATGCTCGAATTCAAATCTTCAGTCCCTTTATCTATGCCGAGTAATGCCCTTCAACCGGAACAATTAGCACAACTAGCATCATCTCTTATCGGGCAACAAGGACAGGTTGGGAATGCTCCAAATGCATCAATCGGGGAGAGTTTTCGACATGCAAACACAATGGACCACTCCGACATGTTGAGACAATCACAGGGATACGGTTTACAGAATAACCAGCCTGTTCCGGAGCTTTCAACATCTCAGTATTCTCAACTGCAACAGTTACAACAGCAGCAGACATCAAATTTAGCTGCAGCAGTCTCTCAAGCACCTCAAAGAAGTCAGCAACTGCAAGGTACCGGCCTACCAGAAGAAGGCGATGGCGATCCGCAGAAACGCTTGCAAGCAACATTACAATTGGCAGCAGCTCTTCTTCAACAAATTCAGCAAGGGAAAGGGACTTGAACTGCTGTGGGATTCAACTTCTATACGTTGGGTAAAATCTATTACTTTTAACAACTAGCTTCATAAAATTTCACCTTGTTTTGTATTCTATGGTTCGATTCGCAGTCTTCCGAATGATTCAGCTGATCATCTAAGTTTTTAGCACTGTGCTTAAGGGATTTCATTCTCCGATACTTGAATTGCTATACGTTCTTAGAAATGTTTAGTGATGAAGCCTACTTAAATATGTATTCCTGTTTTACTTAACAACTTGTAATCCTGCCATGTTGATAGCTACCTTCAATTCGCAAAATAACTGATTTTTTTTTAATTATTACTTTTGAATAGGGGTATAATTGAGATAGTCATGCTCTCAAGTTATTCAAGTTTAGCTTAATATGAAAAATGAATTCAATTTAATCGTTATTGAGTTGAGCTCGAACTGCTTGAGCTCATTCATCTGAGTTCGAATTTCTTAGCATTTAATTAACATGTAGGCTTAGGCCTAATTATTGTTTGCTTTCTGTTAAAATCTTTTATTTTTAATTAATAGTAAAAATAACCTCACTTTGAACTTATGCCGAATCATAGAAATTGAGCTTGATTAATCGAGTTTAATAGTGTCCGAACAAAAAACTCGATTTCGATAAGAAATATTGAACTTCACAGGCATGTATTTGTTTATATCACAAGGAAACATGTGAATAAGACCAAAAATGGAAATAAATTTTAAAATAGACTGAAAACCGAAAAAAGAGAGAAACTATTACATAAGGAATTTACAATAATTAAATCACCCTCCATCCAGTCAACCATATTTCACATTGGGTCAGCACATATGTAGCTGTCTAATTATTTTATCAACCATGCATTAAATTAATAAAAATTAACGTCATATTAAGGAAACATGTAAACCTAGCAATTCATGTCAGTCTTGTATTCAAATTTTTATTACATCGTAACTTGAGGCTACTTATATAAACTTTTTGAAACGTGAAAAGTTGATATTATATAAACTTTGCAACATTCGAGTATATTGTTTCATGTCAACAATTCAAGCTGAACTCGTTTGTAGTTACAGAATACTTATCCAACATCCTTGGACCTACTAATCTAGGGAAGGAATGTTACATTTTGGTAATTCCTCTAAACAATTCTGTGATATCAACCATTCCAAACTTTCCAGCTACACAAGGTTTAATGTATTGTGTATTTGGTACATTCGATGTATGTTCGGATATGCATGCGAAACACAAATCTTTTAAATGTATGAAAAAAAATTCTTAATAAAGAATGAGTTTACCTGCGTCGACACATAACAGGTGTCCGGCACTCAACTCTGAGCCCGGGTGAGTGACTAATATAAGCAATGATGATAGTACAGAAAGGGATTTCGTTCTACACACCTACATATATATCCACAAGCTACGCTGACTAATAATAGTTCCTAAAATTAATAAAAGTTAAGCAAAGTTATAAATCATGGGGTGAAAAATGGAACTTTTGCATTCTAATTTATCAGAAATAACACACATGGAAAACCATTTTAATTTTGATAAAATGATAAGGGGGCCAGATTATTCTTTTCTTTTTTCTTTCTTTTTTACCTTGTCTTTCGGATTTTACTTGAGTATTCCGTGCCCTGAGACAAATGGTCAGAAATCAGTAAGAGCCCCGAATCATGATTTCATCTGATGCGATGAATGACCGAGGATGTTGTTGGCTAGTTCTTCATTCACCTTAACAGGAAGCGGAGGCATTTGTTTCATTACCTCTGGCAGATCATTCAAACTGGTAAAAAATGAAAACAATCGTTGAATTACTGCAGATAATATATATAAGACAATAAATAATGCATTCATGAGGGATGGAACTTTCTCATCATTCCCCTCTATCAAAACAGTAAGCTACACAAAAGGATCATCTCTGTCCGACTTTCCACTAAATATAGGGAGATTGAGAGAGGAAGAGATGAAGATCCATGGTCCTTACAAGGCTCATCATCCTTGTTCCAAAAACTAATCATCTATGCAGCTCCAGAGCCAGTCGGGGGTAAATCAAAATAGAAATAAAGGATCAGGCTTAGCTGGGGGTCAGCCCCCATGCGTTTGCATAATTTATATAATTCAGTCAATGCCTAAACTATGAAGAGGATGCCATATGAATTCTATAACAATATATATACACATAGCAGGAAATGTCTTAACCTTTTCACTTCCTCGACCCTTACGACTTACAACCTTAGCTTAATGAATTCTGTACAAACCAAATGTCAAATGAAACTAGTGCCAATTTATTTAACAAAATAGCTTGCAACAAGGATAGGTGTACGCATCAATATGGAGGACAAATGTGTTGAGGGGAGGTCAGTCTTGGACCCTCAAATAGTTGAGGTATTGCTCGGACACAATATATCCACTGTTTGAGGGTCCGAGACTGACCTCCCCTCAACAAAATGTCATTTCAAAATTGTTCTCTACCAGATGGCAGAACAGAACAGAGCCTATTTACATGCTCCAAGGAGTTTTGCTTATGCCATTTTCCACTCTAATTCAGCTGTTGGGAGAAAAAACTGATCACCCAAACGGCTTCTGGTAGAGGTGCTCATGGGCGGCCAGGGCTTGGACCCTGGAAAATTTTCAAATCTCTTACCCAAGCTCATTCAGGCTGCACCCAGACAAACCCGAATAACTCATTTTGCTATATTTTATATTAAGATTCATATTTATAATTAAATTTAAATAAAAATATCCATATTATCATTAAAGTTTTAAATAAAAACACCTTATCCTAGCCCAACTTAGGACGGCCAAACCTATTGGTCAGACGTGTAGCCCAGCCCTTGGATGGGTCTAGCTATCATGCAATTTGAGTTTGAATCCCGCAAGTTGTTCCAAGTTCTTGACTTTGGGTAGAGAATAAACCCAATATCTTAATGACAATGGCATAGGCATTTAGACATCAAGGTAGGAAAGCTAAAAATTTGACTTGCTGCTCAATTTTGGTTTCAGAATTTTCACATAATGATAAATATGAATTATCTTTGTACATCAGTGGCTGTTAACTTTGCTCAGCAAAAACATAACAAACTTAAGTGTCGCTTGATAATTAGTCCGACAAGCCATCTATCTTGCATCAGCATCAGGTGATATATAACTTTTAACATCTCACATGGTGAAAAGTAGCTAGTCCTTTAATGATAGGTAAAACTTTTATAAATGTGTAGTAGCATGCACAGGAAAGTAAAACAGCTACCAAAAAGAAGCTGAGAAGCCAAAACAACCAACCATACTCTCAACAGAAAATTTTACGGCTATTGCCTCAGATTGACAAGTACTAGGATCATTTTCTCATTTTCATTACTAAGAAATTAGTTTTAGTTTGCTATTAGAACATGTGAAATGCCCTCCCCTATAATACCATTAAAACAGTGCTTGCCAGCCTAGACTGCTTTTTCTGTTCATCATTTCCTATGAAGGAAACTAAATAAATTAATAGAATGTACTGTTGACAAGAAAAAGAGTCCATGACTGCCATAAAAATACCATTTCACATCACATGGAAATGAATGATTCTAGACTTGCACTCGTGCAATAAAAAAGCAATTATGATGAAGTCCTATTAGCATAAAACATATATTAAAGAAATCTCTAATTTGGACAAAACAGAAAAATCAAATCATTGAGGTACATACTCATTCATGATCGTGAGGATATTGTCCCGGGCTTTGCATAAGAGATTTATATTATCATGTACCTGGATGGAAAATAAATGGAAATAATATCAATCAATAAAGTAGCCATTAGCTATTAGGGGATTAAGTACATGAAGTTGATTTCCCCCCCTTTCATTCCATTATTTTACCCTGCTGCCACTTTCAATCAAAATCAACAATGACCACATATAAGCAAGGGATTAAAAAAATATTAAGTTTTAGAGGAATATAATATAAAGATTTCAACTCCAACGAAATATGATTTATTTGACAAGATAAAAACCAAAAGAGAGAGAGGGAGATCTCAACCACATAAAATGAAATGAAGCAACAGCAGCACTAATGAATGCAAAATTAGAACATATTTGCTCAGAAGAAGAGCAGGTCTCTGTAGCACATAATTATGGAGAAAATTCTATTGAAACTATATGCATCACCTGGAAAGCTGCGAAATTTGCAGAAATCTGATTAAACATTTGAGCGTTTTGCTCAAACAGTTCTCCCGTCACACCACCAATGGCTGAAAAGACAATTCAAATTCTTAATTTTTTTTTTTTAAAAAAGTGTAAAGAAAGCAAATTGATTATACACTTTTCTGTTGGTAAATTTTAAACTCAATGTAAGGTTTATGCTCTACGTGCCCATGACTCTTGTCAGCTCCAAAGAATTACGGTGCATGCTAATGAATAATTTTTAAAATAAAAACATGGCTATTTTATTTCCGCTGATTGAGCATAAAATTTTCAGCTCAAAGTTTCTGCCCAGCTGTAATTTTTATATTGGAAAACAGTAAAGTCCTCTCTAATATATGTTTTAACCAAACCTTCATATGGGATGCCATCATCATTGTCCATAGGGATCATTGGTAGAGCATATGAAGGACCATTAGGTCTAGTTGTTAAATGAGGTGTAGACTTCGCCGAAGTATCCATACCCTTCTCCTGTGAAACAATGTCGCTATCAAACTTGAGGTTACAAAAACAACAGTAGCCTACTAAGAAAAGAAATGAGATGCAAATAGATGAATGCATAAACAAGAGGACTGACTAGAGGTGTAAATGAGACACGGGTGTTCACAAGCTATTCAAATTTAACTAAAAAAAACTCAAATTCAATTTGGTGATTATTGAACCAAACTCAAGCTCAAGCAGCTTGAGCTATCGGTCGAACCAAATTCAAGCACTATAATAGTCTATTTGAACAGCTCACAATGCTAATCCAACTATGAATGAACTTAATCAAGCTCGAGCTTGAGTAGCTCAATTATGTCACAAGCCAAGCTCGAGCTTAGAAATTGATGCTCAATTGACCCCGAGCTGAGTATCAAGCCCCGAATTTCAAGTCGAGCTTGAGCTTGCCACTATTTGGGTTCAGCTCGGCTCAATTACACACTTAGGGCTAAGGAAACTTTTAATGGGAAGGAATAGCAGTTCCACTCCCATCACCAACTGAGCTTAACAATGATAAGCTAGAGCATTGACAAAAACACCTAATACCATAAAGAAATTTCTTTGAAAAAAAAACAAAAGAAAGAATTAGTGTGGAATATCATGCAAAAGATCTATCTGGGTTGAACACGCTATGGAGTAGACCTTCTCTGCACAAGTTTCAACTTTCAACCATATCTAGCTATGCCCAAGACTTCAAGCTTTATTTATCAGATAGTCAATTAAACATGCACCTAAGGCACAGTGGAAATTACATAATTGTGTTACATATACCAGCCACTTATGTAACCTTGATTTGTTATCTGGTTGCCTCCTGCTTGAATCATTTCAGGCACACCTTTATTTCAAGAACTTCAATATGCATGTGTAATGAAGGATGATGAGTGTATAACAATCACAGGAGTAGTGAGTGATATATATATTTGAAGCAACTGTCATGTCAAGAAAGCCTAAACGGGCTTTAGAATTCATAGAGAAACAGATTTAGAAACTACAAACTCAGTGACCATAGGAAACAGATTTAGAATTCATAGAGAGAATAAGAAACTACAAAAGTTACCAAACGGGCTAGGTAATTTCATTCAAGAAACGATCGCAGGGAAAGAACTTTCTTCCGAAGACATACTTTAAGGAACAATTGTGAAATATAAAGCAGTTTATAAGTACATTGAACATATCAATTGTACTAGCATGAAGATTCTGAAAAAAAAAAAAATACCCTTCGGTCTTTATTTTTCCTTGCTGAATGATCCTCCTTCCTTCGTTTGCCATTTTCCTTTTTCTGCAAGCATATTCAACGAGGTGATTTTTTGGCACACAAATACAATGCATATATATATATATGCATATTTACTACAAATACAAACAAAATGATTATGAAACATTCTACAGACATTATGCTATACAAAATTACAGAATAGAACAATCTTTTTAAAGAGGAATGCTAGCAGCCAAACTAGCTATAGACCTTTTTTCCAATGAGCTATAGAACTTTTCCAGATGACAAACGAATTAGAAAAAGATAAGGCATCCATCAAGAAATAGCAGGAGAAAAACATAAGAATTAGTTGAAAACCTATCTCATACAGTAGTTTTCTGAAGGCAGATAATTAACTAAACAAGGAATCAAGAAAAGTCAATCATAAACACAATCAGTAGCTAATTGTTTTATCCATGAATAATGATCCACGATTATTATCATGCCATTGAAGAATGTTAGACATCTTTCTTTCTGCTATAATACACTGAACTTTAATTAGAATCTTATAGCTCTAGATAAGTAGAATTTTTAATATGATATGAAACATAATCTAAAATTCATTTCTTAAAAAAGTCTAGGACAAAGATTAAAGCTGGAATTGAGTTTAATGTCATTGCAATTTAATGCATTTTAGAAATATAAATTAGGCATCAATAAGCTTATAGTAAGTACCACCTCATTATTAGTAGTCCTGTCTCTACCCTGTGGTAAGGACTACATGTCAAACATACCAGATTTTGGGTTCTTCCTCCAATAAAATCAGGACAAATACATCCCTTTACACAAAAGCTCTAAAGAGAAACTCTTGACATTCACATTAAATGAAACATTTGATTTAAATTAATCAAGTTGTTACCAACTTACAGTCATCCATCTACAACGCAGTGCCACCTCCCGAACTGTTTTGTCCTTCAACTGCATTGCGATCTTAGCATAGCGAACTATGGTTGAATCAGAGGTATACCTGCAAACAGAGATATTGATCAAGCCTTCAGTAATCAAAATCAAGTGAAGAAATATACAAGGAAAACAATAGGAGACCCAAAAAATAAACAGGAAAAAAAGCAAATATGCCCAAAACTCAACCTAGAGAAAACACATTAGTAATTTTTGGCAAAGTAAATTAACAAAAAGAGTAACATATATAACAGAAGCTATTATATAAGCCAGCATCACAATTAAGCATACTTTAGATTTCTGACGGGACAGCTATATGAGGAGTTTAGACGGACGACCACCAGATCAACTATAGACTAAATAAGAAACAGGCCACTTTAACTGGAGCCAGCACGCTAATAGTTATACCTTGGAAATATTACTCGTTCTACAATATCACAACAACATAAATGCAAGTAACAAGTGAAATAGCTTTTATTGAACTAAACATCAAGATGGTGAAAAAGAAGCCACTCCACAAATTTATGTGGTCACAATGCCACGAATTATTGGATAGTGTTAGAGAGCAAGCTCCTCGTAATGAACTGAAACTGGCAAACGATAGTATTCTAATTCATAGCAACTCAAGCAACACTATTGTACTCACCAACCATCTTTCAACCCAAGACTGCAGAATATTATGGAACAATATTTTATTGGTCTGTCTCAAACCACATCACTTAAACGGAGAATCCATGATACTGTATCTAGCATAAAGTTTGGCCAAGGAAGAAAAACAAGGTAACATGGAAGCATGTTTTACCAAAACGAAGACATGTCCAATCATAGTTAGCCAAATGTCTTTTGTGCAAAGAACTCCTTGGTTTTAAAGTACGAAACAATGCAAGTTCATCAAGGGGATCAAAGGAATAAAGGAAGAACAAAAGTTTCTCTTCAATTCCCTCAAACCTACAAAATCATAATTGAGCAACAAACATAGTCGCTAAAACTGAAAAATTCGCACATCAAAAAAGACAAGTACATCTTTGAATCATGTATAAAATTTGAAAATCAATAATAAATGTGTAAATGATATTTCCAGTTCCCACTGATTTTTTTAAGCTTATTAAATTAAAGAGTGAGTAACAAGTTCCATACAAGTAAAAGCAAACGAAAGAAACAAAACGATTAAAGAGGTACAAAATGAAGTGTTAGAGACGGAGAGGGAACTTAAGCTTACTTGACGAGCAAATCTTCGAGCATCGTTTGTTCTTCAGGAGTCCAGTCGAGGGAGATGCCAGGGTTGTGCCTCAACGCGGACTGCGTGTCAGCCGAGACGGCGGCGGCGGCGGCGGTCGATGTATTGCCCCCACTATTGTTCGAATTGACGGCAACACCATTGGCAGTTGGAGGAGGAGAAGGCGTTACGTTCTGGTTCGACGAACCTTCCTGATGATTCCCCGTCGGATTCGCACTCGCAGCCATTAATCATATATAACAAAAAGCTAAAATCCTTTCTGTTTCTCTCGAATTCTAACGATGTGAGCTAATGAATTGGAAATTTATCTATTATTTGTGATGTTAAATCTATGCTGGGACAATTGTAATTAATCAGAGAACAAAAGGGAGAAGGAAAGGGTGGCTTCTCGCAAAGGGATAGAAATGGAGGAGAGTTGTTCTTCAATTGCCAACCTAAAAATGCGATTCCTTTTTTTTCTTTTTCTTTTTTCACTTTTTTCCCGCGAAAGTGACAGGTTTTTCTGTCTTTTTAACATGCTTTAAGATGCTCTCTTTTTTTTTTCCCCTTTTTAATTCTTTTAAATTTAATCCGCTTGCCCTTTTATTACCGAGCTGTAATAATAAATTGCAAGAAATAAAGAGATATATATATATACACACATAGCCCTCATAAAATATCTGAAGTAACTTTTTCATTTTTATATTTCTGATAGATTTTTTCAAAGAAAAATATTATACGGACAAATGGATGCCAATAATTATTAGGTTTGGTTTGAATTCAACTTTAAGGAAATTATATAATTGTCCCTCAATTATTAGTGTATTTTTATCTTAGTCATTTAATTATAAAAATTTTCTATTTAACTACTAACATTTTTTATCGTTTCTATTTTATTCATACTCCGTCAAATCAAATGATATGTGACCTTTTCAAATTGGTATAATCCCATTTGGTTCTCAATTCTATCACATTTTATCAATTTAATTCTAATTCTAAATAATTTAATAAATTAAACCTTTCATATTTATAAATCTTATCAATTTAATCCTTAATCATATCTTCCTAAATCAATTTTAAATGTTGTCATTTCCTTTCCCTAAATCAATTTTCCTAAAACTCAGAAAACAAGCTATCCTCCATTTTCAATTCTCGCATGCAAACTGCTACTGAAATTATTAAAAATATGTTTTTCAATTCCTCTAGATCAAACACGAGCAACCACCAAATACAGACCCATTTAATGCAACTACCGCTAGTTATTATTATAACTGATTATGTCGTGTTGACATGTTCAAAAGTAAAATTATAAGTTTGGAGAATGGGTTTAAAAAAAAAATTTAAATAGGTTAGGCCTTGAGTAATAATTTTTGATGTGAGCTTGATCCGACCTAAATTTAGCTAAAAAAATATTTTTTTTTATTTTTTGTTTTTGTTTTGTTATTATATTGCTATTATTATTTTTTTAGATATTGTATAATTTTTATTTTATTGTTAATTTTATTATTATTTTAGATGTATTTGCTTGCTAAGTTATAATTATTTTACTATTATTTTAAGTGTAATTTTTTTTTCATATTTTCAATTTATTGATATATATTTATTTTAATATTTTTAATATATTTAATATATTGTATTTTTTAAATTTATTTTATATAAAAAATAATATAGATGGATCGACCCGAGCTTGAATTTAATATTTTTTATCTAGACTAGATTTAGACAATATTTTAAGTAAGAAATATTTAGAAGAAAACAAGAAAAAAAAATTAAATTCATATAACTTCTTTTCAAGTCCTTCAATTGCCAAGTTGATGTTCTCCCAGCCTTTATTCCATTTCATAAGACTAAATTGAAGTCTCCCGATATCTTCTTGTTGCCTATAATAGATTTTTCCTAATAAATGTATTTGAAGAGCGAATTGATAAAATTCGTAAATGTAGAGTATGAAATTTATTAAATTATTTAAAATTAGGATTAATATTATAGAATGTGTAAGTGTTGAAAACTAAATATATTATTATACCAATTTTAAAAAAAGTCATGTCATATTTTTTCGTTGATAATTCAATGAAGGGCGACCAGAACAAAAGTGATTGAAGACGTTAGTGACAAAATTGAAAGTTTTTGCAATTAAGTGACTAATTATGTAATTTATTCTAAGTTTTAATATTTATTTTTATAGAAACTTTAATATATATATATATATTATAAAAACTTTTAATGATGTAAGAAAAATTCAATGGAATAGTTTTTAAGTATTTTTTTCATGAAATTTAATTAATTAAAATATTTAAAATAAATTATGTTAAACTTTAAAAGTTTAACTCTATAATTTTAAATTGTGAAATTTTTATGACAATAAATGAGTATAATTCATCATACTTGTTACTTAAAAAAAATTTTAAGTAAGGGTTGTAGTTGTAAACTAAAAGGTAAATACATTTTTTGAAATCTAACTTTGGCTTCAACGTTTAAATTAGTACTTAAATTATTTTTTGTCCAAACAAGTATTCAATTTTATAATTATTTTATTTTTTATAATATAAAATAAATCTTTTATATTAAAATAGATGTTATTATAAGTATGATAGGTATTAATGACATGAATACACAGGTATCTCTTGTCATTTCTGAGGATAGATAGAAATAGTCAAACCTTGTTGTTTTTAATGTTGCAACAAGTTGTTATTATCACCAAGTATCATTGATCCAAGTTTTGATGACATTAATACCTACTTGTTGGTGTGGATGTTATTTCATATTCTTTTATTTGTATTATAGGTTAAAAATGGTATCTTAATGAGGACGAGTCATTACTTTAACTTATTTCTCAAAAAAGAGTGATAATGTTGTGTTTTATAATGTCGATGGTTTCTTATATTATGGGTTTAGTTTATGTTAGTAATTATTATACTTTTGAGAAAACTATTACTAAAAAGTTAATCGCTATTAGTGATAATGATCACCAGATAGAAGAGGTTATCATTGTTACTTTAAAAGAGTTGAAAGCCTCAATTGTTCTGCAATAAAAGTTTGATGATATTAATTGCTTGATGAGATGATTGAAGATAATTTCGTTGGCAAATAACAACTAGAGGTTGTTTCTCATGTTAGAGTCTACTAAAGACATTAATGTAGTAATAGAACAATAATAATATAATGTTAATGTTGAAGTTAAAGAAACAATCACAATTGCGAAAGAGGTAAAAGTTATTGCACCTCCAGCTGTGATAAAAAAAGCAACAAGTGAACCTATTATAAGCCCTATCGAACCATATTATTGAGTTCGATGATGTTGTACCATTAACGACTATTACTTCTAGAATGATCGAGAAAAGAATGAACATGACAATAATATTTGAACATTTTGAGGCTTAGTTGAAGTTCCTCAATAATTAGCTCAACTTCTTTAACAGAGAGAAGATTAAAGTTATTTGATACAAAATTAATTTAAAGGTTGCTGATAAATAAAAAATTTCTCCCTTTGTTATTTTATAAACGGGGGGAGAAATGTTGAGTAAGTAGGAGTTATTGGGATAGAAGTCTATGGTTAAAACATTATTCTAATCAAAGTCAAATTGAAGAAATGTAGTAAGGTTAAAACACCTTATTCTAGTCAACATCAAATAGAGGAAGTAAACTTTAGCCTTCACACTTGTAGATCCCCTGTCTTGCCACTTGTATTTATTTTAGTAAGAATTTTGGTTGCACAACTTTTAACATGTCTTAACCATTTTCTATTTGGTTTATTGTAATTGCTTTGAATAGACTTATTCTTGCTTTCTTAAAATGCATGGTAATTTTGTGGATGTATTATGAGAAGTAATATGTTTTGATTCAACATGTCCAATTTCCCATACTTTTAATTTGTATTGGGAGTGTGTTGTTTTGTTGTAACATTACGTCAATATCCAAAATGAGAAGATTGTTAATCAAATTTCGTCCGACCTTGTTGGAACGTAACTTGCAATTAACTTTTCAACAAGTGATTTCAATTTAATATTATTTATGGTTGATAACTTTTGACATGTATTATATGATGGAAATTTTAATAAAAACAAGATAATATATTTGTTAAAGAATGTTATAGTATATCAGGTTCAAGGCCCTAACGAGTTTTTTTATTCCTTATTTAAGGAGTTTTGAAATCAAGGGTTTGTTTTGTTTTTTTGCTTGATGTGTGAATTTGTTTCAACTAGAGATGTTCATGAGTTGTATTATCTGTTTAAATCCAAAGACCTATTCGAAATATGAGAGAATTTGAAATAAATATTAAGCTCAAATTTGAGCTTGAATAAAATTTTGAACCAATTTTTAATTTAAGCTCAGCATGATTTGATATTTATTTATTATATTATAAATATAATATAATATATAATCTATGTACCTATATATAAACTTGATTTACAAGTGTTGTTTTTTCCCCTTTTTATAAAAATGGTAAAATTTAAATTTAAATCCCTATGTTACCCATACCTATATATAATGGGTCACTTCCCCCTTTTTTTTCTTCTTATATTTTTGCATTATTTAGAAAAATGATAAATTTTTAATTTTCCCCCTTATGTTACACTCAATTTGAAAATCATTTAACAATAGCAAAATTTTAATTTTAGTCAATGTGCTACACTCGAATTTAAGATCTAATCTTTATACTTCAACTTTTTTATTTAATTAGGTACCTCAATTTTTGTAATGTCATTTGATTAAAATATTAATTTAACTTTTAAGAGTTGTAAACACTGTTAAAATCATTTGTTAAATTTAAATCAATTCCATTTTTTTTGTTACATGGTTATAAGTGAGTATATATATTTTTTAAATTTTAAAATATCATACTAATAGATTTAATAAAAAAATTTAATAATATTAATAATTGGATTTGAATTTTTAAAACTGAAAAATAGAGAGATAGAGAGTAATTTCCTGAAAATTCGAAGCCTAGTATATTTTAATATTTAAATATTTACTTTGTAATTTGACTTAAAAATAATTAACCAATCCGAAACGTGATAGGAATCATTCTAATATGGCATATGAAAGGAAGCTCCATCTTCTTCATGCTAACACTTGGCATACACTCACCATACTTCTTTATTTATTTATAAAAATGATTATTTTTAATTTTGGTCCTTCTAATATGCTCAATTTTCAGTTTTAATCCTTTTTATTTGAATTTCTAACATAATTTGGTTTCTATAATTTTTTTTAATGTTATTAACTAATTTAAATAGTCAATATATTTAACTTTTCAATTAAAATGTTACGTGGATAAGTATAAAATTTGAAAGTGAATTTTTAAATCCAACAAGTAGATGAATTGAATTCTTGAAAATAAAAGTAGGAGGACTAAATTCCAGATGTATGAAGTGTAGATATTTAGAGTCATAGTTGTTTGAATTGGACCAGCCGGTCAAATCAGGAACCAATCGAGGTATCGATCTAGAGAAAGACATCAGGTTGATTGATTCGTGAACCGATACAGACCAATTAAACCAGGTTAAAAAAAGATTGAACTGATTTTTTTAAAATATATATTCTTTTATTTTTATGATTTTTTAATTATTTCTTTAATCCAATCGTACAAACCAATGGCCTAGTAAGTTTAGTCACCAATCCGATTTTGAAAACTTTGCTTAGAGTATATTTTGATCTTCAAATTTTTACTCTATAAATCGATACAAACAAATAATCAACCCAATGTCTAGCATGAGCATCCTTCGCCTCCAAAAAGAGATTTTAGTAAATAATCAAATATAACACTTGGGTTAAGAGTCAAGTTGGTAATTTCTTTTATATCTCCCCCTCTCGATACCCAATAATCATATACACCCCCAAAATAAAGAGCCTTGAATATTAGAAGAAAGCACTTATACTGAACAAAATTAGGTGAATACCCAAAATTGTGATCATTTTATTTCTATCTTTCCATATATAGCCTAAAAAAATTCTTCTAAGAGTTTCAGGTCCAAAAGGGTAGACTATACTAATTTTAAATTATAAATCAATTACTTAAACTCGGAACTATCCCTAAAATCTAAACCTATTTTCAAATATATTTTAAATTTATAATTTTAATTTTTATAAAATATATAAATAATAATTTAATATATTTTTATTAAAATTTTAATATAAAAATATTAAATATATTTTTTAATGTTAAATTATAAATTACATATTTATTATAAATCTAATTTCTATGTGACATAAAACATAATAATATAGAAATAGTCAGCCTCCAAATATCTGACGGGATTCCGGGTTTGGACAGCTAACTCGGCCTTTTAACAGGCCTAGAGTGCACCACCAACCCTAGGGAAATCAACATCTAAATGAAACCAATCGTCACCGTTGATTTTTTACTATAAAACACTCCAGTAGGGTTTAGTGACAGATCTCTATTCTCTTTACTCTCTCTCAAAGCTCGGCTGCTAACCCCTGTGCTCAAAGCTATGGTAAAATCTCAATCTCCTCACAATACTTTATTATCTTTATATATTTTTCTAATTTGCTATCTTTTTTTTTGTTAATTTAGCTTCTCTTAAATCTGTTTTTGTACCGTTTTTGATGTCAGATTCCTGTTTGTTCTTCGTTCTTGATTGATTAAAATTCATAAAAAACATGAAATACTGGATGCATTTTCTTTACGACGTTACAATTTTGTTTGAGAAAAGAATCAATAGAATGAGCTAATCTCTTGTTTTCCTGTAATATATTTAACTTCAGTCTAAGCAGTGTCTTCGAGTTTTTTTTTTGTCATTTTCCTTTTTCCTGAATTATTTAGTAGAATTGACCCGAATCGAAGCAAGCATCAAGAAAGTAAAGCTGTTTATTATTATTTTTCATTGGAAAGAATTAGGAAATGTTTGGTTGTTTGTTTTGCAATTTCGTTTTTTACTTCCATAAGAGAAATGAAAATAAACGTGTTTATAGAAGATAACATTGTTTACTGATTGTTAATATTATCTCTTAAAGCTGAAAAACTATGGTGGTAAGTATTGATGTAATGTAAAATATTTGTAATTGTGAAAAGCATGGGACTTGAGTACTTAGCTTATGCTTATATTACCTTGACTAGCTATCTTTCTTTTAATTACCTACGTTTGATCTATATTTGGACATAGGAGTCAGGAAATAAATCCGCCAAGATCCCCAAAAACATGGAAAAACTTGAAAAAAATGTTGAACATACTCTCTATGACATTTACATTCGAGTCTAAATAATATAGTACTTAACAGTTTTATAGGTTTATTTGTGTTTGAAATGGTTGTCATAGATGCTTCCTCATTTTGCTGAGTTGGTTTGTTTTGTGGCCTAGCCTTACGTGAAAGCTCAAAAGTCAAAGGCATACTTCAAAAGATATCAAGTTAAGTTCAAGAGAAGACGAGGTATGATACTGATGTCTGTACCTTAAATAGTGATATGCAGATCTGTCCTTGCTTTCTTTGATGTTTTAATACTTTTTTAATCTTGTAGAGGGCAAGACTGACTACCGGGCCAGGAACCGTCTTATCAATCAGGATAAAAGCAAGTACAATACCCCAAAATATCGTTTCGTTGCAAGATTTGTATCCTAATATTGGACTGACTGTCTTCCCCCCGCCCCCACTTCGTCACTTTCATTTGGTTTATGATGTGGGTAGCAACTAGCAAGCAGCCATTTTTTATGTCAACTTCTGTGAGTAATTTGTTCTGACAGCCTGATAATTTGTTTGAGGCTACGACTTTCTGTATGCAATTATATGTGCTAACCTATATTGATTATTCTTTCATTTTTTTACATTATTCTTCGTATAAACATTTTTGGGCCGCTGGTTAACATTCCAACCTTAACACATTTATTAGACCAATAAGGATATAGTTGCACAAATTATACATGCTAGTATTTCTGGTGATATAGTTCTTGCAGCAGCTTATGCTCATGAACTTCCCCGCTATGGACTTGAAGTGGGCCTTACCAATTATGCTGCAGGTGTGTCATGTTCTTCTGTATGAATGTTCAAATGGTCTTTTTACTCCCTGGCTGAGGGTGGTATCTTACTTGATGATGCTTCAAACACAGCTTATTGTGTTGGACTCCTCTTGGCTCGCCGAACACTGAAGCAACTGGAGATGGATGCTGAGTATGAGGGAAATGTTGAGGTAT
This sequence comes from Gossypium hirsutum, assembly GCF_007990345.1. Taxonomy (NCBI): domain Eukaryota; kingdom Viridiplantae; phylum Streptophyta; class Magnoliopsida; order Malvales; family Malvaceae; genus Gossypium; species Gossypium hirsutum. Next base: position 6,826,628 of record NC_053431.1, on the reverse strand, counting down.
GCATGTGCCATTATTTTTAAGGTTTGAAGAATTATGGGTTGTTTACACCTTTCGTTTAGATGTATGATAAGTTTGTAAATCATGTGTCATTTGCTCGCAGGCAACTGGGGAGGACTTCACTGTTGAACCAGCAGAGACCAGGAGGCCTTTCCGTGCGCTCCTTGATGTTGGTCTTATCAGAACTACTACTGGTAACCGTGTTTTTGGTGTTCTCAAGGTAAGTGGAACCCTTTCCTATTTATGGGTCCTGATTCAGGTTGTGCTCATTGGTTTTCTTTGTCCTAGTCTTATCAAAGTTGTGGAATCTTTTGATCATAACACAAATATTCTAACTTGCCTAAAGTTGGATAAATACCTGAGCCATGATTATGATACAAGAAAAATATACAAACATAACACAAATATAAGAATTTCCCTGTTAATCATCATGCTTGCTAATTGAGTTTTCAGTGCATTGATATTTCTCATCTGTATGCCTCAACATTGTTGAGGTTGAGGTGTTAATTTCTGGAAGCGAAAGAAATAGTTTGGTATGTATTTGGAACCCTAAACCCTAAACCCTATTTGTTGAGGTTAAATTTCTGGAAGCGAAAGAGAAGAGTTTTTTGTGGATGGAACAATTGTTTTGATATTATAAAATTTTGTGCAATGAGTATTTAAGCTTATCTGTTTATGGTAGCAGCTAGGCCATGCTTTTATGCCATTTATTGCTGAAGAAAACTATTCTTGGATATTATCTTTTAGCTCAACAATCTTCCATTTGCATTTTCTAATCATTCAGTTTTAATGTGTAGTCCTGTTTCATTTTAGGGTGCTCTGGATGGGGGAATTGATATTCCTCACGGTGACAAGAGGTTTGCTGGATTTAACAAGGACAGTAAGCAACTTGATCCTGAAGTTCACCGCAAATACATTTACGGTGGCCATGTTGCTGCATACATGAGGGTAAGGTTTAAAGTTTATGAAGTGGTGGTTAGAGGGGAGTGATGATGGTGTTGAAGTTCTCTCTCGTCTTAATTTGGAAACAGTTTCATATCTTGTTGTCTGCAAGTCTCACTTTGTTAAGTTGTCAGACTTTAATGGAAGATGAGCCAGAGAAGTACCAGTCTCACTTCAGTGAGTACATTAAGAGAAGCATTGAGCCTGACACCATAGAGGGAATGTACAAGAAGGTTCATACCGCCATTCGTGCAAGTCCAGAAGCAAAGAAATCCAAGAAGGCTCCTCCCAAGGAACACAAAAGGTATAAGCTTCTTTCTCTTTCTTCTTGCAATTTACTTATTAACATAGTTCAGATAGCCTATTAAATCAGGCATGACTGACCAAACTAGTTAGTTATATAATCTCGAAAGAAAACTTGATTTTATTCCCGACGTGGTTCTGCATGATAGGTACAACCTGAAGAAGCTGTCTTACGAGGAAAGGAAGGCGAAGTTGATTGATAGGTTGAAGGCTTTGAATTCAGCTGCCGGAGTTGATAATGATTCTGATGAGGATGATTGATCAAGCCGCTGAAGTTGATGCTACGGTTGAGGAAAACACTGGGTGAATTCAGCATCGGAATTTTTGTTTTTGTTCTTTTTTTTTCCTTCTAAAACTTCATCCTTTTGCTGCTAGAATTTAAGAAAAAAAAAAGACTGAAGGCTTTGCTTCTTTATTAGGTATACGAGGAACTGGCATTTTTGCCTGCTGCTTCCGTTATTTGATAGTTTAATTTTATAAGTACTATTCTATTCGTGGCTTCTAATCTTCACTCCCGGCAGATTCAAGATTAGAGCTGTTGAGACGGGTTAATCGTTTCCAGTGACTTATTCGAGGATAATCGGTAAAAACCTTGGATTCAAGTGATTTTTACCGATAGTAACAAATATCCTATTGAAGATATTAATCTAATAATATAAATGAAGGTTAAAGTATCATAAATGAAGGTAAAAGTATGTGTTTATATTAAAAATTGAATTACATTTAAAAAAAATAAAAATTGGAATTTCTTACAAAATTGTGAGCAAACTCATTGATTAAAATTTATTTGTTATTGGATTATTTTGTCTGTTATGTGGATAAAATTTTAAAAAATAAAATAAAATATTTTAAATATTAATTAATTTTTTAATTTAACGTATTAAAAAAATAGAGTAAAAAGCAGCCTTAATAGAAATTTCAGCAATCCAGCGTGATTTATTTAATTATTTGAAATTATTTTTATTCTAAAATAATTAAATAAGTGAATCCAAAGAAAATTGGAATTGACCCCGGGGGGGGGGGGAGTCACCCCACGCTCTTTGACAGCAAATAAGACACCCCGACGGACCCCCAGAGAAGCTGCGGACCCGAAGCCTGAGCCGAGAGGTATAATTTACAAACAAAAAAGTGGTCGTTAATCTTACTGCAAAACCCTGAAAAAGTACAGCTTTCGTTGCCTCCAACGTTCTTTGATCAACTGTTTCTAACCCTTCCATTCCAATCTTTTGGGCTCCCTTCATTTCATTCCTCAATTCTCAATCCTTTTCTCCTGTTTGAAATTTACTCGGTTTTGATTTTTGTTCAAATTTGTTTTTGCACTCTTTTCCCTTTTTACTGGTACTGAGGCGTGAAGACTGCTGAACAGAAGAAGAGGAACGTGCTTTGCTTTCTCGTGATCTTTTAAAGCATCTCAGCAACTTTGCTCCAAGTCCGTGGTAGTCTTGATTTCTTTCTACGTTTCTCGTGTTTCTCAGTTGATTTTTTTTTATGTTTCTCTTTCTCCTCTTACTTCTTCTTTGTTCATAGAATTAGTTATAGTTTAGCTTTATTTTTCTTGGAAATTTATGAAACAAAGAAGATTCCTGGGGTAAATTTATTCATAGAATTACTTATAGTTCCACAACCATTTGACCTTTTGTTTTGAACTGAAATGGTTATCATGTAAACGACCTGGCCTTTATCAGTTTTACTTCACAGTTGACATATTTAATCCACAACTGTGAATTGTGTCAATCATTAAATTATTGAAGTATGAGAAGAGCTTCAGAGGGGCTGGATCTCATTCTTGTTCATTCAAACGACACTAGTTGTTTGGTAAGTAGAAGGTTTCCTAGATTTGCCCAACCTGTGTCCAAAATCGGCCTTCTGATGATATTCTTGACCAACTCCACCTTAAAGTGGTCAGTTTGGAGATTCCTTTTACTTAGCAGTTCTATCCTACACAGCTACCCTTAGACATGCACAACACCCTTACACTGACCCATCTTTATCTTGCAATCTTTATACAAATTTACACATTTGAGAACGAAGATTTGGCTGCCTCTGTGCCCTCTTCCATGGATTTCCTTCCCCATCAGATCTGTATTAGTTGAAGATAATGGTGGCTGGGAATGGCATATATGCTGTGGCAAAAGTTTTCAGCATTTGGTACTAATGATACATTTGTTCCGAGTACAAATGAAATTAAGGAAGATAATGATAGAGGAATTAATTGCTACGTTAGAGAAATCTATTTGAGGTGAAAATCAGCTATAGAACCTAAAAGTTGCAAGATGCTACTTTTGCACACATGTGAGAGAAGGGGAACAAATTAAAAAATATATGGACTTACCAGACATGGATGCATTTGAATTCTAAAATGGTAGAATAGCATTGTTGTGCTATAGTATAGGCTTTTACGTTAATCAGGATCTCTTTAAATCTTGTTTACCTCTATGGTTATCTTTTACTTGATATTCATGGATGCTTCCCCTGACTTTGGCTACAAAATTACAGCTATGATGTTAAATGTTTCATGAATCATTAACTCATGGATTCGGAAGGCCAGAAATTTGGAAGAGGTACCATATCTTTAGCATGTGGTTTGTAGTTTTACTCTGTTATTCACATTGCATTTTTTGGTTGATGCTGGGTTTGCTATTAGGTTCTTACCTATTATTGTACTCTTCAGTCTTCACTGTCAGAGTTTGTAGACTATATGTTTTTTTTTTCCATAAGACAATAATGGTTAATGATATTTCTTTGATATCAGTCGGGATCATTATGATACGTCACCATCATTCCCTATTTTATATTACGTCTGTGTAAAATATCTGAAAGTTATGCATGATGGTTATTTTGCTTGGTTATATTTTTTCATCAGTCATATATTGTATGCATGTAGCACATGTTTCTTGTAAATATTTTTTTAACTCGAAAACTATCCACTATCTGTTACTTGCTAACTAAGTTACTCAAATGATGCGAAAATCACACATGATGTATGTTGCTTATAGTATTACTCACAGAAAAGTTTAGATTCCTTGACACTATTCTGGTTTAGTATAACATGAAAATCTTGGATTGATGATTTGAGGGTTAGTTGACTAAAATTTCATGTAAAGTTAATTGGTATTGGATATTCTTCTTCTTCTTCTTCTTCTTCTTATTACTATTATTATTAACTGACAAGATAAAGTTTAGGGCCAAGGGAGCTTAGTGGTGCTGTTGATCTTGTAAGTCGGTATAACTTGCTGGTTCACCATGACTTCTTCTGCAAGAAACATCTTCCGATGTCCATCTTAGACACTCACTATCTTCATACTGTGGTGGGAGGTACTGAAATTAGAAAAGGAGAAGGAATGCTGTTGGGCCAGCTTATTCAGAATACATCGTATAACAGAGAAACTAATGTCCACTTGCAGCCATTTGACCTGGATATTCTTACGGATGCTTTCGACCTGAGAGAAACCACTCCTGTTGAATTGCCTGAGGTAAGAAATTTTCTTCTTTGAGATTAGCTTTATTTAAGTTTCCCATTGATTATTGAGTCGGTAAAAAATTCATGCTCATACATGTTCTCGTATTGACAAAAATTTTCTTTGTTAGTCATGACTTCATTTGAAGTTCTTAACTAGTTTGTTCTTTTGGTAGAATGAAAAAGGGGTTCCTACAATTTTTGGGAAATCAAAGGGTGAAGCCAAAGACAAAGACAAAGACAAAGAAAAAGAGAAGAAGCATAAAAAGCGCAAAGATAGAGAAAAGGATAAGAATAAAGAGAATAAGAAGCTCAAGCACCGCCATAAAGATAAAGATAAGGAAACAAAGAAGGATAGAAGTAGCATCATGATTCATTCAAAAAAGCACCATGAAAAAAAGGGTTGGAAGTTTGTTACCTCCTTTGAAGCTATTGCTTGATCAGGTCTTTTGGCCTCAAGTATTGTGGAAGGATTGTTAAGCTCATGGATATAAAAGTTTATGATGCTGTGCAAGGACGCAAAATCAGCCAGCTAATTTATCAGTTATTTGTTGAAGAATGACATTGTTTCTTTGAAGTTATGCATGAAGCATTTGCTTTCGACCATTAAAAATAAAATTTTCTGTTGCCAGTAATAAACTGGTATCTGCTGTTTCCCTGCACAAGTTTGCCAACTGATTTGTCATCATGAATGTCAAGAAATAATCCCTCTTTTTAAAATTAAGTTAATTTCAGAAAAGGAGGCATGATGGAGATGAAGATCTTAATGATGTCCAGAAACACAAAAAAGAAGGTATTGCATATTATTCCAGATTTGCTCTATTTTTGTTGCATTATGTGGATCATCTTTTATATTTTTGATATTTTGGTATTAACATTATATACTTCATTCTTCTCTTTCACTCAGGAAAATCAAGGTACAATGAAGAAATAATTGTGATCACTCAATATTTTCATGTAAATGGTGCATTAGAACTAGACTGTTTGCTGCATTAGGTTTTTAGTAAACGTTTTTAAAAATGTCAAAAAGTATAACTTTCAAGGTAATTCTATTTGAAGCTGAGAAACTAGCTTCCATTGAATATTTGTTTTCTACTTTTCAGTCAAACCTGTGTCATAAGGGAAGCAATATTCTGGATCTGCTAAATTAGTATTTTCGAGATGATACCAGACGATCATGTGGCTGAAAAGATTGTGGAATGGCGTTCTTTTGACTTCTCATAGAGTTTGTTGCATAGTTAATAAATTGCATACTTCAAGTATTCACAATTTCTAGTTTTGGGGACTATGATTCCACAGAGTAGGAGAAAGACTGTTGTATTATCAAAACAAATGTTTTCTCTTAGTCTTGAATTGGTATGAACACTGACTATTTTGAATTTTGATCCCCTTTTGACTATTCATTATGTGATCTATTATGGGGTTGGGGTAGGGTTGAGAAGGGTGATTACATGGCAGTTAGGTCTCAAGGGTGTGTGTGTGCATATATATTACGGGGCCAGAACTTTAGTCTGGCAATCCTTGCGGCTTTAGGTGATTCTTTTGATTTAAATCCGCCTAAGTCAGCCTATCTCTCAAAAATTAAAATTCTTCAAGGGATATTCTCTAAGGCACTAGAATGAAGCAAAAGCAAACTCAAAAGATAAATGAACTCAAATCGAACCAAATTGAGCTTTCTCAGATCTAATGATACAATTTAAATTACATTGATGGTTAAGACTTGCTTATCTACAAGATGAGAGTCTTAAGAGATTTAAACTTCATACAATCTTATCTCTTTGGATTTACAATATTTGTCATAGTAACTCTAGTTTTACTGGAGTGCTTCGTAAGGCCATTAAGGCTTCAAGTAGATGTGGTTTTTCATTTGTTTCACGAATCGAGGCAATCCAAGTTGGTTAAATGAGTTTGATTTAATTAGCTGGCCTCTATGAGACATTCTAAAGATGTCCTTATTGCATCATTGGAATGACACTGATCTAAGTCGTCTTGAAATTGCCACGACACCTCGATTGATTCCCAACCATTCTCTTTGTTGGTAGTTTTGCCCCTCGAAACATTTGTCTTGACTTATGTTTCTGTCGTCGTCTAACTCGAATTGTTTCCCTCCTTTGTACATCTCGTTTGTAGGAGCCCACCACTCTTACTTGCTCCTATTGTGACTTGCCTCACATTGAACATTGGGTAAACCTTGAGCATTGTTGCTAACTCTGGTTTGTAAACCCTTCGGCATACCCACTTCAGAATTCTGAAAGGGCCTATGCATCTTTGTTAAGCCCATGAGTCATAATGTAAAACACTAGGAAAGTGTTTGAGATATACTTTACTCGTAGCATTTAATCGATTTAATTGCCCAGTTTGCATCACTGCTTTTCTCACAAGGTTTGGTTTACAACTCACCTCTCTCATAGGTGGTAGCCCCACCGATAACTCAACATGCTTCACATTGGTTTGCCACAACTCTGGCATTTTCGAGGAGGGGGGCGAGGGGGGGTCTTTGTAGCCCTCCAATCTAATAAGTTAATGTTATTTCCACAATGAACATCTTCAGCTAGTTGGATTACTGACGATGCCTTTGTTCCATCTTTTTTATCACAACTCATCGGTATAACATATTTTCGTTGACGAGTATCCAAGATACATTTGCAATCGGCAAAAGGAACCCAAGTCAAGGTTCTTCATTTTTTCTCTTCATCAGGGTAATCTCAATAATTTTTTTCTCCCTTCCTGTTAAGATAGATATATATATAGCCTATTGGTGCTAGTAAAGAAAAAGTTGGGACCAATTTTTTTTAAACACTAGTGTCGGCATAGGGATGGCTGGCACAAAAAAGAAATTCTAACAAATCCTTAGGTGCCGAGATGGGGAAGGCCGAAAAAAAAGAATTTAATTTTTTTACCTGGGTCCTGGCCATGGGAAACACGAGACCAATTTTTTTTTCTGACACAGGTGCCTCCCACCACAGTGCCGACACAAAAAATTACTAATTTTTTTTTCAATTTCTTTAGGTAGTGCCAGCCACGTGGACGTTGGCACTTAATAAAAAATTTTTTAACCGAAAAATATTCGTATCTTTCAAAAGGTATACAGAAATACGCATACGAGTGTCGGCCATTGCAAAGTCGGCACCAAAAAAATTATTTTTAAACCTCGATCCAATCAGCAGGTAATGATTGCAGGTTGATTGAGTTGGTTGCTGGCACCGCTCGACACTCCAGCTTTTAGATTATTTCCGTCATAATATTTTTTCAGGTTGGGTCATTTTTATAAATATTTATTTTTTTAGTTTAATTGTGTAAAAAAGCTTTATTATAATGTTACCAAAATTATCAAGTTCCATTTGGGCCTTGGAAAGAAATTAAGGCTCAAACACAGCAGATCTGTATTAAGCCTTCAATAGAATTTGGTGAAACCAAAACCATGCCAGCTAGATTCCATGTCAGCCCAGTCATTTCCATTCTTATCATCTTTACTCTCTTGTGTTTTTTCCTCGACAGTCATTAATGGAGTCCTTTTCCATCATCCTTTCATCTTCTCCACCCTTCCAAAATCACCCCAAAACCCTCAAATCAATTTCTTCAAACTCTATTTCTCGACAACCCAAATCTCCCACCATTAAACTACCCTCTCACAACCCTCTCTCGATCCTTCAAAACTCCCCTATTTTACAAACTGTAGCCAAAACCCATGTTTCTTTTACCTTATTTAACCTCTTTACTTCTTTCCGTTGTCTTGCCGTCTCTGACACAGTTATATCCTCTCCCGAGCCTGGCAAAGTAAACCTTGAAGCAGTGTTGGTCTCGGTTGATGAGTTTTTTAACAAGAATCCATTTTTTGTTGCTGGATGCACTTTCATTTGGCTTGTTGTTGTGCCTTTAACTAAACAGTACTTGAGTAAATGTAAGTTCATACCCGCCATTGATGCATTTAGGAAACTTCGTGATGACCCAAGTGCACAGCTTTTGGATATTAGAAAGAAAAAGACTCTGGCTTCTTTGGCCTCCCCAAATTTGAGTTTCCTCAACAAGGACACGGTTCAACTTCAGTTTACTGCTGAAAATGAAGATGGGTTCGTGAAGAAAGTCCTGGAGAAGTTTCCAAACCCTGCAAATACTGTTATTTGTGTTCTTGACAAGTAAGCCTTTGGGATTTACTTTAATTGCTTTGTTTGTAATAGAACCATTTCATAACTGCATCTTTGTTTCCTCTTATTGTGTAAGGCAGTTTTGATGGGAATTCCTTGAAAGCAGCTGAGTTATTGTATAAGAAGGGGTTTAAGGAGGCTTATGCAATCAGGGATGGAGTCATGGGCAAGAAAGGATGGCTGGTAAGTCTGTTTGTTTCTTAGTAAATGGCTGAATCAAAGAGTTCATGGATTCTTTTTAGTAAAGCTCTGTTTTGAATACATTTTGTACTTCTGAGGACAGTAATTCAGTTTCATTTTTATGTTTCTAGTTTGGTTTCTTTTAAGCAATTTTCCTTCTTTCTAAATCATGTTTTTGAGTACATGTTTGTTTTATTCTTGTATCTTTTTTGGTAGATTTAGCAATTGATCTAATTAGATTAGTATTGACCTTTGGCTAATAGAGAACTTGAAACAAAACATCACCTGAATATGAGGTTTTTTGTTGATAGACTGAAGTACTTTGGATTTAAAATCTCATTCCTTTTATTGCTTTCTTTGTTTGCCTTCATTCTCATGTCTAAAATTGACCAATTGTTCCTTAGAGCCGTGTACGAGTGTCAAGTATGAGTATGTGTTCAACACGAGAGTATATTCAGATATGTGATGGTCACAAATACTTAGAAAAAATGAGGCCAGCAACATAGGTTCCTTTAGTTTATATCTCATTTATACTTTAAATATGTATACGTATATATGTTACCTGAACTCTTATTTTTTACTAAAATATCTGCGTTTACTTGTGTTAGGTTAACATGATAGAATATGGATTGCATGTGTTATGGTTTTTTGGTTTCATGCAGGCAATACAGGAGACCCTTTTGCCACCTTCTGTACATATTACAAGTAAGAAGAAGAAGGTCAAAATTTCTAGAGGGTTCGGAGTAAATGGAGCAGTTGATCAAGTTGAGAATAAGAAAGAGGGTTCCCCTTATACAAATGCTCCCATATTAGAAAGTCAAACCATGGATCATGAACTTACTGAATCTATGCCACATGCAAAAGTTGGTTCCCACTCCTCTTCTCCTTACCCTAATGTATGACTTCTCTCTTTTCTTATACATTATGTTGCTCCGAATCTTTATTTTTCTTTGCATATTCGAATACGAGTACGGGAAGAACGTTTAAAAATATGAACATATTCATGTCGGACACTCACCTATTCGCTTCTCCTTACCCTAATGCGATATGACATTTTAACAATCCCTTGAATACATAGAAAAGAAATGAACATTTTCATTTGAGGTCCAATTCAAAGACTAATTTACATGTTAAATCCTTTAAATTACATGAATGAATTTTACTGAAACTCACCCTCTTTTCTATGTAGTACCCGGATCTGAAGCCACCATCTTCACCAACTCCATCAAAACCATGAGAATGATAAGCTGTCTGTGAGTATCTCTGCCAGTGGTCACATGCACTCATCATTATCCATTGCTGAAGATCATTCCACTTTTGGAAAGCATACTTTTCATTTTTGTAATTACCCATATAATTTAAGTTCTATGTTTCTTAAAGAAACATTCTCAATTTTATGTTATATTATGTCAAATAAATACAATTTGAGGATCAGAGTTAAACACAATAGAGCCAAGTTACTTTTCATATAAAATTCCATCCATGCAAGTTTTACATGTTTATTTCCATGATAGATAGATTAATAGATATAGGTGTAAATTATGTCACAGGTGAAAACAAATTAATGTAACAAAATATATTTATAAAAAAAATTATATTATAACCAAATGAAGTTGTGAATCGAATGGTAAAGTTAAAAGTTTTAATCCAATTATAGTCTTGTTTTATTAAAAACATGAAAAGACAAAAATAACTTCATACAAGTATTGTTGCTTTGTATATAAAAATAGTATTTTTGTAATTTTTCAATCAAGTTAGTGCAATTCAATTAGGGATGCAAATATTGAAAGCAATAAGATTCACATATGTGACAATGAAGTCCTGCATGTAATATCATATCTTCAATGGCTTTACTCTTGTGTAGGAGTGAGTAAAATCTGATTTGATTTGAAAAATTCGATAAAAAATTTAATTTTTAAATTAAATAGTTCGAGTTATTCGGATCAATTTGAATAAACAATCAAAATTTTTGGTTTAACTTGAATATGAAGTAAACAACTCGAGTTATCCAAAAATTTGAATAAGAAAAGACAAAATTATTTCGTTTTGATAAATGTTTACCTTTTCTAAAGTTTTAAGTCAAAACTATTAAGTTAAAATGTAAAATTACGTCATTTTGATAAATGTTTACCCATTAAGTTAAAAGACAAAGCCATTATATTGTTTATGTAGTTAAATAATCTTGTACGCCATCTACTAGTTAAATAACTGGTCCATGTAAACGCAACATTGAGTATAAATAATAGGATTCGTAAACTTGACTTGAAATTTTTTTACTTGATTCGATTCGAAAAAATTTCAAATTGAGTTTAGTTGGTAAAATAAGATTCATCAACTCGACTAACTTGAAATTTTTTAAATCGATTCGACTCAACTCGATCGAATATTCACCCCTACTCTTGTATCTTCGATGATGATGGGTTCACAATGAGGCAAAATATCAAATTCACTCAAAGACCTAATATCATCCATTCTATGAAAAGCCAACTATTTACGACCTTACCATATAATATTTTCAAAAATCAACATCTTGATGATGTTGCTTGAACAAAATTCTCTTGATGAACTTGGGGGTCCTCTCACTATCTCACCACTTCCTACCTGCAAAAGGAGTTAAAAAGACTATTATCCGAAGAATTTCGAGTTGACTGAGAGAATCTTGGCAAATGACTATCTTAATCTATATTTACTTAAATTTGAGTACGTGTCTGAATAAGATATGTCTCAAGAGGCCACAGACAATTTGCACAAGTATTGTAACTTAGCATGTGCAGTGTTCAAGCTTAATGAATCTAATAAGAGTATGGAAGATACTTAACAAAAAGACTGTGTTGAAACAAGTAAAATTTAATGACAAGCAAGTTAACAAGGCAGTTCATATGTGCTTCAAAGCTTATCAAGAGAATCCATGTACTTATCTACCAATGGAAGGCCCCCACTCATTTATTTTTCGATATAAAAAAAAATCTCAAACATGATTTTGATTTTTTTATTATGGTTAAATTTAAGATTTAATTTTTATATTTTAATTTTTAATATAATTTAATCTTTATATTTTATAATATAATTAGTTAATTTAAATAGTTAATGACGCTAACTACTCTCTTAAAACTTTTGGATTGATTTTAAAAAAAAATATTACCAAAATTTTCAAGGGTATTAAATATTTGGACTCACTTATTTTTTTTTCTTTTTCTTAGTATTATAAGATAATAGTAAAATTTTAATTTTAATTTTTATTATGATCATATTTAATATTTAATCTTTATATTTTAATTTAATATAATTTAAATCTCTATTTTTATAATAACATCAGTTAATCCAAATAATTAATATCTTTAGATGTTATTGCTATTTTATTATTTTCCAATCACAACTAGTCCATCAATGTTTTTTTTTCTTTATGAAATAAGTGTCAACGTTTGGAGCCATATTCTATAATAATCTTTTGACTGGTGAGGGCATTAATATACAATTTAATATACTCATATTTTTATATCAAACCAACTTTATTTTGCATTATGTTTTGGTTGTTTTCTTTGGGGTTTAATTCATTAACAATAATTATAAAAAAATTAATAAATCATACAATTGGGCTAAATACTATATCACTGCATGCAAGGTAAATGTTCTCACTAGGCAAGTTCTAGTTTAAGTTCAACACATATTTGCAAATTGGATTCAATTATACTCAGATGGAGCAGTAAAAGAAGATTCTGGTATTGCTTCGATCGGGGAATAATTCGTGACAGATATGCCAGATGGATTCTTGGGTTTAACTGGTTGGTGGGCATTTGTTCCGTTTTAGATGCTGAACTATGGGGCATTTGTAACACCCCTAATCCGTATCCGCTGCCAGAACAGGGTTTCGGAGCATTACTACCATTTACAGATCACTAAAAAAAAATTTAAATGCTTACCGATTCAATGCATCATATAAATAAATATATTACCATTCAATCAACAGTTTGACACTTGTATAAGCATCAAACAGCAACATTGTTAGTATACTTGCACATATCTCATATAAATTCAACATTGATATATCTATTTTCTCGACATATCGCACTTGAGTTTAATAATAGTCTCAACTTACATAATTTCCTTGTATCAACATATCAAAGATAATCATATATGTACATGTCATGAAACATATCATGCTCTTACCGTTTCTTCATAAGCATATATCATTCATTTCATTATATCAATATTTCATGCTCCATCATTTCCATATATTTTATGTATATTTATTCCGGTAATAACTTATATCAAACTTAACATAAATTATATTCCATGTACTTATACTTATTTCGTTTATCTATCTTCATAATTATTTCATATAACCATTCGTCATCTGATACATATTACCTGAATATCAATTGTTCAACAGATGTTAGAGCGTCTCCCATCCACGGTCTTATTTATCTTTGACATGATGCCATAGTGTCTTTCAACTATGGTCTTACTCATTTTCTGTCATGTTGCCATGGTATCTTTCAACCATGGTCTTGTTCATTTCATATCACGTTGCCATGGTATCTTTCAACCATGGTCTTACACATTTCATATCAGGCTGCCATGATATCTTTCAACCATGGTCTTACACATTTCATATCAGAGAGCACACTCCCGTGAACCTCATCCTTATAGTGGGATTACCAGTCCAGGCTAAATCCCCTGTAATATAAACTCATAGAGTATTGTCGGGATTACCTGTCCAGGCTAAATCCCCTGCAACGACAATTACTCTAATGAGCTTGGATCTGAATTACCAGTCCAGGCTAAATTCAGACCCTAATTCGGATTACCCGTCCGGCCTAAATCCATTTTACACATATTCTTCGGGAGGGCTATATCAGGATAGGATCACCCGTCCGGGCTAGATCCTTTTTACCCTCAATTCCTTTTCAGAGATCCATCGAATTTTCCTTTCATTCAAACGTGATTTCTTCCCATTTTATAAAATATATCAATGTTTCATAAATTTCCATATAATGAACATTCAAATCATATTCATATAAAAAACATGCATTTCAAGCATTTAAGAATATAATTCAAGTTACACGAACTTACCTCATTGCTTGTTTGTGTTTATAATTTCATTAATCCGATATTTTTTCTTTTTCCACGATCAAGTCTCATATTTGAGTCGTCCGGATCTTTATAAATAAATTTGATCATCATTTTCATTCATTTCATCTTCTAATGCATTTAATTAATTCTCTAGGCAAAATTACCATTTTACCCCTAAACTTTTAATTAATGACGATTTCGTCCTTAGGGTCAGGAAAATAAAATTCTTGCAATTTAATCCTTATTTCCAGCTATTATTCTCATATATATTGATAACAGTCCATGAATTCTATAAAATATCAGAATTTTCCATAATTTCAACACTTTTCAATTTAATCCCTAAAACATGTTTTCCCCCGATCTTGAACTAAATTAATAATTTCATTCAATTTTGTAATTTAAATAATAAAATAATCCATTTCATGCAATTTGGTCATTTCTGACATTTTTACAAAATTACCCATAAAGTTTTACTTTTATTCAATTTAGTCCCTAAGCCTAAAATATGCAAATTAGCCATGCTTAATGAATATTCATATATGTTTTCCTCCTCCTCCTCTCCATTCCACATCCTTGATGTATGTAGCACACTTGTAAGTAACATTATCTATAATCTTTATTATTTACTTTTATAAATATTCAAGCTGTCCATCTATGTCATAGTCACTAAATTATTTATATCTGGAGCTATAGGACTCCAAATTAAGATTCGTTAATTTTCCCTGAAACTAGACTCGTATATATTCTTACAGTAAAATTTTCAGAATTTTTGGTTTAGTCAATAAGTACAGTTTATTCTTTAAAGTTACCCCTATTCTGCTGTCTGACAGTTGTGACCCTTCTTCACTAAAAATTAACTATCTCCTTGTACAGAATTCGAATGATGTTCATATTTGTTTCTATTGAAAATAGACTCATTCAGGATTCTAAACATAAAATTTAAGCCTCTATTATTTTTATCCAATTTTTTTTATGATTTTACAAATTCAGAACAGGGGAACCCAAAATCATTCTGACCTTGTCTCACAAAATTCATCATATCTCATGATTTAGAATTCCATTCTTACATAATTTCTTCTATAAGAAACTACACTTAATAAGCTTTAATTTAATATTTTATTCATCCTATAATTATATATCTACAATTTTTTATGATTTTTCAAAGTTAGACTACTGCTACTGTCCAAAACTGTTTTAGTACAAGATATTAATTACCATGTTATAACATCCTTATTTTCTTTTTTTACACCATTTCTCATCACTTTCTCTTATTTTTTTCTTCACTAACATATCAAGAACATAGGAACTTATGTAAGAAAACTCTACTATAACATTATTTCCATGCTTTATCAATAATAACAAACTTAAAAACATATTGAAATCTTGATGTACTTACCTTTTCTTATTGACTTCAATCTTTAACTTGATTTTTCTCTCTCCTCCAGCTTCGATTTCTTGAATCCAACTTGATATTCTTGCTCCCCATCATCTCCTTGCTATCTTTCTCTCTTGATGGCTATGGAAATTCTTTCAATTTTTAGGTGAAAATAATGAATTTTTGGTGGAAGGACTAAATTGTAAAGAAAGCAAACTTCTTATCTTCTTCTTATCTTAGGTTAGTTTGCATAGGAAAGGAAATGTGTTGTTAATTCTTCATCTTTCCTTCCTTTTATACTAAATAAATAATAATATAATAATAATAATAAACATCTCATAAAATATTAATAAAATAATATTTATCTAATTAATTAATTTAAAATATCATCAACATAATCATTACATTCTAGAATTCTCTCTCTTACTAATTGACCATTTTGCCCTTCATGATCTTTTAGAATTCCATCCTTGAGTCATCACTTAATTTGGTAAAATTACGATTTAGTCCCTCATAATTTTTTTACCTATTCAATTTGGTCCCAATTCATCAATTTTTCTTGGTTTCTAGATCATTCCACCCTTAAAATATTTGCACCATTAGTCCTTCAAATTTTTTATATTTACACTTCAACCCCTTAATTTTTGAGTATTTACTCTTGTGCAACAAGACTTTTCTCATCTTTGCAATTTAGTCCTTTCTTCAATTAATATATCATAATATACTTCTCAATATTGACATCGCTCAAAAATTCCCTTTTTGTCACTTTATTTCCTTATTTTACTATATCACGGATAATATTTTACTGTAAAAATTTTCGGGGTATTACAGCATCTTGGAAGGCTTGGTAATTGCTATTTTACCCTTAACCTATATCCGTCGCCAGAACAGGGTTATGGAGCATTACCAAAATTTACAGATCAAATAATAGACATCTCATATCATTAAACGTTCATATCAGAAATCAATTAAAATCAATCATATTGTCCCTTATATGAGCCCTCGTGGCCCAAAATACATATTAGAAATAAGTCGGGACTAAACTGGGTACTCAGAAAATTTTTTAGAAAACATAAAAAATTTTCAAAGGTGTAGGGGACACATGCCCATGTGGTCATGCCGTATGTCTCACACAGTCAAGAGACACGCTCGTATCTCAGGCCGTGTGGACATTCGAAATTGGGACAGACGACCGTGTCTCAACCCGTGTCCAAACTTACGAGCTTTCTAACTTGGGTCACACGGCCAAATCACACACCCGTGTGCTAAGCTGTGTGAGCATTCTATTTTGCAATTTAAAAGATACAGGGGACACATGGCTGTGTGTCACACACGGTTGAGACACACGCCCGTGTCTCTGCCTGTGTGGACGAAATAACCCATTTTTTTCTAGCCATATTTCTCACCCAATTTGGCATCAATCTAACTCAACATTTTTGCACAATAATCAGCCATAACAAGACTCTTAAAACAAGCCAAACTCAAGTCTTATACATTAGATATCATCACATAAATCCAAGTATTCAAACTTACCTAATTGACCAAATACACATATATGCATATTTTACCAAATATATCAATTCAAACCAACCATCAATATACCTATAAGATTTTCATCATTCAACCATGTCAAACACATATCAAACATGGTAAGGTCACTTATACGCACATCAAAATATATCCATCACAAGCCATTCAAATGGCTACTCTCAATAAAACAACTACTTGCCAACATTGGTTAAACTAACCTATACATGCCATTATAACCAGAATTAATTTACTATATATACCGAAATAGGCTGATGGATAGTGTGAGGTAGCTCTAACCAACTTCCAACCAATTTGAGCTTCCGAATTACTATAAAACATGAAAAATAAAACAGAGTAAGCACTTAATGCTTAGTAAGCTCATATAACATGGAAATTAACTTATCATTTAATCACATTTAAGGTAAGTTTGCTAATATAACCAAACCAATTTGGCCAAAAGCCTAAATACATATCCTCAACATGTTAGCCATGTAACACTTTCAATAACCAATACACATGGATGTATATAATCACTAGGCAAGATTCACATATAGGTATCATCCATATCATATTTCAATATATCATGTAATCTCATTTCCATGTAATTCGAGTATATACCCGTAATTGTTCATTTTGAACTCATATTGTTTCATATCAGAACTTTGCCCGTTGAACCATTTAAATATCGTTGGATACACGGGTAGTACACACGAGGTGTACAAAACAGTAATCTGTCAATTCGTAAACATATGTGCTCATACGAGCATGTAAACGAGAACCTCTTTTGAGCCATATAATAGGAAGCTCATGTGAGCTGTATATCGGGAAGCTCATACGAGCCATTCATCAGGAAGCTCAAGAGAGCCATTAATTGGGAAGCTCATGAGAGCCAAATATCGGGAAGCTCATGAGAGCCAAGTATCGGGAAGCTCATAAGAGCTGTGGTGTGTCCACAACACATGCAGGACCACAACCAATCCGGGAACCCTAATGGCATGTCATTTGTATCTATCAAATTTCTAAGGTTTAAACGAGACTCGAAAATTATCAGATATGTGATCAATATTTTACAAAGCAATTATACATTTCACACACATAACAATATTCAATTTAAAACATATAAATGTATAATTTAGTTACGCAAACTTACCTCGACAAGTATACGTAGATTTGTAAGATACTAATCTGATACTTTTTCTTTTCCTCGATCTAATTTCGTACTAGGTCTATCCAGATCTATACGAATGAATTTAACTTAATTCAATATAATTCATATTCAATTCAATTCAATACACTTTTTTGGTAAAATTACTATTTTTCCCCTATACTTTTAGTTAATTACAATTTTGTCCCTAGGCTCGGAAAATGAAATTCATACAATTTAATTCTTATTTCAAGCCTAATCGATTTTCATACAAATCAATAGCAGCCCATAAATTTCATAAAATTCAAAATTTTTTCGTGAATTTATCATCTTTTCAATTTAGTCCCTAAATCATAATTTCATCAAAATTCTCTTTACAAATGTTGTTTATCTAACAACAACCTTTCATTTTCTACCATAAAACTTTAAAATTCAACTATACCCATCCATGGAAAAACGCTAATACTTTAACGGTTTTGCAAATTAATCCTCGAGATAGCTAGATTAAGTTATTACAATCTCGGAAACATAATTAAAAATGGGACAATAATACTCACCTAATTAAGCAAAATAAACTTGTCTATCTTCAAGCTTCCATGGCTAGGGTTTCCATGTTTTATTTTAGAAAAGATGATGAAAATGATGAAAATTTGTTTTATTTTATTTATTTATCATCATTTTATCATTTACTTTCCAAAATTAACCTTAATAATTTACTAAATTCCAATGATGAATAATCATCTTTATCTACTAACTCCTCTAAATGGTTTATTCCATATAAGGACCTCCAATTTTAAATTCCATAGCTATTTGATACCTTTAGCTACTAGAATTCAACTTTTGCACTTTATACAATTTGGTCCTTTTTATCAAGCTTGGCATGTAAACGGTAAAATTTCTTAACGAAATTTCCATACGATATTTCTATAATACTATAGACCATAAAATAATATTAAAATAAATTTTATTTCGACTTCGAATTTGTGATCTTGAAACTACCGTTCTAATTTCACTGAAAACGGTTGTTACAGGGTTTGACAGAATGTTTATCTTTTCAAACAGTGTAGAGGCGGTACAAGTTCTACAAGAGAATACTATTAAAGTGTCAAATTCTGCTTTAGTCAAAATAATTAATTTATAATTAGCTAATTTATTACAATGATCTATTCAACATGTTTCCAGAATTTATAACAAAAAGGCTGATTGTTTGACTAAGATGTCTGTTAGTAATAATGGCGGCACTTAATTTTTTGTAATACCGAAGGAATTTTTTGTAATGATGTTTTATTCACCAAAAAAATTTCAGTTATAGTCATAATTGTATTTTAAACTTAAATTCACCGCTTACGCATGGGGATTTATAATTTCTTCCATAATTTATTTGATATTAACTTTTTTATTATGAAAATTAAGTTTATGGCAATAATTTACGGTTAATAAATATGTTAAAATGATTGCCGAGGCATGTTTATGACAAAAATTATCTTTTCTTTTGGTGAAAATAAGAAATATCAAACTAATTATTCTGAAAATGAAAAAATTATTATTTTTGTCCAATTCCATTAAAGTGTGCGTCATTGGATGAGGAGCATCGAACACTTGTAAATTATTTGTTCCGATCAAAGCTTGTTTAGCTAGATAATCTATAACAATATTTTAAATACACTATCTAAAGCAAAAATGTAAAAAAAAAAAAACTCTTTAAATGGGTTATATTTGGATATTAAATGAAACTGTAAATAAGTTTACAAACTAACTATTTTAATGTTTTTTTAGTTGCAAACAAAGTATGTATAGATTAAATAAATTTTATAGATATCGATTAATAATGTTGTCAATTAACCTTTATTTATTAAATACAAAAAGTAGATGGACTACATTCTAACAAAAGGACTAAATTCTTAAAAGTAAAAGAAAAAGGGACTAAATTTTAAAATTTTTAAAAGTATAAGAGATTGATAAATAATTATGCTTTTTTTCTCTCTTTCTTTCCCACCCAGCTCCAAACCCCCCCCAAAAAAAAGAAAGGATGCTGCTAACGTGTCATGATTAGAAACCCATACTTATACGTGTCATGATTAGCATCCAAATCAAGGTTGCAGACACGTGCTGTAGTTGAGCCATTCATAATTGCCAGAAGGAGACAGTTGAGCGTAATTTATCCAATCCATAGGCTATTGGATCCTCATTTCAAAGACACACTGCATATAAAATCATTGGGTCGAGCCATCTTCCTTAATGCTGGAGGGATTCTGGAGACTCTTCTTTTAGTGAATACTCCATGGAATTGTCTTCTCACTTGTATAAAGAATGGAGATTTGATAAGCAGGCCCTTCCTGTAGACCTTCTGGAAAGGTTGGTAGTTCTTGAATCCATTAGAATTGAATGGACTCACTTCCTTTAAATGTTCCAAGTTGTACAACTGACGATGAGGACCATAACATTTTCAGAGGTATGGCGAAACCAAGAGTCAGAGATGAGGTTGTATCGGGGCCAATGGAGCAGGTCGAGAGAGACAAATCAAGCAACAAGGCGGCGACAGGTGCAGAACAGAAGATGTTTGAGGTTGACGCTGAGGTGGAGCTCGTTTTAGAAGACTATCCCTATGCAAAAGATGGAATTGAGTTATGGACCGCCATTGAAACATGGGTGACAGAATACTGATTCACAATAATGAATAAATCCTTGCTGCTGCATTGCTGGCCAACATTCAACACTTTCCTCGAACGCGAAAAGATGGGTTATTTTTGTTTGCAGGAGCATACAAGTTGAAAGAAAGAATATTTGTGGGCTGATGGATGAGAATATTTGTGGGCTGATGGATGTGAAGAAATTGACAATGGAAGCATCTATGCATGCTGCACAGAAGGAGACAGTCAGTATAAAACGAAACAAGGATTTTAAACAGTGAGGAAAGCAAGCAGAAAACACGAGGGTGGGGGAATCTAATTTAAAGTAAAAAAGTGGCGAACAAGAAAACTCAATGGCTAGGCAATGTATTAGATTCAAAGCTTAACCTCCCAACTAAAGCCAAGAACATTCCCCACGCTAATTGGGCTGGCTGGCTGCCTGGCTAGCTCTTTGGATTCGGTCGCGCCACCATGAAAAATGAACTCCTTCTGCAAGCGTTATATATTTGCGCTCTCCTTCCCCACCTCGGATTAAGTTCCATAGCTTTTCTAAAATATCTTGTATGCTATTATTCATCAAACACGTGGTGATCTTTTTTACAGGATTAAAAGGAAAAGCCTTGGGAACTGAAAAAGGAGGCAACAAATTATGGTAGAAACCATGGGTTGTTGTGGATTACTACAAGCACGTTGCCATCGCCATGACCCTCAAAAATACATTATCCAAGGAGAAATTGAGATCGATCGCAGTCCTTGGTTCTCTCTCTGTGCCTCTGGATCATCTGTTGTTTTTCGGCTTTACAGCCGAGACAGCATGGATCCAAGTAAGTATATACAATGTATTGTCATACCACATCCAACCATGGCTATATATATATAGATTTAATTTTAAGTTTAGGGGTTGAGATTTTAAATTTTAAGTTCAGGGTAAAAAAAAATTAATATTTTGTGTTAATGAGATAAAAAAATTGTTGAAATGTTATGAATAAAGTAACGAGAAGAGTTCATAAAATAATTTCTTTAGGGATGAGTGTAAAATAATAATTTTATGTCTTTAAATTTTGATGATGTGACAAATTTTATTGGTGTCTTAAAAACTTTAGTTTTTAGTATATATCCTATCGTAAATTATTCTGATAAATAATACCTCTTACTACGTAATTGAAAAACATATACTTTTGAAAAACATATACTTTTAAGTTGTTTTGAAAATATAGCTTATAATTTTTAATTTGAAGGGTCCTTTACTTGTATAAAAGCAAATGGTCAAAAAAAATCTAAGCAATATTTATAATATATGAAATGGTTGATCATTGAATTAACATTGAGATTTAAGTTTTGGGGATTTTGAGTGTGAGTCTCATCACACGTATTAATGGCAATTTATTTTGACTTTTAAGTCTAAATATATTTTAATTATCAATCTATTTTTTTAAATGTATGTTGTAATAATTTGATTCTAATTAGTAGTTATATGAATATATATGTATATATTGTAGCTACGAGAAAAGGGATTGAAAGTGAGAATACATATGTAATGAAGGGGAAAGAGCTGGAAAGGAAAAAACATGAAGTCTTAAGCATGAAGGTGCCCATGAAAGTGATTAAATTCAAATTGAAGTTCGAGGTGACTCGAGATTTCGGAATTCCAGGAGCTTTTGTTGTTGAAAATAGAGATAAGAAGCATGAGTTTTTCCTCAAATCCATCACATTGCATTATATTAACCATCCGAATATTCTCGAGGAACGAAAGTTTCATTACTGTTGTGGTTCTTGGGTTTACCCCATCACCAAGACCGGATTTAAACGGATTTTCTTCTCTGATCAAGTATGCTACCATACTTACATATTTATAATTGAGATAACTTAGTAATTAAATAATATGTAGTTCAATGCATGTAATATTTGATTCTGATTGGAAGTGTTGTACTTTTAACAGTTATATCTTCCGACAAAAACGCCACAAGGTTTAGTAGAATTGAGAAAAAAAGAACTTCAGAAACTGCAAGCCCCAGGACCAAAGGGTGAATGGAACTCATGGGATCGAATTTATGATTATGATGTCTATAACAATCTTGGAGATCCTGAAAAGGGTCGACTGTATGATAGACCTGTGTTGGGTGATTCCACTACTTTTCCATACCCACGTCGGTTGAAAACAGGCTACCTTAATTGCCAACACGGTAGACATAAATAGACCATTGAATAAATAAATTTAAATTTGTCTAATTATTTATTTTTCATTGAATTGCTTTCATTTGATATATTTGGTTGTATGTGAAGTAGACCATTCAAGGGAGTCTGGACCAGCAAGGTGCTTCCAGTTTTATGTTCCACCCGATGAGCGAATGAGCGATGAAAAGCTACAAGAGCTGAAAAACAACTTCGTCGAGGCTCTTATTCGATTTCTTGCGCCGGAACCAACGCTCCCACACTTGTGGGATGGAGAATGTCCCGACTTCGTCACCAAAGTTGCACATTTCTTTGTACCCAAGGCAGCGATATCGAAGAAAGATGTTAGATTCATTCGATCCATAATAGATTTCTGTAGAAAGCTAAAATTACCATCGTCTCATGGAGGTCCGAGCAGGTCCGATCCAAGTGAGGAACAAGACATTTTTGAAGACATTATAGGCTTTTTTCCAGACAAAGAAGTGGAAGAACTGGATGATTCGGACAAGCAGCGGCTGGAAAAATTGGTACCCAAGGAAATTCTTGACCAAGTTGTTGCCACTCTTGCTCTGAAAAGACAACATGTCAGTGCTCAATTGCCTTCAATTATAGCAGGTGGGAAACATGTACTTATAACTGCTATAGATGTTTTTCTATTTATCACGAGGTCTGCAATCACAATAACCATGATATATGATTAAAGATACGTTTATTGAAACGATTTATGTTGTTGTAAGAGGAAAAATTCGCTTCTTTTGCGGGCACGGAGTTTGGTCGCCAAATGCTTGCAGGAACAAATCCTGTTCGAATCCGGCGCTTGAAGGTATCTCTTTCCTAGGTTTATAATGTATAATTTTTGAGCCTTAAGATTTAATAGGTTGGAATCTCTAACATTATAAACGTTGCAGAAGGAGGAGTTCTCACTTCTAATGGAAAGTTTTCAGAAAAAGTACCAGGGTAACCGGAATGATCTCAAAGCTCTTGAAGTTATTGTAGAAGAGGTATAAAAAAGAAAACTAGATTGTTCAAGATCATTTTGCAGAGATATGTATTTCTTTTCCTTTCAAATTAACTACTTTATGGATGCATTCATAACACTATATGGCAGGCAATCAAAGCCAGTAGCGCATTCATCTTGGATCACCATTACCTTGAGCAATTTCTGAAAATGATAAACGGGAAAGGTGTTTGCGCTTACGCAACTCGAACGATACTAATTGCAGATGAACGACCGTATGAAACGATTAAACCAGTAGCAATAGAACTAAGCTTGCCTGAAGACTCTGACGATGGCTGCAGCATGTTCCTTGTTCCAGAAAATGATTTAATATGGGAGTTTGCAAAATTTCACGTTGCATCCAACGATGCAGCTTACCACCAGTTAGTTAGCCATTGGTAAGTAGTAATCATTAAATTAACCCAATTAATTTCGTATCTGTTAAATTTATATGTTTGTTTTGATGTGCCAATGCATCCAAATCAAGGTTGCATACACATGCAGTAGTTGAGCCATTCATAATTGCGACGAGAAGACAGTTGAGCGTAATGCATCCAATCCATAGGCTATTGGATCCTCATTTCAAAGACACACTGCATATAAATGCATTGGCTCGAGCCGTCTTCCTTAATGCTGGAGGGATTCTGGAGACTCTTCTTTTACTGGTGAATACTCCATGGAATTGTCTTCTCACTTGTATAAAGAATGGAGATTTGATAAGCAGGCTCTTCCTGAAGACCTTCTCGAAAGGTTGGTAATTCTTGAATCCATTAGAATTGAATGGATTCACTTCCTTTAAATGTTCCAAGTTGTACAACTAACGATGAGGACCATAACATTTTCAGAGGTATGGCGAAACGCAGAGTCAGAGATGAGGTTGTATCGGGGCCAATGGAGCAGGTCGGGAGAGACAAATCAAGCAACAAGGCGGCGACGGGTGCAGAACAGACGATGTTTGAGGTTGACGCTGAGGTGGAGCTGGTTTTAGAAGACTATCCCTATGCAAAAGATGGAATTGAGATATGGACCGCCATTGAAACATGGGTGACAGAATACTGCAATGTTTTCTACCATAACGACAATGATGTGAAGGAAGATGAGGAAATCCAAGAATGGTGGAATGAAATCAAAACGAGAGGACATAAAGATCGAAATGAGGGATGGTACGACATTAATACATTCGAAAGCCTCGTAAAAGCTCTGACAACTCTTATATGGATCACTTCAGGATTGCATGCAGCAGTGAACTTCGGACAGTATGGATACGGGGGTTGGCCACCAAATCGTCCCATGTTATTGAGAAAATTCCTCCCAAAAGAGGAAGAAGTCTATGAAGAAGTGAATATCATGAAGTTCGTGGAGGAGATGTTGCCTGATAAGTTCCAAATGAAGTTGGCAATTGCGGTAATGGATCTTCTGTCACGACATACATCAGAAGAGGTTTATTTGGGTCAAACATCACCCCAAAAAGAGTGGCCATTGATTGAGGATCAGTCTATAATTCAGAAAAAGTTCAAAGAATTTAGGGAAAACCTTGAAGCAATAGAGCGAAATATAAAGGAGAGGAATAAAGAATACATCTTAATGAATAGGTGGGGACATGCAAAGATTCCGTACAAGCTCTTGTACCCCGATACATCAAAACCCATGCCTCCAATATCTAAGGAGAAAGGGAAACATCAACCTGAGAAGATGGATATTAATGAAAGGGGAATCCCTAATAGTATTTCCATTTAATTTTCTCTTTGGTAGTTCCAATTTTTCAATTTGTTTCTAATATTACTTTAAATTATTAATCAATTAATTATTTTTATATTTTAAGAGTTACATTTTGTACACACTTAATTTTCTCCAAACTTAAATTTTAAAATGGATTAAAATAATTCCCTTTGACTTAAATTTTAAATAATAATAATAAATCAAGCTCTTGTTTAAAGATAAAAATAAATTTATTTTCACAAAGTAATCTATTTTTAAATAAATATTTTGTGAAATAAATTAATTTTGTTTCGCAAAACCTAAAATGAAAATTTTATATTTGGGTTTTAATTTTTTAAAATAAGCCCAAACCTACTTTTCTTTTCCTTTTAAAAGTCCAAAAAGAATTGAATATGTTTTAAACTCAAATTAAATGTTAGAAGCCCAAATTAGTGTTTCTTTTATCGTTTTAATAAGAGTCTATATAATTTGTTTCTTTTATTGGTCCATTTTCATTAGAGGCCAAAGACCCAAGCCCACATTATGTTTATGTTTTCGTTAGGGTTCCAGATGTCGCCATCTGACAGGCCATAACGTGAACACGGCACCACCACCAATGTGAACGGCCACATGCATCTCACTCATTTCCTCCCCTAAACCTAAATTCGTTATTTGTCCATGAGCTAGGCTAGGTCAAGTAAAAAATTTAGGCTCAAACTTGGCTTGACCTAGAAAACTGGTTTATATTTTTGCCCAAGCTTGACATGGATAAAAATACTCAAATGCCTAAATCTTTGCATCTTTTCCTCTCTTTTTATTTATTTCCGTGGATATTTTTAGAATTCTGTGGAATGTTTTGGAACATGTTATTTGCACTTGAATTGTCGTAAAACTCAATCTCCATTATACCACTCAACTATTGAAAAATTCAGCACGAGTGCATTAATGCACTACATGAGTGACAGTCACAACGTTCGACACAATATATGACATCCACATGAATTGCAAAATTAATAACTTGGTTGTAGTGACATGATTCAAATAACATAAATAAATAAAGTAATTACATAACATTAATATAACTTTGTTTTAGGAAACAAAATTTACTCCCTCCCTAGCATGTGCCTCAACAATCTGTCGCTAGATAACGAGGGTTTCGAACTTCTCGATATCCAGACAAATATACCATATAAAAATAAAGCAAACTTGTTAGGACACATTTTCATAAAAAAGCAATTCTTGATCTAAGTTTTATTTTTATTTTTACTTATTTATAAGTGGGAACATGTGTGTTTAGTGACTCATTGATGTCAAAAATGGCATCCTGTATAGCGCCAAAGACTACAGCAATATCAGACACCCGCCTTTATCTTGTGTTTCATGCTCTGTTGCCCGACAAAAGTCACGATACAACGTTGCTAATATTGTTGAACCCCAACTATACATACAAGCAGCTTCCAAATCAGACAATAAGGGCTAGTACATCAAGTGGACTTTATTATTTGTGTTCGACATAAGTGCCCCTTATATACTGCAGTACATACGCTCGAGCAATGCACACTGCCTCCAACTTAATGGCACTACTCAATAAGGTTTCAAAATTTTCTTCCAACTAAGAAAATTTTGAACTCATAAATCTAACTTCACCATCCCAAGGTGAGCGTCCAATCAATTGATAGCAGAACACTGCAGGTTTGAACACTTTACTTGAAACCGTGATCACATAACTGCCAACTAGAAGCCCAAGTTACAATGCGACATCTTCTAGTGTGATGGTGCACTCCGCACATGGCAAATGAAATTTGTGTGTCTCAGAGCGCTACTGTTCAACCAATGTAGATATTAAATTGCCCATCAACTCAAGCATCTGCATCAATGTTGTTGATCCAAAATCGTCAGCATCCAAATATGACATAATCCATTCGTCCAACCAGTAGCTCGAACCATGTATAAGGGCCAAATTTTGTCCAGCCCTAATAAAACCAAAATAAATCAAAACAAATAAAAGTCCCTAACAGTCCATTTACAAAGAAAACGACCTAAATATTAAACCTGAATGACACAAATTACAAGCCCAATGACCCAAATCCATCTGCTAACCCTATTAAACTTGACCCAAGGCCCAAATACAACAACTCGAAGCCCAATAGCCCAAATCCTAAAACCTAAACAGAAAAAAAAAATCCTAAGTCCCCTTCGGTGAAAAAAAGAAAAAAAAAACAAAAGCAGAAACAGAAACAGAAACATGGAGCATAATAGAGAGAACAAAAATGAACGGAAAAAAATATAAAATATAGTGTATTTGGCTATAAAAGCCAAGAACAAAAACTTTGTATCACTGCTCTTCAAGATTCAACAGAGAATACCAAAAAAAAAAATCAAGTTTAAAAAAAAGGTGGTTCTTTTAGTTAATCTTCTATTTTATTTCTTTAAAAAAGTTAATAAAAAGCAAGGTTTAAAAAAACTTTACCTTGTCGCTTCATCTTCTACCATTGTCATGGGTGGCTCTCTGTCGATTCGAAGGGTCTTCAAACCCATTAGGGTTCGTTGACGGCCTCGACAGAGAAAGGGAAGCCAAAGGGTTTTGGGGTTCTTGTTGGGTTTTAGCTAAGGTTTTGAAAGGTTTCGACCCTAGATCTGTTTCTAGGGCTCTCGAAGGGTTAAAAAGGATTTTTTTTTGAAATCTCTAACCACCAGAGGACGCAGTCTCTGTCGCCAATGATCGGTGACCAAAAGGGAGGGGAGCTTTGAGAAAAAAAGAAGGAGAAATGAGTTTTTTTTAAACAGGGTTAATAATGATTTCTTTTTTATTTTTTTAAATTTATATAGGGGTATTATGTGAGGTCGTTTTGGAGGTGATTTATAATGCCCAAAATGACGTCATTTCAAGCTTAACCCAACAATCAGACCCGAAACTTTCCAAGATCTATGTGTTTTTGAAGGGTTGGGCAAATTGCTGGCTATGCCCTTTCGTATTTTTTTCCTATTTCAATATCGTCCCATATCACTTGCTATTTATTTTATTTTTACCCCTTTGATTTCATTTTCTTACAAATCAGTCCCTTGACCCACTATTGACCCATTAAGGGGATGACACTTGTATGGGGTGGGGAAAATAATTTACTAGGTCCTTATTTTTTTTCTATTTCATTTCATTTTAGTCTTTTATCTGCTTCTTTTTTTTTGTAATTTGGTCTTTAAATTTGGTTTAAATTTCAATTTAGCCCTCAATTTATTTTATTCAGCACATTTATTTTCTTTTTTAATTCCCTGCACTTTTAATTTTTTTATTTATATTTTTGCCCCTTAAAATTACACAATTTTTTATTTTGTCCTTAATTATTATTATCAGCATTAATTGACATTTTTTTACAACATTATTATTTTTGTTATGATATATTGCATTATTTATGTTCTTATGATATCATATAACTTGTTTATACATAGTCGTGTATCCCATATAACGTATTATATTCGAATAAGTCCATAGTATGTCACATTAGAAGCTATTCATTTTCATGCAATGTACATTTAGCAATTTGAACCGAGGCGATGCTCTTTAATTAGGGGATTCGAGAAATTGTGCCCCTAACTTATAGAGTACAATTTTCTCTTTGAACCAAAATAATCGAATATCCTTTAAAAAAAATTAAAACACATAAGATTTAGATAATAATTAAATGACAAGTATTCTTATTCTTGGGGATTTGAGATGTCATGCCTGACTTACGGGACATGCCCATTTCTTCTCGATTAACTTGAAATAAGAGTACCTTCTCCGTAAGGTTCAATTTAACTAGTAATATTTTTTAGTAACGTATTCAAATAATACCATTTGCATGCATAAATGGGTTGTATTTTTTAAAATCATTATCGAATTCGTCACTTTCGACACTAACACTTCAAGTAATCAACTAGGTATTAATTTTGGACGTTATGAGGGTGCTAACCCTTCCTCATACGTAATTGACTCTCAAACCCACTTCTTGGATTTTGTAGACCGAAAATTTATTGTTTTAGTAAAATTAACCTCTTTTGTTAAAATGATTAAATCTCAAGGTGACCTAATCACACCTAATAAAAAGAATTGGTGGTGACTCCATCTTTGTTTTAAGATAAAAAATCGAGCTCCAAAAGGGGTTTCAACACCATGAACATGCGCCCTCAATACACGATATTCACCCTGACCATATTAAATTCCCACATTAGTTAAAATCATTCAATTAAATAATAAATTATGTCCAACTTTATAAATATACTTGTGAATAAAAAATAAAAAATTTTTTACCGGCACATTAATCATCCTTGTTGTACGATCGTTTGCTCTAATCGAAAAACCCATTTCGATATCTACACAAACAATATAAATTTTAATCATCGACTACACAAATAAATAAAAATCTAATATTTTAAGACATAAATATAATGTTAAAAGTTGTATCTAAAAATTAACAATAATCTAACACAAACTTTCTTTCAAAACACAAAAGAACACAACTCAAGCTTCTTTTTTTTTCTTTTTCTCACGGTGGATGGGTAAGGGGGACCAAACCCCCTTTATATAATAGCTGAAAATAAATAAAAAAATGAAAAAGAAAAAATAAAAAAATAAAAAAAAGCTGAAAAGGAAAAGAAAAGGCAGGGGATCCATTGATTGTCTGGTCATGTTGTCAGGCAACATCGTCATATTTGGAGCAATTACTAAAATAATTTTATTTTTATTTTTTTCCTTTTATTCCAGGAAAATTTTTTTTTCACTAAATAATTGACCGGTGATTAGGTGAAAATTTAGGGTGGTGCCACCTAGCGAAGTGGCGGCACTTAAGTCTACTGTAAAAATCACGACACTCTCATAATTAATCTTGAAGTTAAGTGATTTTCATAATTTTTTAAATTTAGAGTAATTTTTCTATAAAAAAACCCAAATTATTTATACACACATTAAGTTGCCAAGTGCCAAGAATGTAACTTTTATTGATGCAATACTGCCATTTTCATGGAGGTGTTTATGACGTTATAATTGAACCACCATTGACTGTCTTTTTCACAAAGTGAAAAAGTTGTCAAGTTGTGAAACTGATGTGGATAAAAAATTTGTAAGGATAAAATTATCAAGTTTAGAACTAAATGGTACTTTATCTCTATTATTGGGTCAATTCAACTTAATATTGAGCAAGAAAAACTCAAAAATCAAAAACCGACTGGAATCGAAGTGTTTGAACGATTAATAAAATGTAAATTTAAAAACAGAATGAAGTCTATTTTTTATTTAATATATAATTAAATTTTAATTTTTATGACATAAAAATAAACATTTTATAATGAAAATAATTTAAAAACGGTTCAAAATTGATTTTATTTTAAGTATTTATAAAAAGGATTTTGAATTTTTGTCAAATAATATTCAAAAACCATAAAATAAAGCAAAGCTTTTTTTGTTAAAAAGTCTAAATTTCAAAATAAAAAATTAATACGAAAAGTTGAGAACCAAATTATGAACGGTTCAAAAAATTTAAAACCGAATTGAATCAAACCGATATCACTTCTAATCCAAGTTAAATGTGAAATAATTATCAAGTTCAATTGTAACACCTCTAACCCGTATCCATCACCGGAATAGGATTACGAGGTATTACTAAACTTATACACTAGTATTTGTACAAAACTGAGTCACAAATTTGCATTCCAAATCAAAACTTTTCAAATTTCACCATAAAGTCCTTAATATGGACCTACAGGGCCCAATACATGCTTTGGAAGTGGTTTGGGACTAAACTGGTAACTTTGAAAATTTATCCTTGAAGATAGGGGCACACGCCCGTGTGGCTTGGGACATGGCCGTGTGGCCATCCTGTAGGGATCCCAAGGCCGTGTGGAATTTTGACTTGCAATTTCTTAAGTATCAAAGGGCACACGGCCTAGGCACATGCCCATGTGGCTAGGCCGTGTGGTAAATTGATTTTTCATCATTTTAAAGCCATTTTTCACATGATTTTGACAGTCGACCATGCTTGAAACCCATGTCCTTCACACGACCAAGACACATGGCCGTGTCTTTCACTCGTGTACTATCTTGACTTCATATTTAAGGATGCAAGGGACACACGGTCATTTCACACGCCCGTGGGCTTGCCGTGTGTCACACACGGCCTAGACACACGCCCGTGTGTCTAACCATGTGGACGAAAATAGGCTATTTTCCAAGCCATATTTCTCACCCAACTTGTTATCCATTTACACTAACACATATGCATATTGATAAACTCATTTCAAGACAGTTAATTCATACCAAAATCAAGTCTTAAACATGTCATATAATTACATCCAACCAATGTACCCGTAGGTACCTCAAATGACAATTTATATTCATGTCTATCTACTTTCCTCGTTCATATTTATGCATATTGTGCCAAACATACAAATTTAATTTATTCGTTCATTATCCATTTCAACTTGTATATCATGATATAGACTTTTATACAAAACACCAAAGTATGTCTATAGCTAGCCATTCCAATGGCTAGTCACTTTCAAGTATTTACATGTTAATCATTGTCTATTTAACCTTTACATGCCATTATAACCATAATTGTTATACCTTTTCTACCAAATTGGAACGATAGATAGTGTGAGTGATCTCCACTGAGCTTCCAATCCAATGAGCTTCTGATTTACTATAAAACAGGAAAAAATAAACGGAGTAAGCATATAATGCTTAGTAAGTCTGTATAACTTGGTAATCAACTTACCAACCACTCTTACTCAAATTAAACATGCAAGGCACAATTATACCATTTGTACTCAAGCCCTATCACACATTCTCATCACCTATGTTAGTTTTATGATTCATGTAAACCACAATAATACATATACAAGCTCATCCATATTTGGATTTTCATACACATATGTTTTTCCACCTCATGTATTCATATAACATGTATGTCAATTATTTTCATGTATTTCAGATACATTTCATATCATTTCATCTCAATTTCTAGTATATTTCTTGTCAGAACTTTATTCAATAATCGATTGAAGTACTGATAATCACTCAGGTGATACGCTCAAAGTGTAGCAATATATTTTCATGGATGAATGTATTCATCAAACCGTTCATATTCACACATAAACATATCATATCTACATATTCTATTTCATGTAACATCATTTCATATTTTCCAAGTGAACATATGTAATAATCTCTTTTCTTTTCATGTCATGATTTTACCTGTGGAATCATTGAAAACATCGATGGATATTTCGTTTTCCAGTAGTACACTCAAGGTGTACATTTCTTTTTCAAATGGTACACACAAAGTATACCTTTCCTTTTCAAATGGTACACACAGAGTATACCTTTCCTTTTCAAATGATATACACAAAGTATACCATTTCAAGTGTACACACAAAGTGTACATAGCCTTTTCAAATGGTACACACAGAGTATACCTTTCCTTTTCAAATGATATACACAAAGTATATCATTTCAAGTGTACATAAAAAGTTTACATAGCAGCTTCATGTGGTATACACAAAGTATACCTTTCCTTTTCACATTCGATAGCCGAAGCTATCCCTTTTCACATGGTACGTACAAGGTGTACATTTCCTTTTCATAATGAGATCAAAAGATTACCCTTTCGGAACAACCTTTCTGCAACACATGCAAGATCTCATTTCATATCAGTAATCACCTTTATCAATAGACTTTCATTTATTCAAACGAGATTTAGCATTTATCAAGAAATTGTTGGATATATGTCCAATCTCATAATTTTACGCATTAATGTAATTTACATTTCACATTTAATTCAAGCTCAATAATGACATTTTAGTCATTGATCACTTTACGACTATTATCATTTATTTCAAACATTATCAATCATCGGGCTTTATTAGATATATAATCATTTCACGTGTACATTTATAAATCACAAATACAATTCAAATCAATCACAAAGACATACATAGCTAAGTTATACGAACTTACCTCGATAGATGTTCGTATACATAAAGTCTATTAATCCGGCATTTTCTCATTTCCTCATTCTAACTCCACATTCGATTTATTCTAATCTAATTTGGCCATGAAAGCTTTCCTTCTCTTTCCTAGGGTTTCCATGGAATTTTTGGGGAAGAAGATGATAAAATGATATCTTTTTCATTTAATTTAATTAATATCATTTAACTTTTCCACTTTCCAACTTAGTCCTTTACCTTTTTCTATTTTTCCATAGATGATTCACTAAAATATCTACATGTTTTTCATCAATGGTCTAATTACTATATAAGAACCTCTCATTTTGAATTTTATTGCTATTTGATCCTTACATCTTCTAGAATTCAACTTTGACATTTTATTCAATTTAGTCCTCTTTGCAATTAGACACATAATCGATAAAATTTTTCTATAAAAATTTTCATGCTATATTTCTATCACAATATCTACCATTTTATGAAATTTAAATAATTTTATTTTTTGGACTCGGATTTGTGGTTCCGAAACCACTGTTTTGATTTTTACCGAAAATGAGTTGTTACATCAATAATTATAAAGGGTCCCAAAGAAAAATTTCAGAGTCCAATAATTGCCTAATTCAAGTCTTCAAAATAGTTTTTTGCATATATATATATTGGTTATTCGTTACTATTTTTGCCGCACTTTTTGCGTTTTAAATATTCGTTCTTTTGACAAATTTTTTTATTATATTTTTGTCAAGTTCTTATTGTTCTTTTCTTTCGAAGTTGGCTTTCACTTCGGAACCAGAAATGCTTAATAGTTTATTAGACAATGGACAAAGATTCTGGAATTAATAAATAAAATTATTATGCAGGGTATCTAAGGAATTATATGCTTCTGCTTTTGGTGGGATTATGTTGTCAATTGGGATTAAGCTTTCCTTGGATGATTTTGCACTTGCAGTCAAAAGGTATAACTGTATGTATATATATATGTATTATATATAGTTTCTAATTATGCTGCTATCAATTCAATTGAGACGTTTTTCATAAGTTTTTTATGTTTTTGTTTCATTACAAACCATTACCACTATCTGTTGGACTTATCGTACAGTATATGCTCAAACCGGGTCTCAGGGTTCTAATTGCAAAGGCGTTCGGCATGTCTCTGATGTTTTATGCCAGTTTTATACTCACATCGTGTGTTGCAGGGGCTCAGTTGTCTAGCTATGCTAGCTTTTTAAGCAAATGAGATGTTGTAATGAGTATTCTTCTCACTAGCTTTACCACCATTGCATCGGTGCTCCTCACACCCTTTTAACTAGCCTCCTCATTGGATCCGTTGTTCCAATTGATGCAGTAATGATGTCGAAGTTAATTTTACAGGTAATGTGTAGATTAAACCGATGTGCATTCTCGAGTTAGCATTCTTGTTTTATGGTGCAAAAATGTAAAATGTTAGCTCGGTTGTTCGTGCTAGATGGTTCTTGTTCCGGTCGCTTTTGGGCTTGTGCTTAATACGTATGCAAAACCGGTAGTTACTATCCTTCGACCTATGATGTCTTTTGTTGTTATGATCAGTACATCCTTGTACATCGGTAGCCCTCTTTCACTGAATCAGAGTCAAATTCTATCAAAAGATGGTCTCCAATTGGTTCTTCAGGTTTTGGTTTTTCACGCTGTGGTATTCGCTATCGGATATTGGATCTTGAAGATTCCTGCTTTCAAGTAATTCAAACCTCCTATATTACATCCTATGTATTTAGAAGTTCTCCAAAAATTGATTTAACCACGTCCAACACATAACCGGTTATCGATATGGGGATACCATATTGTTATGCGTAGGCAAAGAGAAGAAGTTTGTCGAACAATATCGTTATGCAGTGGAATGCAAAGCTCGACAATGGAAGGGTTCTGGCAATCCAGTTCCTAGGAGGTAGCAGTCAAGCAATTCCAGTGACATACTTTGTCCTAGCAATGGCTATTATGGGTCTTTCACTTGCCTCTTTTTGGGGCAATGGTTACCATCTTAGAGACTTAATGTCTTTACTTGCCCCACAAACTGTGCATGCTGTTCAGGAGGCTCAATGAATCGAAGACCCGAAACATGTTCCTGGAACTCAGAACTGAATCAAAGCTAAAGTTCTGGCACAAGACGATCTGAAATAGGAAAAGTAATGTTGTACAATTCATAGAAGGTAAAAGAATAACTGTTCCTAGAACATATAACAGTTAGAAAAATAGTACCTATAACTTGAAAGTTGCTAATCTTTGTATGTATGCATGTATAGGTAAGGTACATAAATCACAAAATATAGGTTCTCGCTCTTAATGTGCATTATTTTGTTCTCTCTCTTCTTTTCTCTCAAATTTTCACCTTGTCCGCTACGGGTATAATCGAGTTGAGCCAAGTTTGAATGCCACTAAACTCAAGCTCAAATTAAAATTTTGACTAAAATGTCACTATTTTTTAAGTAAATTATATTATTTTGATGGTATTTTTATTTTTTTATTTTTATAAAAAAAAGAATAAACAACATAATAAAATTTAAACCTACTTTACTATTTCAATTAAAGTCTTATTTAACTTTTATAAATATATTTGCTTAGTAAATATATTTTATAAATATCTATTCCATATTAAACATTTTTAAATGGTTGTTATAAATCAACTCAATTAAATAATTATTATTTTACAAAACAACTTATATTATTTTAAATATATTTTCTAACATTTTAAATTAAAAAATGTAGTAAACACGATATTTTACATATGAAACTTAAGGTATAGAAGTAGAAGGTAATCTATTTTTTTGATAAAGTTTGCAACATGTCCTTGTACTATATCATAAAGTTCATTTTAATCCCTCTATTATTAAAAAGAACATTTTAGTCCTTGTATGTGATGGACGTCGAAACCACAAAAAATAATTCCTACAGAAATAACTCTAAATGGTAATAAAGAGTGGTAGTAGGGTTGAGTCCACAGGGATTGGATGTTATTATCAACTTCTGCATTTACCTTATGAAAAGAACGTTTGTCGTGTCAAAGGTCGTGGCAAAAGTCGTGCCCATGACTCCAAATGGACTTGCAAAAAAAATTAACAAATAAATGTGGGGGTTTTGAAAATGTTTAGAAACTAAATAATTGAAACAACATAAATAAATAATTAAATAAATTAGTGATAAACCATAAGTGTAACATGTTTTAATCCTATGTTTGGCATGTTTTTGGATGATTTATTACATAATTTAGTGAATTTGATGCTCCTAATCCTCTAATTTCATGTTTCTATACTTAGGTGAGCATAGTGGAGCAAAAGGAGCTGAAAACGGGCCAAAATCAGACAAAATGGGCTATCTTAAGGATCCACACTGCCAAGCCAGTTCCACACGGGCTGAGCACACGCTCGTGTGAACCACATGGGCTGGCCACACGCCCATGTTCCAGCCCGTGTCGATATCGCTCCCTGTTTCTCTTTTACGTGGAAATAGCCAATTTTTAGGGTTTCTGAGCATTCTAAAGTTTAAAAATACACCCTAGAAGAAGATCTAAGGGAGCATGCAGAGTAGAACGCAGAAAAGACTCAAAGAACGCCAACAGATTCAACTCAGAAGCAGGATCTCCTTCAAGATTGAAGATCTTCATTCAATTTCTTTAGAAGTTTTTGGGTTTCTTATGTCTTGTTGTTTTCCTAATTTTGAGATGTTTTCCTTTTCAATTATGAACTAAATTCCTTAGATACCTAGGGAAGATGAAACCTATGACAGATCTTATTATTTGATTATTGATCTCAATTATTTGTACATATTTCATGTTTTAATGTTTTCAGGATATTAATTTGTGATTGATGTGCTTAATTCAGTGGAGCAAAAGTTCTTGTTTAAGAGTAGATCTGGCATAATTGAGTGGAGTTGCATGCAATCCTATAAATAGGACAACACAAATCTACCGGATTAGAGTCAATTCTAATAGGGGAATCTATGAATCGAGTAAATGCGACAATAGGGGTTTTAATTAGAAAGAGATTTCAATTAATCAACCTAGAGTCAGTTGTTTTTATTCTCGAAAGAGATATTAACATAAGGTAGGTATTTCTACGGATCAAGACAAGTGAATAAATCGTTTAATTCAGATTTAGAATAATAAGTGAAGTCTAGGTGGATTCTTTCTTAGGTATTGTCTCTTTCAATTGGTTTATTCTATTATTTTCCTATTTTACTCTCTGTTTCGTCTTAATAATTAGTTTAGTTAAAATTAGGTTAAAAATAAATTTCTTCAATTTTATCGGCTAAATAATAAAAAGATAGTAACTACTAGTACTTTTAGTCCTTGTGGATACGATATTCCCGACTCACCATATTTATACTACCATTCGATAGGTGCTCTTGCCTTTGTCATAATTTTAGTTAGTTCGTGACATCATCAATTAGAAATTAAATTGGAAATTAAATTCGGATTTTGTAATCAAAGATAATAAGCTTTAGCCCTAGACTTGGAAGATTCCGGTTTAAGAATTGATCCTTGAAAATTGATTTTTTCCTCCAAAAGCTAAGATGGTTATAGTAGTTAAGAATGTCCTAACCACCAATTTTTCCTCTCGTAGTTGGTCCCAGTACGATCTATAAACCAACCTTTATCGATTATTTAACCGAGATACACGTGTTCCTGATTCAAGATTCCGGTAGCCTTGTGCTCTGAAGAACCCAACTCGAATCAACGGCCTCAACCATATGGGGTTGTTTAAACCCGATCACTTCTTCCTTGATTTGTTCTCGGAGATCTGAATACAGCACGGCTGACTCGTTTCTCTAGCTGTCAACAAACACAACTCCAACCCAACGTGCACCTTGTCTTGAAATCGAGTTTAACTTTAAAGAATGATTTGTCTATCCCGATACTTAGGAAAAAAATGAATACCGATTGGAAGGATTTTAAGTATGAATACGTATCTCACTGTTCCCGACCGGAAAGAACACCGGCCTAAAGCTAAGTTAGAATTTAGTGTAGCATGGATTTAATCATGCTTGTAGGTTATGGAAGGTGATTGGATTTGGATGAAAGATGGTGGAAATTGAGAAGGAAAAGGACTTGAAAAGTAATTAGACGAATTTTGAAAAAGAAACAAGAATTGGAAACAATGCAACAGAAGGTTAACGCCAAATTGAAAGTAAAAAAAAAAGAAATTAATTCTATTCAATTCCAAATTGAAATCAGAATGTAAAATTAAGGGATGTCTTTCCTAAGTGCATTAAGGCCCTATTTATATACATGGAATTAACTAATTTTCGTCTTAACCACTTTAACATAAAATCAAAATAAAATAAGAATTTTTTTTTTTCCATTTTTGGCTTTTACAAAGCCAAAAATTCTGATGAGTCATTGGTTTTCTCCACATTTTTTTATTCGGCCTCATTTTATTGATCGTGTTTCAATTTGGCCCTTTCCTACTCGTTTTTGTCTCTTAGCGACCCAATTGCATCACTGATAAGATTAGAACATAAAAGTACTAATTTAGAAAAGATCAATTCAGAAATAAACCGAATTAAACACAAAATGTCATGCAAATTAACATGTTATCAGTACGTTTGAAAAGCTGACATTTTAATCATTACACGTTAACTTTGTTGTTAATGGAATGACATGGCTGACATGGCATTAAATTAAATTAAAAAATTAAATAACAATTTTGAAGAATGAACAAAGGTAAGAAACTGATTTTGCTATTACCTCAAATTGTTTTCAAATTTTTTTTGTTCTTTTTGTACATTTTTGTTGTGTTTTGTCCACGTTAGCCATCATTAAGCCACGTGATTCCATTTGTTTTTAAAACCAGTAAACTTTTAAATTTGATTTAATTTTTTATTTAATGCCACGTCAAGAACCGTGAAATCGTGTCATTTCATTAATGATGAACTTAACATATAAAGACTGAAATGTCAACTTTTCAAAAATACAAAGACTTTTAAAATAAAATAGGACTAAATTGAACTTTTTGATATGGTAAATGGACTTGTAGTAACTTTAACCCTATTTTTTTTAAAGACATAAATCAACCATTTGTTAAATTTGTTTGATTTGATGGTATTGGGTTTTATCATCACATACTTTAGTTCCAAACCCGTCGAACTTAAGCCTTAGGGGAAGATTTTATTTGTAAGGATAAAGTGATACAGAAAGCCTGGAAGGACCAGTAAAAAAAGTTCATTTAAATTTGAAAATGTAAAATACATTTTTATTTTATTGTTAGTAGTGAGGAAAGCAAGCAGAAAACACGAGGGTGTGGGAATCTAATTTGAGGTAAAAGAGTGGCGAACAAGGCTAGGCAATGTATTAGATTCAAAGCTTAACCTCCCAACTAAAGCCAAGAACATTCCACATGCTTATGGGGCTAGCTGGCTAGCTCCTTCGACTCCATCGCGTCACCATGAAAAATGATCTACTGCAAGCATTATATATTTGCTCTCTCCTGGAGCTCGGATTAAGTTCCATAGCTTTGCTAAAATATCTTGTATGCTATTCATCAAACAGGTGGCGATCTTTTTTTATTGGATTAAAAGAAAAAAGTACGAAAGAAAAAGGCTTAGGAAATGAAAAAGGAAGCAACAAATTATGGTAGAAACCGCGGGTTGTTGTGGATTACTACAAGCATGTTGCCATCGCCATGACCCTCAAACATACATTATCCAAGGAGAATTTGAGATCGATCGCAGTCCTTGGTTTTCCCTCTGTGCCTCTGGATTATCTGTTGTTGTTCGGCTTTACAGCCAAGACAACAAGGATCCAAGTAAATATATACAATGCATTGTCATACCATACCCAGACATGGCTATATTATTATGTTTTAAAAATAAAATATTTTGATTTATTTTTTATTTTTTCTTTTATTAAATCACATAATTTATTTTGATTTAGGTCAAAATATATTTCGATTATCAATCTGTTTTTTTTTTATTTGCATATTGTAATAATTTGATTCTAGTTTATAGTTATACGAATATATATATTGTAGCAACGAGAAAAGGGATTAAAAGTGAGAATGCATATGTAATGAAGGGAAAAGAGCTGGAAAGGAAAAAACATGAAGTTTTAAGCGTGAAGGTGTCCACGAAAGTGATCAAATTCAAATTGAAATTCGAGGTGACGCGAGATTTTGGGATTCCAGGAGCTTTTGTTGTTGAAAACAGAGATAAGAAGCATGAGTTTTTCCTCAAATCCGTCACATTGCATTACATTAAGCATCCAAGTATTCTCGAGGAATGAAAGTTTCATTTTTATTGCGGTTCTTGAGTTTACCCCATCACCAAAACCAGATTTAAACGGATTTTCTTCTCAGATCAAGTATGCTAACATACTTACATATTTATAATTGAGATAACTTAGTAATTAAATTATATGTAGTTCAATGCATGTAATATTTGATTCTGATTGGAAGTGTTGTACTTCTAACAGTTATATCGTCCAAATAAAACGCCACAAGGTTTAGTAGAATTGATAAAAAAAGAACTTCAGAAACTGCAAGACCCAAGACGGAAGGGTGAATGGAACCCATGGGATCGAATTTATGATTATGATGTCTATAATAATCTTGGAGATCCTGAAAATGGTCGACTGTATGATAGACCTGTGTTGGGTGGTTCCACTAAATTTCCATACCCACGTCGGTTGAAAACGGGCCATCCTAATTGCCAACACGGTACATATAAATAGAATATATAAATTTAAATTTGTCTAATTATTTATTTTTCATTGAATTGCTTTCATTTGATATCTTTGGTTGTATGTGAAATAGACCATTCAAGGGAGTCAGGACCAGCAAGCTGCTTCCAGTTTTATGTTCGACCCGATGAGCGAATGAGCGACGAAAAACTACAAGAACTGAAAAACAACTTCGTCGAGGCTCTTATTCGATTTCTTGCGCCGGAATCAACGCTCCAACACTTGTGGGATCGAGAATGTCCCGACTTCGTCACTAAAGTTGCACATTTCTTTGTACCCAAGGCAGCGATATCAAAGAAAGATGTTAGATTCATTCGATCCATAATAGATTTCTGTAGAAAGCTAAAATTACCATCTTCTCATGGAGGTCCCAGCAGGTCAGTGTCAGATCCAAGTGGGGAACAAGACATTTTTGAAGACATTATAGGCTTTTATGCAGACAAAGAAGTGGAAGACATTTTTGATTCGGACAAGCAGCGGCTAGAAAAATTGGTACCCAAGGAAATTCTTAACCAAGTTGTTGCCACTCTTGCTCTCAAAAGACAACATGTCAGTGCTCAATTGCCTTCAATTATAGCAGGTGGGAAACATGAACTTATAGCTGCTATAGATGTTTTTTCTATTTATCACGAGGTTTGCAATCACAATAACCACAATATATGATTAAAGATACGCTGATTGAAATTACAATTTATGTTTATGATTAATGTTCTTTACTTTGTTTGTTGTTGTAAGAGGACAAAGTCGCTTGGGCTGAGGACAAGGAGTTTGGTCGCCAAATGCTTGCAGGAACAAATCCTGTTCGAATCCGGCACTTGAAGGTATCGCTTTCCTAGGTTTATAATATATAATATTTGAGCCTTAAGAATTAATAGATTGGAAACTCTTAACATTATTATAAACGTTGCAGCGAGAGGAGTTATTACCTCTATACGAAATTTTTTATAAAATGTTGGATTACGAGTCACCTGAAGATAAGCCAGAGGTATGAAATAGAAAACTAGTTTGTTCAAGATCATTTTGCAGAGATATGTGTCTCTTTTCCTTTCAAATTAACTACTTTATGAATACATACATAACACTATATGGCAGGCAATGGAAGCCAACAGGGCATTCATCTTGGATCACCATTACCTTGAGCAATCTCTCTCCTAGGTTTATAACATATAATGTTTGAGCTTACAATCCAGTATTTTAAACGTTGCAGGTTCAGCTGGACAATAAGATTAACCAGTCGCAATTGCAAGATTTCAAAAAGGTAAAAAAGAAAACAAGTTTATGTATTTCTTTTCCTTTCAAATTAACTACTTTATGAATACATACATGACACTATATGGCAGGCAATTGAAGCCACTAGGGCATTCATCTTGGATCACCATTACCTTGAGCAATCTCTTTCCTAGGTTTATAACATATAATGTTTGAGCTTATAAACCAGTATTTTAAACGTTGCAGGTTCTACAGGGAAAGAAGCTTAAACAGCCGCAATTGCTAGATGTGTTTAAGGTAAAAAAGAAAACAAGTTTATGTATTTCTTTTCCTTTCAAATTAACTACTTTATGAATACATACATAACACTATATGGCAGGCAATTGAAGCCAATAGGGCATTCATCTTGGATCATCATTACCTTGAGCAATTTCTGACAATGATAAATGGGAAAGGTGTTTGTGCTTACGCAACTCGAACAATACTAATAGCACCGGACTTATCGTCCGTAACGCTTCAACCAGTAGGAATAGAACTAAGCTTGCCTGGTGACTCTCCTAGATTGATGCTTCCACAAGATACTCTCCTATGGGAGTTTATGCAGCTTACCACCAGTTAGTTAGCCATTGGTAAGTAGTAATCATTAAATTAACCCAATTAATTTCGTATCTGTTAAATTTATATGTTTGTTTTGATGTGCCAATGCATCCAAATCAAGGTTGCATACACATGCAGTAGTTGAGCCATTCATAATTGCGACGAGAAGACGGTTGAGCGTAACGCATCCAATCCATAGAATATTGGATCCTCATTTCAAAGACACACTGCATATAAATGCATTGGCTCGAGCCATCTTCCTTAATGCTGGAGGGATTCTGGAGACTCTTCTTTTTACTGGTGAATACTCCATGGAATTGTCTTCTCACTTGTATAAAGAATGGAGATTTGATAAGCAGGCTCTTCCTGAAGACCTTCTCGAAAGGTTGGTAATTCTTGAGTCCATTAGAATTGAATGGATTCACTTCCTTTAAATGTTCCAAGTTGTACAACTAACGATGAGGACCATAACATTTTCAGAGGTATGGCGAAACGCAGAGTCAGAGATGAGGTTGTATCGGGGCCAATGGAACAGGTCGGGACAGACAAATCAAGCAACAAGGCGGCGACAGGTGCAGAACAGACGATGTTTGAGGTTGACGCTGAGGTGGAGCTGGTTTTAGAAGACTATCCCTATGCAAAAGATGGAATTGAGATATGGACCGCCATTGAAACATGGGTGACAGAATACTGCAGTGTTTTCTACCATAACAACAATGATGTGAAGGAAGATGAGGAAATCCAAGAATGGTGGAATGAAGTCAAAACGAGAGGACATAAAGATCGAAATGAGGGATGGTACGACATTAATACATTCGAAAGCCTCGTAAAAGCTCTGGCAACTCTCATATGGATCACTTCAGGCTTGCATGCAGCAGTGAACTTCAGACAGTATGGATACGGGGGTTGGCCCCCAAATCGTCCCAAAATTCCTCCCAAAAGAGGAAGAAGTCTATAAAGAAGTGAATATCATGAAGTTCGTGGAGGAGATGTTGCCTGATAAGTTCCAAATGAAGTTGGCACTTGCGGTAATGGATCTTCTGTCACGACACACATCAGATGAGATTTATTTGGGTCAAACATCACCCCAAAAAGAGTGGCCATTGATTGAGGGTCACGATTCTATAATTCAGAAAAAGTTCAAAGAATTCGGGGAAAACCTTGAAGCAATAGAGCGAAATATAAAGGAGAGGAATAAAGAATATCTTCTAATGAATAGGTGGGGATATGCAAAGATACCGTACAAGCTCTTGTACCCTGATACATCAAAATCCATGCGTCCAACATCTAAGGAGAAAGGGAAACATCATCCTGAGAAGACGGATATTAATGAAAGGGGAATCCCTAACAG
The DNA here is from genome assembly GCF_007990345.1 of Gossypium hirsutum. Classification (NCBI taxonomy): domain Eukaryota; kingdom Viridiplantae; phylum Streptophyta; class Magnoliopsida; order Malvales; family Malvaceae; genus Gossypium; species Gossypium hirsutum. The sequence continues at coordinate 6,782,149 of NC_053431.1, read as the reverse complement.
TATTTCCGTTTAATTTTCTCGGCTATTTTACCTATATGATAAAAAAAATTAATATTTATAAAAATAATTTTAATTCAAAAATATTCATCCAAATGACCTAAATTAATAGTTAATTTGAGTTATTGGAATCCAATAACAGACATTCCCTTGATATTTAATTTAATAATTGCTTGGTAATTATGTCAAGTTTTAAAATATTAATTTTTTTTATTTTGAGATTTCAATGGCTGATATCTGAGTATCGACATCGTATCATATTAGTATACGTTTATACCAATATTTGAAAAAAATTAGGTTTTGGATATAATATGTTTTATAATCTTAATCCAAAACAAAAATCTTGGGTTTTATAATCTGTTTCAATTAATAAAAAAAATATTACAATTTGTTCATTTGTAAATATAATATAGGCTTAAAGTTGTAAAAAAATCTTCGGATTTTTTCAAAAAAAGTAATTAAGTCTCCTTTTTTTTACACTCAATTGGTATTTAAACTTTCAAAATGCATAAAAAAATCTCAAATTTTTTCAAAAAAAACAATTAAGCCCTACTTTTTTTTACACTGATTTGAGTACTTAAACTGTCAAAATTAATAAAAAATGCCGTCAAACTTTAAAAAAAAAGTCATTAAGCCCCTTTTTTTCACTCAATTAGATACTTGAATTGCTAAAATGCATCAAAAAGGCCAGGGGTGGATCTAGGGGGCTGGTAGGGGTTCAGCCCCCTAAAATGAAAAAATTTCCATTTAAGCTTTTTATAATTTATAAAATTTTAAATTAGTAATGGTAAAATTATACTTTGACCCCCAAAAAATAATAAAAATTTGATTTTATCCTCTAAAAATTATAAAGATATAAGCGATTAGAATGGTGAAATTGCATTTTTATTATCATAAAAATATATAATTTAATTCTGACCCCTGAAATTTTTTTTTGACTTCGTTCCTACCCCGTAAGTCATATTTTTGGATCCAACATTAAAAAAGGCCCTTTGACTGTTAAAGTTATAGAAAAATTATAAAATACTTCTTTTGGTACGATAATTTTTGTAATTTTTTTTACGAATTTTATATTTTTTACATTTTTTTATAATTTTCTTACAATTTTATATAATTTTCTAAATTTTTTCTATATTTCTATATATTTTATAATATTTTATGATATTTGTAAAATTTTACACTTTTTTTACGATTTTTATATTTTTATATTTTTTTCTAATTTTTAATAAGTTTTAAATATTTTATATATTTTGTTATTAAAATTTAATAAATTTTACAACTTTTATTGATTTTTAATTTTTATTTTTTTGCCACTTGTCAAGTCGTAATTGTGACATGTGGTGATTTTAACTCAAAAAATTAGGGATGGCTAACTTTAACAGCCAAAGGGCATTTTTCAGTGGCAGATCCAGAAATACGACTTAGGGGCAGGGGCAAAGTCAGAATTTTTTTTTGGGGGGGCGAAATTAAATTATATATTTTTATGATAAAAAATGCAATTTCGTCATTTTAATAACCTATATCTTTATAATTTTTAGAGGATTAAATTAAATTTTTATCATTTGGAGGCAAAGTGAATTTTTACTATTACTAATTTAAAATTTTATAAATTATAAATAACCTAAACGGAAAAAAAAAGTTTATTTTAGGGGGGTTGGGGCCCCTGCCAGCCCCTAGATCCACCCTTTAGCCTTTCTTTTATGCATTTTGCCTTTTTTTTTTTAAGTTTGAAAGGTTTTTTTATGCATTTTAGCAGTTTAAGTACCCAATTGTGTGCAAAAAGAGTTTAAGTTCTTGTTTTGAAAAAGTTTGAGAGCTTTTTACACCATTAAACCTATAATATATAGCTGAAAGCGAAGTGTATTGTCTCATTGAGGAAATGCTAGGTAAGTATACTGTCAATAAAGGTTTTAGATTCTTCAAATAAAATTAAGTGATTATAAATGTATATTGTATATTATAATATTAAAATAAATATATATAAAAAATGAGACGCAGAAAGTTTTTGAACTGTGTTTGTGGTGTTAAAGAAATATATTCCTAGTATATTAAATATTAACTCATAAATAAATCATACACTAGTAACTTTCTCTTTTATAAAATATGCTTGAATAACTTAAGGGGTGTTTGGTTTGTCGAATTTTATATTATAGCTCTTAATATTATACTCCAGAATAAGATTATGGTATTGAGATTCCTAACATTTCGACCATCCCATAATTTTATATTCGTTTCAAGATGTTATAATAAAGAGTGTAAACTCGTTGAATTTAAAATTTTAGTCAAAAATACCTCTTATTTTCATACTATTCATGTAAGTATCTTTTTTTTTAAAAATGTTTATTGAATGTTTTAGGAAAATAATTTATTTTTATTAAATTTTGAATTTTGATATTGTGATAAGTCACGAACTTGAATTTATTTGATTAATTTTTTTACGAAAAATATTTGATTAATAGTAATTATTATTTTTTTATATGGTTTTATTTTTTTGAAAAGAAATATTCCATTTTTTTTATTTTAAATAAAATTATAATAACTTACATTACTTAAAAAAAACCAAATCGACACACACATTAATAATTTATAATAACTTATATTCCTACAAAAGTTGATAGCGAAAAAATGTTAAAAAATACAATTAGGATTATTTTGACAAAACATGCAAATGTTAGTGATTAAATTTGCCATTAAGCCTTTAGAAAAAGACTCAAATTATTAAAAAAATCCAGTTTTCTTAACGTGAAGTCGTATTAAGTAGAACATAAAACTTGAAGATTTATATTATAAAATTTAGTTTTTCTTTTCTTTTCATATTAAAAGCAAACCAAATTCTCTAAAATAAATAATTATAAATTTTACAAATAAACTATTATAATTAAGTTGTAAATTGAGTTTTTGTTCAATTGGCATGAGTTGTTACCAATATAAGAGGACGTGAGTTCGAGTGTGCTTAAGCGTATTATCATCTTATTTACGAGTTAGAGATGAACTATGCATAATTCTAAGACTTGTATTACTATAATTTTACTCCAGTTTAATTGAATCTCTCCAAAATCGAATTTTTTAAGTTATTATGATTTTATGAAAAAATAAGACTACAAGATGTTTAAGTCATAGAAGACAAAAAAAATTCTATAACAATGTTTATTTAATAAATTTTGCTTTTAGGTAATTGTTAAAAAATAATAGTCTCAAAATCCAAACTAATAAGGAAAGGAGAAAGAGAAGAAGAATTTGGTTGTGGATTTCGACAATCAATATCGCCTGAAATGATGGCAGTAACGCAACTATCGTTCGGATTTGAGAGAAAATGGTGATGATGATGCTGAAAGGAAGAGACGAGAGAAGAATCAGAAGAAACGAAAAAACAATGGAGAGAATTGTTCAAAATTTAAGAAAAAACGTGTTTAAATTATAGTCACATCAGCATTTAATGGATCATATGTGATTTAATAAATATGTTAATGGGTCGGGTCGGGTCAGATTTAAATCAGATCTAAGTATAATATTAACGTATTTTATATTTGTTTAAGTCCGATAAAACTCGAAATATAAGTTTAAATTTTTATCCAAATTCTCCCGTATTTACAAAAAAAAAAAACTAAGCCCACCCATATTATTTTTAATTTTGTTTTAAAAAATTTACATTATTTTAATATTTAATAATTTTATATATTTTTTATTAATTGAATTTTTTTATATAGTCATCTTAACATTATTTTATTATTTACATTAGAGTAGTATTATATATTTAGTATAAAATTTTATTTTTTTAATTTGTAATAAATTACATAATATATAAAAATGATATAATATAAAGTATAGTAAACTTAAAAATGGGTATTATCGGGCCCAGACATTAAATGTTTAAGCCCAAGTCCTAATTTTTTATCGAAGTCCAATTTTAGGCCTAATTTTATCCAAACTCTTCCAAATTTCAGATAAATCTTCAGGCCTAGATAAATAACTCGGCCCTTAAATAGGTTTACGTTTCAATGACCCAAATATTATAAATTGATAATATTAAAAATTAAATTGTAATAAATTAAAGTTTAATAATCAAAATATAAATTTTACCAAACATAAGTGACTATTTTTAGAATTAACCCCAAACACATCTGGATAATTCTAAAATATAAGGAAACACGATATAAGAACACGTGGTGCATTGATGTGACGTTAGTTGACATGCATGGACATGCAGAGCCTTTGATAGACTCAAACCTTTCAAACAACATTCCAAACTAGAATCCAATCATTTTCTAACACATTTCAACCAAATTCCCATCCTCCACTTATTATGTTCGACAAGTTTCCTAAGGTATCATATAATATGATTATTTATTTCCGTACGCCCTTGAGTTCAAGCATATACTTCTTTTCCCCTTACCTTTTTGTGTTTAATTCATTTAGATCCTTTACTCCAATGATAATTCATACGTTCGTCTTGTGTGCCATGTCAAAAACATTTTATATTTTTATAAAATTTTAATATGGTGATAATTTATATATATGGATCAAATTAAATATATATAAGCTATTAATGGACGTTAAAACTACCAAATATAAATTCTTACGATAAATATAACAATAAATTGAAAATATATAGGAGTAAAGTCCAATCCACATGGACTGATTATCTAATTTCACCTTTTCTTGTGACTAGATTCGCTGTTGCGATCATAGTCGTGCTCACGACCTGTACGTAACAATGCTAAAAAAAATAAAATAGGGGGTTTAAATTGATAAAGATAATAAAATAAGAAAATACGAAGTGTAATAAAATAAAATAAAAACAAAATCAAAATTTCAAAAATAAATTTAAGCAAATAAAGTAAATTGGTAAATAAAATATTTTTAAGCTTAGCCTTTATCTCGGTGTACTCCAATCTTTATCTAGCCACTTTTTTAGATCTTCAACCCTTTAATTTTTATCTAGCTAACTTTAAATCTTCAATCTTTCAATCAAGCCCTCCTCTTTACTTTTTGTTCCAATTTAGCCCTCCTTTTTTTTGTAAGAGTTTAAATTCAACACACCAACTTCATTCCTGATAAGAAAAACCCAAATTTAATAGCATTTTATCCGATAATTAGCTAAAAATAAATATATTAAAAATACGAATTTATCTTGCTACCAGCCATAAATCTTTTTTACGATAAACCATGTTTTATGTTTTATTAATCTTCGCATTTTTATTATTTTAAAAATATATATATGTATTTTTTTTATTAATCTCAAACTTTGAAACTGTGATGGTTAAATAATATTATTGGCATAATGATTTTTTTTACCCTCCAACTTTATAAAAAAATATTTTAATCATTCATTTATTTTTCATCTTTTTAGTCGTTAAATTTGTACTTTCTTGTCAAATCACTTTAAAATAGATGAAAAATAACATTTTTTCACTTTGATGACCTGACATACACATGGAATACCACATTAATGACATATCAACATTTAATTATTTTTTAATTTTAAAAAATTTAAAAATTTTATAAAATCATTTTTTTAAAAATTCAAAATCATTAAAAAAGTATAAAAAATATTTTTAAAAAAATTAATTAAATGTTGACATATCTTTCAGGTGGCAATCCATGTATATGTCACGCTAACAAAGTTAATAAACTTTTTAGAAAATTAGTTTTGAAAGGAAGTGAGGTGAAAATTAAAATAATTTAATTAAAGTGAATAAGTTTAATAATGTGTAATTAAAGGGAAATTAGAGATGCATAAAGGGTAAGAGTATGCAAATTAATAAAAATATCCATTTTTAAAAATAATTTCTTAATTATTATACCCAATAAATTTCATTTAAGAAAAAATAATATTGCTTTTTTGTCAAACCAGAATGATTATTTATGAGACAAAAGAATCTAAATTGGGAAGATAGTAGAAATGTGTAACGGTTGAAGGACTCCATTGCAAATATCACAAAATGACTTTGACTTCATCGTGACCGTCCAATTTAAACTACACTATCAGCACACTCTAAAGTTCCCAAACTACATGTTAACATACAAAAACCAAATCCATCACCTCCTTTGGTTTCGTTTTCGCCACCCTTCCATTACTCAAACCTCCCCGGCAGGCCACCACCTATCTCCGGCGCCGGCTTTAAATAGTGAAGAAAACATCGATCCACCGCAATGACGTCGATCACTCCCTTTCTTTCTCTCGCAGTCCCCACCGGGAAGCAGCTCTCAATCTGTTCGAAACAAGTAACGCCGTGTTGTTATTCGAGAATTGGTTCGATTCCGTGTGGGAGGAACGGTTGTGTCGACGTCGGCAGCAAAGGTAATGGACGAAGGTTGTTGGTATTCGCCTGTTCGACGACGCCGTACGTACGAGGAATTGGGTCGCAAAGGGTCTCGATTGGGAATAAGACAGATGGTGGGGCAACGAAAGGTGATTTGTCTCAGGCTTTGTCGGCGATGCTTCCTTTCGTCGTCGCTGCTACTGCTGTTGCTTCTCTTGTTCAACCCTCCACTTTCACTTGGTAAGCTTCTTTCCGTTTTTTTTTCTTTTTTGGCTTTTTAATCAGTTTTTTCAATGATTGTTTTCTTTAAACTTTCTGGGTTTTCGATTTTTTTTTTGTGTGTGTAAATTCCATTGTTTTGCTTTACTCTGTACTCTGAATCTGAATCCGTTGTTGGGAAACCTCTCTTATTTTTATATAATTGAGTCCTTTTGAAGAACTACAGTTTCAATACATGAAAGCATATTATTTTGGGATAAAGCAGCATTTAGCACATGAACTTGCCAATGTTTTACACTTTAATCCTTTAGTTTGGTAGATTTTCATAATTTAGTCCCTAAATTTGGATTCTGCAGACACTCTTAGGACTTGAAAATTTTTTATTTTTTTTATAATTTCCTAATATTTTTTTGTATTTTGTAGACTTTTAAAATTCTATATAAATTTAGTATCACCCATCACACCTTTAATGCAATTCAAATTTTGGGATAAAAGTGAAAAAGTTGTCAAGTTGTGAAACTGATGTGGATAAAAAATTTGTTAGGATAGAGTTAAAGAATTATCAAGTTTAAAACTAAATGGTACTTTATCTCTATTATTTGGGTCAATTCAACTTAATGTCAAGTAGGAAAGACTCAAAAATCAAAAACCAACTCGAATCGAAATGTTTGAACAGTCAATAGAATGTAAATTTGAAAACAGAATGAAGTCTATTTTTTATTTAATATATAATTAATTTTTAATTTTTATGATATAAAAATAAACATTTTACAGTGAAATAATTTAAAAACGGTTGAAAATTGATTTTTTTAAAGTATTTATAAAAAGGATTTTAAATTTTTGTCAAATAATATTCAAAAACTATAAAATAAAGCAATGCTCATTTTGTTAAAATAAATCTAAAATAAAAAATAAAAAATAAATACGAAAAGTTGAGAACTAAATTATGAACTGTTCAAAAAATTTAAAACCCGATTGAATTAAACCGATATCACTTCTAATCTAAGTTAAATGTGAAATAATTATCAAGTTTAATAATTATAAAGGACTCAAAAAAAAATTTAGAGTCGAGAATAATTGCCTAATTCAAGTGTTCAAGATAGTTTATATATATACATTGGTTATTCATTACTATTTTTGCCCCACTTTTTGCGTTTTAAATATTAGTTCTTTTGACAGGTTTTTTTATATTATATTTTTGTCAAGTTCTCATGTTCTTTTCTTTCAAAGTTGGCTTTCGCTTTGGAACCAGAAATGCTCAATAGTTTATTAGACAATGGACAATGATTCTGGAATTAATAAATAAAACTATTATGCAGGGTATCTAAGGAATTATATGCTCCTGCTCTTGGTGGAATTATGTTGTCAATTGGAATTAAGCTTTCCTTGGATGATTTTGCACTTGCAGTGAAAAGGTATAACTGTATGTATATATATATGTATTATATATAGTTTCTAATTATGCTGCTACCAGTTCATTTTAGACGTTTTTCTCAAGTTTTTTATGTTTTTGTTTCATTACAGACCATTACCACTATCTGTTGGACTTATCGTACAGTATATGCTCAAACCGGGTCTCGGGGTTCTAATTGCAAAGGCGTTCGGCATGTCTCCAATGTTTTATGCCGGTTTTATACTCACATCGTGTGTTGCAGGGGCTCAATTGTCTAGTTATGCTAGCTTTTTAAGCAAAGGAGATGTTGCAGTGAGTATTCTTCTCACTAGCTTTACCACCATTGCATCGGTGCTCCTCACACCCCTTTTAACTTGCCTCCTCATTGGATCCGTTGTTCCAGTTGATGCAGTAATGATGTCAAAGTCAATTTTACAGGTAATGTATAGATTAAACCGATGTGCATTCTCGAGTTAGCATTTTTGTTTTATGGTGCAAAAATGTAAAATGTTAGCTCGGTTGTTCGTGTTAGGTGGTTCTTGTTCCGGTCGCTCTTGGAGTTGTGCTTAATACGTATGCAAAACCAGTAGTTACTATCCTCCAACCTGTGATGCCTTTTGTTGCTATGATCTGTACATCCTTGTGCATCGGTAGCCCTCTTGCACTGAATCAGAGTCAAATTCTATCAAAAGATGGTCTCCAATTGGTTCTTCCGATTTTGGCGTTTCACGCTGTGGCATTCGCTATCGGATATTGGATATTGAAGATTCCTTCTTTCAGGTAATTCAAACCTCCTATATTACATCCTATGTATTTAGAAGCTCCTCGAAAATTGCTTTAACCACGTCCAACGCATAACCGGTTACCGATATGGGGATACCATATTGTTATGCGCAGGCAAAGAGAAGAAGTTTGCCGAACAGTATCGTTATGCAGTGGAATGCAAAGCTCGACAATGGCAGGGCTTCTGGCAATCCAGTTCCTAGGAGGTAGCAGTCGAGCAGTTCCAGCGGCATGCTCTGTCATAGTAATGGCTATTATGGGTCTTTCACTTGCCTCTTTATGGGGCAGTGGTTACCGTCTTAGAGACTTACCGTCTTTACTTGGCCCACAAACTGGCCCTGCTGTTCAGGAGGCGCAATGAATCGAAGACTCGAAACATGTTCCTGGAACTCAGAGCTGAATCAAGCTAAAGTTCCGACACAAGACGGTCTGAAATAGGAAAAGGAATGTTGTACAATTCATAGAAGGTAAAAGGACAACTGTTCCTAGAACATATAACAGTTAGAAAAGCAGTACTTGTAACTTGAAAGTTGCTAATCTTTGTATGTATGCATGTATAGGTAAGGTATATAAATCACAAAATCTAGGTTCTCACTCTGAATGTGCATTCTTTTGTTCTCTCTCTTCCTTTCTTCCAAATTTGCACCTTGTGCGCTAGGGGTATAATTGAGTTGAGCCAAGTTTGAATGCCACTAAACTCGAGCTCAAATTAAAATTTTGACTAAAATATCTCTACTTTTTTAAGTAAGTTATATTATTTTGATGGTATTTTTACGTTTTTATTTTTATAAAAAATATAAACAATATAATAAAATTTAAACCTACTTTACTATTTCAATTAAAGTCTTATTTAACTTTTATAAATATATTTGCTTAGTAAATATATTTTATAAATATCTATTCCATATTAAACATTTTTAAATGGTTGTTATAAATTAACTCAATTAAATAATTATTAAAATATTATTATTTTACAAAATAAATTATATTATTTTAAATATATTTTTCTAACATTTTCCATCTTTCAAATTAAAAAATATAGTAAACATGATATTTTACATATAAAACTTAAGGTATGGAAGTAGAAGGTAATCTATTTTTTTGTTAAAGTTCGCAACAAGTCCTTGTACTATATCATAAAGTTCATTTTAATCCCTCTATTATTGAAAAGAGCATTGTAGTCCTTGTATGTTTGAAAAACTGACATTTTAATCATTGCATGTTAATTTGTTGTTAATAGAATAGCATAACTAATATGACATTAAATAAAATTAAAAAGTTAAATAATAATTTTGAAGAATGAGTAAAGGTAGAAAATTGATTTTGCTATTACCTAAAATTGTTTTCGGTTTTTTTGTGCACAACCGTTAAATTGTGTCATTCAATTAATGACAAACTTAACATATAAAGATTGAAATGTCAACTTTTCAGGTAGTAACTTTAACCCTAATTTTTTAAAGACATAAATCAACCATTTGTCAAATTTATTTTATTTAATGGTATTGGATTTTATCATAATAATAACATAAACAAAGAAGAAAAGAAGGAACTAAACAATAAAATTCAACACAACCGTTCGCCGTCTGTGGGAATCGAACCCACGACCACATGGTTAAAAGCCATGCGCTCTACCGGCTGAGCTAAGACGGCACACATTTAAAAGTTGAAAGTTCTGTTTTAAAATGGTATCGACCTTAGCACTTATCAATGCGATCCCAGAGTAGAGTAAAATTGCCAAACCAAACTCAACTTTTGCCCTCTCTTTGGAGGGAATTACGACGTTAGGGTCAAATACTCCCCAGTTGAAGCTGTAACTGTGTTTCATCACCTCTGGCTTCTACGGGATACATTATGTTATAGCATTCATACATTTATATTAAGATATTATTTTTGGATTATCATTCTATACACCCGTCGGTGGAATACAAAAATTCCACAAGTAGGTTTAGATTGATGTAATCTATTTTCAATGTATAATAAGATAATAATTAAATAATTAAAAACAGATATTTAACATCATCTTATATCCGCTTGTGGAGTATAAAATAATTATCTGTGATTTTTATATGAAATTTTATCATTTCTCACCAATACAACAAAAAATATATATATTGATTTCTTAAATTTTTGAATATTTTTTTTTTCATTTCCGGGTTCTTATTTTCCCATCGCCCATTTGTATTTGTTATGTTAGTGTTAAAATAATTTGTTATTTTTATAATATTCAATTTATAATAATAAATAATTAAATAATAGAATAATAACTTTTTTTATATGTATACTGTAGCGGATTGCGGAGCACATATATAAGAGCTTTAACTGGATTGTCAAAACTAATCCATTAAATTTAAAATTTGTGATTTTATGAATCATTATTTCTCTGAATTACTATATTTCCTTCCCTTGTTTTCAACCCTATAGAGAAAACGTTTTTTTCGAATTTAGTGGATATACAAATAATATATCAATTTGAAGTGATCTAAAAAAATCCTATGTTTGTATAAGAAAATGTACGAAAATAAATCAAGACATATTTTTAGAATTCGAAATTCAAAATACTTTTTTGAAGTATGGTACAATTATGACAAGAATCGAAACGCTTTTTATATAACATAACATGTACAACTCAATAACTAATTGGTTTAATAAATCCTTAAAACAAATACAAAGCGCTAACAATTAATACGATGCTTGTTACATAATTTTGAGATAGAACTCGCATTGATTTTAAATCTTTAATTGGTACATAATTCTGAGTTTAAACCTTAAACAAACTACTATCTTATTTTTTTATGTTAAATTCTATTATTAATTCATGTACTTTAGAAAAATTGTAAATTTAGTCCATATTTTTTAATTTGATCAATGTTATTGTTCTTATACTTTTCAATTTGATCAATTTTAGTCTTGTATTTTTCAAATTTTAAAATTTTAGTCCTGGCCCAAATAATTAAATACTATTGATTAAATCTAATTATTTGATTAAATCCAATTACTAATCATGTACTATGTGCATAGTTGAAAATTAGTCCATATTCTCCAATTGGATAATTACACATAAATATTGAAATAACAAACTGATAAGGCATTACACATGATAATATGCCTACCAATTAGATTAGAAATACAAAAACTTGAACTTAATAAATTTTTAGTAGTACATGGACTAAATCCATAACTTTTGCAAACTATAGAGATTAATAGCAAATTTAAATTTAAAGTGTAACAAGTCCAATTCGAACTATCACAAACAGACTATCCAAGCAATCACTAACTAGAATCAAATTATTACAGACTAAAAATTGGTATAATCTAAACTAAAGCCAACAAATTGAAACTAAGTGAACTAAAACTCGCACACATAATGAGACTTAATCATCTACATATACCATATTCATACTAAAAAACAGCTAAAAACTTTATTCATACTAAAAAACAATTGAATACCATTAATTCAACCAAATAAAAATATATAAAAACTATTTCTAGTTTATTGTCACCAAACTTTTAAATGAAAAAACAAAAACACCAAATTAATTCATCTAAGCAGCTCCCGCACCCTTGCCCTTCTTCTTATGCATTTTCTTCATATAGAACTCCAATTCTTTACCTTCCAATATGTACCTAAACATATAAATTATAGTAAATTAAATATAATATTTTGTAATAAAATTGCATGTCAAATGGCATGCAAGCATCTTTTTACACATGCATGCTAAATATATATATATATATATATATATTAATTTTTGATGTATTTGAAAGTCCTTTGATGGAGGATAGCTTAAGAAAAACTGGAAGAATCCATAATCATCTAAAAGACACTTAAAATATATGTCAAACACAGATATTTCAAACAAATAAAAATGTTGAAATAACATAAAGATTAGTAATAACTTGTGTTGCTCTATCTATTCACTTCCTTTAAATATGACCCTCCAAATACAAAACTTGAACATGTCATATGCATAATTATACACGACTCTCGCATGCAAATCCCAATAAGAAACAGATTAGAAACCAAAACTTACCCATCAGCTCTGCCACATTGACCAGGCCTGGAAGATATGCATGCCAACAATCTACCACCACCAAATTGTTCTTCAACGTGAGGATCAAGTTTGCGATCTTTTTGGCGCTTCTCAAGCTTCCTTGCTACATGCTTACTCCTCTTGGTTTCCTCGGCAGCCCCTTCTGGTTCCTGTCAGTTTTTTTATGCAGAAACAATAAATATCAACTCAAAGCTAAACCCAATCATCAAAACCTACGTTACTTTAACTCGAGTATGAGTATCTTATATATGTATGTATCTAATATGAGCATGTTCAATTTCATTTCTTAAGCTTTTTTATTATGTAGCAACATAGTTTGAAAGTGACCTTCAATTTTCAGTAAGGGAAAGCTAATTTATAAACTTTCTACCTCAGTAGCTTCCTTCTTAGAGGCCATCTTCTTCTTCCTCCCAATGTCAATGCCGTAGTGCTGAAGGTACCATTGCTTAAACGGAGCCGCATCAACTTGAATAATGGCACTCTTTACCAGAGTCTGTGTGCGAACAAGCTCATTGTTCGAGGCGTTATATACGACATCGAGAATACGAGTCTTACGGGTTACGGATTCACTACCCCATGAATAGTTGCCTGTATCCAATCTCAACGCTCTCCACTTCACGTTGCCTCCTCTAACAAGGATTCTCCTGACGGTTTTGTTGCTTGATAGCTTTGTATTTCCTGGCTGGCGGCCGAGTTCATACCTGTCGCCGAGAAAAACTGAAATCATCAATAAAGAAAACCGGGAATTCAGTGCATCTATATTCCCAAAAGTACTCATCCATAAAGTACTGCCCAAGTACCTCAAATAACAGGCATCTTTGTAGTTGAATGATTAATATTTGGAGAAATAAAACAAAAAAAATAATAAAGAATATAATGGAGAAGAGAAATAAATTTTGTATGGAAAAATTCTTTCAAATAATCTTTTATTTCAAGCACACAAAGTTAATAATTCTTCATCACATACAACTCTTTATATAGGAGTTGTAAGTGACTATTCATCTATATCACTATATGCTAGGAGTTGTGACTATTCATGCATGTGTGTATCTTTTCATATTCAAGCCTCTTAACTTTTCATCTTCAAGTCTCTTCACTATTCATATTCAAGTTTTTTCACTTTTCATATTCAAGTCTCTTCACTCTTCTAACTTTTCATAATTTATTTGTGCAAGGTTAATTTAATTATGTGCCAACAATGCCTCCCTTAAATTAAACTTGCTTTGAACTCCCAACCTTTCAACATTTTTCTTGAAGACTTGTCCACTTAGAGGCTTTGTGAAGATATCAGCCATCTGATCTTCCGTCTTGCAATATTCAACTTGAACATCACCATTATTCACTAGTTCCCTCAAGAAGTGATATCGAATAAGAATGTGTTTTGTCCTTCTATGAAGAACTGGATCTTTTGTGACCGAAATAGTAGAACTATTGTCACAAAACAAAATTGTTGACTTGCTTTGCTTCTGCTTAAGACTTTCCAAAATTCCACGTAACCAAATCAATTGACATCCTGCATAAGATGCAGCGATATATTCAGCTTCTGTAGTCGAAAGCGCCACAATTGATTGTTTCTTTGAACTCCATGAAACTGCACCACTACCAAGGTGAAAAACATAACCAGAAGTGCTTCTGCTATCATCAATGCTTCCTGTTAAATCACTATCCGTATAACCAATGAGATCAACTAATGTATTAGCTTTATAGAAAATTCCATAATCAATGGTTCCCTTCACATATCTTAATATTCTCTTGGCAGCCTCCCAGTGATTGGAGTAAGGTTTCTCCATGAATCTACTTACCAAGCTAACAGCATACACGATATCAGGCCTTGTCGAAGTCAGATACATCAACTTCCCAACCAAACTTCTGAATATGGTGGAATTGACAAGCTTTCCTTCACCCTCTTTAAATAACTTCAGACCTGTAATGCATGGAGTAGAGACTGGATTCGCATTTTCCATCATGAATTTTTTTAGAACTTCCTTTGCGTAGCTCTCTTGTGAAATAAAAATTCCTTTCTCGGATTGATGAACTTCAATGCCAAGAAAATGATGAAGTTCTCCCAAATCTGTCATCTTAAATTCTGCCATCATTGAGTGCTGAAATTCTTTCAACATCTTCACATCATTTCTTGTGAAAATAAGATCATCAACGTAGAGACTTACAACCATGAATCTTCCTTGATAATTGCCTTTAATGTAGAGAGTATGCTCATATGGAGATTTCTGGAATCCACACTTCTGAAAATAAGAATCGATGCGGCTGTACCATGCTCTGGGTGATTGCTTCAACCCGTACAAAGCTTTCTTCAACTTGTAAACTTTTTCTTCTTTTCCTTTTTTGACAAACCCTGGTGGTTGATCAACATAGACTTCTTCTTTGAGAACACCATTCAAAAACGCAGATTTTACGTCCATTTGGAACATTTTCCAATTGTTTTGGGCAGCAAGAGAAATAAGTAACCGAACTGTCTCAAGTCTTGAAACTGGAGCAAATACCTCTGTAAAATCTTCTCCTTCCTTTTGCTTGTATCCTTTTGCAACCACTCTTGCCTTGTACTTGTTGATAGAGCCATTCGGATTCATCTTTGTCTTGTACACCCATTTGACTCCAATTGAATTCTTGTGCAGTGGTAAATCTGTGAGTTCCCATGTATCATTGTTTTCAATTGAGCAAATCTCTTCTTTCATGGCTTTCCTCCATATTTCTTCTTGATATGCATCATCAAAAGAAATTGGATCTTCTCCTGCAAAGAAGGCAAAGAATACAGCATCATTTTGCACAACTTCATCCGTTACATCATATAACTCTTGGATGCTTCTCGTTTTTCGGATCGGGCTGGATGAAGAAGAATTTGATGAAGAACTTGGGGAAGCAGGAGGATTTTCTACTTGAGCATCATCTTCAGCATTCTCAATTACTGCCTCTTCTTCTTTTTCAAGTTCAAAAGGAAAAATTGGCAAATTTTCCTTTTCAACTTCCATATCTTCAAACATGGAATTTTCATCAAACCGAACATCTCGGCTTATCACAATCTTCTTTGTCACCGGATTGTACAACTTGTATGCCTTACTTCTTTCACTATAGCCAATGAAAATGCATTTCTCTGACTTGTCATCCAACTTGCTTCTCATTGCATCTGGAATATGAGAGTAGGCAACACTCCCAAATACTCTAAGATGACTAACACTAGGCTTTATACCATACCACGCCTCATGTGGTGTGCAATTCTCCAAGCTTCTTGTCGGTGATCTGTTTATAAGATAAACTGCACAGGAAACAACTTCAGCCCAAAATCTTCTTGATAACCTCTTCTTCTTAAGAAGACATCTAGCCATTTCCATAATTGTTCTGTTCTTTCTTTCACACACACCATTTTGCTGAGGTGTATGGCGGACTGTCATTTCATGCCGGATGCCACTATCTCAGTAATATTTCTCAAATTCTTTTGAAAAATATTCACCTCCACGATCTGTACGCAAGGTGTTAATTTTCAGCCCAGTAAAGTTCTCCACTTCTGCCTTGAAATCTTTGAATCTCTGAAAAGCCTCTGATTTTTCTTTGACACAATACACCCATAACTTTCTTGAGTAATCATCAATGAAAGAGATAAAGTAACGATTACCTCCTAAAGATGAAACTGTCATTGGACCACAAAGATCTGAGTGAATAAGTTGCAATGGTCTTCTTGCTTTCCACGAGGATTGAGAAGGAAAAGCAATTTTGTGTTGCTTTCCAAGTTGACATGCTTCACAAACATCATCAAGCCGATCGATTTTTGGTAAACCTCTAACCATCATCTTCCTTGAAAGCATCTCCAAATTTCCATAGTTTAAATATCCATATCTATCATGCCATAACTTTGAAATTCCTTTATGAGCACCAATAAAACAAGACATATTCTGATTTTGAAGGGTAAGAGAGAAAAGATTATTTGATGCCACTCCAACTCTAGCAACAACCTGATTTTTCTTTGATAAATAGCAAGCCATGTCTCGGAAATGAATATCATACCCCTTCTTCAAGAGATGCCCAACGCTAAGCAGATTATTTTTAAGACCAGGAACAAAATAAACTTCAGACATTTTCTCTACCCTTCCTTGCTTTGTTTTGAACTCCAACTCACCAACACCGCTAACTTTGTAAGCTTTGCCATCTCCTACTTTTACTTCTCCACAATCAGATTCAAAGAACTTCGAAAATAAATTTTTGTTACCTGTCATATGCTTGCTAGCACCACTGTCTATGTACCAGACATTATCAATCTCTCCACCATGAGATACGAGCAACAAAGTTTCTTGCTTTTGCTCTTGATTATTTTGTACTATATTAGCTTCATTTTTCTCTTCTTTTTTATACCAGCATTCACTTGCCAAATGACTAGGTTTGCGACAATTATAACATTCAAAATAGCCACGACCTCTTCCTCTTTGATTTCCACGTCCACGTCCTCTTTGTGATCCTCTAAAATTTTGACTTTGGTTGGCTTCTTTCCATCCATTCTCCGTGCTTACATATTCACCTCTTTCACGAGAATTTGAGCCTCTTCCTCTAAAATTTCTTCCTCTTCCACGACCACGATCTCTCCCTCTTTGATTTTTAAAATCTCCCTTCTTCTCATTTAGAGACAACTTTGACTGGAGTGCTTGATCTAGATCTACTTCCTCTTTCTTCTTGTTTAATCTTTCTTCATGGGCTTGCAACGAACCTGTGAGTTCATCAATAGTCATGGTACTCAAGTCCTTTGATTCTTCAATGGCAACCACAATGTAGTCAAATCTGGAATCTAAAGAACGGAGGATTTTCTCAACACCACGAATATCATCCATAGTTTCACCATTTCTTTTTAATTGATTGACTATGGACAAAACCCGTGAACAGTAATCAGAAACTGATTCTAACTCTGTTTTTTGCAATCTTTCAAACTCTCCTCGAAGAGTTTGCAACCGAACTCTTTTCACCTTTTCATCTCCTTTGAATGAATTTTGTAAAAATTCCCATGCTTGTTTTGCCGTGGTGGCACAAGCTATTTTTTCCCAAGCCGCTTCATATGATTGAACTCCTTGATATATCCAAAATAAGGCTTGCTGATTTTTCTTCCTTGATTTTCTTAGACTCTCTTTTTGAACTTGTGTTAATCCTTCCTCCTCTTCAGCCTCAACTTCATTATAACCTTTTTCAACAATCTCCCAAACTTCTAGAGATCCAAGAAGAGCCTTCATTTGGATACTCCATTTGCCATAATTTTCTTTGGTTAATTGGGGAACAGAAGAAAGAGGAATAGAATTGTTCATTTCGATCGAACAAGGCTCTGATACCAATTTGTAGTTGAATGATTAATATTTGGAGAAATAAAACAAAAAAATGATAAAGAATATAATGGAGAAGAGAAATAAATTTTGTATAGAAAAATTCTTTCAAATAATCTTTTATTTCAAGCACACAAAGTTAATAATTCTTCATCACATACAACTCTTTATATAGGAGTTGTAAGTGACTATTCATCTATATCACTATATGCTAGGAGTTGTGACTATTCATGCATGTGGGTATCTTTTCATATTCAAGCCTCTTAACTTTTCATCTTCAAGTCTCTTCACTATTCATATTCAAGTTTTTTCACTTTTCATATTCAAGTCTCTTCACTCTTCTAACTTTTCATAATTTATTTGTGCAAGGTTAATTTAATTATGTGCCAACAATCTTGGCCCTCGAATCTTATGTTATTTGGACTCGAAATAAGTGTCAGATGCGAGTTTTTCCATGGATTTGGAAGGTCATATCCTTATTTCCGTGTCCAGGTGTAACATTAGACACCGATATCACACAGACATAACTCAAGAAACATAAAGCATCGGAGAAATAAAACTTGAATCATCTAAGCATAAGATTTCAAACATAAAACCATACGTGAAGACCACAGCAACATCCAAATTAAACATATCAATCTTCCATGAATATATATACATGATTGAATTAAGATCCATGCATATACATATATAAGTATGTATATTATACATATATGCGTGTCATGTAGGTATTACATGATTTGAATCTTCCATAATCCATACATATAAACGTATTGACTCAAGAATGGTTAATTTGTCAGATTTAATCATAAATCATAAAATCAAATGTCATGCTTCAAAAAGAGGCACCTTTGCTAAATCCCACTCTATTTCTACCATCAATGATAATTGATCAACAATTTTTTTAACAGATCCATTGTTTAAGGAAAAGGAATCCCAACGCATTATTCATCAGCAGATTTACCAAAACAAAAACAAAAACGTAGAAAAATGGGCACAAAATGGAAAATTACTTTCGTTTCTTCCTCCAAGCCTTCTGCTTGCCACCGGTGGAACGTCTCTTGTGCATAGAATCCCGGGAAATACCTGAGAAAAGAAAAACAGCATAAAGAGTGTTTGGAGGGTGAGAAAATGGAGGTATCAAGAAAATTACCCATGATGACAGAACGGCTTAAGGGACGGGTTCTGCTTCACTCTTTGGTTTCACTCTCCCAGGCGCTACCAAACCTCTACCTTTGTTTTTATATTGAGAGGCTAGCTGCTAATCGCCTACAAATTCGGTATATTTTGAACAATTTTTTTTTTCTAAATTTGATTTAAATTACTATTTAATTATAAAATCTATTTTAATTTAAATTTAATTTTTTTAAATATCTATTTATTTTATTTGTTTAAATTTATTATTAATATGGATATTTAAATTATAAAATAAAAAATTTAATATTTTAACCTTTTTAAATATTTAGTGAATTTTCAAATTAAAAATATAAAAAATAATTGAATTTCAAATTATGTTAAAAATGTTTTATCTTAACACTTAAATTTAAAATAAAAAAGGTTTCATTAAAAAATTTATCTTAAAATAAAAAATAATTTAAAAGTAAATTTTTATTTATCTAATTAACATAAAATAAGAACATTTTTATTTATTTATTCATTTAAAATTAATTTTTTTAAAAGAAATAACCTTTAACATTTTAAAATTTTACTTTAAAAATTATATCTACTTCATCTTTAAATATTTAGTAAAATTTCAAATTAAAAAATAAAAATTCAAATTAAATTTAAAAGTAAAATATATATATTGAGATAATCTGTAATCATTATCTCTATGATTATATGTATTATATTATATAAATAATTTATATTCATTAGCTTTATTGTAACTCTTCCTTTGTCTTGTTTTTTCGACTAAAATACCAATAAATATTGTTTCTATCGATAGAAAGATTTTTTTAAAGATTTTTTTTATATTAGTTAAAAAAATTTTTTCTTTTAAATTTTATGTTGTTAGTTAAAAAAAAAGTAACTTCACATTGTTTAATAACAAGCTAATATATATCACATTGCTTAAGAAAACAAAAGATTTTGAGGTCTATAACCTATTGTGATAAAAAGCACTTCTAATTAAAAGCATTTTACTTAAATCACTCAACTCCCATAAATATTTAAAAATTCGACCTATTTTCATAATTAAAAAAACGGCATTTATTAGCATTTTAGTTTGTTTTTTTCAATTAGTTCTGTTCACTATTACTTTTACTACTTTATTTTTTTTGTTAACATTTGGTGTTTTACTTTTTTCTAATTAATATTAAGTTTTTTTTTATAAATTTAAGGTATTCTCAAACCTTATGTATTGGCCTAATGATTAGGATATTTACCGTCCTAGATGTGACTTGGATTTAAGCCGCACTAGTCGCATTGTTGTTAAGGCTCTAACCTCCTCTTGTAATTCACCAAAAAAAAAATTTAAAGTACTCTTTCCTAGATCTGTCCATGAGTCGAGCCACTTAGTCCAGCCCAAAGGCCCGTTCGAAAAGTGAGAGGGTTTGGGTAAAAATATAGGTCTGAAAAATGGGCTTGGACAAAAAAATTAGGTCCATTTAAAAAATGAGTCTAGCCTCGAATAAGGCTTTATTGGCCCAGCCCAAAAATGAAAAAAAAAATTGTTGCTTTTTTTACTTTTTTTTGCTATTTTTTATTATTTTCTTGCTATTTTTTCTCTATTTTGCTACCATTTCACAATTATGTTATTACTATTTTGTTATTATTATTTAGATATTGTATAACTCTAGTTTTATTGTTAATTTTGTTACTATTTTTCACATTTGCTTATTAAATTACATTTATCTTAGTGTTATTTAAGTATACATATTTTTTAATTTATTTTCAATTTGTTGGGAAATATTTATTTTAATGTTTTTTTTATTTTTGATATATTATATATATTTTTTAAATTATATAAAAATAATATAAAAATTAATATGAGCAGGCTGGGTCAGGCTTGGGTTTTAATATTTTATTCGGGTTAGGCTTGGGCAAAAATTTAGGCCCATTTTTTGAGTTCAAGCCTAGGAAACGCGCCTAAAATTTTTCCCAAACCCGGCCCGACCCATGGACACCTCTACTTTCTCCATTTTCTCTTCAAAAATTCATTGTGATTTTTATGTGTCACTTTATGAAGTAATCGAAATTGAATTGTTGTCATATATATTTACCTTGTAATAATATATATAGTATGGTTTTTACACACATTTCGCATTGGGTTAATTATTTATTTCTTAACTAATTATGGTGTAAAAACTTAAAGGCTACAATTTGCTCAAAGTTTTTCTACTTTTCGTATATTTAGAATTTAATCTCCATACTTTTATTTTCAAAATTTTTGTCTCTCTATTTTTCGAATTTAAAAATTTAGGTTAATTTGTTAACACTATTAGAATTCTTTTGTTTTAGTGTGACATTTTGAAAAATAAAATAAAATAAACTTTATATTCATGTAACAAAAAAATAACATTGTAACGAACTTGAAATTAGTAAAGAATTTTAATGGTGCTAATATTTCTTAAAAAATTCACATAATCATTTTAATTTGAATAAAGTATTTAGACTGACTAATGGTATTACAAAAGTTAAGGTATCAATTTATGTCAAATTTAAAATATATAAATTAAATTTCTAATTTAAGTGAAATATAGGAATCAAATTGAAATTTAATCATTCTTATAATCTAAAAGTTGGAATTGAAATTTACCCATAAAATTCTCCTTGGAAAAAAAAAAGAACGAAAAAGAATTGGACAGGTGTCCATTGTAAATGTAGTTTTATAGATATACATATGTAGGTATATATGATATGATGTCCCTGCAAAATATATATGATATGATGATCTATGAACAAAAGCGAGGATCGATATTAGTGATCTATGAACAAAATATATACACTATAAATAACTCTGTTTTATGCATTGTTGCAGGCTAACAAAAAGATGAACAAAGGCAAAAGAATGACAATATAAAGCTCTGGAAAAGGAAATAAAAAAATCAAGTTATAACTTACAGTGTTCCAGATGTAGTATTGTTTGGAATGTTCTGCAAAAACACGGACCGAGTTGATGGATCTGTCAAAAATTGACCGAGTATAGCTATGGTGGTCGTGTTACTGCCCAACTTCTCAATCTCTCTAGAGATCATACATGATACATGTATGGTTAGCCTCCATAACCACCATGATATCTCCACCTAAGATTGGTGAAAGTGTGATAATACTCTAGAACGACATATTTTATGTGCTAATTGCATAATTATTTTGAGTATGATCCTACTAATTTGGGTTATTTTATGATCTTTTATCTTTTAGGGACTTAATTGAAGGCAGAAGTAAATTTAAGGGAAAAAAAGCATGAATTTGGAGATGAAGTTGGCCAACATGCCAAGTAAGAGAGAAGTGGCGCCAAAAAATGCAAGCATGGACGACATAAGGGCTACAATGCAAAAGAAGATATTTTATAGTACAAGACTCTATTTTAGTTTCAATTATATTAGGATAATTATTAAGGATTTTTATTTAGATTTAATTTTAGGATTTATTTTCATTTATCTTTATTTATCTTTATTTATTTGTATTTATCTTTTAGTATTTAATTAGGAATAGGTTTTCTAGTACTATAAATAGGGGATGGAGTGGCATATATTCGACATTTTTTTTTTGAAAACACTCCCTCTCCCAAAAACTCTGTCTTTTGTTCTCTCTATATTTTCTTCAATAAAAATCTCATTTCTATTATATTTATTTCTTTTCCAAAAATCATGAGCCACTAAACTAATCTAGCTGAAGGTTGTCGAAATTCCCTAAAAAGGTTCATGAGGCTTAGAATTCGCACTTAGCTTTCTCCACAGGATATTCATCGCTTCTCCGTATTACGAGGCTGACGCTTTCGTCCATGTCCCTTAATAGGTGATCTTTTCAACTTGTGCAAAGAACGGCCGCTTTGTACGTTTTGGGAAAGTTGCATAGTCGGTTCGTTGGCTTTATGCGTCAGAGTTTGGCAAATCCAAGAGACAAAAAGGCGTGGTATTCGCCATTGGAAAGTTATGACCTAGCAGAAGATAGTCCCACAGAAGCGATTATTGGCTAGAGTTAGGTTCCTCCAAATCTTAAGTCTAATTCTTGGAGCTGGTGGTCGTAGACGTCCTCTTCCATTATAACTGGCTTATCCTGCTTTAGAAGGGTTACTTAAAAGCCAATGATTGAACCCAAGTCGGATCAAGACAACCGAAGGCTGGAATCTCGCCACATAAGAAAGTCCCTCTTTTCCCAAAATCTGTTTATTTTTATATTCTCCATTTTAATTTTCGCAATTTATTTAATTTCGCAATTTCAATTTAACTCTAAATTTTGTTTTTACTTTATTTCTAAATTCTTAATTCTGTTTTTTATTTTTATTTTTCAGGAACGCTGGTTTTCTTGGCCAAGAAATTGTCCAGGATTTCAAGAAACGAGCATTTGTACAATCCGGTCCCTAAGGATTCGACCCTACTTCCCATTTACTGTTATTTTTACTATTTTACAGGGAGTAGGATATTAAGCTCTCAACGATCGCATCAAATTTTGGCGCCTTTGTCGGGGACCGGTAACGTACTAATATTGTTTTTTGTTTCTTATGACCAGATCTGCTCCAGGTACTCTTGCGTTTGACTCAGAGATTGAAAAGACTGCGAGAGCTAATCGCAAGGAAACAAAGCTAAGGAAAAAGCAGTCAGCGGTAGTTGGGACTCAAAGTAATCCACCGCAAAAAAATCAGAATCGACAACGAAGCAGAGTCTAGGGTTAATGAAAACCTTATTCAAACTTTTGAAGGCAAAAAAGTAGAAGTTGATTCCCCAGAAGAAGTACTTAACGCTAGGGTTGACGAAAACCCTGATCTAGCACCTCATTTTATGGCTCAAACAATTCGGCAACTGGCTGAGGCTCCAGTAGAACAGCCGCCACTATGCATCGCATATCCTACTATGGATATCGATTTTGAATTAAAGTTAGGCTTAATCTAACTACTGCAAACTTTTCGTGGGTTGCAAAACGAAAATCCCCACAAGCACTTGAAAGAATTTCATATGGTTTGCCTTAGTATGAAACCTCAGGGGGTAATTGAGGATCAAATTAAATTGAGCGCTCTCCCTTTTTCACTAGCAGATTCAGCTAGGGAATGGCTATTTTAGTTACCTCTTGGATCTATTACAACTTGGGCTGATCTTTCTCATTTATTTCTCAATAGTTTTTTTCCAACATCACGAGCAGCTGAGTTACGAAGAGAGATCGTTGGAATAAGGCAAAAAGAAGCAGAGTCTCTTTATGATTATTGGAAACGATTTAAGAAGTTGTGTGCAAGTTGCCCACAACATAGTATAATAGAGCAATCTCTCCTCCAATACTTTTACGAAGGCCTGAAACCCATGCAGATGAATATGGTAGACGCCGCCAGTGGAGGAGCGTTGGTCAACATGACTCCACAACAAGCAAGAGACTTAATCTCCACGATGGCTGCAAATTCTCAGCAATTTCGAGCCAATCCTAAACCCCCTAAAAGGGTTCCCCAGCTAAGTAATTCAACCTTAGAGGATAAAGTTGATTGACTTACTAATATGATGAATTCTCTTATTGCAGAAAAAGCAAAAACAGCCCGGTTATGCGGAATATATGCTATCTCTAAACATACAACAGATGCATGCCCTAGTCTATATGATGATACTATGGCTCATTTGGATGCTGTGGGAAACTTCCCTGGACCACCACAAAGGCGATATGACCCCTACGCTAATACCTACAATCCAGGATGGAGGGACCATCCTAACTTGAGTTTGGGGCCAACCCATGGTATAATCAACCATACCAAAATCAGTTTTCACAACAGCCACGAGATTCAGGTACTTCTCTAGAAAATATTGTCAATAAATTAGCAGCTAATGTCCTTGATTTCTAACAGCAAACTCTTAATTTCCAAAAAGAAACAAAGACATCTATAAGAGAGTTGACCATATCAATTGAGAAATTGAACTCTCAAGGGAAGCTGCCGTCACAAACAGAACCTAATCCAAGACAACAAGCAAATGCAGTGACGTTGCAAAGTGGAAAGGTACTGGAACCAATTATTGACAAAAATATTGGCCAAGATTCTGCCCAAGAAAAGCCCGAGAATGATGAACAGGTCCAAGTGAAACCCCCATTTCCGAAAATTCAACCTCCATTCCCAGGACGATTAAATCAGTACCAAAAGGGTAAAAAAGACAAGGAGATCCTCGAAACATTCAGAAATGTCGAGATCAATTTACCACTGTTGGATGCCATCAGACAAGTTTTGCGGTATGCCAAGTTCCTTAAAGAACTCTGCACTAACAAACGAAAATTAACAGGTAATGAAAAGGTAAGTGTTGGTGAGAATGTATCTGCAGTTTTACAGCGGAAAATGCCAGCGAAATGTAAAGATAGGGGCATGTTTGCAATACCATGCAAAATAGGCCATTTAGGAATTAAGAAGGCTATATGTGATTTAGAGGCCTTCATAAATGTCATGTCTTTTTCTATTTATGAATCACTTAACGCGGGTTTTTTGACAAAAATAGGTGTTATCATTCAGTTGGCAGACAGGTCCATTGTGCATCCCGAATGAGTCTTCGAAAACGTATTAGTGAAAATCAACGGACTTATCTTCTATGCAGATTTTTATGTGATAAAAATGGAAGAGGATAAAGCTCCTGGTCTTTAGACATCTTGTTGGGGAGACCTTTCCTTAGTACTGCAAATACTAAGATTGACGTAGGAAACAGAACCCTCACGATGGAGTTTGACGAAGAAATCGTGAAGTTTAACGTTTATGGCACTATTAGTCACCCAAGTGAAGTCTTGGACGTAAAACGCGTTGATATAATTGACTCATCAATAGAAAAAACTTTTGAGTCATCTTATGGAAATAAATCCAAAATGATGTTTGATGATTTTTTTGTTAATAAATTATTGGCTCCTATGGATACTAAACTTCTACCTTCTGTTGTACAGGCACCAGATCTGGAATTAAAACCACTTTTTGAGCATCTCAAATACACATTTCTGGAAAATGATAGGACCATACACGACTTAAAAGGGATTAACCCCTTGATGGGCACACATAAGATTTTCTTGGAGAAAAAAACAAAACCAAAGAAAGAGGCACAAGGACGATTGAACCCAAATATGGTGGATGTAGCAGAAAAGGAGAATTCCCAAGCTCATACAAATGAAAAAATTCAGTTGGAACAGCTCCAATATTAGTTACGACGTCAAGCTAGCGACGTTAAACAAGCACTTGTTGGGAGGCAACCCAACCTTTATTTTTTTTACTTTTCTTAATTTTATTGTTTATTATTTTATTTCATTTTATTTTATTAGTATTTTTATTTTATTTTACTTTATTTTATTATTTATTATTTTATTTTTGGATATTAATAAATTTCTCTTCTTTTATCTAGGTACATCAGCGTGAAAATAGGGAGAAAAAGTAGAAAACTAAAAAAATTGGCATGAAACAACCCTTATCCTATCCCTATTCTAACTAGGAATAGCGCATTCTTGCCCCTAACTACCCACAACCTGCAACCAAACATCAACCCTTCAGCCAAACACTTCACCTATACACCCCAAAACCCTAAAAACTTATCTCATTTTTCACCCAAAACCCCACCAGCCGCCACACCTTCCTTCTACCCCCTCTACCGCCGATTTCTCCAACACCATGGTGAGAACCCGAAGCCGAGCTGCCGCCGAACCATCATTCACCATGAACAGTCGCCGGCGTCAATTCCTGGCGACCCAACACGTCAATTTAGCCGACAAACGCTTTCCCCTCATTCCTCTCCTCCACGCGACAACAAACCTTCTCCTACTTGGATCTTTACATAAACGATAGTGATGACATGGGGAGTGTTCTAAACTCTTTCTTTTCATCATATTTATTAATATTATTTTTCACATCGAGGATAATGTGTTTTAAGTAGGGGGAGGCGTTCCTCATTATTTCTGTCATTTTATCTGCTATGTTACTGTTGCTACTGCCTTATGCTCGTTTTTGTCCATATTTATTTTTTTAAGAATATTTTACCTCTTTTCATGCCCAAGAATTTGACTATGACTTGACCACTGTTTGACCTCCATGCATGATTCTTAACTACTGAGTTAATTATGATTTTGCTTGATAGATTTCATCTCCACTGTTTTATTTCTTTTAGTTAAAATAATTATGATTAATAGAGTTAATCCTAATTTGCTTTCAGTAAGTTTGATTAAGTCTAAATGAAAAAAGGGCACTTAATACAATTGCATGCTTAAAATATGTTCATGACTATTAAGGCGGTTGCTGAAACTTATTTTTAACACTTGATTGTTGATCCTAAGTCCTCCAAAAATTAAAATTTCGTTTAATAATAATAATGTTTCTGTGGTTATGAGTGCAGCTTAAGATGTGAGTAGCTGAGTAACCGGGGTAGGGTGCTTGGGTTGTCATCCTATTTCGCGTCAAAAGGTTGTGTGACGTGTTAGGTAAAACTGTAACAGCCTAATTTTCAGTGGTGTCGGAACAGTGATTCGAGATCACTAAATCCGAAAAATGAGTAGGAAATATTATTAATTTAGAGAGTATAAATTAAATATGAAGTTAGAAAAAATTTTGAAATAGTGAATAGTGTACTAAAAATAAATATTAAAATAATTAGAATCGAAAACGAGGTATCGAGACCTCGGGAATTTTAAATCGAGCCATAAATATTTTTATAAATATTTATGGAGTGTTAATATGTTAGTATTAAAGTTTCGTCAAGAAATTTTAAAGTTCTGATAGTTAATTGAACAAAAAGGACTAAATTGTATCAAATGCAAAATTGTGGGAAATGATTAAATAGCTTAATTGATAAAAGAAAGAGGGTTTAAAAGGAAAATAGACCCAAGATATATTTGGGCTGGACGGCAAGGGCATGAAATCAGCAAGAAAATAAGGAGAATTAAGGGCAAAATTGGAAAATTGCAAAATTTACTTAATAAAGCTAGGACTAAAGTGGAATTATCTAGATTTCTCTTTATTTTTCTGCATTATAATCAGAAAAAAGCCATGGAGGAGTTCAATTAAGCTAGTTTTTCATATTTTTACTCCAATTAAGTTCAATTATTTATTATTTCTTGAAATTTTTGTATTTTTGTGACTTTTACAACTACGTCCACTTGTTGAATTCATTAGTTTTTGATTCTATGAAAGAAATTGAAAGTTTCTATACATATGTGCTGGAAGTATATGATTATTTGGCATGGAATTAGAGCTTTAAATTATTCATATGTTGATTTTATTGTAAGAATTGAATAGAAAGTGAATGTTTGGGACCTAATTGTAAAAGAGTTTGAAGTTAGAGTTTTATGCGGAAATTCTGAATTTCAATAGTTATGAAATAACTTATAATGTTTAGGAAAATTATTAATTGAGAAAATTATCTTAATTGAGGGGTTAATTGAGCAAGGACTGAATTGTATGAATTGTGAAATTTGGGGCAAAATTGAAATCAATATTTTGCACTAAAACTGTTTTGGACAGCAGCAGTAGTCTAACTTTGAAAAATCACCAAAAATTTTATAAATGGAATTAGAGGATAAATAAAATATGAAGTTAAAGCTTATTGAGTCTAGTTTCTTATAGAAGAAATAATGTAAGCAATGGAATTGTAAATCATGAGATATGATAAATTTTGTGAGACAAGATCAGAATGATTTTGTGTTCCTCTGTTCTGA
The DNA here is from genome assembly GCF_007990345.1 of Gossypium hirsutum. Taxonomy (NCBI): domain Eukaryota; kingdom Viridiplantae; phylum Streptophyta; class Magnoliopsida; order Malvales; family Malvaceae; genus Gossypium; species Gossypium hirsutum. Next base: position 6,753,327 of record NC_053431.1, on the reverse strand, counting down.
CTTTGTAAAATCATAAAAAATTGGATAAAAATAATTAGGGTCTTAAATTTATATTTTTAGAATCCTGAATGAGTCTATTTTTAATACAAACAAACGGGAACATCATTTGAATCCTGTACGAGGAGATAATTAATTTTTAGTGAAGAAGGGTCGGAACTGTCAGACAGCAGAACAGGGGAGAATTCAATGAATAAACTGTATTAATTGGCCCAACCAAAAATTATGAAAATTTTATGATAAGAAGATATGTGAATCTAGTTTCAGAAAAAATTAGCGGATCTTAATTTGGAGTTTCTTAGCTTCAGATATAAATAATTTAGTGACTATGATACGGGTGAATAGCTTGAATATTCACATAAGTAATTAGTGAAAATTATGGATAAGGTTACTTACAAGTGTGTTATTTATACCAAGGATGTGGATGAAGAGGAGGAGGAGGAAAAATATACGAATGACTCGTGTATAAATTGATCACATGCCCGATTATAATCGATAAATGTTGAATTAGAAACGATATAATGTTTTATTTGGAATATTTATTATGAAATTATGATTATCTGCTATAATACAAAAATCGAACTTGTGAGTTTATATAACTAAATTTAGTAACCATTTGTTAATATTATTAAATTTCAATATTATTTTATGAATGGTGATTAATATTTATGTATGTTAATTGTTGAAAATAAGTAAATTATGTACAAAAGATATGAAATTGAACTAAGAATTTCGGAGGAACGGAACGCAGGAAATAAGTACAATCTTTCAGTGAAAAAGATGAATTGATGATAAATTACCCAAGTAAACTGAGATTCAGCATTTGTTGCGAATTCTCGTGTTTGCTTTCTGTTTAGCTCTTACGAGCTTCCGTTAACTCATATGAGTTTCAGTTAACCCTTTTGGGGTTTCAGTTCAGCTCTGGTGAGCTTCAATTAGCCTTCGGGCTTCCGTTTAGCACTTATGTGCTTCAGTTAGCCTTCGGGCTTCCGTTTAGCACTTATGTGCTTCAGTTAGACTTCGGGCTTCAGATCACGATGTACTCAAATCTGTAAGCTGTTCCTTGAATAGACAAGTTGGTAAGTCGTAAATGTAACATGTGGAAAAAGAAATGTAAGTAATGTTATCGTTATTATTATTGAGCTCAATTATGTAATTTTGTCATTCAGAGATTGTGTTTGACAGAATATGTTAGTAAATTATGAGCATGTGAATCAAAGTGACAGAATTTAAACACCTAATGAGGTTGAGCTCATTCACACGAATTTGTCATTTGAAATTGTGATTGACAAGAAGAAACAGTGAATTGCATGCTTATCAATGGTTACACATAATTATCTAAAAAACAAGAAAAATGACGGTTATTGATATATGGAAATGTGAGACATTGATATATGAATGTGGAATATTTTTTATAAATGTGTTTATTCTTAATTATGGAATTATGTACCTCATGTGTGCTATTTGTATAAAGATGATATTTCAAATACTTTGGTGAGTAAAGCTTAAATATGAAATAGTATGAAATCGAGACAAGTTGTTATGAAAATATATTTAAATTATCTGTAAGTGTTTTTGTACTCCTCGGTAATGCCTCGTACTCTATTCCGGCGATGGATACGGGTAGGGGGTGTTAAAAAAACTCCTGCTAACCGGATTAATTTTTAAGAATATGTTGGGCTGAGTAACCGGGTGAGGTGTTTGGCTGTCATCTCTCTTCGCGTCAAAAGGTTCGATATGTTCTTAAGAAAAATAAAAATTAAGAGTGTGTTAGGCTGAGTAATCGGGGTGAGGTGTTTGGCTGTCATCTCTCTTCGCGTCAAAAGGTTCAATATATTCCTAAGTAAAAATAAATAAATTTAAAAAAGAAAAAAAAAGAAAGAAAAAAAGGGAAGATATATTAATAAAATGTGAGGACTAAAGGTAGAAACAAATAAGGTGTCTTGATGGATTTGGCAAATTACCTAATTTTCATGAAATAATCCAAGTTGATCTTAATTTTTATGTGTGTTAATTAGAATACTTTTTCAATTTTACTTAAAGCAAGCTAAGGGTTCTCCTTATTTTTCATATGCATTTTCAGTAATTTTTATAAAATTTTGGAATAGTATTTCTTTTATGGCAGGACTTAATTTCCACAGTGGACACGAACCATACTTGAGGGCAAGCATGGGCTAAGTAGGGGGAACTTGATAATACTCTAGAACGACATATTTTATGTGCTAATTGCATATTTATTTTGAGTATGATCCTACTAATTTGGTTTATTTTATGATCTTTTACCTTTTAGGGACTTAATTGAAGGCAAAAGTAAATTTAATGGCAAAAAACATGAATTTGGAGATAAAGTGGGTCAACATGCGAAGTACGAGAAAAGTAGTGCCAAAAATGCAAGCATGGACGACATAAGGGCTACAATGCAAAAGAAGAGATTTCATAGTACAAGACTCTATTTTAATTTCAATTATATTAGGATAATTATTAAGGATTTTTATTTAGATTTAATTTTAAGATTTATTTTCATTTATCTTTATTTATCTTTATTTATTTGTATTTATATTTTACTATTTAATTAGGAATAGGTTTTCTAGTACTATAAATAGGGGATGGTCACTTTTTTTCTGAAAACACTCATTTTCCCAAGAATTTTGTCTTTTGTTCTCTCCATATTTTCTTTAATAAAAATCTCATTTCTATTGTAACGCCCCGAACCAGAGACCGTTGCCGGAGTCGAACACGAGGTGTTAACGGACTTAATTCATTATTTAATTCCATTTCTACTATTTTTAGTGATTTTTCAAATTCACGTTACTACTGCTGTCTGAATCTATTTTATGGTAAATTTTACCTATTTCATGGTTTCCATGGATTAGCTAGTAATTTGACATACATAACACCAAATATGATCATGATTAGCCATTCCAATGGCTAATCATTACCAAGCATTTCCATACCACTCAATAACCATATCATAAGACCATATATACAAAATGATTATAATGCTATACATGCCATACTCAAAATATGCAAGCCATTATGCCAAGATGGTATACGGATAGTGTGAGCATGCCTCCGATCGTTCCCGTTTTCCGAGCTGGCTTGTCAAAACTACAAGGAATGAAAAGGAGGAAGTAAGCATAAATGCTTAATAAGTTCACATGCAAATAGCAAGTAACATAACCATATAAGCAAACATAAAACATCATTTGCATAATCATCACCAAGACATTCATATCACATTTTCATTTATCATCTTACCATATTGTTGTTATATCGATTTTTCAACCCGAGGGTTAAGTACATACCTGTTCAAAGTATCCATTTCACAGCACTTACCAATACGTCCCTTTCATCTTGAGTATTCCTCCATTTCAGTAGAACTTTACCTGCTGAACACATTGGAATATAATTCGGATACATGGAAAGTTTGCACATAAGTGCCACATATGTAGCCAAGCTACCATGTAACCCGCCCATAAGCGAACTCGGACTCAATTCAATGAGCTCGGGCGTTCACATCCATAGGTGAACTCGGACTCAACTCAACGAGTTCGGATGCCTAGTTACATTTCACGAACTCGGACTCAACTCAACGAGTTCGGACATTCGCATCCATAAGTGAACTCGGACTCAACTCAACGAGTTCGGATGCTCAACCATCCTAGTGACATGTCACTTGTATCCTAATCTATTCCTAAGGTTCAAACGGGATTTTCCTCGAACACATCTCCTTGCCATCTTCCGTAAAATACCGAAACCAATACTCGGTAGTACTTTATATTTAACAATTAATACACATAATTTGCATTTTATTCGAAAATAACCACAAAGCATAATATTTTATGATAATAATCAGCATCATATCATATAAACAACATTAAATTGCTTAAAATGACAATTATGTTACTACATTTACACATGAACTTACCTTGGTACCAAAATATAAAGATTTTGCAATTTAGTCCACAATCTTTTCTTTTCCTCGATCACGACTTGAATCTCGTTTTTCTTGATCTATAATACCAAATTAATCTTATTTAATACATACATTCATCAAAACAGCATTTAATACAAACTTTAAAAAATTACACTTTTGCCCCTAAACTTTTACATAATTACACTTTTGCCCCTAGGCTCGGGAATTAAACTTTATTCCTTATTCTTATGTTTTATAACATGCTGATCACTTTTCCCTTCTATGGAAACATCAAATTCTCTCTCTAATATATACTTGTGACTATTGGGTATTTTTGCCGATTAAGCCCTTTTACTCGTTTTCACTCAAAACCGAGTAGCACAAGTTGTCTAACATAATTTAAAACCCCATATTCTATCATAAAACATCAAAATACACAAATTTCACCTATGGGTATTTTTCCAAATATAAACCCTAGGTTGAATTATTGCTAGCATAAGCTTAATCGAGCTTCCGGGATTCCAAAAACGTAAATAACATTAAAAACGGGGCTTGGAATCACTTACTATGGAGCTTGGAATCTTGAAACAAACCCTAGCTATGGAGAACCCTTGAAATTTCGGCCTAATGAAGAATATGGACAAAAATTGGCTTTTAATTTTGTTTTTAATTCATTTTACCCATAAATGACCAAAATGCCCTTACTACTAAACTTTCCAAAAATTCCATCCATGTTCAATTTTTGTCCATAGACTTATAAATTGGTAAAATTGCTGTTTAAGACCTCCTAATTAATATTTCAAAACAATTTCATACTAGAAACTTCTAGAATGCAAGTTTTGCAAATTATTCGATTTAGTCCCTAATTTCAATTTAAGCACTTTATGCATAAAATTTCTTCACTAAATTTTCACACAATCATGCAATCATATCATAGACCTTAAAATAATCATAAAATAATTATTTCTATCTCGAATTTTGTGGTCACGAAACTACTATTCCGACTAGGCCCAAAATCAGGATATTACATCTATTATATTTATTTCTTTCCCAAAAATCATGAGCTACTAAATTAATCTAGCCGAAGGTTGTCGAAATTCCCTAAAAAGGTTCATGAGGCTTAGAATCCGCGTTTAGCTTTCTCAACAGGGTATTCATCGCTTCTCAGTATTACGGGGCTGACGCTTCCGTCCATGTCTCTTAATAGGTGATCTTTTCAACTTGTGCAAGGAACGACCGCTTTGTACGTTTTGGGAAGGTTGCACAGTCAGTTCGTTGGCTTTCTGCGTCAAAGGTTGGAAAATCCAAGAGACAAAACGGCGTGGTATTCGCTGTTGGGAAGTGATGATATAGCAGAAGATAGTTCCACAAAAGCGATTATTGGCTAGAGTTAGGTTCCGCCAAATCTTAAGTCTAATTCTTGGAGTTGGTGGTCGTAGGCATCCTTTTCCACTATAACTGAATTATCCTGCTCGAAAAGGGTTACTTAAAAGCCAAAGGTTGAACCCAAGTCGGATCGAGACAACTGGAGGCTGGAATCTCGCCACATAAGAAACTCTCTCTTTTTTCAAACTCTATTTATTTTTATATTCTCCATTTTAATTTTCGCAATTTATTTAATTTCGCAATTTCAATTTGACTCTAAATTTTGTTTTTACTTTATTTCGAAATTCTTAATTCTATTTTTTTTTTCAGGAACGCAGGTTTTCTTGGCCAAGAAATTGTCCAGGATTTTAAGAAACGAGCATTTGTACAATCCTGTCCCTAAAGATTCGGCCCTACTTCTCCTTTACTGTTATTTTTACTATTTTACAGGGAATAGGATATTTTTGGTGCTCTCAACGACCGCATCAAAGTGCTTCTGCTATTTTCCTGGTGAGTAATTCTTGCACTTGAAGCTTGAATCCAAAAAAATGTACGATCAATTGCAAAAGGGATGTTTCAACAGGATTGAATCCGTATACAGGACGGATTTATCCGATATAGACGATACCATGAAAAGGAAGTAGATGATGCTCGTATTAGGACCAGAATAGTAGGTTCAACTCTGAATGGATATGTTCGGTATTGTCAGAGCCGACACTTGGTTTAAAAATATCTATCTGGTTGTGAGTAAAGTCGTTCAGTTTCATCTCCAATTTCGTGTTCTGAAAGTTCATTAACTACCTCAGGAAATGGTTAGGAATTTTTATAAGTTCTTCTCTTAATGGATCTTCACCCAAGATCTAAGTATAGAAGCTACTGCAACAACCATACCAGGGTTCAGTCTTACATGCTTATGGGAGATTTTAACAATAGAAGACGAATAGGAAGGGCAGCAACGTTGTTTTGTAGAGCCTCAAGTTGGAATTTTCTCCACAGTTACACCTCTGAAACTCAAAAGAATTAGAAAAGCACTCCAACATTAGTTTTTCCATTTTTGAAAACTCTCAAACTCGAAGAAACCAACACCTTTATCCATCATTGATGCTTTGAGTCAAGAACGACTGTTAACATATTTATTTTGCATATTTTACGTGCTCAAATCAAATTGTTCTTGAATTAATTCATGCTAATTGGTGAATTTTATGTTTAAATTTTCTCAAGAATGAAATTTGAATACTTTAATGCAAAAAAAGTAGAAAAGTATTCAATTGGAGTATGAACAATAGAATAGGGGCCAAATAAAAAATTTAGAGATATTAAAGGGCTGATCAGATTTTTTTTGACCTTGTAAAAGCCAAATTTAGAAAAATAAAATTTGATATTTTTCGTGTAATTAGTCGGTAGGTGGGATTAACCTAATTTTTGCATATGGTTTATGTATAAATAGGTGGCATGATGGATTTGAAAAAATACACCTTAATTAGATGGAATTGAATTGAAATTGTTTTTTATTCTTTCCATTTTCTGCGTCAATAGGCATGCCACTTTCATTTCATTTTTTTCTTCTTAGCTAATTTGTTTAATTATTTCCCAAGTCTTTTCCCCTTTCCATCTTTCTCCATTACCATTAAATTCACTTCCATCACAAAAAACACATGATAAATTTAATGCTTCACTGAATCCAAATTAGCTTTAGGTCTGTATTCTTTCCGGTCAAGAATTGTGAGAAATTGTATCTGTATTAAAAATCCTTCAAATCGATATTCACCATCTCTTTGGAATATTGGAATTGAAAAATTCATCCCTTAAAGTTAACTCGATTTCAATTCAAAAAATGTGTTGGGTTGGAGTCGTTTTGGCGTACATTTTGGAAGTCGAGTCAGTCGTGCTGTATTCGGATTTTAGTGAACAGTTAAGGAGGTTGTGATCGGATTTAAACATCCCGCGAGGTTAAGGCAGTTAATCCAAGTTGGGTTCTTCATAATGCAAGGCTACCGTGTAATACCCCTAACCCGTATCCGTTGCCAGAATAGGGTTACGGAGTATTATCGAAGTTTACACAATAATTACACATAATTCTTGTCATTTATTATTTATAATTGAGACTAATCATGTTGTCTCTTAAATGGACCCTCGAAGCCCAATTTAAATATTATAAGCAAGTTAGGACTAAATCGAGAACTCAGAAAATTTTTCGTAAAATTTCAAAAATTTTCCTAGGTACAGTAGTCACACGCTCGTGTGGTCAAGGGACACGCCCGTGTGGCCCTATGACATGCCCGTGCTTCAAGCCGTGTCTTACCCCGTGTAACTCCCTGACTTGAGTCACACGGACAACTATGACCAATTTATTTTCCTAGAATTAGGTGCAGTTTTCACACGGCAAAGCCACACACCCATGTGCTCAATTTTCAGCATTCTGTTTCTAAATTTTAAGATGCAGGGGACACACAGCCAGACTACACGCCCATGTACATGACACACGGCTGAGACATACGCCTGTGTCTCTGCCCATATGGAGAAAAATAGGTTATTTAAAGGCCATTTTTCTCACCCTTTTTACAATCAACCTGCATACAACATTTTCATATACCAATACAACCCAATCAAGCAACCAATACAAGCCATAAATAAAGTTTTAGACCTAATATGTCATCATACAAATCATTTGCATAAACTTAGTACATTAACTCCATTCATTGATTACTATAAGCTATTACTAAGTACATGCATACAAACATACATATATGTATATGTGCCACTATCAACCATATTACAAGTTTACTTCTTTTCAATTTAACCCTATACATGCCATATAAACCTTAAGATGCATAACAAAATCTACCGGAGTTATCTGGATAGTCTGAACCAATGTGTTGATATGATCTTCCGAACTTATTGAAAATCTACAAAGAATATTAAACAACTAAAGTAAGCTTAATGAAGCTTAGTAAGTTCGTTGGCTTTAAACATAAATTTTACTGAATATGCTAAAATAATTCATTTAAGTAAATCATTCAATATACTATTCCTGCCAAACACAACTTCAATCGATGAATTCACTTATTTCAGATCGATATCAAAATAACTTTAAATCTTCAAACATTAATTCCATATATCACTTACCAACCTTGTCAAATTAGAGAACGTCATACGGATATGAGTACATCGTATACAGAAGCCCAAAGGCTGCACAAAAGTACATAAGTGCTAAATGGAAACCCGTAAAGGTTAAACAAAAGCTCATAAGAGCTGGATAGAAACCTAATAGGGTTAAACTGAAACTCATATAAGTTAACTAAAGCTTATGTGAGCTAAACGGAAAGCAAACATAGAAGTTCGCAACAAATGCTGAACCTCGGTTTACTTAGGTAATTTGTTGTCAATTCTTTTCTTACACTGAACGAATGTACTCAATCCTGCGATCCTATCGCTTCGTACTTTCACTTTAATATACATAGTTTAGCAAAAATTTTATTTTCACAATAAACATAAATACCAATCATCAATTAAATAAATAACATTAAAATTTAACCATACGAACTTACCTGGACTAGTTTGTAAAATTTGTTATAGCTCAGGAACTATTCGGATAATTTTTCTTTTCTTCGATTTTCTTTGGACTTTTAATATAGTGCAGAAATATGAAAAACCAGCTTAAAGGAACTCTTAAGACTTGAAAATTTTATATTTTTTTATAATTTCTCAATATTTTTTTGTATTTTGTAGACTTTTAAAATTCTATATAAATTTTGTATCACCCATCACACTTTTAATGAAATTCAAATTTAGGGATTAAATTGAAAAATTTGTCAAGTTGTGAAACTGATATGGATAAAAAATTTGTAAGGATTTTGAATTTTTGTCAAATAATATTCAAAAACTATAAATAAAACAAAGCTCATTTTGTTAAAATAAGTCTAAAATTTCAAAATAAAAAATTAATATGAAAGTCGAGAGCCAAATTATGAACGGTTCAAAAAATTTAAAACTCGATTGAATCAAACCGATATCACTCCTAATCCAAGTTAAATGTGAAACAATTATCAAGTTCAATAATTGCAAATGACCCTAAAAAAATTTTCAGAGTCCCAATACGAGAATAATTGCCTAATTCAAGTATTCAATATAGTTTATATATATCTTGGTTATTCATTACTATTTTTTCCCCACTTTTTACTATTTAAATATTCGCTCTTTTGACAGTTTTTTTTTTATTTTATTTTTGTCAAGTTCTCATTATTCTTTTCTTTCAAAGTTGGCTTTCGCTTTGGAACCAGAAATGCTCAATAGTTTATTAGACAATGGACAAAGATTCTGGAATTAATAAATAAAACTATTATGCAGGGTATCTAAGGAATTATATGCTCCTGCTCTTGGTGGGATTATGTTGTCAATTGGAATTAAGCTTTCCTTGGATGATTTTGCACTTGCAGTCAAAAGGTATAATTGTATGTATATATATATGTATTATATATAGTTTCTAATTATGCTGCTATCAGTTCATTTGAGACGTTTTTCTTAAGTTTTTTATGTTTTTGTTTCATTACAGACCATTACCACTATCTGTTGGACTTATCGTACAGTATATACTCAAATCAGGTTTCGGGGTTCTAATTGCAAAGGCGTTCGGCATGTCTCCAATGTTTTATGCCGGTTTTATACTCACATCGTATGTTGCAGGGGCTAAGTCGTCTAGTTATGCTACCTTTTTAAGCAAAGGAGATGTTGTAGTGAGTATTCTTCTCACTAGCTTTACCACCATTGCATCGGTGTTCCTCACACCCCTTTTAACTGGCCTCCTAATTGGATCCGTTGTTCCAGTTGATGCAGTAATGATGTCATAGTCAATTTAACAAGTAATGTGTAGATTAAACCAATGTGCATTCTCGAGTTAGCATTCTTGTTTTATGGTGCAAAAATGTAAAATGTTAGCTCAGTTGTTCGTGTTAGGTGATTATTGTTCCGTCGCTCTTGGACTTGTGCTTAGTTGTAACGGCCTAATTTTCAATGGTGTTGGAAATGGTGATTTGAGATCACTAAATCTGACAAGTAATATTGAACAAGATAGTAATTTAATATTTATGAGTCAAGCAAGAATTTAGAAGAATTTGTGAATTGGTGAATTTGGTGAATTAAAAGAATTTATTAGGTCAAACAGGTCAAAAAATGAGGTATCGAGACCTCGAATTTGAAAACCGTGCCATAAATATTTTTAGAAATATTTATGGAGTGTCATTTAATTAGTATTAAAGTTTGGTTGAGAAATTATAACGTTTGGGTAGTCAATTAAATAAAAAAGACTAAATTGTAACAAAAGTAAAATTTGCTAGAAGGATTAAATAGCTCAAGTGTTAAAATAAAAAGGATTTAAATGGAAATTAAGCCTAAAAATGAATAGGTTGGACGACAAGGGTAAGAAAATCAGCAGAAAAATAAGGGAAATAAGGGCAAAATTGGAAATTTCACAACTTTAACATATAAAATATGGACAAAATTGAAAGATCTAGAGATCTCTTCATATTTTCTCAGCCAAAACGCCTAGGAGGTCTGGACAAAGCTATTTTTTCATATTTTTACATCATGTGAGTTTGATTCTTGCTTTTTCTTGATAATTTTTATGTTTTTATGACGTTTACAATTAGGTCCACTTATAGAATTCATTAGTATTTGATTTGGTGGGTGAAATTGGAAGTTACCATAGCTGAGTAAGGGAATTTTATGATGAATTATTATGAAATTGTAGTTCTAATTTCATATTAAAGTGGTTTCATTAAGTAATTTTGATAGAAAATGGTATTTAGGACTAATTGTGAAAAAGTTGTGAATTAGAGGTTGGTGTTGAAATTCAGGATATCAAAGGTTGTGAAATAGTTTATAATGATAAAATAAAGTGTTAATCTAGAAAAAAATAGTTCAATTGATGGGTGAATTGAGCAGGGACTAAATTGTAAAAATTATAAATTTTGGGGTAAAAGTGCAATTTCAAAAGTTAAAGAGCATAAATTGTGAAGTGAAATAGAATTGAAATAAATGCTAATGAGTGGAAATATTTTATATTATATATCAAGAATCCAAAGACGAACAAAGAAAAGAAAAAGTTACAGAATAGTTCCTAGATTTTGAAATCTTCTACAAATGAGCCAGGTAAGTTCATATGGTTGAATTTACATGTTTATTTGTGAATGATTGAATGATATAATGTGTTATCAAATATGAATTTGTTGTGGGATTGTGAAAATTATGTTTAAATGAAAGAATAAAGGTGGAAATTCAAATTAGGAAAAATGCAGGATTGAGTACGTTCGTATCGTGACATGTGATGAATTGACGAATAAAACCATGGTTGATCCATGGCAAAGTTGTGAAACGTAGGTATGGTATCATCCATACTGAATTGTGAAATGTAGGTATGGTATTAACCATACTGAGTTGTGAAATACGGTATTATCCATACTGAGTTAAGAAACGTAGGTATGGCATTTTCCATACCGAGTTGTAAAATGTAGGTATGATATTTCAATGAGGAAAACCATACAGAGTTGTGAATCGTGACACTGAGCAATGACATACTTAATTTCGTAAGCCGTTTCCTAATTTGATAACAAGTAATACAAGAGGAGTGAACCAACTGAAAGAGATTAAGTAGTTGTTAATGTTGAGCTCAGCTATATGAAGTATTATAACAGTAGTTATGAATAGCAGGGAACTTTAATAAATGTTTTGATAAGCATTACTTTTAAATCTATGAACTTACTAAGCTTCAAAAAGCTTACTTGTGTGTGTTTGATATTTTTATGTAGACTGAATTGAAGTGAAGTTGGTAGATCGGATCAACACAACAAGGCACACTATCCAGATCAACTCCGGTAGCTTTTGTTTTATGTTTAAAGATTTATATGGCATGTATAGAGTTTAAATGAGATGAAGTAAAGATGTTATAAACTAGTTAACAATATTTTGTACTAAAATAATTTTTGGTTGGTAGCAGTAGTTCGAATTTGAAAATTCACCATAAATTATAAAAATTTAATTAGAGGTTGAATAAGATATGAAATTAAAGCCTATTGAATCTAGTTTCACATAGAAGAAACGTTGTAGGCAAAAGACTTTCATATTAAGAAATACTTGATTTTTTGTGAGACAAGGTCAGAGTGATTTCGAGCTCCCTATTTTGAATTTATAAAATCATTAAAAATTATAAAGGAATAATTATGGGTTATAATTTATATTCTTAAAATCCTTAATGAGTCTATTTTTAAAATAAATAAATAGGAACATCATCCGAATCCCGTATGAGAAGATAATTAATTTTTAGTGAAGAGGGGTCAGAACTGTCAGACAGCAAAATAGGAGAGACTTTAAAGAATAAACTATACTTATTGGCTTGACCGAAAATTCTAAAAATTTTATGGTAGGAAGATATGTGAGTCTAGTTTCAGGAAAAATTAGTGGATCTTAATTTTGAGTTCCGTAGCTCAAGATATTAATAATTTAGTGAGTATGACTCGAGTGGACAGTTTTGATGTGAATATAAGTAATTAATGGAATTTTTGTGTAATTATTCCGTAAACTTCGGTAACATCTTGTAACCCTGTTCCGGTGACGGATGTGGGTTAGAGCTGTTACATAATACGTATGCAAAACCGGTTGTTACTATCCTCTGAACTGTGATGCCTTTTGTTGCTATGATATGTACATCCTTGTGCATCAGTAGCTCAAGATATTAATAATTTAGTGACTATGACTCGAGTGGACAGCTTTGATGTGAATATAAGTAATTAATGGAATTTTGTGTAATTATTCCGTAAACATCGATAACATCTTGTAACCCTGTTCCGGTGACGGATGTGGGTTAGAGGTGTTACATAATACATATGCAAAACTGGTTGTTACTATCCTCTGACCTGTGATGCCTTTTGTTGCTATGATATGTACATCCTTGTGCATCAGTAGCTCAAGATATTAATAATTTAGTGACTATGACTCGAGTGGACAGCTTTGATGTGAATATAAGTAAATAATGGAATTTTGTGTAACTATTTCGTAAACATCGGTAACATCTTGTAACCCTGTTCCGGTGACAGATTACATAATACGTATGCAAAACCGGTTGTTACTATCCTCCGACCTATGATGCCTTTTGTTGCTATGATATGTACATCCTTGTGCATCGGTAGCTCTCTTGCACTGAATCAGAGTCAAATTATATCAAAAGATGGTCTCCAATTGGTTCTTCCGGTTTTGGCATTTCACGCTGTGGCATTCGCTATCAGATATTGGATATTGAATATTCCTTCTTTCAGGTAATTCAAACCTCCTATATTACATCCTATGTATTTAGAAGTTCCCCGAAAATTGCTTTAACCACTTCCAACGCATAACCGGTTACTTATATGGAGATACCATACTGTTATGCGCAGGCAAGAGAAGAAGTTTGTCGAACAGTATCGTTATGCAGTGGAATGCAAAGCTCGACAATGGCAGGGCTTCTGGCTATCCAGTTCCTAGGAGGTAATAGTCAAGCAGTTCCAGTGGCATGCTCTGTCATAGCAATGTCTATTATGGGTCTTTCACTTACCTCTTTCTGGGGCAGTGGTTACCGTCTTTACTTGCCCCACAAACTGGGCCTGTTGTTCAGGAGGCTCAATGAATCAAAGACCCGAAACATGTTCCTGGAACTCAGAACTGAATCAAAGCTAAAGTTCCGGCACAAAACGGTCTGAAATAGGAAAAGGAATGTTGCACAGTTCATAGAAGGTGAAAGAACAACTGTTCCTAGAACATATAACAGCTAGAAAAGCAGTACATATAACTTGAAAGTTTCTAATCTCACTCTGAATGTGAGTTCTTTTGTTCTTTCTCTCTTCCTTTCTCCCAAATTTTCACTTTGTGCGCTTTGGGTATAATCAAATTTAGCCAAGTTTGAATGTCACTAAACTCAAGCTCAAATTAAAATTTTGACTAAAATATCACTATTTTTATAAAAAAAATAAAAGGAATAAACAACATAATAAAATTTAAACCTACTTTACTATTTCAATTAAAATCTTATTTAACTTTTATAAATATATTTGCTTAGTAAATATATTTTATAAATATCTATTCCATATTAAACATTTTTAAATTATTGTTATAAATGAACTCAATTAAATAATTATTAAAATATTATTATTTTAAAAAATAAATTATATTATTTTAAATATATTTTTCTAACACTTTTCATCTTTTAAATTAAAAAAATATAGTAAACACGATATTTTACATATGAAACTTAAAGTATAAAAGTAGAAGATAATCTATTTTTTTTGTTAAAGTTAGCAACAAGTCCTTGCACTATATCATAAGGTTCATTTTAATTCCTCTATTATTGAAAAGAACATTTTAGTCCTTGCATGTTTGAAAAGCTGGCATTTTAATCACTTCACGTTAACTTTGTTAATAGAATGGCATGGCTGACATGGCATTAAATTAAATTAAAAAGTTAAATAACAATTTTGAAGAATGAACAGAGGTAACAAATTGATTTTGCTATTACCTCAAATTGTTTTCTGTTTTTTTTTTGTTCTTTTTGTACATTTTTGTTGTGTTTTGTCCACGTTAGCCATCGTTAAGCCGCGTGATTCCATTTGTTTTCAAGACTAGTAAACTTTTTTATTTAATGTCACATCAACATCAGTTAAATCGTTTCATTCCATTAATGACGAACTTAATTTGTTTTATTTGATGGTATTGGGTTTTATCATCACATACTTAATTTAGTTCCAAACCCGTCAACTTAAGCCTTAAGGGAAGATTTTATTTGGAAGGATACAGTGGTAACGAAAGCTTGGAAGGACCAGTAAAAAAGCTCATTTAAATTTGAAAATGTAAAATACATATTTATTTTATTGTTAGTGAAGAACAAAACAAACAGAATGAGACGATCAGTAAAACGAAACAAAGATTTTAAACAGTGAGGAAAGCAAGCAGAAAAAACGAGGGTGGGGGAATCTAATTTAAAGTAAAAAAGTGGCGAACAAGAAAACTCAATGGCTAGGTAATGTATTAGATTCAAAGCTTAACCTCCCAACTAAAGCCAAGAACATTCTCCTTCGACTCCATCGCGTCACCATGAAAAATGATCTCCTACTGCAAGCATTATATATTTGCGCTCTCTGGCACCTCGGATTAAGTTCCATAGCTTTGCTAAAATATCTTGTATGCTATTCATCAGACAGATGGCGATCTTTTTTACAGGATTAAAAGAAAAAAAATACGAAATAAAAAGCATTAGGAACTAAAAAAGGAAGCAACAAATTATGGTAGAAACCGCGGGTTGTTGTGGATTACTACAAGCATGTTGCCATCGCCATGACCCTCAAAAATACATTATCCAAGGAGAATTTGAGATCGATCGCAGTCCTTGGTTCTCCCTTTGTGCCTCTGGATTATCTGTTGCTGTTCGTCTTTACAGCCAAGACAACAAGGATCCAAGTAAGTATATACAATGCATTGTCATACTGTATCCAAATATGGCTATATTATTATTTTTTAAAAATAAAATATTTTGATTTAATTTTTATTTTTTCTTTTATTAAATCACATAATTTATTTTGATTTAGGTCTAAATATATTTTGATTATCAATCTGTTTTTTTTTATTTGCATAATGTAATAATTTGATTCTAGTTTATAGTTATACGAATATATATGTATATATTGCAGCCACGGGAAAAGGGATTGAAAGTGAGAATGTATATATAATGAAGGGGAAAGAGCTAGAAAAGAAAAAACATGAGGTCTTACGTTTGAAGGTGCCAACAAAAGTGATCAAATTCAAATTGAAGTTTGAGGTGACGCGAGATTTCGGGATTCCAAGGGCTTTTGTTGTTGAAAACAGAGATAAGAAGCATGAGTTTTTCCTCAAATCCGTCACTTTACATTACATTAACCATCCGAATATTCTCGAGGAACGAAAGTTTTATTTCTATTGTGGTTCTTGGGTTTACCCCATCACCAAGACCGGATTTAAACGAATTTTCTTCTCAGATCAAGTATGCTAGCATACTTACATATGTATAATTGAGATAACTTAGTTATTAAATTATACGTAGTTCAATGGATGTAATATTTGATTATGATTGAAACTATTGTATTTTTTACAGTTATATCTTCCGAAGGAAACGCCACAGGGTTTAGTAGAATTGAGAAAAAAAGAACTTCAGAAACTGCAAGCCTCAAGACCCAAGGGTGAATGGCACCTATGGGATCGAATTTATGATTATGATGTCTATAACAATCTTGGAGATCCTAAAAATGGTCGACTATATGATAGACCTGTGTTGGGTGGTTCCACTAAATTTCCATACCCACGTCGGTTGAAAATGGGCCATCCTAATTGCCAACACGGTACATATAAATAGAATATATAAATTTAAATTTGTCTAATTATTTATTTTTCATTGAATTGCTTTCATTTGATATATTTGGTTGTATGTGAAATAGACCATTCAAGGGAGTCAGGACCAGCAAGCTGCTTCCAATTTTATGTTCCACCCGATGAGCGAATGAGCGACGAAAAACTACAAGAACTGAAAAACAACTTCGTCGAGGCTCTTATTCGGTTTCTTGCGCCGGAATCAACGCTCCCACACTTGTCGGATCGAGAATGTCCCGACTTCGTCACCAAAGTTGCACATTTCTTTGTACCCAAGGCAGCGATATCGAAGAAAGATGTTAGATTCATTCGATCCATAATAGATTTCTGTAGAAAGCTAAAATTACCATCTTCTCATGGAGGTCCCAGCAGGTCAGTGTCAGATCCAAGTGAGGAACAAGACATTTTTGAAGACATTATAGGCTTTTATGCAGACAAAGAAGTGGAAGAACTGGATGATTCGGACAAGCAGCGGCTAGAAAAATTGGTACCCAAGGAAATTCTTAACCAAGTTGTTGCCACTCTTGCTCTCAAAAGACAACATGTCAGTGCTCAATTGCCTTCAATTGTAGCAGGTGGGAAACATGAACTTATAGCTGCTATAGATGTTTTTTCTATTTATCACAAGGTTTGCAATCACAATAAACACAATATATGATTAAAGATACGCTGATTGAAACAATTTATGTTTATGATTAATGTTCTTTACTTTGTTTGTTGTTGTAAGAGGACAAATTCGCTTGGGCTGAGGACAAGGAGTTTGGTCGCCAAATGCTTGCAGGAACAAATCCTGTTCGAATCCGGCACTTGAAGGTATCTCTTTCCTAGGTTTATAATATATAATTTTTGAGCCTTAAGAATTAATAGATTGGAAACTAACATTATTATAAACGTTGCAGCGAGAGGAGTTATTACCTCTATACGAAGTTTTTTATAAAATGTGGAATTATGAGTCACCTGAAGATAAGCCAGAGGTATGAAAAAGAAAACTAGTTTGGTCAAGATCATTTTGCAGAGATATGTATCTCTTTTCCTTTCAAATTAACTACTTTATGAATACATACATAACACTATATGGCAGGCAATGGAAGCCAATAGGGCATTCATCTTGGATCTCCATTACCTTGAGCAATCTCTTTCCTAGGTTTATAACATATAATGTTTGAGCTTAGGATCCAATATTTTAAACGTTGCAGGTTCAGCTGGACAATAAGATTAACCAGTCGCAATTGCAAAATTTGAAAAAGGTAAAAAAGAAAACAAGTTATGTATTTCTTTTCCTTTCAAATTAACTACTTTATGAATACATACATAACACTATATGGCAGGCAATTGAAGCCAATAGTGCATTCATCTTGGATCACACCTTGAGCAATCTCTTTCCTAGGTTTATAACATATAATGTTTGAGCTTACAATCCAGTATTTTAAACGTTGCAGGTTCTACAGGGAAAGAAGCATAAACAGCCGCAATTGCTAGATGTGTATTTGGTAAAAAAGAAAAACAAATTTATGTATTTCTTTTCCTTTCAAATTAACTACTTTATGAATACATACACAACACTATATGGCAGGCAGTGGTAAACGAAAGGGCATTCATCTTGGATCATCATTACCTTGAGCAATTTCTGACAATGATAAATGGGAAAGGTGTTTGTGCTTACGCAACTCGAACAATACTAATAGCAACGGGCTCATCGTCCGCAACGCTTCAACCAGTAGGAATAGAACTAAGCTTGCCTGGTGACTCTCCTAGATTGGTGCTTCCACAAGATACTCTCCTATGGGAGTTTGCAAAATTTCACGTTGCATCCAACGATGCAGCTTACCACCAGTTAGTTAGCCATTGGTAAGTAGTAATCATTAAATTAACCCAATTAATTTCGTATCTGTTAAATTTATATGTTTGTTTTGATGTGCCAATGCATCCAAATCAAGGTTGCATACACATGCAGTAGTTGAGCCATTCATAATTGCAACGAGAAGACGGTTGAGCGTAATGCATCCAATCCATAGGCTATTGGATCCTCATTTCAAAGACACACTGCATATAAATGCATTGGCTCGAGCCATCTTCCTTAATGCTGGAGGGATTCTGGAGACTCTTCTTTTTACTGGTGAATACTCCATGGAATTGTCTTCTCACTTGTATAAAGAATGGAGATTTGATAAGCAGGCCCTTCCTGAAGACCTTCTCGAAAGGTTGGTAATTCTTGAATCCATTAGAATTGAATGGATTCACTTCCTTTAAATGTTCCAAGTTGTACAACTAACGATGAGGACCATTACATTTTCAGAGGTATGGCGAAACTCAGAGTCAGAGATGAGGTTGTATCGGGGCCAATGGAGCAGGTCGAGAGAGACAAATCAAGCAACAAGGCGGCGACAGGTGCAGAACAGAAGATGTTTGAGGTTGACGCTGAGGTGGAGCTGGTTTTAGAAGACTATCCCTATGCAAAAGATGGAATTGAGATATGGACCGCCATTGAAACATGGGTGACAGGATACTGCAATGTTTTCTACCTTAACGACAATGATGTGAAGGAAGATGAGGAAATCCAAGAATGGTGGAATGAAATCAAAACGAGAGGACATGAAGATCGAAAGGAGGGATGGTACGACATTAATACATTCGAAAGCCTCGTAAAAGCTCTGACAACTCTCATATGGATCACTTCAGGATTGCATGCAGCAGTGAACTTCGGACAGTATGGATACGGGGGTTGGCCACCAAATCGTCCCATGTTATTGAGAAAATTCCTCCCAAATGAGGAAGATATCAATGAAGAGAATATCCTGAAGTTCGTGGAGGAGATGTTGCCTGATAAGTTCCAAATGAAGTTGGCAATTGCGGTAATGGATCTTCTGTCACGACATACATCAAATGAGGTTTATTTGGGTCAAACATCACCCCAAAAAGAGCGGCAATTGATTGAGGATCACGAGTCTATAATTCAAAAAAAGTTCAAAGAATTCAGGGAAAACCTTGAAGCAATAGAGCGAAATATAAAGGAGAGGAATAAAGAATATAATTTAATGAATAGGTGGGGATTTGCAAAGATTCCGTACAAGCTCTTGTACCCTGATACATCAAAACCCATGCCTCCAATATCTAAGGAGAAAAGGAAACATCAACCTGAGAAGAAGGATATTAACGAAAGGGGAATCCCTAACAGTATTTCCATTTAATTTACTCTTTGGAAGTTCCAATTTTTCAATATGTTTCTAATATTGCTTTAAATTATTAATCAATTAATTATTTTTATATTTTAAGAGTTACATTTTGTACACACCTAATTTTCTCTAAACTTAAATTATTAATCAATTAATTTTTTTATATTTTAAGCATAATTTTCTCTTATTCTTTGTAACTCTTATTCTTTAATTTTTTTTAATAAAAATAATTAAGTCTCTAATGTTTTTTACACTCAATTAGATTTTTGAACTATTTCAAAAAAAAATTAGTTCTTGCTCTTTTTTTTTTCACTCAATTTGACACTTAAACTCCCAAAATGTATCAAAAAGGTCAAGGACGGATCTAAGGGGCTGATAAGGGCCCTGACCCCCCTAAAATGGAGAATTTTTTATTTAAGCTCTTTATAATTTATAAATTTTAAATTGGTGATGGTAAAATTACACTTTGACCCTCAAAAATGATAAAAATTTGATTTAATCCTCTAAAAAGTTATAAAGATATAGGCTATTAGATTGGTGAAATTACATTTTTACTATTATAAAAATATATAATTTAATTCTAACCCCCCAAAAAAATTTTTGACTTCGCCCCTGCCCCCTGAGTCGTATTTTTGATCCACCACTAAAAAATGCCATTTGATCGTTAAAGTTATGGAAAAATTATAAAATACTTCTTTTGGTACGATAATTTTTGTAATTTTCTTTACGAATTTTATATTTCTTTACATATTTTTATAATTTTCTTATGACTTTATAAAATTTTATATTTTTTCTACATTTCTATATATTTTATAATATTTTATGATTTTTATAAAATTTTACAATTTTTTATGATTTTTATATTTTTTCTAATTTTTAGTAAGTTTTAAATATTTTATATATTTTATTATTAAAATTTAATAATTTTTATAACCTTTATTGATTTTTAATTTTTATCATTTTTTTGTCAAATGTCACGTTGTGATTGTGACACATGATAACTTTAACTAAAAAAATTAGAGGTAGCTAACTTTAACGGTCAAAGACCATTTTTTAGTGGCAGATCCAGAAATATGACTTAGAGGGTAAGGGCAAAGTCAAAAAAAAATTTTGGGGGGAGAAATTAAATTATATATTTTTATAATAGAAAAAATGCAATTTCACCATTTTAATAACCTATATCTTTATCATTTTTAGAGGATTAAATAAAATTTTATCATTTTAGGGGGGCAAAATGAAATTTTACCATTACTAATTTAAAATTTTATAAATTATAAAGTGTTTAAATGGAAAAAAATTTATTTTAGGGGGTCGGGGCCCCTTGCCAAGCTCCTTAGATCCGCCCCTAGCCTTTTTTATGTATTTTGGCAATTCAAGTACCTGAATTGAATGCAAAAAAAAAGCAGGGGCTTAATTGCTTCTTTTTTAAAAGTTTGAGAGCCCTTTTTTATACATTTTGGTCGTCCAAGTACCCAATTGAGTGAAAAAAATAACAATAACGGCTTAATTACTTCTTTTTTTTTGAGAGCTTTTTACACCATTAAACCTATAATATATTGTAATGGTCTAAATTCAAAGTTATCGGAACAGTGGTTTTGTAACCACAAATCCAATTTAAAGAGAAATTTATTTCAATATTTTTGCATAAAAATTGATATGATAGGAAAATCGTATGAAAATATTGATAGAAAAATTTTACCGATTTAGTGGTTTGTTAGAAAAAGAAATTATTGAAGAAATTGGGTAAAATAAGGTATCGGGACCTATATCTCGTAAAAATGAGTCGAAAATAATTTTATAAATATTTATGAAATGTTAATAATGTGGTATTAAAATTTCGTTAAGAAATTTTAATGTTTGGGTAGTCAATTAAATGAAAAGGACTAAATTGTAATAGTGTAAAAGTTGCTAGAATGATTAAATAGCTTAAGAGTCTAATGAGAAAGGATTTATAGGCAATTAGACCCAAAATTTATTTGGGCTGGACGGCAAGGGCATGAAATCAGCAGGAAAATTGATAAATTCAGGACAAAATTGGAATATTGCAAAATTAACTAAATAAAACTAGGACTAAATAGGAAATATCTAGATTTCTCTTCATTTCTCTTCAATTCCAGCAGCTAAAAACACCATAGGAGGGTTCTCTAAGCTGGTATTTCATAATTTTTGCACCAAGTGAGTTAATCCTTACCTTTTTCTTGTAATTTTTGTGTATCTAAGACTTTTACAACTAGGTCCTACTATTAAATTCATTAGTTTTTGATTTCATGGATGAAATTGAAAGTCACCATGGTTGAGTGCTGTAATTTTATGATGAAATAGAATGAAATTAAAGCTTTAATTTGTTTATTAGATGATTTTATTAGGTAATTTCAATAGAAATTGATTTTTAGGACCTAATTGTGAAAATGCTTGGAATTAAAGTCTATTGCTGAAATTATGATTCCTAAAGGTTGTAAACTAGTTTAAGATGATATAATAAAATGTTAATTGAGAAAAATCAGCTCAATTGAGAGGCTAATTGAGTAGGGACGAAATTATCATTTATTAAAAGCTTAGGGGAAAAATGGTAATAAACAACTTACACAAAAACAGTTTGGATAGCAGCAGTAGACTAACTTTGAAAAATCACCATAAATTGTAGAAATCGAATTAGAAGATTAAAAAAATATGGAATTAAATTTTATTGAGTCTAGTTTCTCATAGAAGAAATAGTGTAAGCAATGGATTTGTAAATTTTGAGATATAATGAATTTTGTGAGACAAGGTCAGAATGAATTCGGGTTCCCCTGTTCTGACTTTTAAAAATCATAAAAAATTTAATAAAAATAATTATGAGCTTAAATTTATATTTCTAGAATCCTGAATGAGTCTATTTTCAAGAGAAGCAAACGGGAACATCATCTAAATTCTGTATTAAGAGATAATTGATTTTTAGTGAAGAAGGGTCAGAACTGTTGGACAACAGAATAGGGGTGACTTTAAAGAATAAACTGTACTTATTGGCTAAGCCAAAAATTCTGAAAATTTTATGGTAAGAAAATATGAGTCTAGTTTCAGGAAAAATTAATGTATCTTAATTTGGAGTTTCGTAGTTCTAGTTATAAATAATTTAGTGACTATGACTCAAATAGACAGCTTTGAATAAACTATAAATAATAATAGTTGAATTATAAAGAATGTTGCATATGAACATGAAATGTATTAAATTGATAATTAAATTTATTTATTTAGATCCAGAAGATTAAAATATGAAGCTAGATCGAGGAAAGGAAAAAGTTCAGGATTAGTATATTTTTATACACGAACAAGTATCAAGGTAAGTTCGTGTAACTTAATTTATATTCTTAAATGCTTGAAATGTATGTTATTGATTTGAATATCATTTGAATGTTCATTGTATGAAAATTAATGAAACATTGATATATTTGATAAAATGGGAAGAAATCCCGGTTGAATGAAAGGAAAATTCGATGGATCTCTGAAAAGAAATTGACGATAAAAAGGATCTAGCCCGGACGGGTGATCCTATCTTGATATAGCCCTCTCGAAGAATATGTGTAAAATGGATTTAGCCCGGACGGGTAATCCGAATTAGGGTCTGAATTTAGCCTGGACTGGTAATTCAGATCCAAGCTCATTAGAGTAATTGTTATTGCAGGGGATTTAGCCTGGACTGGTAATCCCGACAATACTCTATGAGTTTATATTACAGGGGATTTAGCCTGGACTGGTAATCCCGCTGCAAGGTTGAGGTTCGCGGGAGTGTGCTCTCTGAAATGGAAATGTGCGCACATGAATATGAATTGACGGACCCGAAAATGTACACTAAAAGTGTACCTCTGAAAATCCATCGAAAATTCTAAGAAATTCAACGGGATAAATATGAAAAAAAAAAATAAGAAAGTAGAAATCATGTATTGATGAGTTCATCAATCATAGTATATATTATTGGTACATGGAAATTATTGTACTAACTTGAAAGTTGAGTTTGTGCATGTTAGGGTAATAATACATTGAATGGATATAGGAATGTTTATTGTATTGTATTAAAAATATTAGGTAAGTATAACTCTTGTTACATGAGCTTACTAAGCACAAAGTGCTTACTCTGTTTCATTTTCTCCTGTTTTGTAGTGTTAAGAGCTCGAAGGTCGGATTTGGTCGGAGACACATCACACTATCAACCTCAGGATTTCGGTAATAAAGAAACTTTATTTTGGAAATCAATGGCATGTATAAACTAATAAAGTAAATGTTAACGTGAAATGAATATAAAGTTAGCCATTAGTATGGTTAACAAACCTGGTTTTGGGTATATGATGATGTTATTTTATAAATATGCATGAATTTATCTTGAAAATATGTTGAATTGGATTGGTTGATGTGGATTGTTTTTGGTTTAAAATTTCAGGGAAGGTTAGATATCTATAAAGGGGTTATATTGAGTTAAAAAAAATTTAATTCGTAAACTCCGGTAATACTTCGTACCCTATTCCGGCAATGAATACGGGTAGGGGTATTACATATCTAGCTGAAAGCGAAGTGTATTATCCCATTGAGGAAATGCTAGGTTAGTATACTATCAATGAAGGTTTTAGATTCTTCAAGCAAAGTTGGGTGATTATAAATGTATAGGGTATATTATAATATTAAAATAAATAAATATATAAAAAATGAGACGCAGAAAGTTCTTGTTGATGCAATAATGAAGTCGAAGTCAATTTTACAGGTAATGTGTACATTAAGCCGATGTGCATTCTCGAGTTAGCATTCTTGTTTTATGGTGAAAAAATGTAAAATGTCAGCTCGGTTGTTCGTGTTAGGTGGTTGTTGTTCCAGTCGCTCTTGGACTTGTGCTTAATACGTATGCAAAATCGGTAGTCACTATCCTCCGACCTGTGATGCCTTTTGCTGCTATGATCTGTACATCCTTGTGCATCGATAGCCCTCTTGCACTGAATCGGAGTCAAATTATCAAAAGATAGTCTCCAATTGGTTCTTCCGATTTTGGCGTTTCACACTGTGGCATTCCCTATCGGATATTGGATCTTGAAGATTCCTTCTTTCAGGTAATTCAAACCTCCTATATTACATCCTATGTATTTAGAAGTTCCCCGAAAATTGCTTTAACCACGTCCAACACATAACCGGTTACCGATATGGCGATACCATATTGTTATGCGCAGGCAAAGAGAAGAAGTTTGCCGAACAGTATCGTTATACAGTGGAATGCAAAGCTCGACAATGGCAGGGCTTCTGGCAATCCAGTTCCTAGGAGGTAGCAGTCAAGCAGTTCTAGCGGCATGCTCTGTCATATCAATGGCTATTATGGGTCTTTCACTTACCTCTTTCTAGGGTAGTGGTTATCGTCTTAGAGACTTACTGTCTTTACTTGCCCTGCAAACCAACCCTGCTGTTGAAGAGGCTCAATGAATTGAAGACCCAAAACATGTTCCTGGAACTCAAAACTGAACCAAAGCTAATCTAAAATAGGAAAAGGAATGTTGCACAGTTCATAGAAGGCAAAAGAACAACTGTTCCTAGAACATTTAACAGCTAGAAAGGCAGTACCTATAACTTGAAAGTTGCTAATCTTTGTATGTATGCATGTATAGGTAAGGTATATAGATCACAAAATATAGTTTTTTACTCTGACTTTGCATTCTTTTGTTCTTTCTCTATTCCTTTCTCTCAAATTTTCGCCTTGTGCATTACAGGTATAATTGAGTTGAACCAAATTTGAACGCTAGTAAACTCGAGCTCAAATTAAAATTTTGACTAAAATATCACTACTTTTTAAGTAAGTTTTATTATTTTGACAATATTTTTACTTTTTTTATTTTTATAAAAATTAAAAAGAATAAACAACATAATTAAATCTAAACCTACTTTACTATTTCAATTAAAGTCTTTTTTATTTTTTATAAATATATTTGCTTAAAAAATATATTTTATAAATATCTATTCCATATTAAACATTTTTAAATTGTTGTTATAAACCAACTCAATTAAATTATTATTATTTTACAAAATAAATTATATTATTTTAAATACATCTTTTTAATATTTTCTATTTTTAGTAAACACGATATTTTACATATGAAACTTAAGGTATAAAAACAGAAGATAAATTTTTTTTTAAAGTTCGCAACAAATCCTTGTACTATATCATAAAATTCGTTTTAATCCCTCTATTATTGAAAAGAACATTTTAGTTCTTGTATATTTGAGAAGTTAACATTTTAATCACTGCACCTTAATTTTGTTGTTAATGAAATAGTATCGCTGACATAATATTAAATTAAATTAAAAAATTAAACAACAATTTTGAAGAATGAGCAAAATAAGAAACTGGTTTTGCTATTCCCTCAAATTGTTATCGATTTTTTTTTTTATTCCTTTTGTACATTCTTCTTGTGTTTGGTCCACGTTAGGGATCATTGAGCCATTAGTGACAGACTTAACGTATAAAGAAATAATAAATCAACCATTTGTCAAATTTGTTTTATTTGATGGTATTGGGTTTTATTAAAACATAAACTAAGCAGAAAAGAAGGAACACTAGCCCTATAAAAACAACCACCGCACGCCGTCTGTGGGAATCGAACCCACGACCACATGGTTAAAAGCCATGCGCTCTACCGGCTGAGCTAAGACGGCACACATCTTATGGTTGAAAGTATTATTTTAAATTCGACATCAACCTCGGCACTTGTGTATGCGATCCCAGAGGAAAGTGAAATTTCCGAAGCAAACAAAACTTTTGCCTTCTCTTTGGAGGGAATTACGACGTTAGGGTCAAATACTCCCCTATTGAAGATGTAACTGTGTTTCATCACCTCTGGCTTCTACGGGATACATTATATAATAGCATTCATACATTTATATTAAGATATTATTTTTAGATCATCATTCTATACATTGACTGTGGAATACAAAAATTCCACAAGTAGGTTTAGATTGATGTTATTTATTTTCAAGGTATAATAAAATAATAATTAAATAATTAAAAAATATATATTTAACATCATTTTAGATCTATTTGTAGAGTATAATATAATTATTCCGTTATTTTTATATAGTAATATTTTTATAGGGAATTTTGTAATTTGTCATCAATACAAATAAAAATCCCCTTGGTTACATGATTTCTTCTTCATATACATAGATATAGGATTTAAGGGGCAATTACTTAGAAGTACATTTTGTACAACAGTCCTTCCTATCTGATATAAAACGATCTCATGATCTTGAACTGATCTTACTTGGGATCGCAAATCTCAAGCTTGTCTATGAAGAGCAAATCTAATTGTATTAGTGTCTGTAATTAATTTTTTTCTATGTAATACTAATCGATAGGGCCTCATTTGTAAGTGTTACAAGATCTCATACATTGGAACCTACGACCATGGACTCGAATCCATTAGTATGAAACATTTTCTTTTCCAACTGAAATCCCCTAATATATGAAAGAGTGAAAAAATGCGGAAAAAATTTATGTTGATTTTAAATCTTAAATTTTTGAATATATATATTTTTCATTTTTGGGGTTCTTATTTTCCCCATTGCACATATGCATTTGTTATTTTAGTGTTATAATAATTTTTTATTTTTATAATATTCAATTTATAGTAATAAATAACTAAATAATAGAATAATATTTTTTTAATAATTATACTATAGCGAAGCGCAGAACGCATATATATAAGAGCTTTAACTGAGTTATCGAAATTAATCTTTTTGTGATTTTATGAATGATTATTTCTCTGAAATGCTATACCTCCTTCCCCTATTTTCAACCCAATAGAGGAAATCCATTTTCTAATTTAGTGGATATACAAATAATGTAGCAATTTGAAGTGATCTAAAGAAATCCTATGTTTGTATAAGAAAATGTAAGAAAATAAATCAAAAAATTTTTAGAATTCAAAATTCGAAATACTTTTTTGAATTTGGTACAATTATGACAAAAATCGACGCACTTTTTATATAACATAACGTGTACAACCCACCATTTGGTTTGATAAATCCTTAGAACAGACAAAGTGCTAACGATTAATACAAAGCTTATTACACAATTTTGAGATAGAACTCGCATTGATTTTAAATCTTTAATTGATACATAATCCTGAATTTAAACCTTAAACAAACTGCTACATTATTTTTCATGTTAAGTTCTATTATTAATTCGTGTACTTTAGAAAAATTGTAAATTTAGTCCATATATTTTAACTTGATCAATCTTAATTCTTACTTTTCGATTTCATCAATTTTAGTCGTGTTTTTTAAAATTTAAAATTTTAGTCTTGGACCAAGCAATAGTATTTAATTATTTAGTTAAATTCAATTACTAATCATGTACCATGTGCGTAGTTGCAAATTAGTCCATATTCTCCAATTGAATCATTACACATAAATACGAAAATAACAAATTGACTAGACATTACACATGATAATATGCCTACCAATCAGATTGGAAATAGATAAACCTGAACTTAATAAATTAGGTAGTTACAGTTTAATGAGGACTGAAGCTTTAGAATTTGAAAAGTATAAAGCTTACAAATGACCAAATTAAAGTACATGGACTAAATCCACAACTTTTGCAAACTATAGGGTTTAATAGCAAATTTTAATCTTAATTTTTTAAAGTGTAACCAGTCCAATTCAATTACAAGTTCAAGTAGCCACAAGTATCAAACTATCCTATCCATGCAATCACCAAGTAGAATCAAATTATTAAAGTACAAAAAGATTAAAAACTGGTACAATCCAAACTAAAGCCAACAAATTAGAACTAACTAAACTAAAACTTGCACACATGATCAGACTCAATCATCTACACATATACTGTATTCATACTAAAAAAACAACTAAAAACTTTTTTCATACTAAAAAAACAATTGAATACCATTAATTCAACCAAATAAAATTATATAAAAACTAGTTCTATTTTATTCTCACCAAACTTTTAATTGAAAAAACAAAAACGCCAAATTAATTCATCTAAGCAGCTCCCGCACCCTTGCCCTTCTTCTTATACATTTTCTTCATATAGAACTCCAATTCTTTACCTTCCAATATGTACCTAAACATATAAATTATATTAAATTAAATATAATATTTTGTAATAAAATTGCATGTCAAATGGCATGCAAGCATCTTTTTACACATGCATGTTCAATATATATATTTTAAATTTTTTATGTATTTGAAAGTTCTTTGATGGAGGATAGCTTAAGAAAAACTGGAAGAATCCATAATCATCTAAAAGACACTTTAAATATATGTCAAACACAGATATTTCAAACAAATAAAAATGTTGAGAAAACATAAAGATTAGTAAAAACTTGTGTTGCTCTATCTATTCACTTCCTTTAAATATGACCCTCCAGATACATCGAAAAAACATGTCATATGCATAATCATACACGACTCTCGCATGCAAATCCCAGTAAGAAACAGATTAGAAACCAAAGCTTACCCATCAGCTCTGCCACATTGACCAGGCCTGGAAGATATGCATGCCAACAATCTACCACCACCAAATTGTTCTTCAACGTGAGGATCAAGTTATTTGCGATCTTTTTGGCGTTTCTCAAGCTTCCTTGCCACATGCTTACTCCTCTTGGTTTCCTCGGCAGCCCCTTCTGGTTCCTGTCAGTTTTTATAAGCAGAAACAATAAATATCAACTCAAAGCTAAACCCAATCATCAAAACCTACGTTACTTTAACTCGAGTTTGAGTATCTTATATATGTATGTATCTAATATGAGCATGTTCAATTTCATTTCCTAAGCTTTTTTATTATGTAGCAACATAGTTTGAAAGTGACCTTCAATTTTCAGTAAGGGAAAGCTAATTTATAAACTTTCTACCTCAGTAGCTTCCTTCTTAGAGGCCATCTTCTTCTTCCTCCCAATGTCAATGCCGTAGTGCTGAAGGTACCATTGCTTAAACGGAGCCGCATCAACTTGAATAATGGCACTCTTTACCAGAGTCTGTGTGCGAACAAGCTCATTGTTCGAGGCATTATATACGACATCGAGAATACGAGTCTTACGGGTTACGGATAAACTACCCCATGAATAGTTGCCTGTATCCAATCTCAACGCTCTCCACTTCACGTTGCCTCCTCTAACACGGATTCTCCTGACAGTTTTGTTGCTTGATAGGTTTGTATTTCCTGGCTGGCGGCCGAGTTCATGCCTGTTGCCAAGAAAAACTGAAATCATCAATAAAGAAAACCGGGAATTCAGTGGATCTATATTCCCAAAAGTATTCATCCATAAAGTACTGCCCAAGAACCTCAAATAACAGACATCTTGGCCCTCAAATCTTATGTTATTTGGACTCGAAATAAGTGTCAGATGCGAGTTTTTCCATGGATTTGGAAGGTCATATCCTTATTTCCATGTCCAGGTGTAACATTAGACACCGATATCACACAGGCATAACTCAAGAAACATAAAGCATCGGAGCAATAAAACTTGAATCATCTAAGCATAAGATTTCAAACATAAAACCATACGTGAAGACGACAGCAACATCCAAAACAAACATATCAATCTTTCATGAATATATATATACATGATTGAATTAAGATCCATGCATATACATCTATAAGTATGTATATTATCCATATATGCATGTCATGTAGGAATTACATGATTTGAATCTTCCATAATCCATACATATATACTAATTGACTCAAGAATGGTTAGTTTGTCAGATTTAATAATAAATCATAAAATCAAATGTTATGCTTCAAAAAGAGGCACCTTTGCACTCCATTTCTACCTAGGGGCGAAGCCAGAACAATTTGTTAGGGGATGAAATTTTAAATTTTTATAGTTTATATTTTTATAATTTATAAAGAATTAAATTAAATTTTTATAATTTTAGGGAGGAAAAGTATAATTTTATTTTTACTAATTTAAAATTTTTTAAAAATTTTAAGGCCTAAATAATAATTTTACATTTTAGGGGCCGGAGCCCAGCCCCACTCGCCCCTGTTTCTACCATCAATGATCATTGATCAACAATCTTTTTAACAGATCGATTGTTTAAGGAAAAGGAATCCCAACGCATTATTCATCTGCAGATTTACCAAAAACAAAAAAAAAACAAAACAAAACAAAAACAAAAAACGTAGAAAAATGGGCAGGAAATGGAAAATTACTTTCGTTTCTTCCTCCAAGCCTTCTGCTAGCCACCTGTGGAACGTCTCTTGTGCATAGAATCCCTGGAAATACCTGAGAAAAGAAAAACAGCATAAAGAGTTTGCAGGGTGAGAAAATGGAGAGAAAATTACCCATGATGACAGAACGGCGCAAGGGACGGGTTCTGCTTCACCCTTTGGTTTCACTCTCCCAGGCGCTATCAAACCTCTACCTTTGTTTTTATATTAGAGGCTAGCTGCTAATCGCCTACCAATTCGGTACGTATTTTGAACAATTTTTTTTCTAAATTTGATTTAAATTACTATTTAATTATAAAATCTATTTTAATTTTAATTTAATTTTTTTAAATATATATTTTTTTATTTGTTTAAATTTACTATTAATATGGATATTTAAATTATAAAATAAAATTTTTAATATTTTAACATTTTTAACTATTTAGTGAATTTTCAAATTAAAAATATAAAAAATAATTGAATTTCAAATTATGTTAAAAAGGTTTTATCTTAACACTTAAATTTAAAATAAAAAAGGTTTCATTAAAAAAATTATCTTAAAATAAAAAATAATTTAAAAGTAAATTTTTATTTATCTAATTAACATAAAATAAGAACATTTTTATTTATTTATTCATTTAAAATTAATTTTTTTTCAAAAAAATAACATTTAACATTTAAAAATTTAAAAATTTAAAAATTATATCTACTTCATCTTTAAATATTTAGTAAAATTTAAAATTAAAAAATACAAATTCTAATAAAATTCAAATTAAATTTAAAAAGTAAAATATATATATTGAGATAATCTGTAATCATTATCTCTATGATTATATGTATTATATTATATAAATAATTTATATTCATTAGCTTTATTGTAACTCTTCCGTTGTTTTGTTTTTTCCACTAAAATACCAATAAATGTCTCTATTTTTTTAATTACGAAAATACCAATAAATATCGTTTCTATCGACAGAAAGATTTTTTCTTAAGATTTTTTTATATTAGTTAAAAGATTTTTTTCTTCCTTTATACATAGTCTTTAATTTTATATTGTTAGTTAAAAAATAATAATTTTACATTATTTAGAAACAAGCTACAAACTTATTTATAAGTCTATATATATACATATCTTATATCTTACGTTGCTTAAAAAAAATAAAAAAAAAACTTTGAAATCTATATAAAAACCTATTACAACAAAAATCACTTCAAACTAAAAACGTTTTACTTAAATCCATCAATTCCTATAAATATTTCAAAATTCGACTTATTTTCATAATTAAAAAAACACCATTTATTAGCATTTTAGTTTGTTTTTTTTCAATTAGTTCTTCCTATTACTTTTACTACTTTACTTTTTTTTGTTAACATTTGGTGGTTTACTTTTTTTTTAATTAATATTTAGTTTTTTTTATACTTTTACTTCCATTTTGGAACAAATTTAGGGTATTTTTAGTTCACTGTAATTGAATAGGGATGTAATTGAATAGAGCTATAATTGAATAGAGCTATAATTGAATAGAGCTGTAATCAGTAATTTAACTGTTTGGTTGAATGAAATGGAATAAAACTGTAATTGTATTCTTGTATTTGGTTGAATGGAATGATGTTGTAATAGCATAAGGAAAAAAACTAAAATGACTAGAATACCCTTAGCAAAAAAATTTTTTAGGTAGATAATTATTGTTATTGTTATTAAATTTTAATAAGATTATTATTGAAAATAATTTAATAAAAATAATAAATAATTTAACCATATTTTAACATAATTATTATTAAATATAATTTAATAAAAAATATAATTTAATAACATTCTTAATATAATTATTACTATATGAATTAAAAAAAACAAAATATATAATACTTAAAAATATATATAATCTATTTTATTATTTTTAAACTGCAATACATATTTAATGTGCTAAAATATCATTAGTAAAACAAATAATTTAATTATTCTACAATAAAAAACAAAATATTAAAAGTACTAAATAACTTGAGAATTATATTTCATATCCTAGCATAATATTCATATATTAACAAAAAGTTACAAGCCAAAAGTTTTAAGAACCAAGTCGATAGTCAAATTGATTTTACCTCTAATTTATCAATGAATTAATTAAATAAATTATTAAAAAATTATAAAAATAATATTTATAAAAATTAAAAATCGATTAACTAGTTTTTTAACCTAATTCAACAATTTATACGAATCAATAAGGCAACCAATTTGATGCCTTTTCCAACTTGATACCCAACCTAAGGCAACCAATTTGATGTCTTTTCCAACTTTATACCCAACCAATTCCTGATTAAACCAACCAATTTGATCAAATCCAAACATCCATGATGGACCAATTTGATCAAATTCAAACATCCATGATGGAAACAAGAGTTTTGCAAGAATCAAACAAGTTTTGGGTTTTTTATAAATAAATTCCACATGAGCATTAACTTGTAAAAGTAACATCACAAGTTACAATTTTTGTTTAGGGACTACCTATGATATGCCCACAAATTTTTAATAAAAATATCACCATACTATTTTCATTAAACATTCCTACTTATAACATGAGATTCATATAAAACATTACCAAAAACATGAAAAATGCGATTGATAGATTCATAGTTCATTATGTTCTACAACTCCAATATAAAATATACCAATATAAAACCATGAAAAAGGGCTCATAAAGAACAATTATTACCAAATAACCAAATGCCAATGCCACCAAAAAAACACTTAAAAGGATAGATTTTCTAGAACATAATGTGCTAGTTTATAGCTTCTCCCTCTTCTACCACCCTTTCTTCTGGTGCTATCAGTCAGTATGGGCGTAACATCCTCTGAAATAACATAAAGAATAACATCATAAGGGTTCGACGGTAATATGTAAGGGACAACTTTCCGTTTCAACCAAAAATTTGGAAAAAAAAAACTTCACTTTTGACCTTGATTTAATTGGTTAATTCAGTCAGTTTTTAATTCCAAAACCAAACTGACTGAAAAAACAGATTATATCTTGTTAAAATTATATAAAATATATTTATATTTATAATATATAATAGATATATAACCATATAAGCCGAACAACACAAGGTTAATTAACCAAAAAAAACAACCAAACCCACCAATTAAACCAATTACTCTCCCCTAGTAATTTGCAAAACAAAAGATTGTTCCTTTGCATTTTAAAATAGTTTCAATTAGTTGTGGCTTACCGATACGGCCAATTTTCATCCCGGAGCGAGCAAGAGCCTTGAGAGCTGACTGAGCACCCGGACCAGGGGTCTTGGTTTTGTTACCTCCTGTAGCACGTAATTTGATATGGAGTGCCGTGATTCTGAGTTCCTGCTCAGCATAAAGATTTGCAACTCGTCAACAATAATATAAATCTAGTAGTAATGTCAGATATTGTATGTCTTCTAGTAACGAGTTAATGTAATGTAATGTAAAGTGACAACTTCTGGTTTTTCTTAAATGATAAAAATGAATGGAATGGTATATGACCTTACATCTCTAGGAAACATCTTGTGCTGCAAGCATAGCAGCATAAGGTGAAGATTCATCCCTGTCAGCTTTCACCTTCATACCACCTGGATTTATTCAAGAATTTTAAACTCAATCTAAAGAACAAATGTTCAATAATACAAATGTCAGGCTATTTTAAGTACCTACAAACTTGTATCTAACACATTTATATATGGATATACTTGTGTCAAACACATGCTCTATTCACATTCACACCCAAGTTAGAGTAACATAAGTCCAACGTTCAATTTTTGTTATTATTTATAGACATTTCAAACAATCCCTTTCCACTAGAATATAAAAATTGGCAGCTAAATGATATGTTAATGGAATCCCAATATCTTACCTGTAATACGAACCATAGTCTCTCTTCTAGACAAATCAGTCACATGCTATCATTGTCAAAATACCAAAGGAAAAAAATAAAACCGATTAAAATTCACAGCTTAAAAAAATCATATAGAAATAGCAAGAAATATGTGTTACCAAGTAAAAGAATTCAAAGACCATGTAACTTACAATGAAAGTGTGATTAAAAGATGCAAAAGTGTGGGCAACACCGAAAACATGCTGTTCGTCTTGTACAACAGGTCCAAGGGTCGTAGTCTCTTCCTTTGGCTCCCTAACCTTTCTCCTTGACTACAACACCAACATAATGAGTTTTATGTAAAGTATAAATAGAAGTAAATCCCCAAAGTTCATATAAAGATTCAAACTAAGGAAAAAGAATACCATTGTTAATGCTAACCATAGTATACATTTAGCTAGACGTGATACATGAATGTTTCAAAATCTAAATTAAATTTGATTATAATATGGCAAATACAAGAGCACAAAGCGCATACACGAATTGACAAGTAAACATCCAGGCATTAGACCCCAAAATCTATAAAATTATAGTATGCCCCCAAGTATGATAAAATACTGATTTAGTCCTAAAAACTATAAAGATATAAGATAATACAATGGTAGAATTGCATTTTAATTCTCATAAAAATATATACCCTAATCTCAACCCCCAAAAAATTCCTGGCTTTGCCCTTGTTAGCTATTGATCTCAAAATCAAGTGTTTTGTTCGATTAAACTGATCATAATAAGCTTACAAACTGACATAAAAAAACACCTACTTTCTCCTCGATCTCATCCTCATTTTCTCAGCAACCAAACAGAACTTTTCCAAGTAAATTCAAATGCATCAAAATGAAAGTCTAAAGCTTCTTCAAATAGTTTCATATATATATCAAGGAAAATCTAAAAATAATAATAATGCATTTTGGCTCTCATAAAAATGATAAAATTGTAATTTAGCCCAGGTTACTAAACTAAATAAGACTAAGATTTACACATAATCTTAGATGTGACATGAAAAATGCATTGCTCTAAGCATCTATTAATACTTTATTAGTTTACATTCCATTTTAATTTTCTTCAGTGTTTAAGCTATTGATCTCGAAATCAAGTGTTTTGTTCGATTAAACTGATCATAATAAGCAAAAACAAACATAAAAAAAAATTTAACGCCATCCTTCTCCCCGATCTCACACTCATTTTCTCGGCAGCCAAACAGAAATTGCCCAAGTAAATTAAAATGAATCGAGATGAATGTCTAAAGTATCCTCAAATAGTTTTGTATATATAAAAGAAAATCTAAAGATGTAGAAAAAATATTATTTTAAATAATCTAAGGGTGTTGCTTACCATGGCTAGTGATGCGATAAGCAGAGGCGTCGACGGGGAACGAGATTTTAAATGACGGAGAAGATGAACAAAACTTATAGGGTTTGTCAAAGGGTTGGTCAGGATAGAAGCATGAAAAAGAGGGAGAATGTTAGAAGGAAATAGGTAGAAGAATGAAAAAAAAGAAGATGCTTCAGACGTGAGAATGAAAAAGAGAGAGAAGGTTGGAAGGAAATGGGAAGAAGAATGAAAATAAGAAGATGCTTCAGACATGAGAATGAAAAAGAGGGAGAAGGGTATAGATGAAACTCACACACGCTGAATGGGTATTCCGTGGGTAGAGTGCCGAATGGTAAACGACAGTTTTGCCTTGAATAAGGTTGTATGGAATGGGGCTGTAAAAGCCCATTACAGCCAACCAAATAATGGAATAGGGATGGGCCACTGAATTCAGCTATAATGGTTTAGCATTACAGCTAACCAAACATGCTGTTAAGGTATTCTCAAACCTCATGTATTGGCCTAATGATTAGGGTATTTACCGTCCTAGGTGTGACTTGGATTCGAGCCGCATTAGTCCTATTGCTGTTAAGGCTCTACCCTCTTGTAATTCACCAAAAAAAATCTAAGGTACTCTTTCCTAGACCTAGCTCAAAAGCTCGTTCGAAAAGTGGGAGGGTTTGGGTAAAAATATAGGCCCGAAAAATGGGTTGGCCAAAAAAATTAGACCCATTTAGAAAATGAACCGAGCCTCGAGTAAGGCTTTATTGGCCCAGCCCAAAAGCGAAAACAAAAAAATTGTTGCTTTTTTTATTATTTTCTTGTTGTTTTTTAATTATTTTGCTACCATTTCACAATTATGTTACTACTATTTTGTTGTTATTATTGGGATTATATATAACTCTTGTTTTATTATTAATTTTGTTACTATTTTTCACATTTACTTGTTAAGTTACATTTATCTTAGTGTTATTTAAGTATATATATTTTTAAATTTATTTTCAATTTGTTGAGAAACATTTATTTTAATGTTTTTAGTATTTTTGATGTATTATATTTTTTTTTAAAAATTATATAAAAATAATATAAAAAATTAATATGGGCGGGCAGGGTCGGGATTGGGTTTTAATATTTTATCCAGGTCAGGCTTGGGCAAAATTTTAGGCCCATTTTTTGAGTTCGGGCCTAGCAAACGGGCCTAAAATTTTTCCCAAACCCGGCCCGACCCATGGACACCTCTACTCTCTCCATTTTCTCTTCAAAAATTCATTGTGATTTTTATATGTGAAGTGATCTACATTGAATTGTTGCCATATATGTGTACCTTGTAATAATATATATAGTATGGTTTTTACACACGTTTCGCATTGGGTTAATTATTTATTTCTTAACTAAATTATGGTGTAAAAACTTAAATGTTACAATTTGCTCAAAGTTTTTCTGCTTTACGTATATTAAGAATTTAATCTCTATACTTTTATTTTTAAATTTTTTGTCTCTCTACTTTTCAAATTTAAAAATTTAGGTTAATTTGTTAACACTATTAGAATTCTTTTGTGTTAGTATGACATTTTGAAAAATAAAATAAAATAAACTTTATATTCATGTAACTAAAAAATAACATTGTAACGAACCTGAAATTAGTTAAGAATTGTAATGGTGCTAACATTTCTTAAAAGATTCACATAATCATTTTAATTAGAATAAAGTATTTAGACTAACTAATGGTATTGTAAAAGTTAAGGTATCAAATTATGTCAAATTTAAAACATATAAATTAAATTTCTAATTTAAGTGAAATATAGGAATCAAATTGAAATTTAATCATTCTTATAATCTAAAAATTAGAATTGAAATTTACCCATAAAGTTCTCTTTTGAAAAAAAGAAGAACGAAAAAGAATTCGACAGGTATCCATTGTGAATGTAGTTATATAGATATACATATATAGGTATATATGATATGATGTCCCTGCAAAATATATATGATATGATGATCTACGAACAAAAGTGAGGGTCGATATTGGTGATTTATGAACAAAATATATACACTATAAATAACTCTGTTTTTTGCATTGTTATAGGCTAACAGAAAGATGAACAAAGGCAAAAGAATGACAATATAAAGCTCTGGAAAAGGAAATAAAAAAATCAAGTTATAACTTACAGTGTTCCAGATGTAGTATTGTTTGGAATGTTCTGCAAAAACACGGACCGAGTTGCCGGATCAGTCAAAAATTGCTTGAGTATAGCTATGGTGGTCGTGTTACTGCCCAACTTCTCAATCTCTCTAGAGATCATACATGATACATGTATGGTTACCCTCCACAACCACCATGATATCTCCACCTAAGATTGGTGAAAGTGCTTTTGCTATTTGCCTGGTGAGTCTTTCTTGCACTTGAAGCTTGAATCCAAAAAAATGTACGATCAATTGCAAAAAGGATGTTCCAACGAGATTGAATCTGTCTGTAGGGCGGATGTATAAGATATGGACGATACCATAAAAAGGAAGTAGATGATGCTCGCATTGGGACCAGAATGGTAGGTTCAACTCCGAATGGATATGTTCGGTATTGTCAGAGCCGACACTTGGTTTAAAAATATTT
The DNA here is from genome assembly GCF_007990345.1 of Gossypium hirsutum. Classification (NCBI taxonomy): domain Eukaryota; kingdom Viridiplantae; phylum Streptophyta; class Magnoliopsida; order Malvales; family Malvaceae; genus Gossypium; species Gossypium hirsutum. The sequence continues at coordinate 6,714,455 of NC_053431.1, read as the reverse complement.
ATCCGGTTGTGAGTAAAGTCGTTCAATTTCATCTCCAATTTCGTGTTTCGAAAGTTCATCAACTACCGCAGAGAATGGCTAGGAATTTTATAAGTGCTTCTCTTAATGGATCTTATCCCAATGATCTAAGAATAGAAGCTACTGCAACAATCATACCAGGGTTCGGTCTTACACGCTCATGGGAGATTTTAGCAACAGAAGACGAATAGGAAGGGCACCAACGTTGTTTTGTAGAGTCTCGAGTTGGAATTTTCTCCACAGTTACACCTCTGAAACTCAAAAGACCTAGAAAATCACTCCAAACATCAGTTTTTTCATTTTCGAAAACTCTCGAACCCAAAGAAACCAACACCTTTATCCATCATTGATACTTTGAGTCAAAAACGACTGATGACATACTTATTTTGCATATTTTACATGCTCAAATCAACTTGTTATTGAATTAATTCATGCTAATTGGTGAATTTTATGTTTAAATCTTGTCAAGAATGAAATTCGAATACTTTAATGCAAAAAACAAACAAAAAAGGATTCAATTGGAGCATGAACAATAGAATAGTGGCCAAATAAAAAATTTAAAGATATTAAAGGGCTGATCAGATTTTTTTGACCTTGTAAAACTCAAATTTAGAAAAATAAAATCTGATATTTTTCATGTAATTAGTGGGTAGGTGGGATTAAACTAATTTTAGCATATAGTTTATGTATAAATAGGTGGCATGATGGACTTGAAAAAATACACCTTAATTAGCTAGAATTGAATTGAAATTGTTTTTTTATTCTTTCCATTTTCTGCGTCAATAGGCATACCACTTTCATTTCATTTTTTTCTTCTTAACTAATTTGTTTAATTATTTCCCAAGTCTTTTCCCCTTTCCATCTTTCTCCATTACCATTCCACTTTCATGACTAGCAACGCATGATAAACTTCATGCTTCACTAAATCTAAATTAGCTTTAGGTCAGTATTCTTTCCGGTCAAGAATTGTGATAAATTGTATCTGCACTAAAAACCCTTCAAATCGATATTCACCATCTCTCTGGAATATTGGGATTAAAAAATTCATCTCTTAAAGTTAACTCGATTTCAATTCAAAAAGCGCATTGGGTTGGAGTCGTTTTGGCTTACAGTTGGGAAGTCGAGTCGATCGTGCTGTATTCGAATTTTCGCAAACAAGTTAAGGTAGATTGTGATCAGATTTAAACGTCTCGAGAGGTTGAGGCCGTTAATCCAAGTTGGGTTTTTCATAATGTAAGGCTGCCAAGGTCTTGAATTGCGAACGCATATATCGCGGTTGACAATCGATAAGGGTTGGTTTGCAGGGCGTATTGGGATCAACTATAAGAGGAAGAATTGGCGACTAGGACGTTCTTAGCCGTTATAACTAGCTTATTGTTTGGAGGAGAAAACTAATTTTCGAGGATCGATTCAAAAATCGGAATCCACCAAGTCTAAGGTTAAGGCTTTATAACTCTGTTTACAAAATTCAAATTTATTTCCCAAATTTATTTTTTTTCAATATATTTAATTGTTTATTTATGCTATTTCATTTATTTAATTTCTAGTAATTTCGAAAATCCTATAATTTATTTATTTTTTAGCAAGTCGTTTAGAGTATTGGGCACGTCTATTGCCATGATTATCGACACAAAAAAAATTATGTTCACGAGAAAAATACGAAAGTTGATCATAATCACCAATCCATGTGGAATCGATCCTACTACTATTTACTACTGTTTAGAATTGTTTTATTATAGGAATTATTTTTATTTGGTAGTTTCGACGCCCATCAAATTTTGGCGCCGTTGCCGGGGATTGAAAATATTTTTCTAACTTTTGTTTATTTTCCTTATAACCAGATCAGAACCAGGGTCTCTAGAGTTTGAACCAGAAATAGAGAAGTTGGCTTGAAAACTGTGAAGAGAAGCCATTTGATGCGGTAAATGACCACATCCCGAGTTTGAAACTGTATCTTACACCGAGGATATTTTCTCATTCGACGAACCATACGAGATGGTAGAGCAAACTATATGCCAACTCGTAGTAGCCCCAGATGAACAACAACCCCTATGTATAACTTATCCAGCGAGAGGAATGTCGTTTGTGTTAAAATCAGACTTGATTCATCTATTGCCCACCTTCTGCGGATTACAAAATGAAAATATGCATACCCATATCAAATAATTTCACATAGTTTGCTCAAGCATGAAACCTTAGTGAGTAATCGAAGACCAAATTAAACTTCGTGTTTTTCCTTTCTTATTAGCCAACTCTGCTAAAGAATGACTATTTTATTTACCTTCAGGATCTGTTAATACATGGTCTGGCACGTCTTGTTTATTTCTTGACAGGTTCTTTCGAGCAGCTCGAACAACTGAATTTAGGAAGGACATTGTAGGAATTCGGCAAAAGATGACTGAATTGCTTTACGAATATTGAGAGGGGTACAAAAAGTTGTGTGCAAGTTGCCTATAACATGGCTTGACTGAACAGTCACTCTTATAATATTTCTATTAGGGGTTACTCCCAATGGAAATGAAAATGAAAATTATAAATGCTGTTAGTGGAGGGGCATTTGTTAATATGACGCCTCAGAGAGCAATGAAGTTAATTTTGACTATGGTTGCAAACTCTCAACAATTCTGACCGGCTATAGAACCCACGAGACGGGTTCATAGGTTAAGTTCTCTAACGAGACGGGTTCATGGGTTAAGTTCTCTATCTCTAGAATATAAAATTGATAAGCTTACTAATGTTGTTCAAAATTTTCTTACAGATAAAATAAGCTCAGTCTGGTTGTACAGAATTTGTGTTATGCCAGATCACCCAACGACTCATGTCCTATCTTGCACGAGGGTTCAACAGAACAAGAAAATGTTGTTAGAAACGTTCGAAGGCCACCCCAAAGGCGATATGATCCCTATTAAAACAACTATAATGTGGGGTGGAAAGATCATCTAAATTTGAGTTATGGGTCAAATCCTTGATTTAATCAGCCATACCAACGAATGTCACTTTCGAATTAACAGTTACCGCCTCCAAAATCATCTCTGGAAGCCATAGTGGAAATGTTAGCTAATAATACCTAAAAATTCTAACAGAATACAGAATTACATCTTCAAGAGTTGGATAAACAAATAAGTAAGCTTGCGTTTGCAATCAGTCGACTGGAGTCATAAGGAAAATTGTCATATCAAACTAAATCTAATCCTCGACATAATGTAAGTGTTATTACATTGATAAGTGAAACAATTTTGGAGTCAGCTTCTGACACAAATCGTACCGATATCCCAAACAGAAAAAATAAAAACTCGATCCAGCGTCAACTACAGATTTGACTCCTCAAAGGTTGTTTGCAGTACCGCCTCCATTTCTTAGAAGACTCGTCCAATGCAAAAAGAAGTGAGAAGAAAAGGAAATCTTTGACACATTTCAAAACGTAAAAATAAACACTTCGTCTTCTTGATGCGATTAAGCATGTTCCATGATATGCAAAGTTCTTAAAAGAATTATGCACGAGTTAGAAGAATCTCGTAGGCAATGAAAAGGTGAGTGTTGGAGAAAATGTCTCCACCATTTTACAAAAGAAAATACCACCTAAATGTAAGGACCAATGTATATTTTCTATATCTTGCAAGATTGGTAATGTTGGGATTAAAAAAGCTATGTGTGACTTAGGTGCATCTATTAATGTTATGCCTTTGCCTATTTATAAACTACTAAATACGGGTCCTTTTAAAAAACTAGGTGTAATCGTTTAGCTTGCAGATAGGTCAGTAGTGCATCCGAAAGGAGTGTTGAAGGATGTTCTTGTCAAGGTAAACGAACTTATTTTTCCTACAAATATCTACATTATCTGCATAGAGGATGATAACTCCACCAATTTTTCCAATATTCTACTCGGCAGACCATTTTTAAACACCGCACAAATGAAAATTGATGTTTGAAGTGGAACACTCACTATAAAATTTGACGGTGAAGTGGTTAGGTTTAATGTTTGTGAGGATATGAGACATCTCAGTGCAATAACAAATGTCTCTAATGTCAATGGAATGGAATCATTGAAAAACTTATATTTTGAAAAGGATAAGTTACAAATTGTGCCTTGCAGGAGTGTAGATCTCGATGTTAAACAAGAGGAATTATTGATGATAAAAAAAATCAATACGGGAAGCTGTCATTCGCATGAAGGCCTCGAAATTAGAGCTCAAACCGTTTCTAGAACATATAAGGATTCTGATAGAGGAAAAGGCAAACTTGAACAAAAAAGCTTAAAAACACCTCAATCCACCGATGATGGAGGAATTCAGGAAGTGCTTTAAGGACAATGGGCAAAGGTTGAAACCTTTCTACAAGAACATCCAAGTGCACGAGATGGAAAAATTAATTTTTAATGAGCCAAACAAATAACATTTAAGGTCGTCGAGCTAACAACATTAAACAAAAGCGAATTTTGGGAGACAACCCAAATTTATTTTAATTTATTTAATTTTGAATTTCGGTAAAATTTAGGTTGAAAATAAAATTAATAATAACAAGATTATTATTTAATCCATTTAATATGTTGTTTTTCAAGAGTGTGATGGAGGCTGTCGATTTTTTCGGAAATCAGATACTGATCGTGGCGTAGGCAAGCCTTGCTCAATACAGCCATTTATTTTCTTCACAACCCAACACCCCAAGCCCAAATAAACACACACACACACACACACCTAACCCAATTTATTTTTCTTCAAATAAACCCAATCTCCACAATTCTCGCCATCTTGCAAAGTAGCCACTCCTAACACCGATTGTAACAGTGTAATTTTCAGTGGTGTCGAAAACAGTGATACGAGATTACTAAATCCGATAAGTGAGTTTGAAAATTAAATAAATTAATATTTATGAGTCAAGTGTGATTTTAGAAATATTTTTGAATTAGTGAATTTTGTGATTTAAAAGAAATTATTAGGTAAATTGGGTCGAAAACGAGGTACTGAGATCTTGATTTCACAAACCAAGCCATAAATATTTTTATAAATATTTACGGAGTGTTGGTGAATTATTATTAAAGTTTCGTTAGAAAATTTTAACGTTTTGATAGTCAATTAATTAAAAAGGACTAAAATAAAAAAGGTGCAAAACTTGCTAATTAAGGAAACACAGATTAAATAGCTAAAGAAGTAATTAAGGGAGGACCAAATGAGAAATTAGACACATGGGCAATAGGTTGGGCGGCAAGTGTGTAGAAGAAAACAACAAAACTAGTGTGAACAACAGGCAAAATTGGAAAATAAATAAAATTTAATAGTTAAAATTGGATTAAATTGAATTTCTAGACAATTCCTCATTTTTATTCAGCAAAAAACACATTGAAGAGTCTCACTAAGAAGTTTTTTCATATTCTTGCCACAAGTGAGTTCAATTTTTGTTTATTTCTTATAGTTTTTGTGATTTTGATACTTTTACAACTAGGTCCAACTATTGAATTCATTAGTTTTTTATTTTATGAGTGATTTTGAAAGTTACCATGGATGAGTGCTGAAATTTTATGATGAATAAACATGGATTTAAAGCTCTAATTTAGTTATGTGATAATTTTATTAAGTGACTTCAATAGATATTGATTTTTAGGACCTAATTATAAAAAAGTTAAGAATTAGGGTTTGATGCTAAAATTTTGAACATCAAAGACTGTATAGTAGCCTAAAATGATTATATAAAGTGTTAATTGAGAAAAATAAGCTCAATTGATGGGTTAATTAATCAAGGACTAAATTGTAAAAATTATAAAATTTAGGGTAGAAGTGTAATTTTGAAAATTGAAGGGTATAAATTGTGATGTAAATTAGAATTGAATTAGATGCTGATGGATGAATAATTTTATATTATAGACCAAGAAACTGAAGATAAACGTAGGAAAGAAAAATTAACGGATTAGTCACTGAATTTCTACAACTTCTACAATTTACCCCAGGTATGTTTATATGGTTGAACTTTCATGATTATTTTTTAATTTAGGAATGATATAAGTTGTTATTTCATATGATTTTTATTGAATTATGATTATTGTAAAATATGAAAATTAGATCAAAAGTTCAAATTAAGTGAAACGCAAGATTGAGTACGATCGTTCAGTGACAAATGACGAACTGACGGATAAGACCATAGTTGAACCATGGCAAAGTGTTAAATGTAAGACCATAGTTTGGCTATGGCATTTCAGTGAAAATACCATAACTAGGTTATGGCACCATGAACGTAAGACCATGATTGGACCATGGCAGTATATATGAATACGTGTAAGACCATAGCTGGGCCATGGCATCTTGATGATAAGACCATAACTGGGTTATGGCACTACGAGTGTAAGACCATGGCAAGGCCATGGCAATATTTGTGTAAAACCATAGTTAGACTATGGCATCAAGAAAACGATGTACTCAAATCCATAAGACATTCTCTAATTTGATGAGTATTGGTAAGTGACATATAGATTATTTGTGGAAAAATCGAAGAAATTATTGATATTGAGCTCAATCAAGTGAATTCATCATTTGAAATTGTGAATGGCAGAGAATATTAGTGAAATGCTTGTTTAATGATTTATTATAGGATGTTCGGTAAGATTTACATTTAAACCCTATGAACTTACTAAACTTCTATAAGCTTACTCTTGTGTGTTTAATGTTCCATGTATATTAACACGAGTTCGGAGGATCGGATCAACACATCAAGTTACACTATCCAGTTTGCTCTGGTAGATTTTGTTAAGTGTTTTATGATTTATATGGCATGTATAGGGATAGTTTGTTAATGAAACAATTTGAATGGTGGTTATGAATCTTAAATGTAGTTTGCATGCATATTGTAGTAAATTTGATAAACTAATGTATGGATTTATTATGGTAAGTTTATGTAAATAGGTTTTATGATGATATATTATATCTAAAACATAATTTTTGGCTTGTATTGGTTGCTTGGATTGGGATATATTAGTATATGAAAGTGTTGTGTGCAGGTGGATATCATAAAAGGGAGAAAAGTGGCCTTAAAATGGCTTATTTTCATCCACACGGGTAAAGACACGGACGTGTGTCTCAGCCATGTGTGACACACAGCTTGGCACATGGGCATGTGGTCTAGCCAGGTGTCCCCTGCATCTTAAAATTGAGAAACAGAATGCCTAGGTTTTTGCACATGACCTGACACATGGGCGTGTGACTTGGCCGTGTGACTCCTTGTAAGGAAAAGGAGTAGGTTTAAGGATAATGACCTTGGGCACTGCTGGTGTCCCCACTTCGTTATTCCCTGGCAGGGAGATAATGATCCTTAGCCGGCTGGTTCCTTTTTGTTCACCTTCCAGCACACTTATTTCTCTTTTATAAGAGCTACCTTCAAAAATTTGTAGCTCTTTATTATCTATAAAGCCTTGCACCAAGGCTCTGAATTCCTCACAATTTTGGGTCTCATGACCTTCTTCTGCATGGAACTCACAGTAGTTCCTCGTTTTTTCTGTTTCTCTCCTAGAAGTTATCATCCTTCTCTTCATCATCTCCTCCCAAATCACCTTCATAGGCATTCTCACCTCCGCAACATTTTCCTTCATCCTTCTCTAACTAGCTTCGCCAATGGCATTCACTTCTTAATCGTCGTGATTTGGCAAAGGGTTTTCAGTATTTGGGGTACTATCAAATTTCACAACCCCCATCTTGATCAACCTCTCCACGGCCTTCTTGAATCCGGTACAATTTTCAATTGAGTGCCCCGATATTCCAACGTGGTACTCGCATCTGGCGTTTGCATCATACCATTTAGGATATGGAGGCTGTAATGGTTTCAAGTGGAAAGGAGTAATAGCATGTGCATCGTATAAGCTTTGATAAAGCTCACGATATGTAACAAGGATAGGTGTGAATTGCATCCTCTCGTGCCTTGTGCCCGATTCCTGCATTTGAGAACCTTGTTGCCCAACCGCAGCTACTTTGGGTTGACCAACTGTGGCTGCCTTCGAGTTGAAGTTACTTGTGTTGTTCACCTCATTGTCTTTTCTCATTGGGGCCGATCTTTTGGCCGCTTCCCCCTCAATTTTGCCATCTCTTATGGCGTTCTCGATCATCTCTCCTGCCATGACTATGTCCGCAAAACTTTTGGTAGTGCTTCCAATCATGTGAGTAATGAATGGAGCCTTCAGAGTGTTTATGAACAACATGGTAATCTCCTTCTCCAACAATGGTGGTTGAACTTGGATGGCAACCTCTCTCCATCTTTGAGCATATTGCCTAAAATTCTCATTAGGTTTTTTCTCCATGTTTTGCAGCGTGATCTTATCCAGCGTCATGTCAGTCACATGATTGTACTGTTGCATGAATGCTTGTGCAAGATCCCTCCATGAATTTATTCTGGCCCCGCTCAATTGATTGTACCACCTGGCTGCTGCTCCCACTAAGTTATCTTGGAGACAATGAATCAACAATTGATCATTGTTTACATATCCGATCATCCTCCTACAGAACATCGTAATGTGGACCTCTGGGCAAGTAGTCCCGCTGTACTTTTCAAACTCCAGCATTTTGAATTTATGGGGAAACACCAGGTCTGGGACCAAACTCAAGTCTTTGGCATCAACTCCATGATGCCCATCAGCACTCTCTAGAGCCTTAAATTTCTCCTCCAACCATCTACAACTTTTCTCCAACCGTTTTGTAGCTTCGGCTCTCAAATCTTCCTTTTCAGCCACGTCCAAGTCGGGAATGAGAGGATTGGTAGGGTTGTTACCCAAATTAAATCCTGAACCAGTTGGGTTATTCATGTGGATCCCAGCATCAACCGGTCCATATTGAGTCATTATAGTGACAGATGGCCTCCTAGGAAGTGCCTCGGTTTGTGTAGGCCCGTGGGGTGGAGTAAAGTCTGGAGGATGATCCTTTTCCTTCTCACCAGTGATTGCCATAGGGGTTTTTCCCTTATTAGTGGCCCTCAGCAACTGAGCCATTTCAGTCATCATATTCCTCTGAGCCTCTAGCATTTGCTCCCTCATGTCATTTTGTATTTTGGCCAATTACTTTTGCAATTGGTCCTGCATGTCCTTCTGTAGCTGTTCAAACCTTTGATCCATATTCCTAGATTTTGCACGAGTTCTGTACTGAAGCGTGGTTTCCAGATTTTCTTTTCTACTTCTGTGGTAATTTTAACTAATTAGGGTCTTTCTATAACTTTGAATGCAAATGATGCGATGAAATGTTGTATGATGTATATGCATGAATGCCAAAAGGACATCGATTCTGATTCAATCTCATTTAGAAAAATTTATTTAGAAAAAAAATATCTTTACATATAAGATGATTACAAATACTCTTTCGCCTTAATGCCCAAAGTTTTAACTCTATCTAATAAAAGGGCTAACTCTCGTTCTGTCCTCTAGACTGATGAAGCTCTCCCTTCAAATGATCTTCTTGTACCCCAAGCTGCTCGATTAGGAGCTTACTATCCTGCAATGCTGATTCCAACTCCTCAACTTTGCCTTTTAATTTCTTTACCTCAACCGTAGAATCGCGACTTCGATGTAGATGAAAGGATCGCCCGAGCTCAGTTACTTTAGTCTTTAAACCTTGATTTTCTTTTTCTAAGGTCAAATTCCGCGATTGCATCTCTTGGAACTTCTTCTCCCAATATTCGGCTTTAGCTTTTTCCTCTTGGACCTTTTTCTGCCCCTGATCTGAAAACCTTCCTAGTCCTGCTCTCTTCAAAGTTATTTGTGCCCTTTTATAGTGCTCCTTTAAATCGTCTCGGTCCTCCTTGATCTTCGTTTTTTCTTTCCTCTATTTCTCGACCTCCATCTTTTGAACGTCGACGTCTAGGCTCAAATACATCTTTTCTTCTTCGAGCTTTGCTATCTTCTTCTCGAACTCCAAGTTCTTTCTCTCGAACTCTTGCCTCTTAATTTCTAACTCCGATGGCGTCACTTGCAAATATTCTTCTATCGGTCGAGCTCCTTCCACACTTGGCTTAGGGATGTTATCATTAATCCTTCTACCTCTCCACTCGACGTACTCCGAAGTCGTAGCAAGGCTAATAACTAATCCCTTTAATCGACAAGTCTTGTTCCAAGCACTAGAGATCTCACTGACCTTCCTCTTGTAGTCAGCTCCTCTATACATGAACTCACTCTGAACCAAACCGTAAGTTGCCGGTATGAACTGTCTCAATCCATGTTGCCTCAGCACAAGCAAAGGGGCATAACCAATGGCACCCCAAATTCCCAACAGAGGGACCCAATCAAAACTGCTGCATCGGTAAAGAACCTCACTAGGAATCATCCATAGAGCCCTCCACTCTACGTCCTTTGACTGCAGATTTTGAAGTAGCGCTATCCAATTTTTTTCAGGAACATCAACTTTCCTAATTGAAGCTGCTATGTCCTTCAACGGGGAGTAATCATCAAAGAAGACTCGACAAACCACCCTCTCTATCAATCGGAAGTGACTGTAGAACCAAGCTAAAAGTAACTGAGCACAACCAACAAACCTGCCCGCACTGGCCCTCCTACATGCATTCAAGGACCTGAATGTCTCCGCCAAAATCACAAGAACAGGAGTGACCCATTTGCTAAGTTGATGGAAGAGATCCGTGGTTGCCTCGTCCACATATCCCAAGGCCCTGGGGAAAACCATCAATCTGTATAAGATTAAGGCAAAAATGTCTACCCTCTTCGCCTCGTCTGGATGTGTCTGGATCAGATCTTTCAAAGCTTCCCACGGAATGTACTTATTCTCACCCTTTTCCTTAATTCTAGCCATGACCCACTGCTCGCTCATCCCCGTAATGGTCATCAGCTTCTTACCAAAGGTTGGGACACAAGCAGCTCGAGAATAAATCCTATCACACTGAAATCTAGGACACCGAAGTAAGGCTGTGTACTCCTCCACAGTAGGCACTAAATTTACCTCCCCAAAGGTAAAACAACTGTATGCTGCGTTCCAAAACTGAGCGAGAGCTCGAAACAAGTTCTCATCAACCTGAATATCAAACAAATAGGGCAAATCTCCGTACTTACCGTAGAATAATTGTTTGGTCTCATTGCCCCACTGATCCCAAATCGCCTTAAGCTCCTGCAAATTATTCTGTGTGACACTGATGCGAGTGTAGTCTGACAGCTCTGACATATATCCCACAGTTATGCTATCCCCTTTTTCTAGCTGAGTTTGCTCAGACCATCTATGGACGTTAGCGTTGCCCTCCACTCTATCAAGAAGTCAGTTCTCTATAATAAAACTTTCTAACTTAGAAACTGACCGTGAATCGATACCTTTTAAATGCGAAATGACATGCAATGAAAAAAGGAAACAATCAGTATCACATAATATTAATAAACTCAAGAATAAAATGTGAGGGTAATATTTAAAGTATAATTCTAACTAAGTTGAGCTTTACGATTTCTCTATATGAGGTTTCAATTCTAAAGTTGAGGTACCTGAACCAGCAGATTTCTTGATTCTCACCCATTATAGGCTCATTTGAATTAAGTTCAGTTCAGGGGAATACATTTCCCTATGGCTACACAGAGACGAAAATCTCACGAAACCATAGATACGGATGTATCCCGAAAGTGATCCACTATCCTGCACGAAGGCGTAGTTTCTCACTCCCACTTAAGGGTGTGACCACAACGGTCATGCAAATGCAATGCGTATCAGAATATAGCAACATATGTAATAATACAAACACATGTAATGCCAAGAGGATTAATTTTTAAAATTTTTAATTTTCGACATTAAGACAAGAGATAATCAATTACACGGCTTGACTCTCTTATTAGTCCCCAGCGGAGTCGTCAAGCTGTCGAGACCATTTTTAAAACCGAGTTTTGGAAAATGGGAATCGACTTTAAGAAAAACGAAAACGGGAGTTGCCACCAGTCTTTTTAAGTATGATTGGATCACCTTATAAAATGTTTTGTTTTAAAACATTAATTTTGATCTACGAAAATCGAGAAAACGGATTTGGGAGTCAGTTACATACGAGGAAGGGTTAGCACCCTCGTAACGCCCAAAAATTGGTACCTAATTGATTATCAAGTGTCTTTATTGTCGGAAATTTGAAAGTTTTAAGATGCAAACCTCTTTTAAAATATTTTAAGTTTGAAAATTAGGGTTCACTTGTATCAAATGAATCAAAATATTACATCCAATAAGTTAGGAAGCAATATTTTTAAGACATTCAAAGCTAAGCTAGCCCTTTTTGAAAATCCCTATCTCAAAACGACAAAACGCTATATCCAGTAAGTTAGGACACAACGCTTTGAAATTCCAAGACAGTTGCTCGTACTTTGAAAACCTTAAAAACTTAGAAGGGTGCTTGACTATTCAAACTCAACGAGAAAAGTCGCAACCCAGTAAGTTAGGGCACTACCTTTCTCGAAGTTTCCAAATACCAAGCAATGCCTTTTTATTTTTGAAAACTTTTGAATCTCATTTTTAATTAACGCATGAAGAACCATATATATACATTATAACATGTAAGATAGCATATTACAATAATAGGTAGCTAAAACATGCATTTACATAATATGATAGCAATAATATAAAGGTTCTATACTACATACATACATAAATATAGCAAATCTTAGTTATATAGCAAATCTTAGTTACATAACAACATACATATTAAGATATACATAGCATATATTGAAGATGAATAAGCAAAATATACGAACATACAAAGTAATAATTAATTTAAAAAAAAACGACGCATGATATACAATTAGACATATAAATATATATACAAAGCAAATGTGATAATATATAAAATAATAATAATAATGTAGTAACATATATATATATATATCAAACAAACAACACTTAATAATATTATGAAACTAGCATTTAATATATAAATGATATAAAATATAACAATAAATAAAAGATTTAATACGTATTAAAATATAAAATGAAGTGAGTAATTATTTAAAAAATATACATATATAATTAAAATACAATATTTAATAATGCATGATAATAATATAGATAATATATATGTAATGAAAAACAATTTTATAGCATAAGGTATAAAGTATAATTTTTTTTTAAGAAACATGAATAAATAATTAATAGACTATATAATACTAATTTTGTACAAAAATCTATCAAAATAATAATATAGATAATAATATACAAAAATACATAACAAATATGATGTAATAATAATATAAAATAACATATATTAAAGTGTAAAATAATATAATAAAAAAATATAAAAAAATATAATAAATATTATGTAATAAAATATAATATAGATATAGGTAAATAATAATATATAAATAAAGTTTTTTTTAAAAAGGACTAAAATTGAATTAAAATAAAAATCAGAGGCTAATTTAAAAAAGAAAGGGTTTGAACCCAATTGCAATGCCTATGTAAACCCCAGAGACTCATGGGGGAAAATTCCCTTACCCCTAAAACGGCACCGTTTTAATCCAGAACTTAAAGTGGCTATTGCAGGGACTAAATTAAAACTGAAACAAAATATTAGGGTCAAATTATAATAATAATATAATGGACTTATAAAATTTAAAAGTACAGAGGAACCAATTAAACAAATATCCCAAGACTTAAAAAAACGCGGATCTCCTTCGGGTTTTCGAATCAACACGCGGACCCTGGAAGCTTTAGAACAACATCGTTTTGTGCTTATTGAATTAAACCAAAACGGCACCGTTTCGTTTAGACTATATAAGCCAAATTATAAGTTTAAAAATCATTTCTGAAATCTGTTTTAAAAATAAGAAAGAAACTCTCTGAAAGAGAGTTGGGGAGGGGCTCTTGGAGTGTCACCGGACCTCCATCCAGGGGTTCGCACGTGCTCACGCGCCCCCGTCGTCTTCACCGCATACGGTGGCTGGAGGTTTAAAAACCTCGCCTTTCAACGCCGATTAAAGGTATATCCCTTTCCTTTTTATTTTCTACAATATTTACATGTATTTAAAGAGAAAAATAATAATCACCTGATAATTCTTTCTTGACTACCGATTTTTAGTATAAAAAATGAGTTCTTTTTTTTATTATTGAATCTCCGTGTATCTATCTTTAAAAAATCGTCCTCCTTTACAAATTAGAAAAAGGGTTTTTATAGCCCTTCTGCAAACTATTACATTTTTGGGGACGATTTCTTTCCATGTTTGTTTCGTTTCTGCTGCTTTTCTTTCTCTTTTTGCAGGTGTTCGCGCGAATGGTGGCGAGTACTCTGGCTTTGATTCGTGCGCCAATCACGGTTGGATTCAGAACTGGCGTTACGGCGCTGATGGGGGTTCCTGGAACGGCGCGATTCGAAAAGGCGTATCGTTTGAGATGGTTGCTGTGCGAATTCTGGAACCTTCCTTTTGCGGCGCCTAGGGTTTCTGAAACCCTAGGTCTCTCTGCTTTCCGTTAACAAATTGGGCTACTTGGGCCTTATATGTTTTGGATCTGGGTGTAATGGGTACCGGGTGATAGTATAATTAGGTATGGGTATCTGGTTGTAACCGGTCATAGGGTTTAGGTATTTGGGCTGTTGGGTTATGGTCTGAGGTTTTAAGTATTTGGGCCACAAACACTTAAACTTTTGTAAATTGGACTGTAATAAATAAACACTTATTTATTACTGTTTTATTTGGTTTAAGGCCGGACAAATTTGGGCTATTACATAAATCAAACACATTTTATACCTAAAAGGGGAGGCAATTATTTAAATGTAAATTTGAAAATTATAACATATTATTTTTCCAACTATAAAAGCCAAAAACCCTGTTTCAGCTGAGCCGAGTCATCTCACATTCCTCCCTCAGTCTCGCGCCTCTTCAAGATCCACAAAAACCCTAGAAAGCGCCAAACATCCCATTGGAAAAGGGAGGTCAGTGAAAGGCCATCAACTACCAAAAAACAAAGTTCATATAAATATAAATATTTTGCGATTCAAATCTAAAAGCTCAGGTAAATCCTCATTTCTCAACTATTCTTCACTTCATTTCTGTTTCTCCATTTCGCTTTTTTTTTCATTATTTTTGTTGCTTTAACCTCTTATATCAACCATTAACGTTCAGATTTAGGGGAAAAAAAGATGTTGAACTTTTCTCAATAAATAGATACGATTGATTTTAACTCTGAACGAGAAGTTCATTCTATGGATCTATTAGGTCTGTTTGTTTTCTCTGAAAGAAATTTCCGGGACTTTTTACAGTATATTCGATAGCTCAATACTTTATTTGTTCGGTGTACGTATAACTTGGGATGTATCGTGACTATTTGCGGACTAAAACATATTGTTCCTTTAGGCTTAAATCTTAGTTTGGGTTTTTGGTTTGATTTATGTTAGTGATTTGAATTTGTATTTCGTTGCTTTGTAGGCACCAAATTGGCAATGGCATCTACTGAACAAGAAGTCCCATCTGGAATTGCAGCTCCTACGGCTGATGTTGTATGTTGGGTTCCTCTTATTTTATGTTTTAGTAATAAGAATACATATGGAGTTAGGTTTTAATCTATATTGTCGGTGATTTTAGGTGGGTAATGCCTTTGTTCATCAATACTACCTTATATTACACCAATCCCCTGCACTGGTTCACCGATTTTACCATGATAACAGCAAACTCGGTCGCCCTGAAGAAGATGGCGGCATGAGTATCACAACAACCATGCAAGTAAGTTCTCTATGCCTGTCCCTTTCACACACGGGTTTGGCTTGGGTCAGACTTTTTAAATGAGGGCCTATGTTGTACGTGTACCATCATGTTCATGCTTATTTTCATTCTTTAATACAATGTTGAAGATGGCGGCATGAGTATCACAACAACCATGCAAGTAAGTTCTCTATGCCTGTCCCTTTCACACACGGGTTTGGCTTGGGTCAGACTTTTTAAATGAGGGCCTATGTTGTACGTGTACCATCATGTTCATGCTTATTTTCATTCTCTAATACAATGTTTTTATTGGAAACTATATTTTCTACCCTTTTGAAAGTATGTGCCTTAGTAGATCCAGGTTTACTTAGCTTCTGGTGTGAAAATCTACTCTCTTCATGGATCACTTGTGCAAAAATGAAAGGAAATGTGCCATTATAGTGAAGATCCTGATGCCTAAACTATTTTTCTACAAGTGAAGATTATGTTAAGAGCTTTAAAAAATAAAAAAAAGTTATGATTGATAATTTTTTTTATTTCCCAGCCACGAGATGGATTGATATTCATATAAAAACCAGTTATGATACTAATTTTCTTCTACTTTTATACGTTTGAGTTGAAACCATGGTGCTTCATTTTGTGGACCAGGCCATCAATGAGAAGATACTCTCACTTGGTTATGGAGAATTTCTGGCTGAGATAACAACTGTAGATGCACAAGACTCACACAATGGTGGAGTAATTGTTCTTGTGACTGGGCATTTAACTGGAAAGGACAAAGTAAAGCGGAAATTCACTCAGAGTTTCTTTTTGGCACCTCAAGACAAGGGCTATTTTGTTTTAAACGATGTATTTAGATACATTGATGAAGCCAAACATCAAAGTGGAAGCCAGGAACTAGTTAGTAATATTGAAGCTTCTCTTATTACCGAGAATGGTAATTGAAAACCCAGGCCTCCTTAAGAAATACAGAGTTGTAATGATTTCTTCAATTGATGTAGATATTTGTCTGCAGATCCTTCTGCTCCTGAGAATCACATTGTTGAGCAACTGGCTGCAACGCCTGAAGAAGCTAATGGGCCAGAAGTGTATAACCCTTCTGAAAATGGAGATGCTTCTATTGAAGAAGAGGAAGTACCAGTGGCTGAGGTTGTAGATGAAATTCCTGATGATTCGCAAATGTTTGATGATTCCAACTCCAAAATTGAGGAAGTGCCAAAGAAATCATATGCGTCTATTGTACGAAGCACTCTGCTGCATGCTAGGCTTCTAATCTTTCTCAAAATGACCTCTTTAGTGTTTATATTCCCAACTTTAAGGTGATGATTTAGCCTCTTTTGTTATTGTTATAGGTGAAGTTTATGAAGGAGAATGCAGTTCCTTTATCCACCCCTACGCATTCCCTTGTGAAGTCTGCAGTTAAGAGCCATGACCAACCAGGAACTGTGGCACCACCTATTTCTCCGGCCCCAGTGTCTGATGCACAGATATCCAACAACAGTATTACAGAAAATGGGACCAATCAAGATGTGGAAGGTATCAGTTTTTCATCTTTCCTGCACAACTTTCAAAAGAACTCAGGCGGATTATTTGTAATCTGCTTTATTTTGTTCATTTATTTATTTTTGCTTTGTATATGATTACTTATTTTGTCCGATTGTGTGGCAGCTGAGGGCCCCTCCATTTATGTCAAAGGTCTGCCCCTGCATGCCACACCTAGCATGCTGGAGAACGAGTTTAAGAAGTTTGGACCTATTAAGAACGGTGGTATTCAAGTTCGAAGTCAGAAGGTAGACATCTACCTCATTTTTCAATGCATTAAATGTTCAGTGTCAGTATGTTCAGTTAATATTTTCTTTGTATTTCTCAATAGGGATTCTGTTTTGGTTTTGTGGAGTTTGAACTTGCAAGTTCTGCTCAAAGTGCCATAGAGGTATTTATCTTTTTGTACTTTGCTTTTTCTTTTTATTATTTTCCATCATATTGCATTTGGTTCATATGTACATCTTGTATCATGGCATTTGTTGCAACAGGTTATGTGAATTGTGTTGAATCTTTATTCTTTATTTTTTTTGTCTGTTTATCCTCCTGTAGTTTATATGAAATGCAACTTAATTCATGATTTATATTTGATTTTTGATGTGCATCATGGATGCAATCTTACAAGTTTATATTAATGTCCCAAATGTTTTTCAGCTGCATTTATTAATTTCTTTTGTGCAAAAATTTGCATGATTTTACCTTATTTCTTTTTTTCTTTTGACATTTTTCTCAGGCTTCACCTATAAATATTGGTGGGCGTAATGCAATTGTTGAAGAAAAGCGGTCTACCTCTCGAGGCAAGTTGCTTTTATTTTTAAAATTTCCAAAAATTTAGTGAATAATATTGCATGATTTGGCAAAAGAAGATTGATTGGGTATGAGATTCTCTCACTTGTCATATATGACACTTTATGGTTATTAGAGAATTTGCTAAAAATGAGCTTTGGTCATCTCCAATTAGGTGGTTCTTTTAGGTTAACATTCAAGAAGTGTTTCCATCCTACAACATTTGAATATTTGATTGGTGTAGGACTAATGGTTTCAATTCTTGGTTGGATACAAATCGTATTTAATTGAAGAACAAGTTTTTTGATCAGTCCAGATTATAGAATTTAGTCAAAGATATTCTTTTGCATGATATAAGACTGTCTTCATTTACAGGGAACAAAGGACGGTCTTCTGGTTCAGGGGCTGGATACAGAAATGATGGAGCAAGAGGGAGGGTAAACTATGGTGGTGGTGGCAGGGGCTACAGCCGGGGTGAGTTTGGAAACAGGAGCAACAACCGAGGAGGGTATTCCAACCGCAGAGGTGATGGATATCAAAGGGGTGACATGGGGAGTAATGGCGGCAGCCGCATGAACCACTCTGGTGGACTAGCTGTTAATGCAGCAGCCAAGAACATGGCACCAAGGGTATCTGCCCCTGCTTGAAGACATTAATTTGGAAATTGGTTGGGAGTGATCAAAGATAGTTTTTTGGTATGTAGTGTAGTGATTTATTGACATTGTTGCAATATCATTTAGAAGAAAGCATTGAAAGCTTAGCAGAGGAAATTTGGCTGTGAGATTCATTTAGGGTTTTCGCTTCCTCATTAAGCCCATTTTGTCTTTTGACAATGTAATACTGAAAGGTTTTGGGTGGTCGTGGATTGTAGATTCAATTCTTGTTTGTTCACCATACAATTTAGTGTTTTAGGCTTCTGGATAGGGAGCATTCTATTTTGGGAAAATCTACCTTTTATCATGGTTTTTTGCCTTTGTTGTAGTCTCAAACTTACATAGTTTGGATTTGGTTTAGTGCCGAATATGATGTGGTCTTGTCTTGGATATGAATGTTAAAAATAAGTGCGGTAATACAAGCCCCAAGTCTAAGGTTGGGGTTGGGTTAATTGCCAAGGCAAGTTATAATTCATGCTAGAATGAATTGTTTATATTTTCCTTTCCTTTTCAATAATGCAACCGATATTTTTATATTCAAACTTAATTATGAAAGTGTTTTAATATTATTTTAGTATTTTTACTATTTAATAGTGAAACCTAGCTTCGACTAGGTTTGTATCAAGCGGTGTTGAGTTCAAAGATGTTGGAAGCCCATGCTTTGATTTGGGATAAAAATTTAAGTGCTAAACCTTGTTTGGTTAGATCAGACCCGATTAACTCTGTTTATTTTGTATACAAATATGAATTTTTAACCTAATTTGCTTGCTTGTTCCAACAATTACTCCAACACAAGTCACCAAACGTAATCTAGTTTCATGCGTTGCAGTATGTGGGTGACGTTAAGACTGAAGCTGGTGTTCGACTTTAGGTCCGTGGACCAAGTTGTTAGTCAGTGAATTTTTTTTTTTAAATTGACTATGTATATAAAAAATATTTATAAATAGTAAATAATTAGATTGAATAAATCTCAAATATAAAATACTTCAAAATGTTGGTGACATATGTTTAAATTTCGTCATATATGAATTTTAATATACAAAAAAATTACTCCATAAATTACAAGCTCAAGAGTATAAAAAGCCTTTAATTAAAAAAAAAACCAATTGAGCTCTTAGAAAGCATTACACTCTATTGAGTCCATAATGATAAAAAAAATATCAATTAGGTCATTTTGTTAACAGAAACAATTAGTTGATCAGCTTGATTGTTAACGACGCTGACGTGATGGACGACAACCACCAAGGGATAAGCCGTGGAAGAATGTTGATGTGGTAAGGTCATAATAAATTTTTTGACTTTTTTTTAAAATTAAATAAATATTTTTAAAAAATATATAAAAATTAATTAATTCACATCGAGAATAAACCTGAACATATAGTTGTCTAGGTTCATTTGAATCTAGACAACTAATCGTTCAGATTCATTATAAATGAGTTCAAAAAAAATTAGGAATCATAAAAAAATATTAATAATTATTTAAAATTTCTAAAAAATTATAAAAGTTATAAAAAAATTGAAATTGGAAAATTGGAAAAAAAATCGTGTATATATATATTTAATTTTTATTAATAATTTTTATATATTCAAATATAGAAATTATGGCAGAGATAGAGATAGCGGTGGGAGAGGAGGTGATGGAAGAGGTGGAGCTTATTCTGGCGGTGGTGAAATGGTTGATGATTGAGACGACAGTGGTACTGGCGAGTGGGATTATGGCACAGCCACCACTTCGGAAATGGCGGAAGGGCAAGGCCAAGGTGCTGACCAGGATGTGGGCCACCATGAAAATGAAAATTAGTTGCAGTCAAAGAATGAAGCAAGAATTGAGTTTCATTGCCATTGTTGCTAATTAACATTGCTGCAAAGAATTGGGTCCACCGCTGCATCGGATGTAGATTTAGTAATTTATGTACCAATGTCATTTTTAGGGTTTAGTACCAATAAAAGCCCATTTCGAAATTATTTAAAAAATGGGCCGTTTCAAAAAATAATAATGGGAATGGACCGAAAACTTAAAAACGTGTTGAAGTGGATGCATTTTTAGAAAAAACCTAGAAAAACGCTTCCATGTCAGCGCTTTTTTCCTTGTGTAATCCCCTAATGGTCAAGAAAAAAAAATATAAAATTCCCCCAACTCATTTTTTCACACCAATTTTATTATTCTTCCAAATTTCTCAAAAAAGCTCTCAAAGCTCATTAATTTTTTTTGTCTAAATTAGTATTATTTTTTTATAATTTCTAATAAATTTGATCGTGTTAGCAATGACCCAGCAATTAATTCGTCTCGATAATAAACAAATCTCTGTCAACCCAATGTAAATAGTAAGGGTTAATTTTATTTTTTAATATTATTTTATTTTTTATTTCATTTTTCTAACTTAATTAATATTTTTTTATAATTTTTTATAATAGTTGGCAGATTGAGTGTTATAATGTTTTATTCGTAATCTACCTAGTCTTCCATCACCGTTGATTGAAAATTACTTAAGGGAAGCGGGTTTTTGGCACATGACAATTTAGGTCGGGGGTGCAAGTTGGACTCGAAACTCATCACCGCGTTTGTGGAGAGGTGGAGACCCGAGATGCACATATTCTATCTTCCATGTGGGGTGCATACCATTACTTTGGAGGATGTGCAATTACAGTTGGGGTTACCAGTAGATGGGTTCGTATTCACCGGGTCCGCTCAATCTGTTGATTGAGGAGCCATATGTTGCAATCTTTTAGGTGCAATTCTGGATATTATTTACGGAGGTCAGATCGATATGGGCTGGTTATGAGAGACATTTCCGATGCTAGGGGATGAATCGACTGAAATACAAAGAGTACGATACGCTTGGGTGTACATCCTTCAGATCATCGGAGGTTATCTGATGTCGAAAAAGTCATGAAATCTCGTACATTTGACGTGGCTGCTGAAACTCGTTGATTTTAGAGCAGATGGTGAACTTAGTTGGGGGTCTTCCGTGTTGGCGACATTGTATTGGGAGATGTGTCAGGCGACGCAACTAAATAAAATTAAAATCGAAGGTTGCCTCTCACTACTACAATCATAGGCTCGGTTTTGCTTTCCATTTCTACATCCTCGAGTGGACCACCCGTATACATTCTCACTCGTAACAAGGTAAAATTTATATTAGATTTTACAATTATTAAATAAATTTAAAATAAAATTTTATGCTAAAATTTTATTTAAATAGGTGGAACATTTCACCGAGTTATGGGGGAATACCTATCGCTCTTAAAGATATACAGATTCTATTAGACTAACAGTCAGAAACACATGTATGTATTTATTTCATTTTGAGCTATATACACATAACATAGTAGATTTCGTATTTAGTATTATGTATATAACTAATATTTTTATCATGTTCATATAATTTCAATGGACATCAAATGAGGATACAACAATTCGGGTAGTAATTCCAGATGAATTCCTACAGAATCCGAACATCTAGCATGTTAGGGTCCCATTGGTCAGCTACATCGCCATCGACATGCACAAGATGGATAGAGTGTTGCGGCAATTCAGATTCCTACAACCGATTCCGGTGGCACTTGAGGTGCTCAATGATGAGCACAAAATCGACTTATGGCGATTGGGTATGCGTTGGCCGCTCTTCCACTCGGAATATATCAAAATGTAGGAAAATCGGTACAATAATATACCTACTTGCGTATCGATCATCGTTTCGGAGTTAGCGTGCAATCCGGATTACATGCCATGGTTTAGGTTCTATGGCAAACCATATTTGCTCTTGGAAGAGAAGAGGCGTTGGCAAATCCCTGTCGAAAGGGAATGATGTGGTCTTTTAAATCCAAGGACAAGGGATGGCGAGAAGGGCCCATCAACAGCGCCCACGCAATCACCGACCTCAATGGAGCAAGTGAGGGTGCCCACACCACAGCCCCTTCAGATTATGCAAGGTGCGTATCCTAACCCTTATGTGTATCCTTTTTCCACTCCTATGCCAGGTTGGAAAGTATGGCCCTGTGCATCTCATTTTTCGATGACTCCGAGTCAATCGATGATATATAGGCCATCATCATAGAAGAGACCGCACGAAGCATTATCGGGGAGCTCAACTCATTTCCAATCCCCATCGCCTTATGGGATTCAAACTGGTTACACTCATTTATCGTGGGTAATACAAACACATCAGCAATTTTTGTTCTATCAAGGTGGGTCATCTTCCCAACGCCCACAACCAGAAGTTGATTCCGAACAACCACAAACCCTGGCCAGAAGCTAAACTAATAAGGAATCTAGAGCGTAACCGTCGACCACCTCCATGTGGCACTGATTCCAACCGGCACATGCCTTGATTTATTTTTTAATATTTTTGTAAAAATTATTTTTATATTGTTTCATTTAATAAAATAGAAGTCCTTTTGAATATTTTTGTACAAATTATTTTAATATTTTTTCATTTAATAAAATAGAAGTTCTTCTGAATATTTTTGTACAAATTATTTTTATATTGTTTCATTTAATAAAATAGAATTTCTTTTGAATAGTTTTGTATAAATATATTAGTGACTGTACATCCTACTAAAAGCATTTAATTTTTCCTAGAACAATAATTAGCAATTAAAAAAATTAAACCATAAAACCCTAAACAATTAAAAACCTAATACCCTAATTTAATTTTTCCTAACCTCTAATCAAACCATAAAACCTTAAATAATTAAAAACCTAATACCCTAATATAATTTTTCCTAACCCTAATAAAACGCTAAAATCCTAAACAATTAAAACATAATACCTTAATTTAAATTTTCCTAAATTTTAAAACCCTAAACAATTAAAAACATAATACTCTAATTTAATTTTTCCTAAATCCTAAAACCCTAAACAATTAAAAACATAATACCCTAATTTAATTTTTTTCTAAACCCTAATTAAACCCTAAAACCCTAAACCTAGGCCCTAATTTGCAAATAACCCACAAGGAATTACATGGTCAAAAGCATGTCCTCGTTAGCGCTTTTTATTAAAGTGTGTCCATGTCAGCACGCTTTTGCCTGACACAATAAAAAAGCACTGATGTGGAAGCATTTTTGTGGGTTTCCCCGGAAAACGCATCCACATCAGCGCATTTTTGAGTTTCCGATCCATTCCCGTTATTATTTTCTGAAACGGCCCATTTTCATAAATAATTTCAAAAATGAGCCTTTATTGTTACTGAACCCTCATTTTTAGTAATTATAATTTAAATAAATTTTAGGGTAAATTACACCAACAGTCACTCAATTTTGGGGTAGTTGGCAAAACAATCACTCAGGTTTCAATTCACTCACTCAACTTTTGAAAAATAACAAAACAGTCACCACTAACCATTTTCTGTTACAGACGTAACGAAGGTACTATTTTCCATTACAAACTTCCATTTTCCATCCCTATCCCTCTTCCTCACCATCCCTTCCCCTACTCTGATTTTCCTTTCTCACCATTATGTTCAGATTCATTTCACGTGTAATTTTTATTAATTATTTTTTATATTTTATAAAATATTTATTAATTTTTTAAAAAATGATGGTTTTATATGACGTGACATGTCACTTCAACATTCTTCCATGTGGCATGTCACATGTCAATCTCTTGATGGCTGTCGTCAACCACATCAACACTTTTAATGGTCAAACTGATTAACTAACGATTTCTATTAACAGAATGGCCAAATTGATTGTTTTTTTAGTCATTAAAGACTCAATAAGATGCACTTTTTTTAAGGGCTCAATTGATTCTTTTTCAAGATCATACAATACTATGCACGTAAAAATTCATAATTCAACAAATTCAAAATAAATAATAATAATAAATTCAATTTTAAAATACAGTCATCTCTATATAACAACCTCCCGCTATAATAACATTTCGCCAAAACAACCAAGTTTCTAAAAGAATTAATTTTTATGTTTTATTTTAACTCTCTATAACAGATTTTTACTTATAACAACAACATATTATATTAAAATGATATTAATTAAAATAATAATTCCATAAAATGATTAAATTTCATGTGAAAAAATCTATTAATCATATTTTATTAAATGAAAATAATTTTTAATGAGTTGAATTAAAGATATGAATTCAATAAACAATTAAGTTCACTAATTAAATATTCTACTATGAATTTGGAGCATCATAGATTTATAAATTGATTATTTAAATTTAGTAACTAATGAAAAATTGATTAATTTAATTTGATAACTCATGTTGATTGATTGAACTTGTTAGATTTATTAACTTTATAATCAATCACGTGAAAGAATGTAAAATAAAATATGCATAAAAGCAATAATAAATGCACCTGCTATATGTCTTTTAATTTTGTTGATTTCCTTCCCACTTTCTTCTTTTTTTGAACATAATTCTTGCTTTCTTTATTTAATGAAAATTCACGATATAAATTCTATTGTAAGTTTACAACAATATTCTCTCTATAACATGTCATGGTGTATAACAATCACCTCTCTATAATAGGCAAAATCTGGGCAGACAATTGAGGTTGCTATAGAGAGGGTTGACTGTATATTATATTTTTTTATTACAAATAAATAATAAAAATTTAAATGTAAATCTAAAGTATTTTTTAAGGTTTTTTTTTGTATTGGCTAGTACGGGCAAAAGCAATCGGCATGCATCGATACGACCAAAATTTAAACTGAAATAAAACTTAAATTTTATTGTTTTGGTTTACTATCAGAACAGAGTGTTCCAATCGATATGAACGGTATATAACAATATCGACTATCATGCTGTGGACATTACTAGTAATCCTAACATGCTTGTTTGCTTTGCAGCTAATCACTTCATGAGACTAATCGTATAGAACCAAAATTTTGATAGACAAATATTGAAAGGTTAATATGTAGTTTACCCTTAACTTGGTCTAAAATATCTATTCAGTACTTGTATTTCATCATATAGATTGGTATTGACGATTCTTTTATGAAATTGGATTTAATATTTGATAACGTTGCTAACCGAAAATAAGTTGAGAGAATATGTGAAAATTTGGGTGAAAAAAATATCTTTTTAAATTAATTAAAATGTATGATTAGATATTACCATGTAATTGGTTAATGATATTTTCAATAGAGGTTGGGGTAATTTAATTGGATTTGGCTTTCTCCTATTATTTTTTCATCTATCTATATTTAATACATGTTTAATCACCATTCATAGCAGTGGTGGAGCCAAAGGGGATGCTGGCAGGGCCTCGACTCCTCTTAAAATGAAAAAATTTCTATTTAAATCTTTTACAATTTATAAAATTTTAAATTAGCAATAGTAAAATTACATTTTGTCCCCAAAAAATAATAAAAATTTAATTTAATCCTTTAAAAATTATAAAGATATAAACTATTAAAATGGTGAAATTGCATTTTTATTATCATATAAATATACATTTTAATTCCACCCCAAAAAAAAATTCTAACTCCGCCACTAATTCACAAGTTAATTTTCACATTTAATATATATATGAATTCTACATATTTGAATGGTTATGATCATTGTATTGAATATTAATAGATGAAAAGGAAATGAAGTGGATCTTAACCCAATATTAAATTTAGGTAATACTTTTGACCAAAAAAAAGTTTATGTACCTTATCGAAAAAATGATATAATTTAAGGGTTAATTTTGCATTTAAACATAAAAAGAAAGTAAAAATTAAAACCGGAAAATACATGAAAAATTATATTTAATAATCATGATTACAAATATGAGTGGTACCAAAAAATTGAAATCAGTAAAAGTTGTAAACATCAAAGGGAGGAAGGAACTAAGTGAATAAAGGAATAAATGGTTGTACTAGGATAAATTCTTTTCAATATTTTTTTACTCATTGTTTTTATATTGTTTTATTTAATAAAATAAAAGTTCCTTTGGGTATTTTTGTACAAATATATTATTGATTCTATATTCAACTTAAAGTATTTTTTCAAAAAAAAATCTATCTCGTCAAAATAATTTTTTCATAACACATTACGTCAAATTTATTTTTTCAGAACCCATCTTGACAAAATTATTTTTCCCAGAACAATACTTAGCAATTAAAAAAAAATTAAACCTTAAAACTCGAAACAACTAAAAACTTAATACCCTAATTAAATTTTTACTAACCCATGATAAAATTCAAAAACCCTAAACCTAGGCCCTAATTTGCAAATAACCCACTGGGGATTACATAACCAAAAATGCGTCCTCGTCAGTGCTTTTTACTAAAGCGCGTCATTGTCAGTGCTTTTTACTAAAGCATGTCTATGTTAACGAGTTTTTGCCTGACACAAAAAAAAGCATTGACGTGGAAGCGTTTTTCTGGGTTTTCCATTGAAAATGTGTCCACGTCAATGCGTTTTTGAGTTTTCGGTCCATACTCGTAATTTTTTTTAAAACGACTTATTTCTGTAAATAATTTTAGAAATGAGCATTTACTGGTACTAAACCCTAATTTGAGTCCAAGAAGCACTTCATGAGGGGCCTAATATCAATTAATGTTTTCTTAATTAAGAATTTTGTATTTCTGTTCGAGTTGAAGTTATACGAAATCACTCCAATTTATCTTTACGCGGATTTGGCCTAATTCTTCTTCAAACCCGATTTGGAATGCCTTTGTGTATGGGAGCCCAAATCATTAAAAGCGAAAAGTTCTTTGGTAGGATCTAAGAACTTCTATTCCTAGTGTTCAAATTCCTTCGATGGCGATCGGAGACTTTAATACTATCCCTTCCCCTAATGAGAAAACAAGTGGTCTCTCGGATGGAAGGAGATGTCCTTACTTTGGTGATTTTGTGGATTTGGCTAATCTTCATGATTTGGGGTTTAGGGACCTCATTTTACTTGGCACAGGGGTAATCTATTTGAAAGATTGGATCGAGCTTTGGGAAATGAGGCTTGGGTTAATTATTTTCCAAATAGTTTAATTGCTCATCTTTCGAGGATTAAGTCTGATCACAGACCTCTTCTCTTAAATCTAAACCAGGTTCTTGCTTTGCCTAGGGGAAGACCGTTTGGGTTTTTAGCAAGATGGGCCGAGCACCCTGATTTTGATAATTTCATGAAAGATCAATGGGACTTTTAAGGGAACATGTCGGCTTCTTTAGATAAGATCACTGGAAATCTTAAAGATTGAAATAAGAATACCTACGGTCATATTACTACCCGTAAGAGAAACCTGATCCATAAGTTGTCGACCATACAGAAGAAAATGGATTTATTAGGTACTAATCATTTGGCTCCCCTTGAAATGGAGATAAGACATGAATTAGAAAATGTGTTACATCATAAGGAACTTCTCTGGAAGCAAAAGGCTAGATGTGATTGGTTCTATTTAGGGGATAGGAATACTAAGTTTTTTCATGCTCGCACTATGCAACGGCGAAAAAATAATTGTATTTCTGCTATTCATAACTCTCTAGGTGATTGGTTGTTTTATCCTAAAGCCATTGAGTTGGAAGCATCCAATTTTTTCCAAAATTTGTATGGGGAAGATCCTAGGCCCATGATATCTTTGCCTCCTAATGGGTTCCCTCAATTTAATTATACTGATATTGATTTTTTAGGAAGAGTGGTCACTGACGATGAGATTAAAAAAGTTATGTTTGACATGGTTCCCTTGAAAGCTTCAGGCAGTTATGGCTTTTATGCTCTTTTCTTCCAGAAGTAGTGGGATACGGTAGGCCCAGATGTTTGTGATTGGGTGAAAATGGTCTTCAGTAGAGGCGATATTGACCCTAGGCTTAATAATACCTTGATTGTTCTTATTCCCAAGGTTATGAATCTCGAGGAGTTTGATCAATTTCGCCTCAGAAGCCTTTGCTCTGTTCTTTACAAGTTGGTGATGAAGGTAATAGCTAACCGGTTTAAGATTATTTTTCCAAAAAATTATTGCACAGGAACAAGTAGGCTTTATTGTCCGGTGTAATACTACTGATAATATTATCATTGCGCAAGAGGTTATCCATTCTATGAAGAGCTATAAGAGCAGGAAGTGGATGGAAATTAAAATAGATTTGGAAAAAGCCTATGATCAGGTGCGATGGGATTTTATTGATTCATCTCTTCAAACGGCAGGTATCCCTAATTATATTAGAAAAGTTATTATTTCTGCTATTTCTAACTCTACCATGCAGGTTTTGTGGAATAGAGTTCCAACGGCTAAATTTAGACCTGTTAGAGGAATTAGGCAAGGTTGTCCCTTATCCCGCTACCTTTTTGTACTTTGTATGGAATGGTTAGGGCATTTTATTAGATCAGCTTTATCCAAAGGGGTTTGGAAACCTATACGTTTATCTTGTTCTGGGCCAGTTCTTTCGCACATTTTTCGCTGATGATCTTGTTATATTTTGCAAAGCGGATGAACAGCTTGGAAGGCTTTTAAAAATTATTCTGAATGGCTTTTGTGAGTTTTCAGGTCACAAGGTTAATTCCAAGAAAACTAATATCTTCCTTTCCAAAGGAGTTGAGGATCCCATGACTGACTTCCTCAATAATTTACTTGGCTTCCAGAAGGTGGATAATCTTGATCATTATCTTGGAATTCCCCTATTCCATAAGAGAGTCACTAACAACACTCTTCATTTTGTGATCGAGAAAGTTTGTATGAAGTTACAAAGTTGGGATGTTCATCCGTTATCTTTTGCTGGTCGAGCTACTCTTGTGCAATCAGTTCTTCTAGCCATTCCCAGTTATTTCATGCAGTCCATGATGATTCCTAGGAAGATTTGTGACGAGATTGAATGTCTGGTAAGGCATTTCATATAAGGGACGTCGGATGGTAAGAAAAAGATGTCATTAGCAGGTTGGGACTCTATTTGCCAACCAAAGTGGTGTGGAGGACTTGGCATGAGACAATTACGGGATTAGAACATCGCTTTCCTGCTGAAACTTGGTTATAAATTAGTTTAAGATGACGAAGCTCTCTGGGTTCGTGTTCTCAGGTCTAAGTATAGGGTGAATGATCCGTTTCCAGTTAGTATATCAAAGGCGAAGAGCTCTTTCCTTTAGAAGTTGCTTTCAAAAGTTTGGAACCTTCTACATGATAATCTATTATGGTCTGTCAGTTATGGTAATAAAATTCAGTGTTAGAAAGATCAGTGGATTCCTACTGTTGGACCTTTGATTAATTATTTACCTGCTGTGCTAATGTTAATACTGATTGTTTGCTTAGTGACTTGGTCACAGGAGATGGCAATTGGAACATTAATTTTTTGCAGGATTGGCTACCAGAGGAGGTTATTGCTCACATTATGGGAATTCCTCCTCCTCATCCAGATGAAGGACCTGATACTTAATTTTTGCTGCATGTCTTTCTCTTTTGCATGTGTTCAATCTTACGATGAATTCTTTCGACAATTTATTCAATATTTGCCTTAAAACCTCATACTTAGTTGATTTAAGCAATTGGGCAAATTTCGAATTAAATGTTTAAGTATATAGATTGGTTGACATTTAGGTTTTAAAATTGGTATATGTAGCTAGAATTTTTTTCGCATGAATTGATTGATTGAATAAAATATGTTTGTTTGTGCATAAATAAATTAATAAAGGTTCAGGCTATGAATGAAGTTTCGAAAACGTGACCGAATTGAGTAACCGGGGCAGGGTGCTTGGGTTGTCATCTTGTCTTGCATAAAAAGGTTCGAGTGACAAGTCAATAACTTACAAACATTCCGCTAGCTAAACACCCTATAAAATAAAAAAAGAAAAAAAATAATACATAATAAATAAAGACTGTTTGAACTGAGTAACCGGGATAGGGTGCTTGGGTTGTCATCCTAGTTCGCGTAAAAAGTTTGATCTTGTCTATTAATTTTCTGATGCATAGTTAATTAATAATGCCATGCAAATTATGGGATTCAATCTCAATTTAGCGAAATTGTTTAGTTGACATATTTCAATTTTATGACACTTGTTGATTAAAATGTATATTTTGAACATTTATTTCTTTTTGCCTATGTTGTTTGCATTGATTGAGGATATGGAAAAGGGGCTCGATTTTTAATAAATTGTGGAATTAATTCTAATGTTTGAAAGAACAACATGCTTGAGGTCAAGCATGAGCTAAGTAGGGGGGATTTGATAAACATGTCAAATTGCATATTTTTTGTGCTTAATTTGGTTTATTGATAAATTGAACCCTGCTAATTAAGTGTTTTTATGATTTAATTCTTGTCAGGGATGCAATTGATCAAAAGCAAGCTAAAAATGGGCCAAATTAGAAGAAAATTATTGGAATGGGCCAAAGCGAAAAGATGGAGCAAGCCAAGGACTAGTCATAAATTTGACTTTGTAAAAAGCCAAAAATAGGAAATTTTATTTTAAGTTTATTTATTTTTAATTATTATTATTTTAGATTTTATATTAATTTTCTTAAGTTATTTTTAGTAAACCCTATCTATATAAATTGGGGGTTTTAGTTCTTAGGAAATCATCCATTAATCAATTGTCTTTACATTCCTATTTCATTTTGGAATTCCATTATCCACCTTGTTTTTATTTTTCTTAATTCAATTGAGCATTAGATTATTTTGTCTTCTTTTTACAAAATTTGTCTAATTCTCTTTGCAAATATTTTTCCTATCCATTTCCACTACCTTTTTCATATAATTTCTATCATTTCCATAACCTTCAAGCATGATTAAATTCATGCCACACTAAACCCCTTTCAATTTTAAGTCGGTGTTAACCCCGTCAAAAAAACCCGTGAGTTACGAACCCGAGCTGTTTAACTCCCAACTTTCGATATTTATTATTTCTCCGGATTAAGAGTATGACTTCGTCAACTCACAAAGTCTAGACAACACTAAGTCAAAAAAGACGTCGTTTGAGTTAGTGTGGCTAGACGTACAGTTGGAATTCCGAAAGGATCGATTGTCTAATTGGTCTTCCGTGAACACATTGGCGTGCCAAGTGGGGATTGTTGTTTGGTTCCGTCAAGGGAAGTAGTAACCGAATTTAAATGTCCCAAACGTTTGAAGGCATTGGTTCGAGCTAGGCTCTTCTAGAACGCAAAGCTGCCGGAGTTTTAAATCACGAACGTTTCGTAGGTTGTTCGATCGGTAAGGGTTAGTTATAGGACGTTCCATAACTAATTTACACAAGGAAGAGTTGGTGTCCGAGGCGTCCTTGGTAGCTATAACTAGCTTATCGGAAAAGAGGAGTTCACCTAATTTCGAGGAACGGGTCAAAGACGGGAAAACCCGTACTTAAGGCTGAGCTAAGTTTTATTGAATTTCTTTTAAATTATTTCGTTATTTATTTTTATTTCATCTTTTACTTTTTACGTTTTCTTGTGTTTATTTCAGGTTTCATATTTTATTTCCCCCCCCAAACGTCGCGGGCACAACAACTGCCCAGACACTAATCTGGTCAAGAAACAAACAATTTTCAGTAATTCCAGTCTCTGTAGGATCGACCCTACTCCCTATACTGCTTTAATTTTCAAACTAGGTGTAGGTTTATATTGATGGAATCGATAGCCATCAGAACCGCAATCTCTTTATTTTTCAAAAGAAATCATGGAGCTCTAGTGAGATCATTAAAGTTTTAATGTGCTGGGCCAAGCATTCGTCTTTGACTACTAGAGAACTCTTGAGTGATAGTATAGCTTTATCCCATGAGGAGCTTTCTTCCAAGGATTAGATCTTTCTCAATACTGATGGTGCTGTTCAAAAAAATCAAGAAGAGCAGCTGCTGGAGGAATGGTATGGGATGGCACTGGTAACTGGGTGATGGGTTATAATAGATTCCTAAGAAATTGCTCCATTTTTTATGCAGAACTCTAGGGCATTCTAGATGGTTTAAAACTCATCCAACGCAGAGGCCATAGCAATGTGATTATTCATTCAGATAGCTTGGAAGTTGTCAAAGCTATTCATGATAACGTTTCGAAGAGCTCAACTTCCGCTTTGATGAGGAGAATACACCTAATCTTGTCCCAAGAAAGTCATTGGATTTTAAGATACATTCCCAGGGAGGAGAACCATAGTGCAGACTACATTGCCAAATTGGCTTTTGGAATAGAAGAGGAGTTACATCTATTTGAGTCTCCTCCAGATGAAGTGTTAGATTTCCTTAAGTCAGCCAAAGAGAGGATTTTTGTTCCTCTTGAATATCCCATGTAATTTTATTTTACTTTGTTCTATTTTCACCAAAAAAAATTTAAAAATTTTGTATCTAATACACTAAAATATGAATTCAATATTCACATTTAATAATATATTAATATAAAAATGCTTTCTTTAAACTATTAAAGGTTTGAAGTTACAATTCTATGAAAAAAAACTTTCCTTTTCAATTGCTAAATTTTTTTCAAATTAAATATTTGCTTTATCAAATTAAAATTTAACATAAAAAATGGCAGTCCAAGTAAAGAATTTATTTCATTGATTGATGCATCTATAAATGATAGTAAATAATTTTAGAATTTTTTTAGTGCTTCATAAATACTAGTTTGTGCATTAAAATCCTGGAGTTATTTCTTTAAACAATATAGTAAGATGAGAAGGGATTGTATGAAATTGTGATTCCACGTTATTCTTATTCCTTTTCAATAGGAGAACGACAAATCAAATTTTTCCTCCCAATTTTTAGCATTTTTAGTTGAATTTGAATTTTTTCAAGAATTAAAAGCGAAAAATCAAGATAAAAAATCTTATTTGTCATTCTTCTATTGGAAAGGGATAGGGATGACGTGGAATTATAGTTTCACACAATCCTTTCTCATAGTAAGATATCCCAATATTTACTTCCTAAGATTTTTTTTTTGGATTTTAGTTAGATACACCATTAAAAAAATATATGTTTTTTTTATGCCATAATTAAATGAGTAATTTCTTATATAAAGATATTTAAGTAAATGCAAGTTAAAAATGTGTTTATTGATTTTTTATTTTATAAAATTTTCTTTTAGTTTTTAATAAAATTTTATAATTTCTTAAATTTTATTAGCATTTAAAAAAATTTAGAATTTTCATAATTTTATGAAATTTTTAAAATTTTCTTAAAATGTTTAACTTTCTAGAATCTTTCAAAAAATAAAATAAAATCTTTTAGCATTCTTAATTTTTTTTTTAGATTTTCAAATAGGTGCTTGTAAAATAATTAAAAAATTGGTAAACTACATTTAAGGTCATTAAATTATTAGTAAGTTTAAGTTTTGGTCACTCAACGTTAAAAAGTTACAAATGGTCACTGAACTATTTGAAAGTTTTTATTTTAGTCATTAGGCTGTTAAGTATTTTTTTTTAAAGTCCGACTAGCTAGCACCAAGCGACGATTCGACGATGGTATGGTGGATCAGTACCTATCGACAAGTAGAAGAACATACCTTAGATCTAAGTCGATCTGACAATCGATGTCGGAGATTAAAGAAAAAACAGTTTGAATTTTGATTCGTAGATTCATGATGTTCAAAGTTGTTTCAGAAAAAAACTGAATTGTAAAAGAGTAGGAGGAAGAATAGCTTTCGACTTGTGCAGGTAGTACAAATAAATAGTTCGATGACTTAAATGAAAACTTTTGTAACTTTTGAAGTTAATGGCCAAAATATAAATTTACTAATAATTTAATGACATTAAGTGTAATTTATCTTTAAAAAATCATTAAATCCATAATAAAAATTTGTTCTCATCTATCATGTCTTTATTTTTCACATCATTAGGTATGGAACCGTCAAAAATTTTGGTGAAAAAGTTAATTGTCAATGAATTATTTTTAAAATAATATAACTTGATATTTATTGTTAAATTTAAATGAAAAATAAATGTAGAGTACATAAATAAACAGTCCAACTAGCACTTCATGAGGGGCCTAGTACCGATTAATGTTTTCTTAATTTAGAATTTTGTATTTAATACACTAAAATATGTATTCAATATTCACATTTAATAATATATTAATACAAAAATGTTTTCTTTAAACTATTAAAGGTTTGAAAATACACTTCTATGAAAAAAAAAATTTCCTTTTCAATTGCTAAAATTTTTTCAAATTAATATTTTGCTTTTATCAGCAGCGACATTAGCTTTCGGCTAGTTATTATTCAGAACATTTTTAATATTATTTATCATGGTTTTTAATTTGTTTCTAACTGAAGTCTACATTATTGTGGTTTTGTTCATAATTTCGTGATTTTTATTTTTTCCATTTTGTTTTCTTTAAAATCATATCTGGTTTCATTCTTAATTTTTAGTTTCTCATCATATTCTAATGTATATATATATCTGAGATTTGACAAAGTAAGCATGCCGCCAAATCTATTAGGAACTACTCTCGAAAGGCCTTATCATGATAGATTATATTGATGGTAATAGATCCGAGATGAAGAGGAGGAAGATAGGCCATTTGAGACTTGGCCTTTTGTGCGTCACTGATGCGGTAGGTCTCTTGTAATTAGATATTAACACATTTGTATTATTTTAAAAAATATTTTTTTTATTTTTAATTAATAATTTTAACACATTTGTAATTAAGTACAAAAAAGAAAAAGTTAAAAGTAATATGTTATTGGAGGGGTAAAAAAATAGTGAAGCACCAAAAATGCTTTTGGGAGAGGAAAAATTAGAAATTTTAGTTTTTTCTTTTAAGAAATGCTTTTCAAAAGTATTTTTTAAAAGTAAAAAAAATTTAGCTAAAAACAACTTGTTAAGCCCAATTTTCTTTCAAAAGTGCTTTTGGAATCAGAAGTAATTTTTTTAAGCACTACTAATCAAGCCCTAAATGTTGAAGAAATTTAATGTAAAAGAAAAAAAACAATAACAACATAATAATATATTACTTTTTTTATAATAATGATTTCTTTTATAGAATTAAGAACTTAAAATTACAAAAAATAAAATAAAATTATGGATAAAACTTGAAATTATGTATAATCTTTTATTTAGTTTGTAAATTGGTGTATCAATTTTGATTTAGTGTAATTATATACATAAAATTTTAATAACGATTAAAATGTATATTTGAAACTTTAGCATTTTAAAAAATAAATATATTAATTTGTTTATACATAAAATAAATATAATTAATTATATATATAATTTATAAACATAAAAAGAGTGTTACATCAGTGTCATATAAAATCCAAAATTTTATTTATAAATTTACACAAAATTAGAATTTATATATAAATTGTAGTGTGTCAATAAAGTTAATTATTGTTTGAATAATTACGTCACATAGATTTTGGTGCTGGGGGAATGGCAATATCGTAAAACATGGCAATTACGTTTCCACCAACAACCCACCGCACGACCTCGGTCGCATCGACAATAAATAAATGGAAATAACTAAAATAATAAAAACTACTGAAGAGAACTAAAGCTTCTTGCAGAGGAAGAAGATTTCATAGAAAGATGTTGAAGCTTTGCTCTTGCAGTGTGACGGACCAAATTCAGGCATCGGTTCAATGCCGATTCCCCGGTTCACCCAGTCCTTTCGCATTTCGGCGGCGGAGCCCGGTCTCTGTCTCTTGTTCCCCGCTGAGTAGACTCAAGTTGACGCCGGTTCAAGCCGTGCTGTCAAGCCAGCAAAAAGAAGTTGCCGAGGTCGTTAAATGTGGGTCGGGGAGTTTGGCCGACCTGCTCCGCTTGGGTAGCTAGGCGGAAGATGGGTTGTCTTATAACGAAAAGTATATAGTGAGGTGTTATGAAGTTGGAATCAACAAAACCGCCACTATTGAAACGCTAGCTAATCTCTTGCAGGTCTTCTCTTCTTTTGTTTCGAAATTTGGGCTTCGATTTCTTGTTGAATTTATTTGTTTGAATTCATTTTGAATTGTTTTTCAAAGTTGAATCCGGAGTGTTAGAGCGCCCCCAAAAAGGGAATTTTGAGATCATCTTTTAGCTGTCTGTGTATTTATTGATTGGAAATTGTTATGAAACTTCATAGATTTCTGGGTTTTTTTAATACTGTTTGATTTTGGGTGTATTGAAGCTTTCTCTCTGTAATTTGGAAGTGTGGTCTTTCTTTGTAAATTAACTAGTGTGAATTTTCTACAGAAATTGATTAAATACAAGCTAAAATTGAATGTTGAAGTTCAAAATGAAACAGTTATAACTTTTAAAATTACTCAAATGCATACTATATATAATACTCTTCAGTTGTGTAGTTCTCACAAGTTAAAATGCAGGGGCGAATCCCTTGGGGGGGGGGTGCAGGGGTAATTAATTTATTTTTTACATATTTTCTTTTCACTTGCTTAGCAAGTGTATGTAATTCTAGTTTTTATATAAAACCGATCCATTCAGCTTTGATATGGCTTGGTCAAATTGCTTGTTTGATTTTGTTATACTAAGTTTTAGCGACTATAGATGAAATCATGGAATGAAGTTTCATTTACTTTTGTTTGTTTAATCTTTTGGGATTTCATGCAATGCAGGAGGTTGGATCTAACCATGCTCAAAGCCTTGGATTTTCGACAGACGGGTTTGCTACAACTCCCACCATGAGAAAAATGCATCTCATATGGGTGACCGCACGTATGCATATAGAAATATACAAATACCCTGCTTGGTAGGTTTTTTATCCTTCATTTAATGACATTGATATCTGGTTTCAATTTCTTGTATATGTTTGAAAATTTTGGTGTTTGATTCTGTGGTGTAGGAGTGACGTGGTTGAAATTGAAACATGGTGCCAAAGTGAGGGAAGAATTGGAACCAGAAGGGACTGGATCCTAAAGGATGCCGCAACTGGTGAACTTATAGGAAGAGCTACAGGGTGTGTCTCTTTATCCGCTCTCTTTCCTTCACCATGCATATTATAGGATTCATAAAATGAAAAGACCCAAGGGCATTGATAATTTTCTAAACTTTAGTTCAGATTGAAAATTTACATGAAAATTAGAAATTATTTGCTGATTGTTTAGATTCTGTCCTGTGAACATTTTGCAGAGCCTGTTGCTCTTTCCTGACATATTTCCATTTCGATTTATTGTTTCTATATGAATGCTGTTGAATTTCTTCATTTCTGCTGTATCTTT
This sequence comes from Gossypium hirsutum, assembly GCF_007990345.1. Classification (NCBI taxonomy): domain Eukaryota; kingdom Viridiplantae; phylum Streptophyta; class Magnoliopsida; order Malvales; family Malvaceae; genus Gossypium; species Gossypium hirsutum. The sequence continues at coordinate 6,676,841 of NC_053431.1, read as the reverse complement.
TCTAGTTTTAACTTTGAATATTTGTTAAGATTAGGTTTATTTCGAAAGCTAATCTCATGTGGTATGGTTGCAGCAAGTGGGTGATGATGAACCAGGACACGAGACGGCTGCAGAAAGTTAGTGATGATGTCCGAGAAGAACATCTAATCTTCTGTCCACGAGAACCGAGGTCGGAGCTTTTCCTCACCCAAGGATTAAAAGCTATAAACTTCAATGGAATGCCCTGAAAAGCTATAAAACTTCAATGGAATGCCCTGAAAAGCTATAATCTTCAGGAGCTTTTCCTCACCCAAATAATTTTCAGAGCATAATCATGTCATTTATGCAATTTGTTTTAAGGGATGCGTTGTTTCTTATTTAATTGATCTTCTTTTGGCTGTTACAGGTTAGCATTTCCTGAAAAGAACAACAGAAGTTTGAAGAAAATTATCAAATTAGAAGATCCCGCTCAGTATTCGCGGCTTCGGCTTACGGTAAGATCATCTGATTTATCTAACCTAATTTTAAAAAGAAAAGGGCTTGGAGATCAAATTGGTCTGTTTATTTCAACAGTTTGTATACTCATTAAAACCCTTGATGCAGCCAAGACGAGCTGATCTGGACATGAACCATCATGTCAATTACGTTACCTACATCGGATGGGTTCTGGAGGTCAGTGGAAAGGGCACCTGAAAATTCTTTCATTCCGTATTGGTTTTAACTGTTCCAGTTGATTTTGGAAGCTCATGTCATTTATGCATATCGCTTCGGCAGAGCATGCCTCAAGAGATCATTGACACACATGAATTGCAAAGTATCACGTTAGATTATAGGCGGGAATGCCTACAGGATGACGTGGTTGATTCGCTTACCAGTCTGGAACCAATAGATGGTACCGAAACGGTTTCAGAGCACAATGGGACAAATGGGTCTACAGCTGCAAGAGAAGATGCAGACTGCCCCAAGTTTTTGCATCTGTTGAGAGTGTCTTGTGACGGGCAGGAAATAAACAGAGGCCGTACCGAGTGGAGAAAGAAACCTGCCAGATGAGGTATAGTGCCGAGGATGAGGAAATAATCTAGTTTACGGTATCCATCAATTTTCAGGTTTTTCTTTTTTTTGTTTTATGTGCTCCTTATTTTGCCTTAAAGTTCAGTCATAGGAAGGTCATATTCCGTCGTGGATTTAGATATAGAACATAAGACGATGATGCTTGAGACACCCACATCAAAATCCATGAATCTGTTGTACTTCCATCTTTCTTAATGTTTACATAATAAGTGATGTTTGAAACTCTCGTTTATGACCTTTTAGAATCTTTTGCTTTACATATTTGTCTACTGAATGGATCCCTTTTCAACCAATTCGTTGTCAAGCCAGCTCTTATGAGTGCTTAATCAGGTATATCTCTATCAACCAATAGGGGCAAAGATATTTTAAAAGGGGAAAAAGAAAAACCTACATAACAATTGTCTCTTCACTGATCACAATACATCCTTGAACTATCAGTTACAAACATCATCAACAAAAATACTAAAATTAAAGATAACAATCTCACATAACTCGAACCCAGACCTGGAGATTAGCCCACGAAAATAACCAAAACTACCACAATTAACTGATTTCGTGTTCGAGCTAAACTTTAAAAGCAATAGAGATTTAAACCGATACTTGATAGAGACATACTTGATTAAGGCACTCACCAGAGCTTCTTTTGCATGGTGAAACAAAGCATATGCAGAGGGTAGATTGCGGAAAATAGCAAGCGTTCAAGATGTTGGGGGCCAACTCCTGATCCAATCAGTTAAACTTGAAACATTTCTTGTGATGTCGTCGATATTATTACTCTTCAAAGCTTTTACAATATCTTCCGAGTAACTTTCTTTTGCTTCCTCTAGCAGTACTTGGAAGATTTCACACTCTATGTTGTTTGAAAGCTTAGCACCTTCATAACCTCTGACAGAGAAAAAGAATTGATGAGAAAACAAAACCACATAACTGTGTGTCTGAATTAGGTAAATGTACACGGGTATGCTCAGTTTTTGTGTGTGTGTGTGTGTTTTAGTTTTTCCATGTACTTAAGAGGGTTCTTGGAGGAATATATCCCTATACCCACATCCAAAGATATGACGAAACAGTGTTAGACAAATTTCAAGAAAAATGAAGACTCGGGGAATAAAAAGAAAATGATCGTATAGACAGAACATTGGCATCGTATGAATGTTGAATATGGATAAGTCTCCAACATGTGTCCAAAAACGCATCTGACATGAATACTTAAAGAAAAATGATGAGTTGGAACAACATAGAAACGAACAGGAAAGAGTATTATGGACTGAAAATTGATACCTTTTACTCAACCGATCATACAACACGGTGTTGTCAGTTTGAAGTACTACAACAAGATCAAACCATCTTTCGGGAAAGAAATCACAACCATGATAATCTACAATGTTTCCACCTTCTTCCATCACATCCTCAAGCTCATCACACACCTTCAAAATCCGATACATCTAAATCAAATGCAACAAACTACAAGCCAAAATACTAGAAAATAGTAACCAAAAACAATAGAACATACCCAAAGTTGAAACAAGAAAAGAAAGTGAACTATGATGCACAGAATTGGATATAAATATTGAATACAGATGTACATTTAGCATGGGTATGTATTCATTTCTTTTAAAATTTTTCCACGTATTTGAAGTGTCATATCCCTACAGCCTATACCCATATGATCCAAACTCTTACTTTTCCCCAAGGTATTAGAGTCCAACTCATATTCTGGACATGAGTACGAGAAAATGATCCTCCAAATGTATGAAAAAACACAGAGCGTATCCATCATTATCCAAAATTTGCACAAATCCAGGTAATGAGATATACAATCAAAATCCTGTAAATTAAGTATTTAGCACTCCGTTTGCTATTGAGAAATTTGCTTTCTCATTTCTTACTACAATGCATGCGCAAAACCCAGAATATCAAATTCATGCATACCAAACCAATTTACGAATAGAATCACAATCAAACAAGGCGTAAAATTTCCAAGTTTAAACACTGTTTATTGCTTAAATTAAATATTATACCCAAAAACTACTTCTTGTTTATTAAAATCACTAATATCCATAAACCCTAAATTAATAACCTCAATAATTTTTTTTTTAAAAAATCAAGAAATATGAAATTAGAGCATAAGGGAAGAGGTCGAATTACGAGGTCTTCATTGATAATGTGGCACTGGAGATCATCGTCCCAGCCGTCGTGCAAGTTCTTCTCTTTGACCAAATCACCAATATTGATGTGGCGCAGATTGGTGGCCTCCGCCAAAGCAGAAGAGGTCGTCGTCTTGCCAGTTCCAGGCGTGCCCGTCACCAATATGTTGGGCCTCTTTCTCTTGTTACCGTCGGCTGCCATAGATGAATTATAAGCTTCTTATTACTGACTGAGTCGTGCAAATATCAAGAGCCTGTTACGGGATTTTCAGACTGGAAGACTAAAATCCCTTTTTGCGTTTTTTTATGGAAGTGGTAGACCAGGCTTTTGAAAAACCCTTCAGGGCTTATTAAGTTTAAATCGGCCTGTAAGAAAAGCCCGGTTTATTTCTCCTTTTAAGAAATTGCAATCTTCAGACTTCTTCATGGTCCGGGTCATCTGACACGATCCGAAGACTCGCTCAAAAAGTAAGTGAGTTTAAACAAAAATACAAGGCTAAAAATGAGCTTTGACAAAAAATAAGACCTATTTTTTAAATGAACCGGCCTTGGGTAAATTTTTTTATCTCGAGTCTGAAAAATATAATTTGGGATTTCTTAGATTTTTAATGATTTTTTTCGTTCTGTTATTTTTTTTTAAATAAAGTAATTTTTAAAGTTTTTTTTCTTAACACGTGATGTTATTGATTGGTTTAATTTTTTTAAACAAAAATTTGAGTGAGAATAACGAAAATTATAGAATAAAGATATAGAGGGCAAACTGATAAAAAAAAATAATACATGAACTAAAGTGATAAATTAGCTATAGTACTTAATCTAAAAAAGGAAAAGTATTAAGCGAACTCAAATTACCCAATCATTAATAGGCATGTGGCTTTTTTTTTAAGAGTAAACTATATAAACAATTATTTAACTATATGTGTTTGTTTTGGTTATTCGTGTTTAAAATTTTTTTATTTTAGTTATTAACGTTATTCAAATTTAATATTTTGGTCACTTATTCGTTGAGTTATTAAGGAAGTGTTAACCTAGCCATTATTTCATTGACATAATAATAAATTCAACCCCCAATATTTATAGATTTTATCAATTTGATATTAATTCTAAAAAATTAAATAAATTTAACTCTAAACTTTACACATCATGCCAATTCAATCTAGATTCTTAAAAATTCAAAAGTAAAAACTTAAAAATGATGATCTAAAAGTTCAATTTTCAATATATATAAAATTATAAAAATATTTAATTTTCTCATTTTCTAACATTCATTTATTAAAATAATAATTTTATAAATAAAACAATTCAAGGAAAAAACATGAAGAAAACTTAGGCAAATTTGGCTTTTTTTTTAACATTAATGACTTCCATGTTTAAATTGGATAAAAAATTACATTATGATATTAAAAAAGAAAAGAATTGATGCTTTTAAATTGTTGTCCAAAATGAGTTTATTATGGTTTAAAACAAGCATGATTAGAGATAAACAGGTGATGATGGGGAACTAAAGACCCAAAGGCTATGCTAGTAGCTCCAAAGCCGATTTCTAATTCAATAGTACAGTGATGGAGGATGTAGAAATTATGGAGTTAAAATTAAAGTTTGTTGGAACCAAGGATTGTGACCAAAGGTGATGACCAAGATAAAAAAACAAGGTCAATCGTATAATAAAATAAAATGTTATTTATAAAATAAAACAAAAAGAAAGTTTGAATTTGATTTAAGAGTTGTTTACTGGTATTTTTTTAAAGAATATTTTATTAAAAAATTATAATTTATTTGTAATTTAATATGTACTTTTATAAAATGTAATGTTTTTTTTATCAAAAAATAGTTTTCTAAATAATTTTGATTTTAAACTTTTTATAATTTTAAATTTTGAAAAAGTGACCTAATGAGTAATTAATAGTGATTTAACAAATAAGATAAAAATATTAATTTCAATATTGAGTAATTATTTATATAATTGAACTTTTTTTTTTAAAATCAAATTAAGCGTTTTTTAAATAAAATCAAACCTAACTAAAATAATTATCTTCTTTCTTTTTTTTTTTAAACAAATATTCTAAATTTATAATCATGAATTTGGAGGAACTGTGCTATGCGCATGGAGATTAAAAACAAACAGTCAACGAAAAACAGAAAAATAACTTCGTCCACGCTATATCTTCTCATTTCGTCTCGTTATCGAAGAGCTTTTCCAACGAATTGTCAAAAGACGATGAAATTCTAAGCAAAGAAAAAAAAATATTTGAAGCATAATATTGGATACAATCATTTTCATTTAGTAAAGAAAAAACAAAAGACAGTTCATTAAATTATCCATGCTTAATAGCAAGGAAATTCACCACTACTGTAGCTATAAATCAAAGAAACCCACTGTTCCAAATGTTCTCTAAATCTTTCATTTACATATATAGAAGAAACAATATCATATATATAATACCTACTGCTTTATTCCGCTCCTCCGGTCTGGTGCAACATCGCATCGATTTCATCTCCATCCTCCATCTCCAGCTAATAAAGAACAAAAAAATCCGAACAAAACCAAAACAATTCAATCATTAATTCATAAAAGTGCGATATGCTAGTCGTAGAAAATTATGATTATGCATAAATTTATAGGATGGATCATCAAGGCACTTGAAGAATTTAGCAGTTTATAAACTTACGCATAAACTTGTATATCATTTCGGAACATCGAGAACACGTAAGGAAATTTACCTCATCGGGAGTCTGCTCTCCACGGAGCCTCCGCCCGTCAAACAAGAAAGCAATGGAGTTCAGATCCACCGATTGCCTATCGCAATATGCGTTCATCAGTTTCCTCATTTGAGTGCTTCTCTTAATCCTGAAAAACACTTCGTTTCCATCCTACAAAAACGAGATCAAAAAACAAATAAATGAAAAGAAGAAAAAAAATCGAAAAGAAAAACAACAGAGATGATCTAAATGACGTAAAAAGTAAAAACCTGGCCCTTGACTTTGAGATTAATGTGATTAGCTTGATCGGCCGGCTTCTTATCCTCCTCTGGTCCTCCGCCGCCGACGTTTCCCGTTGCAGACATTTTTTTTTTGCAGTGCCGCTCTCTGTCTCCTTCCCCTTCGGTTTCTCGTGTACGTCGCGAATAGGACCGAAAGGAGCTCTGAAATAGAGAGCGAAAGCGTTGATTTTACGCTATATATACAATTGTAAACCACTAAGTGGAGCCCCAGTTTCTTAACTCATACGCGCAGGGTCCTCGCGTAGTGACAATGAGGTAAATTGTTAAAAGTATAACCTGCTTGTTGATGACGTGGGTACTATATTGAGCGAGTTTTATAGAATCGTATACTCGCTTGAATCTGGGGAATTTAAAGTTGGAATTTAACTATATTTGATAAAGATTTGGATTCCGGGTTTTGGAAAATTGGAAAAGTCGTTGAATCTGTTAAATTGGATTTTATTTTGGCCTTTTCAGTGGGAAGGGAATGGACGGTTAAGATTGATTAGTTGGGAAATTGCACGGTTGATGATGGGTTAGAAAATCGTGAGTGAGGTACTGGGAAATTTCGACCTTTTTTCTTTGTTTGGCATTTACGATATCTGCATTTTTTAGGCGTGATAAATGCCGACATTAGAACGCACTAATGTTTGCATATTATGTTAAATTGATTTTAATTATATTTTTGAGTTTTTTTAATAATTAATTTTTAATTTTTTTCAAATTGTTTTTTAATAGATTTAATGAATAAATTTAATTTTTTTAATTTTTTTTCAAAAAGTTTAAATCTTACATGCTTGGTAAATTTTTTAACGATAATTTCATTAAATCTGTTAAAAAATTAGTTTGAAAAAAAAACAAAAGTTTATGGCCAAAAAAGACTCAAAAATACAATTATGACCATTTTGGCAAAATATGTAAACCTTAGTGGCCAAATTTATCATTAAACCTATAATTTATAGCTTACAACTTCATAATTAGGTTTATTTTGATATCTATATTTTTAATCTACTTTATTATCTGAACTTGGCAATAAAATCCTTTTTGTCTCTAAACTTAGATTTCATCAAGATTTGATGATGTAACCATTGTTATTGGAACCTAACCAAATCAGTCAATCAGATTAAGAATCTATGGATTTAACGATCCAAACAAAGGGTTGAACTAATTGGATCGAAATTTGCTCAAATTTAGTAAAATTTGAAATTCGAAACAAAAATTAGCTATTTAACAGGTTGCACCGATAAATTATTCTAGTTTTTTTATGAATTATTATTATTTTTAATTATTCTCGATCTAACAGTCGAATTGATTGAATCAGGAACCAGTAGTCTAATCGATTCAATCATCAATCTAATTATTAAAATACTAAATTTAACACTATGAGATTATACCAATTATCATGTCATCACCCAAAAAATCATATAATTTTTTTTCAATTTTCAAGTGATGATACGATACAATCTCAAAGTGCCACATCATCAAACTAATATTTTTCAAGTTAATGGGATAAAATGGACCTAATTGTTAAGTTCAAGTGACAAAGTGGATAAAAGAGTATAGGTGCCAAAATGAATCTAATTGCCAAATTAATGGGCCAAAAATTACCGCTAAAATAAAATAAAATTTGATAATTGACTCGGATTTCATCTTATCCATATTGAAAAATATTATATAAGTATATGATAAAAGGTTAGTATTTGATACATTGACAATGTAATTTTTTTTATAATTAAACTTAAAAAATTATTATATATTTTTTTAATATTTAACTATATTCATATAGAACACTTGTCAACCCTAATCTCTTTCATAAAATCTAAAGCTTCACTAATAATAATAATATACTAAGCTTTGAAAGGTCTTGCTGAAAATCAAATAGAAAGCATTGAAATTTTAATCCAAATTATCACAAACTATACTATAAGTTTAATTTCGAAAAATGCTTCATCTGTAAATAACTTTGATTTTCCCAAAAAAATTGTTTCAAACGATGTTATAACATACAATGAAACAACAGTTTCACATTCAAAGTTGCTAACATTAGTGGATTGAATTTTTTTTTTGTGTATATTTCTTTTTATTTTCGTGGTTAACTTTTACTCTCAAAATGTTTATTTATAACTTTTTTTTTAATTTCATTCTTATAAAATGTGTTTAAGAAAATCTTAATTTTCACTAACATTTTAATCCAATGAATCAACCAAAATAATATAATATACCTAATTAATTATGTTGATACAAGTAAGTTGTGTCAAGTGTGCGGATTTAAGCTCGCGACGAATGTATACAAAACATTTCATGAAGGTCAACTAATTAAATGGGACTCTTTTGACTCTCTTGAACCGATCCAATTCGTGTAACATAAGGAGGTCAACTAATTAAATGAACTTATTTAATCGTTGCAGATAAACTGCTAAAGATAAAAATGTTGGCGGATGAACCATCCATCAATGCAGATAAATTTTGCCAATATATTGTGGATGAACCATCAGTCGTATAGATAAACTGCCGACTAAAATACATTATGGATGAACCACTAGTCGGGTAGATAAATTGTCGACTACTTCCTACGTTCATATCATCTCACCCCATGCAATGCAACATAACATGCTTATAACATATCAACATGGTAGAAATATCATGCTTATAACAAGTCGATATAGTAGCAATTGTTGTGCTTATAATAGATTATTACGGTAGCAATAATCATGCTTAATATATAATTTTGGGCTCTTTTTTGGGCTTTTTGACCCAATTTACGATTTCAGATCCAATTTTCAAGTTTAATTACCCACTAGGCCAATTATTTGGCTTGAAAAATTAGTTTCCAAAATAATCATATTAATTTTAATTAATTTGATTAACTGAATTTTAATTGATCAAAATTAATCTTCTAAAAAATCACTTAGATTTTCCAATTTAATTTTTCAAGAAAATTCTTTAATCAAATTTTCTAGTTGAATAATTCTTTCAACTGCCCAATTTAATTCCACATCGAATAAATTGACTCAATTAAATTATTTTCAAAGTCGTAGATTTTTCTTCTGTTCAAATGCAATTCGATCAAACTTTAGTCGAGTTAGCGGAGGGACCAATCAAACATATACAATTAGGCTCTAGTAATTGCAATTATGTCTAGAAGCATTGTTTCGATAATTCGTAATTACTTAATCATGGAGTCAAACCACAAGAAGTATCATGATTGAAAACTCCTTATTATATACTATTTACAAAAGCAATTCATCCAACTGTTTTGTCCAATAACCTAGTCATGTGTGTGTTACCCTCATATGATATCATTGATTCCTCTGAGTTAAATCCGTTCACTCAATACAATCATATTTTATCTCATTGTCACCATTATATCTTCTTAATATGATCACTGTGATAAATTGCTCATTTGAGAACGAGCAACCTGTCGCTACATTTCATATTTATCAATCCACGCAATGCTAATGAGAGGATATCGTTAACTCTTTAATTGAGTTATAAATTCCATTGTTGCTAGTAAAGTCATGACATACACAAGTCATGTACCCAACATACCGGCTATCGACTTAATCATCTTTAGAGCATAAGCCTCCATTTATATCAAAGCATATGAATTACATAAGTATGGTCAGTGACTAACTTAGGTTTTAGGTAAATCATACCATGAATGTCTTTACCTGTGGAGTCAACTTGTAACACCCCTTACCCGTATCCGACCCCAGAACAGGGTACGAGGTATTACTGGACTTGAGTACTTGTACTCATTTAAAACCGAGACATAAAATTTCATCAATTTTAAACTTTTCAAACATATTCAAGACTATCTACATTAAATGACTTTATACAATAGAGACCTTCAAATAACATAGGTCAGTATTTTAGGCCAACTCCTAGCAACTTAATAATAATTAAACAAGTCCCCATACATGCCAAAGACTTAAAAATACTTTAAAACCTTTATATATCTATCAATAGTTTGATAGTGTGATTTAGCCTCCGGCGACCTCCAACTCGAGCTAACATCTGCGACACTATAGGAAAAAGGAAAGGAAGGGAGTAAGAATTAAAGCTTAGTAAGTAAATATGTAAATATTAATAAAAAATACATTATCATACATTAAACAAAGGCACAATATGTTCCCGGAACATTACCATCACAAACACACATACTTTCACTATTACAATTATAAACAGGTTCAAAATAAGTTGTCTAGCAGAGTACCAGCAGCTAATTTATTTATTTCTGGAGCTACAAAACTCCAAATTATAAATCGTTAATTTTCCTTGAAACTAGATTCACATATATTCTTATCATAAAATTTTCATAATTTTTGGTCTAGCCAATTAGTACAGTTTATTCATTGAAGTTACCCCTGTTTCACTGCTCAACTTCCCTGACCACTCTTCACTACAAATAAATTTTCTCTTTGTACAGAACTCATATGATGTTATCGTTTATTTTATTTGAAACTAGACTCATTAAGTATTTCAAACATATAAATTATATCCCATAATTATTTTTATAAAATTTTTAATGATTTTTCAAAGTCAGAACAGGGGATCACGTAGTCATTCTGAACCAGTCTCATAGAAACTTAAATATCTCAGAATATAGAATTCATTTGCTTTCTCTGTTTCTGTTATATGAAAATAGACTCATTAAAATTTAATTTGATATCTCATTCAGTCTCTGATTCAATTTTTACTATTTTTGGTAAATTTTTAGATTCTCGTCACTGCAACTATCCAGAACAGTTTTATTGTCAATTCTGATCTTTCACACTTCAATTGTATTCATCACTTACCCATAACAATCTTTCCAATTTCCAATCACATATCAAGCATATTACTCATAAGTTACATACGTATATACTTACACTTATCTTCACAAAGTCATACACAATTTCATTTAATCAATTTCCCAATTGAACACTTTGGAATAATAACAGATACGCGATGCTATCGCTCACAGTCCACCTTTAAAATTGAAGTTCTCTTGTACACATAGTGGCCTTCACTTAGCACCACTCATGTGACCTAGCTCGATTATACACATAATTTTGGCTCTCTTGTACACATAGTGGCATTCACTTAGCACCACTCATGTGACCTAGCTCGATTATACACATAATTTTGGCTCTCTTGTACACATGGTGTACACATAGTATCACCCATGTGACCTAGCCACTTTATCTCGTAGCTCTCTTGTTTACATAGTGACCTTCACCTAGAACCACACATGCAACCTAGCTACATCTATCTCGTAGCTCTCTTGTATATTACCCATGTGACCTAGCTACCTCATAATGTCTCGTAGCTCTCTTGTACACATGGTATACATCCCGTATTACACTTGTGACCTAGCTACATACCATCTGTATCTTTCGATTCCGAAGGTTCAAACGGGAAGTATCTCACTTTCTAATACTTTATTCCATTCTTCCAATAGTCAATTATGATTCAAAAATCAGCTACAATACATAAAATATGTTGAAATATAAAAACGTAATAAAGATAATGTATTATTTACATACAAACTTACATACTTTCTCATTTCCATGTCGAAATAATATTGAACATTTAAATCATCATAATTATACTTACTTTCAACACCTCGGCAATCATAGTAAATATATTAATTTTACATTGAAACATGCATAAATTAATGCTTATTATACATATGAACTTACCTCGATACTAAAACGGCCATTTTACCAACTTTCCCAATTTTCGATTTTTCTCCCATTCTAGGTTCAAATCTCATTTTCCGGGATATAAAACATCATATTTTACTTATTTAATTAATTTAATATTCAAAACAGTCCTTAATTAAAACTTTAGAAAATTACAATTTTGCCCCTAAACTTTTGCATATTTACACTTTTGCCCCTAGGCTCGGGAATTAAACTTCATCCCTTATTCTTATGTTTTATGACATGCTGATCACTTTTCCCTTCTATAGCAACATCAAATTCTCACTCTAACACATAGTTATGAACAATAACAATTTTTACCGATTAAGCCGTTTTACTCATTTTTGCTTAAAACCGCTTAGCAAAAGTTGTTTAACATAATTTCAGCCTTCATATTCTACCATAAAACATCAAAATAAATACATTTCACCTATGGATATTTTTCCAAATATGAACCCTAGCTTAAATTATTGCTAGAATAAGCTTAATCAAGTTACCGGGATTCAAAAAACATAAAGAACTTGAAAAACGGGGCTAGAACGGACTTACTATTGAGCTTGGAAAGCTTGAAAACCCTAGCCATGGCTTCCCCCATGCTAATTTTGGCCTCCATGAAAAAGATGAGTCAATTTTGGCTTTATTTTCCCTTTTTATTTCTTTTAATTACCAAATGACTAAAATGCCCTTAAGGTCTTTCTTTAAAATTTTGTCCTATTCATGCCCATTTTTGTCCAAACAAAATATAATGGTATAATTACCATTTAAGGACCTCCTTTTTAAAACCCCATTTCAATCAAGTACTTATGAATTAGAACACATATTTTGCAACTTTTGCAATTTAGTCCTAAAAGTCCAATTAAACACTTTATCAGTAAAATTTCTTAACGATATTTTTACACAATATTTTAATCAATAAATAAACCTTAAAACTTAATCGAAATAAATTTTTTGACTTCGAATTCGTGGTTCTAAAACCATCGTTCCGTTTAGGCCCTAAATCGGGCTGTTACAGCAACTTCTGCAAATAAGTCCTAATAGGCAAATTAAACATGCAATCTATAAAATTTCTTATCAATACTCTAACACATGCATCTAATCACTCGGTAAATCATAAAAAAAATTAATCGAAATAAACTTTTCTATCTCAGATTTGTGCTTTCGCAACCACTATTCCATTTAGGCCCTATTTCGAGATGTTACACAACTGCTTGGATAGCTAAGACTAACCATCTCCTCAATTGGAATTGTAGACAATATAATAATCATTCTTAATATTTGAATCAAATGTTTACTTTGATTCATTTATGAGATTATGGACTCATGATTATCTATTGAAGTAAATTGTCTTTCTCGCAATATAAACATTCTTACAATGCCACTTATAATCAGTTTGAACTTAAACAATCAATAAGTTAATATTTGTTTGTCACAATTTCGCTATGCATGCAAAATATAAAAGACAAAAATACAAAAAACCAAAAAACATAACAGTGAAATGTGAAATTTATCTATTCATTATTCAAGCACATAAAAAACAATTACATCTTTACTACAATATGGACACATTTCTTAACATGTGTAACATGCACTTAGTGGAGTAGAAGCAATAATGACAATATCAAATTATTAGAATTACTGTGACGATAGATAAGCAATCATTCACACATCCCATATTATCATAGTAACAATTATGTCATTAAATCACAAATTTCAATGTATTCAAAATATCATGGACTTAATTGAGTGAAATAAAACTCCAATCAATAGTTTGGGACTATACAATGACTAAATTAAGCAATTCTTAAAATTCTGATAAAACTATAAAATAAAGGTACACAGCCGTGTGGTTAGACCGTGTAAAGGACTTACACAGTCGTGTGGGTAGACCGTGTAGAGGGGTTACATAGCCGTGTCGGCGGACCGTGTGACAAATGTAAAAATTAACCTATAGGAGAGACACAGCCATGTGGAAGATCCATGGTTGTATCGTTCACGAACTAGACTAGGGTTTGCATGGCACATGGCCATAGGGGGTTGTGTGGTCTACACGCCTGTGTGGCCTTAAACCTACACACGATTTTCCCTAATTCATTTGATAAAGAATACACACCTTTCCTTGGGGGTCCAATCGACGTTCCTCACAATCAAATTTGATCTGATTCCCCTAAATCAGGTACTTCAACGACAAATATATACAATTAACAATTGATATCAAAATTTGAGCAAGATTTGCAAAAAATTTGGCAAGAACCGTAAAAAATTGTTTAATCAAATATAGTATTAGCGTCGGATAAAAATAGTACAAAAATTAGGGATCTAAACATTGGAAATAAGATGTACTTACTGATTCTTGGTAGGGATGGTATTGACAGTAATTACATAAGATATTGACTCGATGATTATCTAACGTTTAACTAATATTAAGTGATATTATGTGGTCAGATTGTAATACGAAAAGGCAACTTGTATTAGTAGTTGAATCTAAACATGTCCTATTATCATTAGTCAAATCGAAAATGAGCAAACCAATTGAAAAACTAATATGTTGTCTATCAAATTCAATTGGGGAGATTTTTTGTCTTGAACATTAGAGTGAATGACTCTTAAATGATAGAGACATAGATGTGATTGACTGGATTAACAGTACATCGGACAAGACCTAGGTAGAATAAATCTTAAATCCGTCTATGGTTTTATTTATGTGTGACATTCATAGTGTGACATGTCTTAATCCTAAATGGATGATAGACTATGTATATGTGACTCATATACTTTGATGTAAGTAAAAACTTGAGTTCATATATATAAGGAACCGAAAGCTGGTGCGTTGGGTATAGAACTCTTGCAATATGTAACATCATTCACAATGGTGAAATTTATAGCCTAACTAATAAGTAAAACATTCTTTCATCTACATTACATGATAAATAAAACTAAATATAATCACGAGTCGTTTATCTTTGTGGTTATTAACTTGATTACTATGTGATAGTAATTAATTTTTGATGAATTAGATATAATGGTTGCTATAAGATAAAATAAAATCAAATTGAGAGAACGAATTTATCTAAAAAAGATTAAAGATATCTTATAAAACTATTACACTTACGACAATATTATTGAATGAGCACTAATTAAGTAATTTTTATAATTGTATTTAATTAGAAAGAATTTAGTCACAATGTTATAGATGAATGATTTCGTGACTAAATAAATTTATAATTAAAAAAAATTAAAAAATTGTAAATTATAAAATAGTATAGAATTAGGAACAGCTTAATCTTGAGATTCATTACTGCCCGTCTTAAAATCCTGTGCAGGGAAATCTCGACGTCACTCCCAATTTGTGTAACAAAAATCAGAAAGAAAAAAAAAAGAAAGAACAGTATATCCCATTGTTTATTCCAGTACGCCCCGCACCAATCAAACTAAGCCAAATTCACCCCCGCCCTTCCCTTTTATGAGACCTTGCATTTTCCTACCCAAAACATAACAATCCAGTTTCCAAGCTTCCCAACAATGTCAACCATGGTGGTTTTCTCCTTTGCCTACTCCTTACACCCTTCAATACCACTTCTCTCTTCATTCCACCCTTCACCACGCCCCCATATCCAAACCCAAACTGTTTTCTCTCACATTTCTCGACCCAAACAATTAAAACCTTTCCACTTCTTTACAAGGCACTCTTCTTTTAGGTAACTTCCATTCCTTTGTTTGCTTTTATCAGTTTCGGTTTTTTAGCCTTTGTTATGGTATGGTTATTAGAGAGTAATCAAAGCCTAGTTGAGCTCAAGTTCAATTCCAAATTTGGTTTGAGCTCAACCTGGAATTGAGTCTCGAAGCTTGGATCGACTCGAGATGCTGTTCGAACTTGCTGGATTAGGTTGGATTAGACTTGTTTACCTAGAAACTGTGTCTAGTGAAAGTTAAATGTTACACTTTATCTAAATAATCCATGGATCTTTGTCAATTCATATTGTTAAAAAACAGGATTAGAAGTTTTCAACATGAAGATGATGAAAACATTGGTAATGTTGAGCCAATGGGTAAGCTAGATAAAGGAGATAGAACTGATGATGACGAGTTGCCTGAAAATCAAAATCGCAATACTGCAGGTAAACATGACAATTCTTGTATTTTCTAGTGTAATTATCATGTTTAAAACATTTTTGTATATAATTTTTGACAAGCTAATGATTTTGTATCATATAATATTGTCTCAGGGAGAAGAAGTTCTTTTCTGGCAAAATTAGCCATCGCATTAGGCGTGGCAGCAGCTCTTACTGTCATATCATTTGGCATAAAAGGAGCTAGTTTTGGATCATTGCTTGGAGTTCAACGCCTGGCTGAAGTTTCACCCTCTTCAACTATGGATACCACTGTTGGTTTCACTTTCAAAGCTTTTGGTTATAGATTTATGCTTCCTGAATATGCACCAGGGTATGCCTTCTGTGCTTGAATTTACAATAAACTGCAGTTCCATCTCTTTTATAGTTTTTATCTATGTTATTCCGACTTTTTACTTTGCTTGAAGTATTTGTGTCCGGTATACAGGTATCATAGTATGATACTTCAAAGTATATGAAAAAACTTCAAAGAGAAAAACCCTTATCCCACCCTCAACTTTGAGTCCGGGTAACATAGCTTTGAGAGGCCTGTCAATAACAGATATTTAGAGGGTCTTTGAAGCATCATATTCTCATATTTATATCTGAAAATTTGTTGGATATGAATACAAATGAAGAGCTGAGCTGTGCCTATGCTTCCCACATATGTATTTCATTTACTAAAATGGCTCTAAAGTACCTTTTACCTACTTGCCATGTTTCAGATGGATATACTTCTGGTTGCTTATGGCTGCTGGTTGTGGACTTTTCATTAGTGAAGAGGCTTTAAATATTTGGGTCTGTCCTTTGCATTGGTACTTAATGTTTCACTAACTCAAAATTTTTGCTACCTCTTTTTTTGCTTGCTATGTGGTTCAGATTCTTCATTTTTCTTGAAACATTTGTGTGTGACACTCGTATCCAATACATGGATATGGGAATATGACCATCATGGATCTTCTAAATACATAGACAAACATAGAAAATCTAATTATAAATGTATTTGACACTTACAACTAATTAAAATAACATAGTTTCCTTTTATTAGGTTTTTTACTTTAACTAAGCACTCTCTTTTGAATTTTAACATATATATCTGTTTTGGATAAATTTAGGTTGGCATAACTTTGGCACGGTTACTATCATTGGATGGAACATGGCATTCCTTTGTTGAGTCTCTCTCAAGAAATGCCCCATACATAATATCCACAGTTCTTTGGGTATACTGGTTAGTGATTGCTTTATCTTATTATTTATTTTAGTTGTGTTTTTTAACTATGTTGCACAGGCTTTTCATTTTCTCTTGAAATATAAAACTTTTTTCCAGCTGATTGATACGGGGCTATGACCAATAGGAATCCTCCAAATACATGGAAATACTTGAAAAAAATCTTAAACTGTTTCAGACACATACTCGAGTCTGCGTAACATAGAATGTGATTATCAACTTAGATAAGAATACATTCTTTGAGTGTTGACTGTTAATATGATCAACTAGGCTTGTCTTGAGTCAAAATCTCTAGGAAATTGAAGTTCAAGTATCCCAAAGCATAGAGATTTTCATGTTGTTAAATTGTGAAATATTTGGGTCTTTTGACATCTTATATTAAAGTTACCCTTCCATCTATAACCAATTCATTTTGCATTGTATGCTCATGTTTTTTATTCCTTTTTGGTTGTCTGTTATTCCTAAACGATTTTCTTTCTTCGTTGCTTAAACGCAACTTGAAAATTTAGGGGAGTTTGCATCAGTGATATGATACCATTTTACCTTGGAAAGCTGTTTAGAGAAAGTGGAGCATCTGATGATGTTTGTTCAAAGGTTTGTTTTGTTCTTTTAGGGTTCAGGATTTCTATTCACAAATGCACATACTTATTAGAGATGTCGTAGGTAGTGTGTATTTAGATATTTGCGGATGTTCCATTCATTTTTGTTGCTGACTTGAATATAGTTACTCTTTACAGCAGAAGCAAATATTAACCTTTAGATATCCATTATCCTAGTTCGTTTTACTTTTATGGATAAAAGTACATTCTATTCCGAGCATGTACTTTTCCTGCATTTGCACAATAATCATGTATATCTTTTCTCAATGTTGATGATGACTACAGTTAGGAATCGGTGAAGAGAAGGTTTTGCAAATCAGACGCGCTGTTCAAAAATATGGCAATCTCATAGGCTTCAGTGAGTTACAAGAGCTTCTTTACTCTGCTCTTTTTGTTTTGCATATTCGGAAGTATGATATTCATGTCTGACATATATCCGGCTATGGATATAGTCATACAGAGATAGTCTCTTTAAAGATACTTAAAATACATAAAGAAGCTTTAAGAAAATCTGGATATACCCGTATCGAACATGTATATTTTTAACATTTTGGAATATTTTTAATCATATTAGACAAATTTCTTGAATTATGTTTGAGGTTTTAACGTACATGTTTGTGGAATTAAAATTTACGTTTTCTAGTGGTCCTGTTTTTTGATCTGCAGTAGAGCGATTTTCACTCGGAGTAAGAAATCCCACAGCTTTCCTCGCAGGGTCTCTGGTTAGTAAATACTTCTATATTTCTCTACACGATAGTGTTCACTATGTACTCGGAATTGAGTGTGAGTATACTTGTGCCTGGCACAAGTATATTTAATTTTATTCTAAGATTTTATTTATTTGGAGTCTTTGGAAGATTATATTTGCATACTCATGGTTGAATACAACCATACAAATGCTTAAAAGAATATGAAGAGTCGGAATGTCATAGAATATTGGTGCCTTAGTAATGAAGTTTACATTGTTGTTTGACATGACATGTAATTGAAGATAGAATGATCTAAACCTATATTTCTCGGACTTTGTTTTCGTTGTTGAAGTATTCGTGTATGATACTTATGTTATATGAATATGGTATATGACCTTCTAAGAACTCTCCGTATCCAACACTCACATTCGAGTCCAAATAACATCCGTATCCAGCCTATAAAATTGTTTTTTACAACTAATGATTACAATGCTGCATCTAATGAAGGGAATATCTCCTGAATTCTTCTTTGCTGGAGTTTGTTGTGGTGGTTTGGTCACTCTTCCAATTCAGGTCAGTCATTTTCTGTTGGCATTAGTGTTATTTTGCCCATGTATTATGGTATTTGGATTTCGATTTTATGTTGCTCCGATTTTTCATATTCACTTTTAGTTTTCCTATAGCGTCTAACACGATCCTGACGTATGGGAATATGACCCATCCTCTAAATTCGTGAAAAAACTCGGAAAATTTAAATATATCCATATCAAACACAAATCTATATACGCCACTCACACTCGAGTATGAGTTTTATCAAATATAGTGTTTTGTCTATATGGTATACACCTATGATTATGATGGGCTGCTCATCGAACTACTCGTGTCTGATTCATATCTCGAATATGATACACCTGATTTTAAGTAACATAGTTTTAACTTGTTATCACTCGGAACTAATGCTATATTCTCTTTGGTTATCTGGAATCAAGCTTGGAATTGGATTTTTGATGAGGAAACGCCCTGTATTTGCCCTGGCAACGGTCGCAACAGTAGTGGTATAACAGGTTCTTGGTGCTTCTCCAATGTTTGATTTATTGTAAATAGAAATATCTAATGTAAAATATCATACAGGGAATTTGGACTGTGTTTCCATATGTTATGGCTGCTTCAACTGCATTATTCCTGTGCCTGCGGCGCCGTTACTCATCCTAGCTCGGGTCTTACCAGTTCAACTGTCGGTCTGGTTTTCATTCTTTGTTTGCAATAGAAGCAGAAGGCATAGCACTGAAAATCTGTCCTCATTTGCTATTTCCAATTTAAATATTCATTAATTTCCATATTCTGGTGGCGGAAAATGTATATATATTGCTCAAATTCGGTTACTTCTGTTGAAAAATTTGATCTCTTTATACGGTTAAAAATTAGCGTGATTGACAGAATAACCAAACAATGACATGTGTGCCACATGTGCCTCATGCTAATGCATAGGGTTAGTTTTTAACAGTAAAAATAGATGAAATTTTTAACAAAATGATTAGTTTACTTATTGATCTAACATACGACGGCTAATTTCTCCATCTTTTTTAAGTATAGAAGTCAAAATACAATCCAATTTATAGTATAGAGTTAGAAATTTCCTTTTTAGTTCATTGTATTCTAGCAATCTAGCTTGCAAATGTAGAGTCCTTTAAATTAAAATGTGAAATCCAAAATAAAAATTTAATCTGTGCAATATTTGATTTTAGTTGATGGAATGTGCAATTTAATATTTTAGTTATAGAAATTATCTTTCTTTTTTATTTAAGTTTAGTTTTTTTTTTTATTTTTATAATTTCAAATTTTATAAAATTATGATAATTTTATTTTTATTGCAATTTATATATTAATAAGAAAATATGTGGTGTGAAATAAATTTATAAATTATACTTATAATAATTCATGAAAATTGATTGTGTTACCAATTACTTTACTCTTAAAAAAACTTAAAATAATCATTTTAAATAGGTTTAATATATAATTTGGTACTCGAGTTTGACATTTTTTTTAATGTAATACTATGTTATTTTTTTGGTCTAATTTGGCATATGTATTTGTCAAAAGTTATATATTCTGGTATCTAAAGATAACGGTTTTAACTTTTTCGTGTTTAATTTAGGTTTTAGGGTTGATTTGGTGAAATTTAAATTATTAGGTTTGATATTTTCATGATTTGTTAATAGAATAAATTTAGCGTAAATTGTGAATTTGTTTAATTTTACATTTAATTTGTTAAATACAAATGGATGAGATTTAATTCGGGTTTTAGGATGGATTCGATGAAAGTTTATAATTATCTATGAACTTTCATGAAATCAATTCTAAAACCAGAATTAAATACTTAAAAGCTGACACCGTTATCTTTGGGTATCGAAATATATAATTTTTGTCAAATACATGTACTAGATTAGACAAAAAATAACACATCTACCACATTAGAAAAAAATGTCAAATTCGAGTATCAAATTATATATTAAACCTTTTAAAAATATAATAATTAATACAAATTGGTAAAACAATATTTGAAAGGTAAACCTCCCATTAAAACAATGTTTTTAATTAGACTTATATTTTATTTATATAAAAAAAAAGATGAAGTTAATTAAAATAATGAAAGTAAAGACTAAAATTATTTAAAATTCCATATTCTAGTCAAACTGTAAGATTACCTAAGGAAGAGGTGATATTGAGATTACTTCTTATATCCTGAAACATTGACACTATTGAAAATGTGAGATTATCTCCTTATGTTAATGTTTAAAATCCAAATATGGTAATCACATTTTTAAAATCTTATATTACTACCGGAAATATAAGATTCCATTAACTAAATGTCTCATAAAATGAATTAAACTCATTAAAATTTGGGTGCTATTGTAGAAAATCTTATAGTACCATGAGAATGTAAAGTTACTAAAGAAAGAGGTGGTACTAAGATATCTGTATTCCAAAATCTTAACATTATCGAAAATATAAAATTATTAACTTAAAAGTAAACTTTGAAATCATAAAAGCAAGTTGATATATATATATCAACTTGCTTTCTTTGTTTTAGCATATAGATTTCCATGTTTTTTTTTTCTTTGTAAATTATAAGTAAGGAGAGTGCCGATAAAGGTCGACAGGCTTTTCGCCCACAAAATAATGAAATACTAGTTTAGTGACTCTAAAATTATAAATTTGTAAGTTAGATAAAATTACATTTTAAACTCTAACAATATATACTTTAATTATGACCTTTAAAAATGATAAAATATCAATTTAATCTCTTCATAGAATTATAAAATTGTAAGTTTGACTCCTTCCAAAAAAAATTATAAATTAATTTTTATATATAATATAAAACCAACACTTTTGAGAGCCATTAAAATGAATACGGTCATAATCGTCTTTTCAATTAAGTTCTTTTTGGATTGATAAGATTTTGTAAAGGTATAATAGATGATTTTTTTTAAATTTCTTTAATACACCTCCTTTTTAACTAATTTCTTTTTTCCTCTCTCCAATTAATAAATAAATAAATCTACATTTATATATAATATAAAACCATCTCTTTTGAGAATAAAAGCAATAAAAAAAAACCTCTTACTCTTCAAAACCCTCTTCTTCTTACCAATGATAGTGTCCGTCGTGGTACCAATGATATCTTCTTACCACGGAGTGTTACTCTCTCCGTACCTAAATATCCTCTTACCAATGATAGCGCCCTGGCACTATCCAATACAAGAGTAACACGTGGTCAAACAGGATATTTAGGTAAGGCGCTATCATTGATATCACTTCCCTAAATGTCACTATCAAGCCTCGAATTAAATGCTCTTAAACGTACTTGATGTCCTTCCAAAAGACTTGTACAATACGCTTCAACATTATGATGGTCAATATGTCAAAAGCTAACACTTTTAAGAGAACAAATGAAGATAGCCAAACAAAACATGACCCACCCACCCTATTAACAATTCAAATTGCTCAAGTACAAGAATTATACACCCACTATTTCACAACACAGAAGACCATCGAAAATAGAAAACGCCTTTTGAATGTTAATTTGTCAATTAATATAATATCATGACACCGGGAATAAAAATATAAATACAGAAACACAAAGATTGAAGAAAATTGTATACATTTCAATAAAACGAAATGATGTATACAAAGAAAAAATTTGTACAAAATTATTGTACAACGAGACCTTTTCCCTTGTCAAAAGAAGTGTTCAGATCTGCGAGACCCTTCCCTTTGTCAAGAAAGGTACCAAGATCAATGCCATCGTCACCATCATCATAAGAGCTGGAAACATCCTTGCTAACACCACCATCTGCAGTAGCTCCCCCAAATGGTCCTACCTCAATTGTAGCATCTTCAGGGTGTTGAAATTGATTCCAGTGAGAGCACCCCTATAGTATACTCACCTCCCGAAATAATGACAGAATTTCTTGCATTCTGATAATAGGAATGATTGCTTCCACGATATCTACGACCTTCTCGGCCACTTACCAACTTTTCAATTTTTTCCCTTCGACGAGCTTTTTCTCCACTCAAAGCCTAGATCCGCCTCTCCAACCTTTTATTAAAAAAGTTAAGGTGTGCCTCTAACTAACAAATTCTCCTATCTCACTCATGAATCTATGCGAAAAAATCCTTTGTCTCTTTTTGCCATTAATCTCTCTCGCTTTGAGGCACAACTTTTGAAGGTGTGTACCCCACACTAGCGAGAGCTCTAATGGCAGCTCATGTTGTTTACGCTATAAGGATTTTGGCAAGGACCTGACAGGAGTAGCCTTAGGTAAAGCATCACTGGAAGCAATTGGTCGTCGGAGGTGAGGCTCAGGACCTGTGAAGTCATCGATAACTATTCCCCTGGACCTTGCAAAAGGCTCTTACCTAGATGACTCGTTTTTCAATCGTTTCCTCTCAGAGTCCCCAACACCTTTGTTGGGCCTTTTTAACCTAGCCAAGGTAGCATTACTTACACAATACCAAAAAAAGGGGTTAACCCCAAAAAATATGCAAAATGGCAAGCATTATCTGAGAAACTGTTACCAGATTCATCGTTGTTAACATTAAGAAGTTCTGGAACACCCAAGTGGCTATCATCATACAACTAAGGAATAATTTGGTCAATATTTGGAGGTACTGCCGAATTGTGATTAGGTAGGTGGCAAAGCTTATTGATATAGCAAATGGGTTCCAAGGCCACCCCTCGCAAATATTTAGTTATCCCGAATCTAACGTGGGAGGGAAAGGCATATGATACGAAGGTATCGTCTCATCATTCTCGAACCATCCGTCATGTCTTGAGTTGTGTACTCCCTAATACCTCCCTCCTCAAGACAATATTTAAGGACGCCTTTCAAAGTAATTTTGAGATGGACCACCATAATTCCCTTTTGGTTTATCAATTTGAATTGGTAGGAACCTCCAAGAATGTCATGTAAACGTGGATGATAATAACATTTCCCAGTAGAAGGTCGTGTCTACTTAATAGGAATATTAAATCTTCTACCAAACTTCAGCTCTACTAGGATATATTTGTTGTAATTAATATGCATGGTCACCGTCTCACCATAAAACAGGTTCTCTATCTTAGGGACAAACTCGAATAACTCGAGAAGCCTATCTTTATTTAACTCTCACAAAAAATACGTATACTAAAACATCCGATCGAAATGATATATCCCCCTTTTGTGAAACATGATGAAAAATCCAACAGGTAGACACCAAGAAAGAATTGACAGTTGCCCTGCTGCCACATTAAAGTCATACAAAACGCCCCAAATGAAATCCAGAAGGGGAGGGGAAGCGTAAAACCCACTTCTAGAAGAAACAATGGAAGGAAAAATCTTGGCCTTCCACCAGCTTTGCTAACATTATGTGATCTTTCCGAGGGGTCGTAGAACATGGATAACTAAGGCTAACAACAAGCTTGTCATTATCCCTCTCAGACCTTCTAGCAACATGTTAGCCAAATTTTATCGATGTCATTTTCTAACCCTTTCGATTCCTATCTCAATGGAGCACGTCCAAAACGACCACCAGCCTTACCTTGACTTTTGTCAAACCGTTCATCTCCCTGTAGCCATTTTTTAACAAAATTGCAAGAAGTAGCTTTAACAAGGATAAAAAAGAAGCACCATAAGGTGAATCGAAGCAAATAAACTACTAAAATGTAAAAATCATTGTAGAAAATTAACAAAAGCAAGAAAACAGCCAGAAACAATTGCAAAAATTTCAAACAACAAGGAAGTAAAGTAATTTTGAAGAAGACAACCCGGGATATATATATAAACCTATCTCCCAAAACGCATCGTTTTGAAGGATAATTAGCAACCAAGGGCAACTCATCGCCTGTCTAAAAAGGTTGTTGATCATCATTATCACCACTCCCTGAAAATACAGTCCTTAAAGTACATTTATGGCAGAACCTCAAACATTTGGATATAATGTTTCCCCGTGAAATAAAGCCACCATCTGGAGCGACCAAGAAAAGAGAAAGTTATCATATCGAAGCGCATCGAGGAAGGCCACTCCTCTTGACTCAAAAAAAAAAAGGGAATATTGTTACCCCAATTTCTGACAAGACACATGGCAAGCTTAGAAGACTCCTGAACAGTAAGCCTACCACCAGCAAACCAAGTGATCTCTTATGAGCTCACCCTTTCGAGTTGACTATTTGGACAAAAAATAGTTTAATCTTCATTGGGAACATGAAGCCATTTGGTTACCAAACATCACATGGGCTCAATTGCTTTATCCCATTGGAGTGGAAATGAATAATATGATCTATCTTGTCACAGACATCTTTGGCCCATCAAAGACATCCCACGAGCTATATAATGATAGCTAAATGGCAAGTCCAACACGTTAACACCATCCTGCATAGGACCCCTGCCTGTAAATACTTCCAAGAATGATGAAGATAGGGGACCCTGGAAGGACACTAAGTCTGGCTATAAATACTCCAAACTCTTTTTAATGTTATTCTCAATAACTTCCAGCTCTCTGTCCTGATAATAAGTGCTAAAAGTAACATGTTTTAATATTATTCTTAATATATTTTTGGATGATTATTCAATTTAAAATGATGAATTTTATGCTCCTAATCCTTTAAATTCATGTTTTTATACTTAGGAGAGCATTTAGGAGCAAAATGAGCAAAAAATGAGTGAAAATCGAAAAATCAGAGCAAGTTTCAAGAGCCATACAAGCTGGGCCATTCCACACGTACTGGACAATGGCTGTGTGAGCCACACAGGCTTCCACACGACCATGTGCTAGACCGTGTCAATTTCGCGAACTGCGCTCTAAACAGTAGAGCCATCATTGAATACTCAAGAAAACAACTCGAAAAACACCATTGAAGCCGACTCTGAAATAGATTTTCATCAAGATTGAAGATCTCCTTTTTGATTTCTTTGAAGTTTATTATGAGTTTCTTTGTTTCTTGTGGTTATACTGTCTTTGGGATGTTTTTATTTGCTATCATGAACTAATTTTCCAACTACCTAGGGAGATGAACCGTAGGATAGATTCTGTTATTTGATTTCTATTTTTACGCAATAATACTTAAATCTTATTCTCAATTATGTGTGCTTAATTCTTGGTTTAATATTTTTAGACTATTAATCCATGTTTGATGGACCCTGTTTCTAGTGTAATTGAGTGAAGTTGCATGCAATCCTAAAAATAGGGAGACATAAATCTACCGAATTAGAGTAAAATCTAACAAGGAAATCCATAAATTGAGTTAATGCGATGATAGGAGTTTTAATTAGAAAAAAATTTCAATTAATCAACCTAGAGCCAGTTGCTCTTAGTCTTGAAGAGAGAAATTAACATAATTTAAGGATTTCTATGAATCAAGATACTAAGTGAAGAAATTACGTAATTTAGATTGATAATGACAGATGAAGTCTAGGTGGATTCTTTCCTAAGTATTGTTTTGCTTCTTGGTTGTTAATCGTTTATTTTCCTGATTTGTTCTTTGTTGTGTTCTTTAGTTAATTAATTTAGTTCATTTTAGTTTTAATCAATCACTCCAATTTATTAGTTAAATAATAAAAAGACAGTTATTACTAGTACTTTTAGTCCTCGTGGAAACAATATTTTTACTCACCGTACCTATACTATTAATTGATAGATGCACTTGCATTTGTCAAATTTTTAGTTGACTTACGGCTGCAATCACCTGACTAGGTGAACCGAACTCCTCAACTACCATTCTCCTCTCTCTATACTCTTCTCTGTATTAACAAAAGCCAAAATGTAGGAATCCTGAACATGCCCGTGTAGGAATCCTAACCTAGCTCAAAATGATCTCGCTTTAATTAATAGCCTTCAGTTGGCTTAAATAAGACTATTTATGCCTATTTGTGATTTATGCTTGAAAGTTCTAGCAAAAGTATCACAAATCTCCTATACTAACTTTGGATTACATTTTAGCATCTATTAAAATTTGGTGTTTATATACAAAGTATAAATAATAAATTTAACCCTAAATATTTTCACTTTTAATCAATTTGACTCTTATTCTTTTACTAAAAGTAAAAGGTTTAAAAGGTCAAAAAGACATTAATAATAAATTAAAAAATTAACTAAGCTAATTTAAAATTTAAAATTTATTTAAAAAATCATAAACAAAATTTATAAAAATAACAAAACCGACTATACGTAGCCTTGTAGTACAAGAAATTTATTGATACAAGTTCTTCCACACTTATGTAATGTCGACAAGGTAATTAAAAAAAAGCTGCAAAATGCAATCCAGTTTTTTATTTTATTGTGTTCTCTTTTCAAGATAGAAATGGCAGATTTCCGAAAATATTTAGAGCAAAATAAATGTCGCAGACATTGATTTTCAAGTCTGGAAAATGTAAACCAAATATCTTTTATTACTCGAGCTTGAGCTTATTGATGCAATAATTTTTAGATTGCACCTGTGATAAAATATTTGTTCAAAGTAACCCCTTGCTCCGATAATTGATTTTCATCAATTATCAAACATATGAAGCTTCCATAACAGTAGCAATGCCGATAGTCTTAATGCATCCACTAATTATAAAAAGCATATATGAATTATATTCGAATGATCCTACACCAAAAAGTTCATTAAAAAAAAGGGACAACCCAAGATTCAACAAAAATTTTAAACTCCACATCTCAAACGGAACTAAATAGTGAAACCAATAACCTTTAACAAAATTGTATGAAACTAGCTAGCCACTAGAAATTCAGTACTTAACTGGGGCAAGGATGTCGAGTTGAGAGCCGAGTTTCTCTTCTACAGTCTTCTCGGCTTTTACCCTAAGCTTGTTCAGCTGCTTCTTCCTCTCATATGCAACCTGAGCCCTTTCCTTCCTCTTCTTCTCCAGCTCCTGATGTCCACAGTTTAGTTAGAAACAATATTTTTAGTAATGTAATTTATCTATTAATTTCACATCCTCAAGGTTCAAAAGAATGGCTTCTAAGAAAATTTTCAAAAGATAAGCTATAATAATATATAAATAAGGGCACTTGACATAAATAACATATATTTACAATTAGGAATGCAAGACATAAAGTCGAAATCCCATTGGGATCCCTTAAAAGGTAAAGAAGTAATGTAACAATACATATTTTGGGTCGGATTCCTTATATTTTTCCTTGATGCAAGTACAAATTTAATTAGAGATCAGTACAGTAAATTCATAAAGCTTTAAACAGGATACATCCTAGTCTTTAGTACCAATCTATGTTACTCCAACTCTACATTCTTCCTAAAGTACATTTGTCCGATGTCCATGTCGGAGACATTCAAAACATGGAAATGAGGATATAATCATCCAAATATATATACGACCATCCAAATAAGATGGATATTTTACATGCAAATCTTTCCTAAAAGCTCCAAGAGGAAAAAGAAACACATCCCTGGATTGAATGTTATCTCAACAACTAAACATGCAATTAAAAACATGCAAATACAAAGTTAACCAACACAAACTTAAGCCATACATTAAGTTAAATAATGCTTCTCTCAAAAAAAACAATGGTACGAATGGATCGAAGAATAGCCAATTGCAACGCACAGAATGACAAGATAATACTCACCCTGATTGTGTCATAATGGTTCCATCCAACCTCAGATGACAAGCGGCCCAACAAGCAGTACTTGTGCCCCTTCTGAAGCCTCAAAACCCTAATTTCATTTTTGAAACATATCAGGAAAGAATTACAAGAAAAATCAGACTTATATATTGCAAATATAAAAAAAGAAAGACGATTGAGAAACTTACTTAAGAGCATCAGGGATGACCATCCTCTTAATCTTATCATATGGGGAAGGAATTCCCTCATAAGCTTTCAAACGAGCAAGGGCAGCTGCTCCACGCTTAGTCTTATGAGGTATCATTCTGCAAAGGTCATCATTACGAAATTGCAGTTGGATTCAGCTTCAATTCTTACAGAAACAAAAACCATTTCAATTTAGCACTAGATGTTTCAACATCAATTAAAAATAAGACATTAGTCTTATGAGGCATCATTCTGCAAATGTTGTCATTATCCATGAAATCTTTACAGAATTGCAGTTAGATTCAGCTTCAATTCTACACAGAAAAAAGAAAAGATAGGAATATTTACAAAACCCAGTTCAATTTAGCCCTAGATGTTTCAAAACCAGTTCAAAATAGAACTAGTCTTATGAGGTATCATCCTGCAAATGTTGTCATTATCCAGGAATTATTTAGAAAATTGTAGTTGAATTCAGCTCCAAATCTTTATAGAAACAAAGAGTAAGATTGAAATCTTTACAAAAACCCTCTAGATGTTTCAAAATCAGCCAACTGACCCGCGAACAGTGCGCCAAAAGATCTTGGCGGGAGCTCGGAAATGGATGGGACCATGAGAAGGCTTGGTGTTCATCCGTTTGCGGAGGAATCTCAAGTACTTCATCTTCTGTCGAACGAGTCCTCCCGACATGCAGATCTCCTCGCATCTCACAACCACCACTTTCTGGCCGTTGAGCAGCTCCTTGGCCACGATCGAAGCCAACCGCCCCAACATGTGGTGGCGGGCATCCACCACCACCTTCTTAGCGCACACTCCAGATCCGGACACCATTGTTTTCGCCTTATTGGAGCTCCCCTTCTCTCTCTCTCTCTGGAAGGAATCGCTAAGCGAAGAAGAAAGCGGATTTATATACGAATTACAGTGAGGTCGCTAGGGTTTTCTTTTCAGTTACCCAGTGTTAAACTGCTGGTCTGTGATTCGGTGCGCTCAGATCTATGGGTGTATTACTAGAACGAAGCAGAATTACCAGTAAATTTACGCCATGTCAGTAATTTGAATTTTTTATTACTAAATTGAAAAAACAATAATGACTTTGAGCCTTCAGTTTGGAGCATGAAGTCTAAAAGATCATAGATTAAAAAAAAGTTTAGGCCCAATAATTTTTTCCTCAAAAAAAATTCAAAATTTTCAAAATTCGACCGGTAATTGATTAGATCATCAATTTAATTGATTTGATATTTACTCTATTCAAATAAATAAATTATAAAAAAAGTGTGTTAAAAAAAATAGGTTCAATCGATATAAAAATCTATTTATCCAATTTAGATCAATATTTCATCCGATTTTTTATTTAATCAATCAATTTAATTTAATTTAAAAAATATTAAATTTAAAGAGATAAAGATAAACAACGACTACACCTCATATTTGTTGGATTGTATTATACTTGACACGTATTTATGATTTTCTTTTTTCACTTAGGGTCTATTTGTTTGAAAGGAAAATATTTTTCGAAAAAGGTTTTCAGGCTTTTCCGTTGTTTGTTTGGTTGAAAATATTTTCTTAAGGAAAAATCAATTACAAAACACGGGAAAAAGAACTCTTAATTTTGGAAAATGTCTTACCGTTTCTAATTCGGTAAGACATTTTCAGGAAAATTAGAAGAACACAGATTTTCTTCTGTTTCAGTTCCACAGTTAAAAATGACCATTTCTTCTTTTCTCTTCTATTCCCCTTTCTTTTAAGTTAGGCAATTGTTCTTACATTCGAGTTTGAACTAAGCAATTATTTTTGTTTCAAGGCTTGAATTTTTGTTTTGTCCAAGATAAATCTCAAAACATGGCAATGGTTTTTATATAATGGTTTAAAATTTTTTTGTCTAACTTTTTTAGAGTAATATAAGAATTTGGCAACTTGTACATGCTTGATATTAAATACATTTTTTTTTTTAAATTTAAAACAGTTTTTCCGAAAATTATTTTCAAGAAATCTGGCAAATAACAGAAAATATTTTACACAGATTCATCCAAACACCAGAAAAGTAAATCATTTCCAGAAAAGTAAATTATTTTCTAGAAATCATTTTCCGAAAAATATTTTACTGGCAAACAAACAGAACCTTAATTTTTCTCCTTTGATTTCATTGCACACTATTTCTTCTACGTCTTTTTTGTTTCTGTTTCAATATTAAATAGGTGCTGAGATCTAATTTACTATTTTTCAAATCATTTAATTTCTTAACCAAAATTATTAAATGGAAATGTGGGCAGATTAAAACTCGATTTAAATTAAAAATTTTAAATTTTGAGTTAATCAAATTGAGTTATTCAATTTTTTCAAGTAAACTCGAATTACTTATTCGAGTTTTGAGTTCAATATCGAATAATTTGAGTTATAATTCGAATAACTCAAATAATAGATTAGTGTAAATACACCTTTGGCCCATGTCAATTTTGAAAATAAACAAATTAGTCGCTCTCAGCAAAAATTACAAAAAGAAAAACTCAAAATATTTATAAAAATCTAAATTTTATATTTTTTAAAAAAATTATAAAATTTAAAAGTATTAAAAATATAAAGATATAAAAAAATTTAAAAATCTAAAATAATAATTTGTATGAGCTAAATAAGTAAATTAATTATTCAAGTTTATCATACTAAATTATCATTTTTTTCCCTCTTATTTTGCTTTGAAAAAGTTTTTAAAAATATTAAATTTATATGCTCTAACATAGAATTAGTTGTATTATAATAAGATTTTAATTTGACATGTTTAATTTTTTAAATTTAACTCGAACAATTTCATTCAATTAAACTCAACTCGAATTTAATTTTACTCGATTCAATTTAAAAAAATTTCAAATCGAGTTAAAATAATAAAATGAGACTCATCAACTCAAAATTTTTTTCTTTCAATTCAATCAAACGTTCAATCCTACCCACCCAAATTGTTCCTTAGACATAAAATTCATTTGATAAAGAACTAATACCTTTTATACGTCATTTCACGTAAGGATATACGACATTTATTTAAGAATTATCAAGTTATTAGGAGATGTTGGAATTGGATATACTCTTTTGCACAAGTCTCTTCCATTGTTGATGGAACTTGGGAGGAATGACTTGTGGCAAACTTAATACTGATAGGTCCTGGAAGAGTCGGGATTGGAGCTCTTATTAGGGGTAATACAAGTGGTTGGATAAACTAGAGCGTATAAACATATTTTACAAGCCACTAGTATTGAAGTGAAACTTTGAGCTTTAAAATATATATTGTCGTTTGGCCGGAGATCTTCACATTGTTAATTTTGAAATTGAAATGGATGCCATTATCATTTTCCTTTCATTTCTTATGATAAAAATTCTAATTTGTATTTATCCCCTCTAATTGATAAGTGTGGGATATCCAGGGTATGACTTCTAAAGCACTTAGGTATGTCTTACACAATGGTAACAGGTGTGTTAACGAGTTAGCACGACTTGACGGTAATCTCCAAAATAGCCCCTCTACTTATGATGTTTTACTAATTCAAAGTTTGTTCTATTTATGTAAAATCCTCCTAGTTACTTAAATCTTATGTTAGCTTTTGATTGGTAGAAGTACTAAGGAAGCCCCTAAACTTAGGGGCGGATTGCATTTTAACCCTTCTATTAAAAAAAAGGGTAAAAATAACTCTTACATATTTTGAAACATGCAAATTAGTCGCTCTGTTAAAATTTAATACTAAATGATGATGCGGAACATTAATTTAAGTGGTTTATTATTAATTTAGTCCCTAAACTATAGCTAAAATGTGATTTTGATTTTTTTAAATTTTCTTAACAATAATTATAAAAAATTAAAAAGAATCTGAAAAAAATAAATATAGATTATTGAAAATATATTAAAAATATTAAAAATTATGTGAAAATATTTTTATGAATAAAAATTCTAAATAAAAAATTCTAAACGTTCAAAATATATACGTAAACAAATCTAAAAAATTTACATAAAAAAATCTTTAAAAAAATTATCAAACTTTCGAGTCGAAACCCAAAAGTCATCATATTTTTACAAGACTTTCTTCCTTTTTTTTACAAAACCCAGAAGAATAAAAAAGATTTCTCATGCTAAATTGAATCCAAAAATAAGTAAATAGATAAAAACTTGATTGAAGTGAAAAAAAATACATAAAAATACTCACTTTCAATTTTCTTATGCTTTCATTAATGTTCATTTGCATCTTCGCTGCTCATGCTTTCAACTAAAAGATACATAAAAATTTATTTAACGTTTAGTTTATTCTACTTTAGCGAATACTCAATTTTGCATCTCTTATGCTTTTCATATGTCTTGATGGTATATAATCACTGCTATAAAATTTTAATTACTCATTTTCACATCCCCTTGGTTATTACAACTTTTTCATTTGAAGATCTTATTGTTTAATACCTTAAGAAGCTTTAATCTTTAAGTTACTGGGTTTTGAATTTTTAATATAAATTTATGGGTTCTAAATAAGAACTCCATGAATTTTGAAATTTTAGGAAATAATATTTTAAACTTAAGAGAATAAATAAAATATAAAAAGTGGAATTTTAATCCAAAGCCATCAACACGTCTCTAAAGGTGAAGAAACAATGAAAGGAGCTCTCTGTTTTCATCTTCTTCGTCACCAAAAAGACATACAAAATCGAAAGATTTTGTTTACTATAAATATGTTGTTTCTTTAGTTTAATTGTATTTCAACAATAATAAGACCATAATTTTATTGAAATGAGTACTTTTAAAATTGTAATGGAGAGCGTATTTAACAGGTAAAGTTAATGTCTCATTGCATTAGATAATTCTCATGAAGTCAATAATTTTATTGGAAATAAAAAATGTTTCCCTATTATTTAAAGTAAGCTCAAATTTTCACATACAAAAAAAAGAATCATGATTCACCAAAAATAAGCTTCTTTAAATGTAAGTTTTAAATTTAATAAAACTTGGCTTGGTTTTGTTTTAATGGAAATCTAGCTTTAATTTCTTAAGGAAAAAAGAAGATAACAAAAGGTAAAAAAAATTCTTAAAGTACCAAAATAAAATTTTGACTTTAGTTCAAGGACTAAATTAGTAATTAACTATTTAAATTAATGTGCCATGTCATCCTCTTAGTGGTAGTTAATGGACAAGTCACCAAAATAGTTAATGACTATTATATAACTTTTGAAAGTTGGGTGACTGAAATATAATTTTAAATAAAGTTTAGGGACAATTGGTGTAGTTTACCCTAATTTTTGTGTGTGTTTTATCTCAACTTTTTAAGTTATTTTGCAAGTGACTTGAAAGAGTGTATTCCTTTTCGTATTTTAATATCTTTACATAACGTCAATAGGTTACAAAGAGTTAAAAATTATGCTTTTAATTTTTTTTAAAATTTTTAGAGTTAGGATTAAAACGACAGATTTTGTAAATTTTGAGGGCCAAATTTATTGAATTTTTTAGAATTATAATTAAAATTAAAAAATTTGTAAACATTGAGGGCTAAATTTATTGAATTTTCAACATAATTTTTAATAATTTATAGTAATTTTTAAATTATTTTTAAATTATTGTTAGGAAAAATTTTAAAAATCAAGATGATATTTTAGCTATAGTTGAGGGACTAAATTACTAATTAACATTTACATTAACGTTCCATGTCATTATTTAACAAACAAATAACGAAGGAGTTAATTTACACATTTCAAAAATGTATAAAAACCAATTTATTCATTAATTTAGTAGAGAAATTAAAATGCAATCCATCTTTAAATACAAAAACTTTCTTGAGACTTTTACCACTTTTGATTTGCAAGGCTGCAATATATACCAACAATATTTTAATTTCACATTAGATATAGAATTCCTTTTTCAAAAAAACAAAATCAGATATATTTAATTTTGGCCCATTTTGAAAAAAAATGTTGATTTTAAAAAACATTTAAAGTTTTGGGCCGATTTTTGAGACATTTAGAGGAATAAGTTGATTTTTTTAGAAAGAAACAGAAAACGCGTCCTGCACGAAGACTTGTCATTAAAAATGTTTCTTATAGAACGCACTTTCTAGCATTTTAAATATATTAATTATTTTGGTTAGATGGCTAAATATTAATAGTTTTACTTTTGAGTTTCAGGTTCGATTCCTCTCCTATTCATATTTGAATTTTTATTTCATATTGTTTCAAATTTTACTTTTATTTTTAATTACTACTTTTAACATATTAACTCATTTAGTTAGATGGTTAAATAATAATAATTTTATCATTGAGTTTAGGTTCAAATCTTCTTCTAAGCATATTTTTATTTTTTATTTCATGTTGTTTCAAGCCTTTTTTTTAATTATTATTTTCAAGTTTTTTATTTTTAATTCATCTTTTTAATTAATAAATACTTTTTTATAAAATCAAATAATTATTGCTAATATATCATTATTTCTAATAAATATAATTTTTATGTGTAATATTTATTTTTCAATCCATATCACGATAAGTGTAGTAAATATTAGTATTATATATTTTTATATGTGTATTTGAAATATGCATATAAAAATAATGATATTTAAAATAATTAATTAAAATATTTCACATATAAAAATATTTGAAATATCATACTCACAATGTAGATGGAAAAACAATGATATTTAAAATATTTTACATATAAAAATAAGAATGATATTTGAAATAATTATTTAATTTTATAATATTAGAAATTACCATATAGTTGGAGAAAATAAATATTTGAAATGTAAATATTATATATAAAAAAATATCAAAACAATTAATTGATGTTTTTGAAATATAAAATATATATATTTTTTAAAAATATATATTTTTAATATAATGATAAAGATTAATTTCATCAAAAAATATTATATAATTGATAATAATTATTTGATTTTATAAATAAAAAAGTTATTAATTAAAAGAGGAATTAAAATAGAAAAAATTGAAAATAATATATTTATTAATTAAAGATATTAATTAAAAAAATTTGAAATAACATAAAATAAAAATACGTTAAAACCACTATTAATTGATCATTTAATCAAATAAGTTAATATGTTAAAATTAGTAATTAAAAATAAAAGAAAAGTTTGAAACAAATGAAATAAAAATTCAAATGTGAGTAGAAGAGAAATTAACTCCGAAATTTAAAGATAAAATTATTAATATTTAATTATCTAACTAAAAAAATTAATATATCAAAAAGTTAAAAAATAGGTCTTGTAAAATGTATTTTCACTTTTATCTTTAAAATCTACATATTTTTTTAAATATCCCAAAATTCATCCAATCCAAAATTCGAACTCGGCCTTTAATTTTAGACGCTACAGCCTTACATATATAAGTTATCAAAGCAGAACAAATATGAGAAGCACTAGCTCAGAAGCTGAAGCCACGTGTTCAACATTTTTATCCCTATGAGATTTTCCTTATAGATAGTTACATATCTCGTACAGATAGATATGGAAGTTTTAAATTTAAAAATCGAACCGGATCGGATGTACACTGAATTAAAGACCGACCGGTTACCTTAGCTTCTCATCTAAGCGAAAAAGACAAAGGAAAGTCTCCTTCCTTTCCATTTCTTTTTCCTTTTCCTTTTCCAAAAACCTCCGATACTTCCTCTCTCCCTTTCCTCCGATTCTATATCTCTCTCTTTCTGCTAGGGTTTGGGAGTTAGTGAAGAAGGGGTTGTTATTTCATGGGGCAACAATCGTTGATCTACGCCTTCGTGGCACGAGGCACCGTGGTCTTAGCCGACTATACGGAGTTCACCGGAAACTTCACCGGCATAGCTTCTCAGTGTCTCCAGAAACTTCCTTCTTCAAACAACAAGTTCACTTACAACTGCGATGGCCATACCTTTAACTATCTCGTCGATAACGGCTTCAGTAATCTCTCCTCTCTCTCTGTCTTTCTCCTTTTTTTTTTCTTTTTTTACGATTTTGCTTATCGATCTGTCCATGATCTGCCTTATTTTGCTGCTTTCATCTGATGACGAAGCTTGTTTTTGTTCTCGTTGTTGTTGGTCGATTTTTCTTAGTTTTGTTTTGTGTTATTTGTTTTAGGTTATTTAAATTATTTGTGTTTAGCGTAATTTAATACGTAAGAGAGGAAAAAGAGATAGGATCAGTTGGATTATTTTTATTCCAGGAAAAGAGATGATTTAACTTGTAATTGAAACTTCTGAAAACTGAGTTTGTCTAAAAGATTGAGTGTTTAGCCGATTCAAATGAATTAAACTCGCATAGAAATATTGTGATGATTACGGCTTTCTTAGCCACATATTGAAGCGAAAAGAAATGGATAGCATTTTGATATAAGAGCAAATTGTAGCGTTTTTGGAGAATTGGAAATGAGAAACATAAAAGCTTTTATTAGCAATCGAACTGCCTTGATTCTACTTTTATATGAACAATTATGTATCGATGCATGCGATAATTTAATCATAATTGCATATTCGGAAGAAAATATGAATAATTTTAGTTTTTACCTTGCTTGCTTCTTGTGATAACTGAGTATGATTCAAATTTTTGGCAATTTTCATTTCCGTCAAGTGTATGATTGGCTGATTGTGTGCTTTCCAAATTTTAGTTTGAAGGCTCTGTTTGCTTGTACTATATATATTGGAGGATTGTTAACTTGCTATGCAGTTTGATTACTGGTTTACATTAGCAAATAATTAGTTCCCTTTCATCACATCCCTTATGGTTGTAGACTGAGAAGCATGAACATGGACATGGAATGTAGGTACAATATAATACGGAAGTGGTGATAAGTGAATTTTTAAAATATTAGGATGGGCTGGGTTAGGTAGGACAAGACAATAAAAATAATTTTGTATAATAATAAAAAAGTGATTTTTTTAATTAGACATGAGCATGCCAATAGTTTTTCAATATTTAATTTAAAATTTTGAATCTTAAAATACCCATTTGAATCAAAATGCTTATTAGTAAAAGGAAAACCTTCATCGTGTCCGGGTTTGTCCATCTGTTTCATGAACATGTTTTGATCAATCCGATTTTATTACTTTTTTGGATGTGTCATCATGTGTCCAACATGTATTTTAACGTGTCAAACACAATTGATACTTGCATGCTCCCCTAGCAGAAGTGTTCGTACTTCATAGGTTGTAGAAGAAGAATGAGCGGTTTGCTCCATTAATGTTTTAATTATGTGTTGAAAGACGGAAAGCCTAGGTATTCGTTTCGAAGGGTACTTTTGCTACTTACATGATATATTTTCCTGTTATTTCCCTACTTGTGTTTTGTTGCATCCTCCGTCATGAATATAAGGTTACCTATTTACTTGTTTGAGTTATAACCTCACTCCTTCCTCTTTGCAGCTTATTGTGTGGTTGCTATTGAATCCGTTGGCAGACAGGTTCCTATGGCATTTCTTGAGAGAATTAAAGAGGATTTCACCAAGAGATATGGCGGAGGAAAAGCTGCATCTGCCCCTGCAAACAGCCTGAGCAAGGAGTTTGGGTATTTTCTTTTCCTTGACCGTAAAGAACTATGTTATGTAGACTCGGATGTGAGTTTCCAATACAGCCATGATCAATTTTTCTAAGTTTTTCCATGTATTTGGAATATCTTAGTAGGGTCACATCTCCATGTCCATATATGTTGTGTGAGACAAGAATATTTCAATAAAAATAAAGAGTTAACATAGTTTAAGGAATGTCTTCTTTGGTGTCAAGTAGATTGATAGCTATGTTTTTATTACATCATTAATATAGGCCAAAATTAAAGGAGCATATGCAGTATTGCATTGATCATCCTGAGGAGATCAGTAAGATTGCCAAAGTGAAAGCTCAAGTTTCAGAAGTTAAAGGAGTTATGATGGAAAACATTGAGAAGGTAATTATCGACTCAAGTTTATCTTTAATAGTTGGCTTTTTGTACATGATAACATTGACTACTATGTGACGGTTTTAAGCAATGTTTAAAAAATCCAACAGGAGATTGAATAAGTGAGATTAATTCAGGGTTGTACTAAATAAGGACTATTAATAAAAAAGGGTTAAATATAGTAATTGTTTAATAAAATATGTGTTTGGCTAAACGATGTAAATTTTATTATAAATCCAAAAGGCTAAATGTTCTAATATCATTAAATTCACTAAAGTTTTCATAAAGAATTTTAATAAGAAAAGCTTAACACTAGTCGTTACAGTTTTTCTGGGCTTTGGTTGTTATTGGTTCAACCATTTATCAGCCAGTTCAAAAAACTCCTGGTTTAATGATATATGCTGGACAAATGGACTTCCGATTCTCAATTCAACTAGTTTGAACATCTGGTTTGGTTATTTGAACAATGGTTTTAAGTGAGAAGAGCCTGGCTTTACAAAAATTTGGGTCATGGATGATAAAGCATTTGTGATCCGTTTTTGTGTTTTTAGTTAACCAAAATTTTTCAGGTTCTGGACCGTGGTGAGAGAATTGAGCTTCTGGTGGATAGAACAGAAAATCTTCGTTCTCAGGTCAGCAAATGGATATTCATATTGTTCTACTTTAAAGAATTGTGCAATGTTCTCTAAAATTGCATTATGGATAGGCCATAACCGAGCCATTATTTGGATTTGCTAGGTGACTCACTGTTAAAACCATGCTAAGTGCTAACCTCTTACATATTATCAGCGTATATTTTAAAATTATTAAAATATTTAGCATCATTAGTTAACTACATTGTTTTCTGAATCTTCACTGGGGTTTAAGATCATATATAGACTTGTTACTCAAACATGGGTGCAAGTGTTGGATTTGGGTTTCGTTCAAATTTTTTTGAAGGTTTTTCATGTATTTTTAAAGGGTTAATGGAAGGTTATATGCCAGACTCGTAATCCAGAAATCTGTCAGGTACCGTAACTCAAGAAAAATGATAAGTCGAAACAATATGGGGTCTATTATTTGGGTTTGTTATTTGACTAATTGGTAAAACATGAAAGCAAAACCTTCTAGTTAAATGTGGGGATCCTTGAACATATGTGATCATTCCAATTGTGAACTTCTTTCATTTTAAAAGCATTTATTGCTCTCAAATATTCAAGAGGTAGCTGAATAATTCAATTCGAAAACCTGAAAATTTCTTACTTGATTCTCCTACTGGTGCTTCTTTTGAATTGTAGGCACAAGATTTTCGGCAGCAGGGAACCCAGATGAGGAGAAAGATGTGGTTACAGAACATGAAGGTAAAGCTTATAGTTCTCGGAATCTTGGTCGCTTTGATCCTCATCATTGTACTGTCTGTTTGTCACGGCTTCAAATGTTCATGAATTGCATGTCCGCTCTACATTCCATCGGCAACTCCCAGATCAGAATTATTGCAATCACAAGTAATGTCTAATGCTTCTTCTAGTTAGATTTCTTTTCTTTTTTTGTGAAATTACATGTGGGTCATGTATAACCATATCAGAAGACTGCATTTAGAATATAAGTTTGTGTTTCTGGATCCTTTTGATAGTAGTAAGTTTGTTGACGTGTGGAAATATGATTAAGCATCTTTGGAAAATTAATCTTGATTAAGTTCCTATAATCAAGCCTTTGGATTTTCTATAACGTTTCTGATAATATATTTCATATTATGTATACAATATTTTATTGTCTGTCTTCTTCCGGCCGGACTGGACCCAAAATTCGTTTTATTGTTTAAAATATATTAAACTAGTATTATTGCCCGCATATTTTTTAATCTTTTATAATTAAAATTGGTATTAATTAATAAATGGACGTGAAAGTTATAACAATTTATAATTTGGTCAAATTTTGCTATTAAACTTTGTACTTTACGTAAGTTGTGGATTGGATTTGTATTTGTACTTTAATTTGACTATTTTAGTCACTGTACTCTTAGAATTTAAAATTTTTAGAATGTGTCAAATATATAATCGCAAGTGCAATGTTATGTCTGTTACTTTCATATATTACTTATAAAAAATGAATTAATAGATTTAACGATTTTCATTTGCATTAAGGCTAAAATTTTGAAATTAAAAAAGAATATAGCTATTAAGAATGCATAATTCAGGTGTAATATGTTTTAATTGTGTTAGGATTAAAAATAAAATTAAAAATTAAAGTTGATTTAATTAAAATACAAGTATTAAAATACACAATTTACACGGTAGTAGAATTTAGTTTTATAATTTTTAGATTAAAATTAAAATAATTATATCTATCGTGTAGAGCTTAAATTTTGTCCGGTCTTAACAAGCAAAGCTCAAAACACCAACCATCTAATTAGCACCCTACAAAAACTAACTACTAACTTCATCACCCCACTAAATTACTCCACTAACTCCATCACCTTACTAACTCTATTATCCCACTTGCCTACAAAAAAAAAGAGGTAATCAGTTGTAAAATTTGGCTATAAAAGCCATTCAAAACTATTGTAAAGGGGGAGTTTTTTGGGAGAAAAGGAGAGGAGATGCTGAATACGAACATAAAAAACAACGATTGAATAACGATTTTTATTTCGAAGGATTTGCGCATCGTTTTAATTGGCTCCTCATTTAAATACTGCGTTTTGTGAGTTGGAATATTTGTATTTTAAATCCCTATTTATTTGAGCACATTTCATTCTAGTCCTTGTCTACGCTTTAGGAATTTTATTTGTTTACAAATTATCCCCTTAATTTTGTTTTTATTTCCATTGAGTTCTTTTAAAATTCATATTTTTATATTATTTATCACTCATTTATTCTTTCCCCCCTCTTTTCATGTTATTTTAACATTTTGTTAATTGATTCCACATTATTTTAATTTTTTCTTCTTGTTATTTTCTTTTGTATATTTTCATTCTGTTTCATTATATTTTATTGATTTTCTCTTTTTTGAGCATTTTTTAAATATTATATTATTATTTTTGTATATATTATTTATATTAAGCTATTTGTATTTTGTGTATATTATTTATTCGTGTATATATATATTGTTTTGTATATCATTTATACTGTTTCGTTACAAAATTATTTCTTACACTTATAAATATGTAAATGTTTCCTATATCATTAGCTTTGAATTGTTGTACATTATTTTTTTTATATATATTGTTGATTTTATATGATTTTATGTATTTTCTTTTAAATCTATTTGTGATTATACATTTCCTTTTAAATTTATATATATAATTTATGCATTTTAAAGTTATTTTATGATGTATTTTTGTTTATTTCAAACGTTTTTATATTATTATCTGTACATATATTTATAATAAGTTTTTCATTATATGTATATTATTAATTTAGATAGATCAATATTTTGTATTTTATGCATTAATTATTTTTATTTATTTTATAATTAATTTTAAAGTTTTGCATGTATTGTTTGTCTGTATAGATATAGTTTATTTTATTTATTGTTCGTTTGGTTATTGTTTGTTTTTGTGTGTTTTAATTTCCATATTTGCACCTTTGTAATATCGTTGATAAATGGTATAATATATTAACTATGTACATGTTCCATATTAGTTACTTTGCTTTTAGATTTCTGTGTATTGATTTATGATCGAGCTTGCTTACTTTGTCATCTTAAATTGTTTAATTCATTTTTTTATATAAACCGAATAAATGTACTTCACCGCTTTTATAATCGCCCTCATTTAAAAAACC
The DNA here is from genome assembly GCF_007990345.1 of Gossypium hirsutum. NCBI lineage: Eukaryota > Viridiplantae > Streptophyta > Magnoliopsida > Malvales > Malvaceae > Gossypium > Gossypium hirsutum. The sequence goes on along the minus strand of NC_053431.1, from coordinate 6,634,425 downwards.
TCTTAAAACGAGGCAATATTTCGTGTTTGGAAGTTTGAGAGATCGTGCCCAATCGTGCTGGGTTTCGATTTTTCATTCGACTAAAATACAAAATATCCTTTTGAAATTTCATTCATGTTTTCTTAAATTAAAATGAGACAATATTTCGTATTTGAAAATTCGATAAATCATGTTAGTTTCGATTTACCGTTTGGCCAAATAGCCAAATATCATTTTAAAATTTCAAGTGCATGAGTTTTGGAAATCATGAGATGATTTGGTATCAAGGTTTCGAAATGTTGTGTCTTATCGTGCTGGATATGATATTTTATTCCTTCTGAACGAAAGAATCTCAATATTCAATTTAGGATAACTAAACATTTTTAAAGGGATCGTGTTTTAAAATCTTTTCAACTTTTCAACATTAGGACGTTAATTGATCAATACGATACCAATTTTGGGCGTTGCGAGGGTGCTAATCCTTCCTCGCGCGTAACTGACTCCCGAATCCGTTTTCTAGTTTTTCGTAGACCAAAAATGTTGTTTTAATAAACCAAAATGTTTTATTAAAATGATTGATCACAGGGTGACCCGATCACACCTAAACAAAAAGGATTGGTGGTGACTCCATACCTCGTTTAAAAGTCGATCCCCGTTTTTCAAAATAAAAAATAGTTTCGACATATCGAATAGTATATAATATGATATTTGATGTAGTCTAATTATATTTTGAGATTTATTTTCAAATTTAATAAAAGATGAAAGCAAATATTTAATTCATTTACTATCAAAAAGTACATAAAATAAAAAATATAAGTAATTGAAAATTTTGGGTAGACTCATTACATATCATCAAAATTAATCATATTTATAAAAAAAACATTGTAAATAATTAATAAGATAGTTAATAATTTCTTTATAGAATTATTATTGTGTAGATTGTTAATAATGAAGAATAAAAATTCATAAACATGTTTTGAGCATATCTATATACCTATTAAAATTAAAACTAGTACCGACATCCGCTTTGACAAATAAAAATACTGCTTCTCTTTTTCAAAAGAAATTATATTTAATAGATTATTTGTGTATAAATTTATGTATTAGCTAATTATGTAAGATCACTTATGTAGTTATTTGTATTTATTTTTAAGATTTATTTATGGTGAATTGTGAGTGTGTAGATTTGTATAAGAACCATGTTTTCTGTACAAATGAAGTTCAGAAAATATGGAATACTTAATACTTAAGTGTAGGGTAAATAGTTTCTCTAAAGAAAAATAAAAAGAAATGTAACAGTCTAATTTTCAGTAGTGTCGAAACAGTGATTCAAAATCATTAAATCGGACAAATGAGTAGGAAATATTATTAATTTAGTGAGTATAAGTTAAATGTGAAGTTAGGAAAAATTTTGAAGTAGTGAATAGTGTACTAAAAATAAATATTAAAATAATTAGAATCGAAAACGAGGTATCGAGACCTCGAGAATTTTAAATCGAGCCATAAATATTTTTATAAATATTTATGGAGTGTTAATAAGTCAGTATTAAAGTTTTGTTAAGAAATTTTAAAGTTCTGATAGTTAATTGAACAAAAAGGACTAAATTGTATTAAATGCAAAATTATGGGAAATGATTAAATAGCTTAAATGATAAAATAAAGAGGGTTTAAAAGGAAAATAGACCCAAGGTCTCTTTGGGCTGGACGGCAATGGCATGAAATCAGCAAGAAAATAAGGAAAATTAATGGCAAAATTGGAAAATTGCAAAATTTACTTAATAAAGCTAGGACTAAAGTGGAATTATCTAGATTTCTCTTTATTTTTCTGCATTCTCATCAGCAAAAACACCATGTAAGAGTTCCCTTAAGCTTTTTTTTCATATTTTTACTTCAAGTAAGTTCAATTATTGATTATTTCTTGAATTTTTTTGTGTTTTTGTGACTTTTACAACTAGGTCCACTTGTTAAATTCATTAGTTTTTGAGTCTATGAAAGAAATTGAAAGTTTCTATGAATATGTGCTGGAAGTATATGATGATTTGGCATGGAATTAGAGCTTTAAATTGTTTATATGCTGATTTTATTGAAAGAATTGAATAGAAAGTGAATGTTTGGGACCTAATTGTAAAATAGTTTGAAATTAGAGTTTTATGTAGAAATTCTGAATTTAAATAGTTATTAAATAACTTATAATGTCTAGGAAAAAATTAATTGAGAAAATTATCTTAATTGAGGGGTTAATTGAGAAAGGACGGAATTGTATGAATTGTGAACTTTGGGGCAAAATGGAAATCAACATTTTGCACTAAAACTGTTTTGGACAGCAACAGTAGTCTAACTTTGAAAAATCACCAAAAATTGTAGAAATGGAATTAGAGGATGGATAAAATATGAAATTAAAGCTTATTGAGTCTAGTTTGTCATAGAAGAAATGATGTAAGCAATGGAATTGTAGCATGAGATATGATAAATTTTGTGAGACAAGGTCAGAATGATTTCGGGTTCCCCTGTTCTAACTTTGTAAAATCATAAAAAATTGGATAAAAATAATTATGGGCTTAAATTTATACGTTTAGAATTCTGAATGAGTCTATTTTCAAGAAAAACAAATGGGAACATCATTCGAATCCTGTACAATGAGATAATTAATTTTTAGTGAAGAAGGGTCGGAACTGTCAGACAACAGAACAGGGGAGACTTCAATGAATAAACTTATTAATTGGCCCAACCAAAAATTATGAAATTTTTATGGTAAGAAGATATGTGAGTCTAGTTTCAAGAAAAATTAGCGGATCTTAATTTGGAGTTCTGTAGCTTCAGATATAAATAATTTAGTGACTATGACACGGGTGGATAGCTTGAATATTCACATAAGTAATTAGTGAAATTTATGGATAAGGTTACTTACAAGTGTGTTATTTATACCAAGGATGTGGACGGAGAGGAGGAGGAGGAAAAAATATATGAATGACTCGTGTATAAATTGATCACATGCCCGATTATAATTGATAAGTGTTGGATTAGAAATGATATAAAGTTTTATTTGGAATATTTATTATGAAATTATGATTATCGTTATTATACAAAAATTGAACTTGTGAGTTTATATGGCTAAATTTTGGTGATTATTTGTTAATTTTATGAATTTCATGATGTGTTATTTCATATGTATTGATGATAAAATCGTGAATAATGTAAAAGCATGAAAATTGAATAAATGATCAAATTGAGCATTTCAGTTCAATGACAAGATTAATTGAAGGAAAAGACCATGGTTGGACCATGGCAACAAGTGATAAATGATAGCTTCGGCTACACTTATCTAATCAAAGACAAGTGAAAGTGATAAGTGATAGCTTCGGCTACAATTATCTGATCAAGGACAAATGACAAGTGAAAAGTGGTAGCTTCGGCTACCTGATCAGTGAAAAGTGGTAGCTTCTGCTACCTGATTAGTGAAAAGTGGTAGCTCCGATTACCTGATCAGTGAAAAATGGTAGCTCCGGCTACTTGATCAGTGAATAGTGGTAGCTTCGGCTACAAGTGTAACACCCCTAACCCGTATCCGCTGCCAGAACAGGGTTTCAGAGCATTACTACCATTTACAGATCATTAAAAAAAATTTAAATACTTACCGATTCAATGCATCATATAAATAAATATATTACCATTCAATCAACAGTTTTGACACTAGTATAAGCATCAAACAGCAGCATTGTTAGTATACTTGCACATATCTGATATAAATTCAACATTGATATATCTATTTTCTCGACATATCGCACTTGAGTTTAATAATAGTCTCAACTTACATAATTTTCTTGTATCAACATATCAAAGATAATCATATATGTACATGTCATGAAACATATCATGCTCTTACCGTTTCTTCATAAGCATATATCATTCATTTCATTATATCAATATTTCATGCTCTATCATTTCCATATATTTTATGTATATTTATTCCAGTAATAGTTTATATCAAACTTAACATAAATTATATTCCATGTACTTATACTTATTTCGTTTATCTATCTTTATAATTATTTCATATAACCATTCGTCACCTGATACATATTACCTGAATATCAATTGTTCAACAGATGTCATAGCGTCTCCCATCCACGGTCTTATTTATCTTTGACATGATGCCATAATGTCTTTCAACTATGGTCTTACTCATTTTTTTTTCATGTTTCCATGGTATCTTTCAACCATGGTCTTATTCATTTCATGTCACGCTGCCATGGTATCTTTCAACCATGGTCTTATTTATTTCCCGTCATGTTGCCATGGTATCTTTCAACCATGGTCTTACACATTTCATATCAGGCTGCCATGGTATCTTTCAACCATGGTCTTACACGTTTCATATCAGGCTGCCATGATATCTTTCAACCATGGTCTTACACATTTCATATCAGGTTGCCATGGTATCTTTCAACCATGGTCTTACACATTTCATATCAGAGAGCACACTCCCGCGAACCTCATCCTTACAGTGGGATTACCAGTCCAGGCTAAATCCCCTGTAATATAAACTCATAGAGTATTGTCGGGATTACCAGTCCAGGCTAAATCCCCTGCAACGACAATTACTCTAATGAGCTTGGATCTGAATTACCAGTCCAGGCTAAATTCAGACCCTAATTCGGATTACCCGTCCGGGCTAAATCCATTTACACGTATTCTTCGGGAGGGCTATATCAGGATAGGATCACCCGTCCGGGCTAGATCCTTTTTACCGTCAATTCCTTTTCAGAGATCCATCGAATTTTCCTTTCATTCAACCGAGGTTTCTTCCTCTTTTATCAAATATGTCAATGTTTCATAAAATTTCATATAATGAACATTCAAATCATATTCATATCAAAAACATGCATTTCAAGCATTTAAGAATATAATTCAAGTTACATGAACTTACCTCATTGCTTGTTTGTGTTTATAATTTCAGTAATCCGATATCTTTTCTTTTCCACGATCAAGTCTCATATTTGAGTCGTCCGGATCTTTATAAATAAATTTGATCATCATTTTCATTCATTTCATATTCTAATGCATTTAATTAATGCTCTAGGTAAAATTATCATTTTGCCCTTAACTTTTAATTAATGACGATTTCGCCCTTAGGGTCAGGAAAATAAAATTCTTGCAATTTAATCCTTATTTCCAGCTATTATTCTCATATATATATTGATAACAGTCCATGAATTCTATAAAATATCAAAATTTTCCATAATTTCAACACTTTTCAATTTAATCCCTAAAACATGTTTTCCCCCGATCTTGAACTAAATTAATAATTTCATTCAATTTTGTAATTTAAATAATAAAATAATCCATTTCATGCAATTTGGTCATTTCTGACATTTTTACAAAATTGCCCATAAAGTTTTATTTTTATTCAATTTAGTCCCTGAGCCTAAAATATGCAAATTAGCCATGCTAGATGAATATTCATACATATTTTTCCTCCTCCTCCTCTCCATTCCACATCCTTAATGTAGATAACACACTTGTAAGTAACATTATCCATAATTTTTATTATTTACTTTTATGAATATTCAAGCTGTCCATCTATGTCATAGTCACTAAATTATTTATATCTGGAGCTCTATAACTCTAAATTAAGATCCGATAATTTTTCCTGAAACTATACTCATATATCTTCTTACCATAAAATTTTCAGAATTTTTGGTTCATTCAATAAGTACAGTTTATTCTTTAAAGTTACCCCTATTCTGCTATCTGACAGTTGTGACCCTTTTTCACTAAAAATAAATTATCTCTTTATACAGAATTCAAATGATGTTCTTGTTTGTTTCTATTAAAAATAGACTCATTATAAATTCTAGACATATAAATTTAAGTCCCTAATTATTTTTATTCAATTTTTTATAATTTTTCAAAGTCAGAACAGGGGAACCCGAATTCATTCTGACCTTGTCTCACAAAATTCATTATATCTCAAAATTTACAAATCTATTGCTTACACCGTTTCTTCTATGAGAAACTAGACTCAATGATATTTAATTTAATATTTTTTTCATCTTCTAATTCGATTTATACAATTTATGGTGATTTTTCAAAGTTAGTCTACTGCTGCTGTCCAATACTGTTTTAGTACAAGATATTAATTACCATGTTATAACATCCTTATTTTCTTTTTCTACACCATTTCTCATCACTTTCTCTCATTTTCTCTTCACTAACATATCAAGAACATAAGACCTTATGTAAGAAAACTCTACTATAACATCATTTCCATGTTTTATCAATAATAACAAACTTAAAAACATATTGAAATCTTGATATACTTACCTTGTTCTATTGATACTAATCTTTAACTTGATTTTCTCTCTCCTCCAGCTTCTATTTCTTGAATCCAACTTGATATTCTAACTCCCCATGGCCTCCTTAACATTTCTCTCTCTTAGTAGCAATGGAAATTCTTTTGATTTCTAGGTGGAAATGGTGAATTTTTGGTGGAAGGACCAATTTGTAAAGAAAAGAAAATTTCTTTCTTTTCCTTCTCTTCTAACGTTGGCTGCATGCATGGAAAGATGATGAAAATTCTTCATCTTTCCTTCCTTTTATACTAAATAATTAATAATAAAATAATAATAAAATATCTCATTAAAATAATATATATCTAATTAAATAATCATAAAATATCATCAACATCATCATTACTTTCTAGATTTCTCTCTCTTCCAATTGACCATTTTGCCCTTTATTATCTTTTAAAATTCCATCCTTGAGTCATCATTTAATTTTGGTAAAATTGCAATTTAGTCCCTCATAGTTCTTCACCTATTCAATTTGGTCCTAATTCATCCATTTTCCTTAGTTTCTAGATCATTCCACTCTTAAAATATTTACACTATTGGTCTTTTAAATTTTTCATATTTACACTTTAACCCCTTAAATTTTGAGTATTTACTCTTGTGCAACAAAACTTTTCTCACTTTTACAATTTAGTCCTTTCTTGAATTAATATATCATAATATACTTCTTAATATTGACATAACTCAAAATTTCCCTTTATGTCACTTTATTTCCTTATTTTACTATATCAAGGATAATATCTTACTGTAAAAATTTTCAGGGTATTACAACAAGTGACAAGTGATTTCCGTATAAGACCATATTTGGGATATGGCATCGGTGTGATATATGCTACTGTATAAGACCATATCTGGGATATGGCATCAGTGAGATATGTGATTCGTGTACGACCATAACTGGGCTATGGCATCGATATGTGATATGTGATTACGTGTAAGACCATAGCTGGGCTATGGCATCGATATATGAATATATGTAAGACCATAGCTGGGCTATGACATCATTATGTGAAGATGTGTAAGACCATAGTTGAACTATGGCATCGAGAAAACGAAGTACTCAATTCCGCAAGACGTTCACTAATTTGACAAGTTTGGTAAGTGTTACATGGAATTATGTGATACAGGAAGTACAAGTTGATAAGAAATGAGTATAGAACTTGGTTGATAAATGAATTCATTTGTGATTATTGAATATACTGTCCATATGTATTGATAATTTAAACGTATTAATGAATAAAGTTTCGAAATGGAATAAATTAAATACGAGACAAATAATTATAAAATTGAACTCGGAATTCATAAAAATGACGGTTATTGATATATGGAGACATGAGACATTGGTATATGAATATGGAAAATGTTTGATAAATGTGTTTATTCATAATTATGGAATTATATACCTCATGTGTACTATTTGCATAAAGATAATATTTCAAATACTTTGGTTATTTAAGCTTAAATATGAAACAGTATGAAATCAAGATAAGTTGTTATAAAAATATATTTAGATTATAGAGATATGGCTGATATATGTTGTATGATTACACAACGTGAAATTGTGTATATATATGAGAAATTTAATGAGAAATGAGCCCATACACGTTTCTTGTTATTTATATGAAGTGTAGACTGACAAGGGTTATGAAGTTATAAACAGAGAGTTACACGGGTTGAAAACACGGGCGTGTGACTCTCCAAAGTGTGAAAATTTTCTAAGTGTTGCAAAAGTTTCATATGTTTACAGTTTGGTCCCGAACCATGTTTTGGGCCCCATAGGCCCATATAAGGGACGTTAAACATATGTATGAAAGTTTTTAATTTAGAAGAAATTTTATGGATGATTTTTACATGATTGATCATATTAAATTCGGTAATGCCTCGTACCCTATTCTAGGCTTGAAATACGGGTAGGGGGTGTTACAAGAAATATTTAATAGGAATAGAAACCTAATATTTTTATATAAAAATGATTTTTTTTAAAATTACTGATAAGTTACTTAAATTTCCTTTATAAGAATTTCGTACGGCTAAATAAATATTTTTACCCTAAAACTAAAATGATATGAATTGATATTTCAAATATGAAATTTAAATAATAATAAAAAATAAAAGATATTAGACTTAGAGGGATTCAATAAAAATAATCATTGCCTTTGATTGTAGTGTGACAAAAAAGGATGGACAACAATTGAAATTTATGTGGCTTTAATTTGATTCTTTTAAATGACTTTTTATATACATTTTGTAACTTACCAAACAAATTGAATATTCAAAATTTGTAACCTCTGAATTTTATTTAACATTAAATAATCTATAAAAATAATTTAAAATAAAAATTTTTTTATGAAAATAATTTGATATCATTAAATTTTAATAATACCAATATTAAACATTTAGGTTGTAAAAAGTAAAATTGATTATAATACGTATATGTTCATGATCACATATCATAGTTCATATCATGCTTGTTTAAGTTATGCTTAATTCAATTCAATTCTCGACATTCAATATCATCGTACAAACTGAGTCATGAGGCAAGTAATAAGCTTACTGCAATAGCTAGCTTGCAATAATCATGTGTATATATTGAACTCAAATCATAAAAGTACAAATGCCCAACGTTGTCTTTAGCTACATTTGATAATTCAATTATAAAAACAATATCAATTTACATCCGATTCACATTGAAACATATAATCAACATATTTTGCATTTTATTCATTTTAGTCCCCATAATCTAAATACTCATATTTTTCGATATCTAACATCATATCAAAATCTAATTTCATATTTTTCATTAGGAACCTTGTATTTTTCATCTATAGCATAATTTTATGATACTTTTCGATTTAGTCCCTTATGTCATAAAATCTTCTAACAAGCTTAATTTCATTTCTAAGTTAATTCTTACCATAATCTAAGTTCACTATCTAACAATCTCTTCAATTTCAAGCTTAATTTCATCAATTATGCTTTAATGACAATTTGCTAAACATCAACTAATTGAAGAAATTAACACATGAGTTAACTAGATCAAACTATCATGATTCAATTTCTATAAAAAAATTGAAGAAAATAGCTTGATTAAAGGCTTGAAGTTTCTTTCTTTACTTTTTAATGGTTGTATGGTTAGAGGAATGAGATGATAGCTTTCTAGATTCTCTTTCCCATTGAATTATATAAATACTTAGTTTAAGTCCTAAACAACCTTAATTAATCAAGTTTAATCCACTCATTTATGACATATATATTAATTGAAATTATGAAAATTTAATGGAAATCATCATCACTTCCACTAACTCTCGGAAAGCAATGGTTTAATAACCATCTCGGTCCTTTGGTTAATTGTTAATTAGGTCCTCAAACATTTTTAATTTAAAATTCAATAGTAGTTAGACTTTTATAATTTAGTCCCTGAGCTTTAATTAATAGTTTTCTCGATTAAATTTCTTAACTAGTCTTTAATATAGTATCATACCAACTCAATAAACCTTCCTATTTTATCCTTACGGACTTGGTTGATGGAAATAGAGTTTTAAAATCGCATTTTTTCGATACCAATAAAAATCGAATTGTTACACTTTCGCTATAAATATCGTGATAAAGTAGTTAATTGTTTATCAAGATAAACAATTAATATAAAAAATGTTACTATTTAAACAAAGTTCAAAATTATTTCCTCTTCACGAGTAAAAGAAAGAACCTTTTAAAAATATCTTTGATAAATATTTGACAATGATTAACATTTAGAGCAACTCAATATGCTAAAAGATGATATATATATAAGATATATAAAACATGATACCCAATCAATTTTTTTTATTGAAAACTAACAATGGATGATTAAATGAATCATAAATTTTTTTTTTAAAAATATGGCAATTAAATTATTAATAATTAAGCAAAGAAATAGATAATGTAAAAAAATATTACTTATTTAATTATTCTAAAACAACAAGAAATATGGAGTAGTTTTAAAACTCGAGGCTAGCATTTAACCTCTTAATGGGCTTACAAAATACGGAGGATTGATTACTGAGCTCGCTCCGATAAATACCTTGAAAAAAAAAAACTCTGTAAAATCAATCTTTAATTGACATTTGAAAATTTATATAACAAATCTTTATAATTTTTAAGGGATAGTCTTTGGTACACCAATAGTGTGTTTTTTATTTATTTATTCTACAAGCAGTCTTAAAAACTTGCCATGTATCATTTTTTAAAAATATATATTTATTTATTAGTATTTAACTTTATTCTTACAGAACACTTGTCAACACCAAACCCGCTTGTGGAATTTAAAAACACCACTGACAGTATACTAAATATTTTCTCAAATTTTAATTGTAAAATAACAAATGATGCTTAAATGAATTCTAATAAAATATCCCCGAAGGAATAAATACATTAAAATACATATAAGTAACTTGGATATAGGGATAAATAATAGCAAGAAAAATTCTCATCATTTAAATATGTATTGAAAAATCTTTATTTATATATATATATATTCTAATTTAAAATATATATTTTAAAATTTCAAAATTCATAAATGTTACATTTAAAAGAAAAAAAAACATCATACTTATCACACACCCAGTTCATCTCAAACAATAGAAACACCTCTCAATCAACGCTCATTTAGCAACCAAGAAAATAAACTCCCCCCATACCTATAATACCATAATTCAATAAATAAGCAAGAGAAACAAAAGATGAAAATATGAGAGTTAAAAATCAACAATAAACTTCCTCTCATGGTATGAATGTGCGCTTGTGCTTCGTCCCACCAATCTTTTCTACTTTTCTTCTTCACTTTGAAGCCATCCAACAAATTAAAATATTCACCATCTCATTATAGACATGAGCAAATTCAACATCTGCAAAATATCGTTAGATTAAGCCGCAAAAATCATATGTTAGTAGTATGTAGAGCTGATCATGGGCTGGGCGGCCCGGCCCTGCCCGAAGGCCCGCCCGAAAAATGAGAGGGTTTGGGTAAAAATATAGGCCCGAAAAATGGGCTTGAGCAAAAAAAGAGGCCCGGGCCTTGGGTAAGAGTTTTTTGGCCCGGCCCCGGCCCAGCCGGCCCGAATTATATATTAATATATATTTTTTATTTTATTTTTAATTATTTTAAATTTTTAATATAACTATTTTTTATTATATTATTAATTTGTGTATTATTTTAAGAATTGTTTTACTATTATTTTTATTTGTTTTAATATTTGTTTTTATGTTTTTAAATATATTTGATTTATTATATTTTTAATTTTTTTATTTAATGAAATAAAAAAAATTAATATGGGCCGGGCTAGGGCTTAGTAATTTTATTTCGGGCCGGGCTTGGGTAAAATTTTAGGCCCATATTTCAGGCTGGGCCGGGCCCAAAAATTTGTATGGACCAGGCCCGAACCCGACCCGGCCCGGCCCATGATCACCTCTAGTAGTATGTGCGTATGTGACAATGATTTGCTCCTGCCAATGATGCGTGAGTTTTACCAAAACATAAAATACATGAAAAATTAAAATCAAAATCAAAATATAATAATTGACACTAAATTAAACATATGCTATACAAAAATCTAAATAAAAATAGAAAAAAATAATTAATAAAGGTGACAATTAAAAACTTGTAACTTATATTAAGATATAGCCCCAAATTAAATCTATGACAATAAAATAACTTATATTAAGATGATTCTAAAATTAATTGTGCTTTAAAATACCGTTTATGTAACCCAAAATTAATTTTAGTTAAAATTAAAATATTTATTATTATAAATCAATTATTTTGTGATTAAAATTTTAAGCTCTAACATTTAAAAACTTTTAAAATGTGAGCCTTTTTTTAAAAATTTTGAGAAAAACAAATAATATTAGGTTATTGTTAGTATGTTAATTTTAATTGTTTGTTTAAGAGAAAATTTTAGTCGAAGTAATAGTTCGATTGATATGGACATTGTTGTCAATATATGTGGATGCGGTTCAAGTGTGCTAAAGTGTATGATCCTTCTATTTATGAATTATAGAGGAGTTATGGGTAGTTTTAAGTATTGTGTCAAAAAGAGTAGATATAATTAGAACTTATAATGAGATTATTCAAAAAAAAACGAAAATTTTAAGCCACAATTTTATTCTTCTCTTTTAGAAACTTGAAATATATAGTATATAAATATTAAATATTTTAATTAAAAATAAATGAAAATTTATTATTTAAATAATATTTTTCGTAATTTTAGATTACTAGAGTGCATTTGATTCTATTGATGCTGTGGTGTGAAATTGTTATATAAGATGTTTGGATTTCAAACATTATCTTAAATCAATAATCTTAATATCATATTTTTCTTTGGCAATATAAGATTCCGAGGTAATATTTGCAAAAATTTTGGATTTAGTCCCTATATTTTTAATTTGATCAATTTTAGACTATACTTTTCTAATTGGTCAATTTCAGTCTTTATATTTTTCAAGTTTTGAAATTTTAGTCTTGACCCAAATAGTAACAGTTAAATCTGTTTGGTTAAATTTAATTATTAGTTATATACTATGCATATAGTTGTAGATTTAATGTATATTCTCTAACTAGATCATTTTAAGTTCATATTTTTTTTTTTAATTTTGATATTTCAATCATTATTGAAATAACAATCTTTAATCCATTAACTGGATTTTTAGTGTGTAATATATGTAAATAACAAGCTGATACGACATTACATATATAATAATATGCTTGTCGAGTTAAATTTTAGAAATAACAGAATTTAATAGTTATCATTTGGCAATACAAAGACTAAAAATATCAAATTAAGGTATAAGGGTTGCATCCATAATTTTCATAAAGTACAGGGATTAAGAGTAGAATTTAACCTAAATTTAAACTTATTATAATATAATATTTTAACTTGTTTATTACTTTATATATTGTTAGTGGAATAAAAAAATTTCACAAACGAATTTAAGAAGATATTGTCGTGGGTTCAACTTTTTTGTTTTTAGAATTTTTTTCATTCCACCAACATTACATAAAATAATTATCCTAATTTAAAACGTTAATAAGAAATAGGTAAAACCATCCCTCATCATATTTATTATTATAATTATTTAATTTTAAAATATTTGAAATATTTTTTAACAGGGGTGAAGTCAGAAAATTATTTTAGGGGCCGAAATTAAATTGTAATTTTTACAATAGTAAAAATACAATTTCACCATTTTAATAGCCTCTATCTTATAATTTTTAAAGAACTAAATTAATTTTTTTTATCATTTTTAAAAAGGTCAAAGTGTAATTTTACCTTTATTAATTTAAAATTTTAAAGGGCTTAAATCAAAAATTTTCCAATTTAAAAGGGTGGGGCCTTGTCAGCATAATAAAAAGAATGATATGTAGTAATAAAATAAGAAATAATATTGGGTATATTATCAGTACAATTTTTAGACTTCACAAGCAAATTCGGGAGTTGATAAATATTTTATAAAAGTATAGTAAAATATTAAAATAATTAATTTAAAAAAAGACATGCGACAGTTTTCTAAAATTATTTGTGGGATAAAAAAATATACTACTAATGTACTAAATATTAATCCATAAAATAAAATCAAAATTAGTGTGTTCAGATAATATTTGTAAGGAAAATTAATATATTAATCATAGTAATACTATGTTAAATTTAAGGTCTATGTTTTTTAGTCCAATGAAATTCTTTTATCAACTTCCAATTCAATATCTTCTTATTAATAATAAAAGAACTAAATTCTTATTAAAAAACATTCTATAATAAAGCTTTTAATTTTACATTCTGATAATTTTATTGTTAAAAATAATCTTACATTATATTACGAAGTGTAATTAACTCAAATTATTTGATTCAACTTGGACTGAGTCTTTAAATTGGGGTTAGTTTTGACCTGGTTAAGTTTGCTACCTAAGGTATATGCTTCTTTATCTATCACAATAAAAGAATGGAAAAGCAAGTGGCAAATAATCAATAACAATAGCTGTTTTGAAACTAGAGTTGGTAAATTGTAAATTTTTGTCTAAGCATCAATTTTCTTAACCGATGACCGAACTGATGCCGAAATTATCCCAGCTGAGGAACGTAACACCAAAAAGGTCAGGTTTAAAGTGGTGAGTGAAGATTCAATGGACGTAACACGATTCCAATGAGAGAAGTTTCTTGGAAAGAGAAGCTTTTGGGAAGGAATGGATCTGAATCTGGTGATGGTTCTTTCGATGGAGACCTTGTAATTGAAGATGGTGACATTCTTCGGTCCTCTATTAATGGAATCCCCGCCATAGTCTTCTCGGAGTGTTTACGGAATATTTTGGTTAGGGATATGTAGACTACTGTTGTTGTCAAGTTGTTGGGACGGAACATAGGCTACGGGGTACTTCATAATTGTATTTGTAGCCTTTGGAAACCCTCTCAATCGTTTAGACTAATGGACATCGAGAACGGATATTTCCTTGTCCGTTTCCAAAGCAGAGTCGAGCTTTGACTCAAGGCCCCTAGATAATGTTTGGACACTATTTACCCGTTCAGCCATGGACGATCCAGTTTGATCCGCTGAAACCCTTTCCTAGCATGATTATGGCCTGGATCCGATTCCTAGGATTGTCGGGCTTCCTATATAAGAAAAGGATTTTAGAGGAGATAGGAAGCTTGGTCGGAAAAGTGATGAAATTAGACCTCAAGACGGATAGTGGAGCAAGAGGCCAATTTGCTAGGATGGCGATGTCGGTAGATCTGGAAAAGCCACTTACCTCACAAGTCTCGATCAACAGCCGGATCCAAAGAGTGGAATTTGAAGCTCTTCCCACGGTATGCTTTTATTGTGGCAATATGGCCATACTAAAAATTCTTGTTCTTCTTTTTTGGTAGATCGGAGCATACAAGGGGAGAAGGAAGACTTATCTGTGACGATGGACAAAGGTACAGATCCGGCGCTGGCGGACGACACCTTTGGTCTGTGGATGGTAGTCCAGTGAAAATCAAGGCGTAATCAAGCCAAAAAGCCAAATCAACAAGCAAAAATTGTGGAATAAAATCGGGATGGATTAAGATTTACGGTTCTAATTACTGGATATAAACAATCGACAGATTTGGGGACTGGAAACTCGGGGTTGGAATTTTTGGAGTTAAAATTTCAGGATTGAAGGAGGTCTCTTTTAAACAAGGTGATTTTCTTAGGAATTTAAAGAAGGTTAGGTCTAGGAGAAATTTTGGGCTACGGGCTGAGGTGAATAAGGAAAACGGAATTCTGGACCATAGTAGGTTTATTGGGCTAGAAGATAAGTCAAGTGGGCTGGTCCACTTGGACGTTGAACAAGACATGGCTGGTCAAGTCCTGCCGCATGGGAATTTAATTATTGGGAATAATATTGGCCTTAATTTGGACGTAGAGGTGATCATGGGCCGGGGCGGGCCAGGCTCAACTAAAAATTTAAGCCCATTCATTGGGCTCGGCCGAGCCGGGCCTAAAAAATAGGCTTAAATTTTTTTCCAAGCCCGACCCAAATAAAAATACTAAAACTCGGGCCAGACCCAGCCCGTCCGTATTTATTTTTATATTATTTTATATAATTTTTAAATATATATAATACATCAAAAATACTAAAAAATCAAAATAAATATTTTCCAATAAATTGAAAATAAATTTTAAAAAATATGTAGACTTAAATAACACTAAGATAGATGCAACTTAACAAGCAAATACCTCTAAAATAATAATAAAATTAACAAATGTCTTTAAAATAATAACAAAATTAATAATAAAATAAGTTTTATACAATATCTAAATAATAACAACAAAATAGGAGAACTAATAGTAATATGGTAGCAAAATAGGGAGAAAACAACAAGAAAATAGCATTCAAAAACAAAAAAAAAGTAGAATTTTTTTGTCATTTAGTGAATTTGGGCCGGGCTGGGTCCGGGCCAAAAATACCCCGGCTCATTTTTTAGACGGGCCTCATTTTTTTATCCAAATCTATTTTTTGGACCTATATTTTTGCCCAAATCCTCCCACATTTCGGGCAGGCCATTAGGCCTGGCTGGATAGCCCGACCCATGAACAGGTTGGACGGGTATCAATCTATTTCAGCAGACAATTAGATTTTAAATATTTCAGGGAACTTGGATCACTTTCAGTCGGGCCCCACAGCTGAATTACAAAACAAAAATTCTTCCCTACATTTTAACCCCACTTTTGAAGGTCTTATTGAATCAAATGTGGTTTTAAACTCTAACTTGTTGGACCCCAAACGTCATTCGGCCGTGATTTTTAAAGAAAATTCAGACCACAATATTATAGTATCAGGGTCGGTGAATAGACCAGGGGACTATTATTTTGAACGCTCCTCCAAAAGGAAACGAACTTGACAATAAAAAAAAGTAATAGGCGCAGTGGAAGAACGCTTAATAAAACAATTCATGGAAGAGGGGGACGCTTTAAAATTGCTGGAAATTCACGTGTCCCACTCCCTAAAGCTATGAATTCCATGGCAAAGCTTTTTGGTGAACAAGTAGAGATATTTTCTGATAAGGTCATCACTAACGATGAAGGAGATAAAGCTTCCATTGCCCTTTGAAAGTTTAGTCCTCGTACTTTTAATTTTTTATTTATGAATTTTATTATTTTTTCTTAGAATTGTCAGGGTTGTGCTAGTTCGAAGTTTATTCGGGTTTTTCATGAATACAATTGTGAACATAAACCTGATTTGATCAGTCTTATCGAAACAAGGGTCAGTGGGGGAAAAGCTAATTCAATTATTGCGAAGCTTGGGTTTCATTACTCACATCGTGTTGAGGCAGTGGGCTTTTCAGGTGGTATTTGGATTGGCTGGAAATAATCCATTTGTGTGGAGGTTCTTAAAAACCATTCACAATTTGTGTTAGTCAGAGTTATTGGTACCTCTTTCAGACAGTCTTTTTTGGTCACTTTTGTGTACGCCAGTCCGAATCATAGTAAACGAAGACTTTTATGGGAGACTTTACAAAGAACTATGGCGATTGGTGACTTTAACGCTATTCTTTCTCCTACTGAAAAGAGAGGGGGTCGAACTCTAGGGAAAAGATGCCCCTTCTTTAGTAAACTTATGGACTTTGCCTTGTTGCAAGACTTAGGCTTTAAAGGTCCGCAATTCACTTGGTAGAGAGGAGGGATTATGAAGCGTCTGGATAGGGCTATCTGTAACAATGCTTGGTGTACTCTTTTTCTTAATTCTCTGGTGACCCACTTGCCATGACTTAAATCGGACTATAGGCCACTTAAGTTGTCTTTGATGCCAGGTCTTCATTCCTCACAAAGGCGTCCGTTTAGATTTTTAACAGGTTGGGTTGAACACCCTGTGTTCTCAAATTTTGTTAAAAAGAATTGGAAGGGTTCACTCTGAGTTTACTGATCAAGTCAAAAGATGGAATAAAGATGTGTATGGTCACATTCCTACCCGAAAGAGGTTTTTGACAAAGAAACTTTACAACATTGAAATCGAGCGCAGCAGAAGAAACTCGACTTTTCTTAGCCAAGTTAAGATGGAGCTCAGAGAAGATTTGGAAAATGTATTGTATTATGAATATATTCTCTGGAGACAGAAAGCTCGATGCGACTGGTTAGCCTTGGGGAATCGCAACACCAAATTTTTCATACCCGAACTCTGAGAAGATGGAAGCAGAATCAAATCACCGCTTTAAAAAATGATTTGGGGGAATGGATCATGGACGAGGAGCAGCTAAAAACTGAAGCGATCAATTTCTTTAAAGCTTTATATGGAGAACATCCCGGACCGATGAGAGGTTTACCCATGAACGCTTTTTCGCCTCTCAATAATGAAGATTTTAACTTCCTTAATATGCCAGTTTCTGAGGAGGAAATCAAAATTGCTTTGTTTGACATGTCACCTTTGAAGGCTCCAAGAAGTGACGGTTTTCACACCATTTTCTACCAAAGTCAGTAGGACCACGTCGGCGCCTTCATTTGTAGTTGGGTTAAAGGTATTTTTGCTGGTAATAGTATTGATTTAGAATTAAATAATTTGCTTATTGTTCTTATTCCTAAAACCCAAAATTCGGAAGGCTTTGCCCAGTTTCGGCCAAACAGTTTGTGTTCTGTTCTTTATAAACTGGTTATGAAGATTATTGCTAACTGTTTCAAAGTGGTTTTCCCCAAGCTTATTTGACCAGAGCAAACTGGTTTCTTCGCAAGACGAAATATCATAGATAATATTGTCATTGCTCAAGAGGTTATCCACTCTATGAGGAGCTCACAAAAAAAATAGGAGGTGGATGACCATCAAAATAGACCTGGAAAAAGCTTATGATCGAGTGCGTTGGGATTTCATTCACTCGTATCTCCAAGCTACAGGTATTTCTAATTTTGTACGTGATGTTATTATGTTTGCAATTTCCAGTTCTATTATGCAGGTGTTTTGGAACGAGGTTCTAACTCCGAAATTTCAACCAGTCAGAAGTGTTTGACAAGGTTCTCCTTTATCACCGTATTTATTCATTTTTGTGTATGGAATGGTTGAGTCACAGTATTCATGCTACCATTGGTGTTGGCAATTGGTCCCCCATTCGCCTGGTTCGCAATGGTCCACCACTTTCTTATTTTTTCTTCGCGGATGATTTGATTCTCTTTGGTCATACTGAGGAACATCAGGCTCAGATCATCAAAAATATTCTTGATGATTTTTATAGCTACTCGGCTTATAGGATTAATAAGAGGAAGACAAATATTTTTTCTCCAAAGGCATCAATGACAATTTAAGGAGATGTATCAACAGTTTTTTTGGTTTCTATGAAGTGAACAATTTGGGGTTTTACTTAGGTGTTCCCTTTTTCCACGAGAGGGTTACAAATAATACTCTACACTTTATGGTTGATAAGGTGCGCAACAAGCTGTCTAGCTGGGACGCCAGGCAACTTTCCTTGGCAGGTAGGGTGACTTTAGCTCAATTGTCCTTCTGTCGATCCCAAGTTACTTTATGCAGACAATGATGGTTCTTAAAGGGCTGTGTGATGAGATCGAACGTATAGTGCGAAAATTCATTTTGGGGATCCACTAACGGCAATGCTAAAATAGCTTTGGTGAGTTGGGATTCAGTGTGTCAACCGAAAGCTCATGGAGACCTTGGTCTGAGACACTTGGAAGATCATAACACTTCTTGCATGATGAAAATGGGTTTTAACATTGTCTCTAATATCAATACTTTATGGGTTCGGGTCCTTAAGACTAAGTACGACATTCCCAATAGATTACCCGAAAATGTATCGAGGGGGCGTTGTTCCTTCCTTTGGAAATCCATTGCTAAGGTATGGCCCCTTATCTATGAAAACCTTTCTTAGCCCGTTGGAGATGGTAAGAATATCCAATGTTGGCGAGATCCTTGGATCCCAAATTGTGGCCTCTTATTATCTTAAATTCCATGCTCTTCTAACCTTAATATAGATTGTATGCTTAGTAACATGATTGTAGATGATGGATCGTGGAATTTAGATCTTTTCCGCTTGTGGATTCCAGAAGAGATCGTTCGTAAAATTGTTAGAATTCTACCTCCGCACCCTTCCTTGGGACCTGACAAAATAGTGTGGGAGGCTACCTTGACTGGATTATTTTCTATTAAAAGTGTCTATGAGAAGATCCGAACTGGTTCATTGAATTTTAAAGAACGCATTTAGGAGTTGCCTTGGAGTTTTAGAGGTTCACAACGAATCTGGAATTTCTTATGGCTCGCTCTCAAGCATCGCCTTCTAACGATTGTCGAAAGGACAATGAGAGGCATTAAGAATAGCAGTGCTTGTGGATTTTGTAGACATGAATGTGAGGATGTACTTCGAGACTATTTTGCAGCTAGAATCATCTGGGACAATATTATCCCAAAAGAAAGACGATCCAGGTTTTATATTGGTTCTCTCCAAAATTGAATGATGGTTAATCTCACAAATCATTTCTCTTTTTCTTTAGATGGAGTGGATTGGCCGTGTCTTTTTGGGATTATTACTTGGCGCATCTGGAAGGACCGCAACTTTGTATTTTTCAATACTTTTCTTGGAGTTATGAAGGAATCCTTAAAGTTTCCTGCAGTTGGGCTAAGCAATATTTATTAGCTTCAAAGCTAGCTCAACACAAAGAGCATGGTTACTCACACATTTCACATGCTGACAGCAATTGGGTAAGCTTGAAATCAAATGGTTCGGTTAGACTTGATGAAGGCTTTACAGCTGCTAGGGGTTTTGTGTGTGATCACCATGGTGGGTGGATTATAGATTATTGCAGATATTTGGGTAATTGTACGGTGGTCGAGGCTGAGCTTGGAGGGATATTAGATGGCTTAAATCTTCTTTTGGATAGAAGTTTCGAAAAGGTCATTATCCAAACTGATAGTCTTGAAGCTGTTAATGCTATTCAAGAAGGTTCCTCAGGGATTTCTAATTGTACTCTCGTCAGAAAAGTACATTTCACTCTCACAACTCTCTAAAACAGTGGAAGATCCAGCATATTTCTCGCAGCGAAAATCTAGTCGCCAATAGTTTGGCCAAGTCAGTTCGTTCCAGAAATCTTGGCTTAAGATTGATTGAGGATCCTCCTATGAGGATTTAGTTTTTGTCTTTTGTAATTCTTTCTTTTCACCAAAAAAAAAGTGCTTAAAAAGTTTTTATATTATCGTGATTCAATTAAATTAATCTCTTTATTATTAAATGAATTAATTTAGTCTCTATTCTATTAAAAAAAATTAAATAAATTTATATTGTATAAAAAATATATTAAAAATTATATTTTTCAATTGTAATTTAATTCCAAATAGAAGATTTCATTTACAGAACTATAAAAATTTTAGAAATATTAACTTTGCTAAATAGTAAATTATATTTTTTAAACAATAAATATTAACTCTATTCTAATTTAATCTTATTTGATTCTTTCTAATAGAACAACTAAATCGATTCATTTAACAATAGAAGGACTAATTTAATTTAAGTCCCTACAATAGAGACACCTCTAAGGTATATTCACCCACTTTTAACTTTAAGCTAAAATTCAAAATAATATTCGAATCCGTGCTCGAACGAGTCAAACCACCAATTCGCTAAAATGAACTCATCTAATATGTTCCATCAGATCAATTCTCCATCCAAACAATCAGTAATCCAATTAATGATTTTGAGCAGTATAGCTATACTCATTCATAATTTTATAGATCTTTTTTAAATTTTTTGTTCAAAGCGTAATCATGGATATCAGGAGGAAAAATCCAAAGTTATCACCCAACTTGGGAATGGGATTCATTTTTTTCCTTCAGACAAACCCAATTCTGCGTTTTCATTATAATATTAAAATACATTTTCATATTAAACTTTTAAATAATAATTTAAGCTAGCCTGAATTTCAAATAAAATAAAATAAAAATTGATTGTCCAACTCATGCTGGATTCTTGGACAGGTTTACTTATCACTTATACTGCAATCAAATAAGAAAATTTCCAATACTTAATATTGGCCATTTTAGTTTAAGACTTGAAGTTAATCCATTCATAGGCAATCAGGGAGGTAAGAAACCATTTCAAAGAAAAAATCAATATATACATAAACATGATTAGGGTTTTCGCAACCTTTAACAGTAACTTTAATTACAGTGCAAATCATAACCCGCCCATCCCCACTTGCCCTTGCCTAAATCCGAAATGACCCAAAAATGAAAAAGCCTCTCATCCATATAATGCAGACATCAACACAAAAAAAACCACTGCCTAACAATGATGGAGATTTTAAAGCCACATCTCATGCTATTCCAAAACATTGGCCAAGGCAAGTATTTTAGCTCATGGTCTAAAAAGAAGAAAACTAACCAAGAGCTTCGGGTCGCTGATTATGCTTTAGTAGCCACCACCACCACCCCTTGAGCGGCCACCACCCATTCTTCCACGGCCACGGTTATAGCCTCTGCCCCCTCCACGTCTGCCTCTTTCATTGCCACTACCTGTTGGAATAAAAAGAGTGAAATAACTTTGGTTAAATGTTTAGTGAATTTGAGATTGTTTGTTATTTGAATTCTTTTCCAACTAATTTGAGTTATATTTTTGGGAATTCGATAACTAAAAATAATTAGCAAAACCTGCTGATTCAAATTAAAAGGTATCCAACACGGATATGTTCAATTTTTCAAAGTTTTTCCATGTATTTGAAGGGTCATTGGAAAGTCATATCTCCGCAAACATGTTCAAATATGTATTAGACACGAGTACTTCAATCAAAATCAAAAGTTGGAGTAGAATCAATGAAGCATACTTACCACGATAGCCCCAACCTCTTCCTCGCCCACCACCTCTGCCCCAGTTGGAGTATCCACCATTATCTATAAAAAAGATATTAGTGAATTATAAGGTATGTTTAATAAAAAGCCTTTTCTACCACATTAAATTAAAAGTTCGACAAAAATATCAATAATCACCGGAATACCATTCAAAGCATCAGAACCTATTTACTATACCTGGATAATTTCCATATCCACCCCTACCCCAACTCCGCCCTCTCCCTCTACCACGACCCCTTCCTCGGCCATATGAATCTAAAAATATGTTGAGATTTAAAAGAAAAATGTTCATAAAAAAACAGCTCCGTAACAACTTTTTTCTGAACATTACCTTCATTAACAGAATTATACGGGATCTGGGCTTGTTTCTGTGGTTGCTGCTGATGATAATGATATTGCGGCTTAGATTCTTCAACAAAATGTGGAGCTTGATACCTGAAGTCACATATATCAAGTCATACAGTTCTCTCAATTAAGCAAACAATATAATAAAAATTTTATTTAATTACCCATGTCTAATACTCGTATCCACCACATACTCCAAAATGAGTACGGCGGTATGACCCTCTATAAATCTTCCAAATATGAAAAAGAAACTTTTAAGAAAATTGAACAAATACATATCCGATGTTCACACTCGATTTCAAGTAATATTAGTTTTTACACATTATGGGGTTCTAAACATTTAAGAAGTAGGTTCCAAAAGAAAACATTTAAGTACCGGCATTTAGCACATAACTAATCCCGGCTAAGCATTATATTAAAAAAGAAAAAATGTTTCCACAGTTTCATTTCCCTGATACTGTAATAACCGGCTACCCAATCAACAAATTAGCTTACCCGGCAGAGTTTTTATTTAGCTCTCCGGTTGACAAGGTGATAGAAAGCATCGAGACATGGCGAGTCATCTCTACACTGCACAAGACAATAAACTAAATGCTCGGAGTAATAAGAAGCAAACCAAAACGTCGTAAATGGGAATAGAGAAATATGGAGACTTACGGAACAAGTCCGTCTTCAATAGGGTTCCACACGTCAGTTATGCTCAGCGAACTAATGGCGGTATCTTGATGCAGTTGGGGAACCCTTTTCTGTTTTACAGCACAAATAGATCTAATAAGGAAAAGTCGGAAAAATACGATGCAGAGATGATAAAGAAAAGGACATCAACCTTTATAATCTCGGCAATGGCTACCGTCTTACTGATTGCTTGTCCCATTGCTTTTAAGACAATCTCCTTCGCTTGTTTTTCCTAATAAACTATACCAGCTCATTAATAGTTTAAACTAATAGAAGATATAAATCATCTCAACATTAACAGAAAGTGATTACAGTAAAAGATTAAGAAAAATCCCAAATGTTAGATAATAGAAAAGAACATGGATAAAAATTACGTCAAATAACCTTATTTTACAATCTGATAAAACCCACTGACTACTAGAGAAAATGCAAACAAAGAATCCTAGAAATCAAATAGAGCCAAATTTGCATTACTTTTTTTCCTAAAAATCAAACCCATAGGATACCATATAAAAATTAAAATGCCCAAACTCAGTACATGCACACACAAAAAATCGAAATCCCTAAATGAAAAACATATTAAAGGGAAAGAAGAAGAAGAAGAAGAAGAAGAAGCAAAACCCCAATAACAAAAGAGACAAATAAATACAATGTTGAACGTCAAAAAGCAAAAAAGAGAACCCCAGAAGCACGAAATGAGCAATGAACAAAGAAATGAGACCAAAAAAAAAAGTCGAAAAGGGAAAGGAGGGAAACCTGAAGAAGAGCAATGGCATAGTTGATGTAGTTTCGAATAGCGCCTTGAGAAGTGATTCGGATCTCATTGTCGTTAATGGGTGATTCGGACTTTGGCTTCTCTACTTTCTGGTATCTATCCATTGGAGGAGTGGAAGTAAAACAAAGAAAAAAAAACCTGATTAAATCACAGCACCAGCACAGAGCCTAACACCAAAATGAAAAGGCCCTTTCTGGGATTTACGCCTTTGCCGATATTGATGTCGGGTTTGATCCGATGGGTCTTTGGGTCAACCCGAGTTGGGTCGCAGCTCGAAAATGTTGTATCCATATTGTTTTTTTTTTTTGGAATTAAAAAAAAAGTTATTTTTGTTATTTAAAAATAAGTTAACATAGCAGATTATATATAAATATAAAACATATTAAACATGGATTAGAGGTGATTATGGTCGGGTTAGGTCGGGTCTAAGTATAACATTAATATATTTTTATGTTTGTTTAAGTTCGACTAAGTCTAAAAATTAGGACTAAAAATTTTACCTAAATCTGTCAATATTTACAAATGACTAATTTAAACCAGTCCATATTATTTCTTTTAAATATTTATATTTATATTATTTTAATAATTTAATAATTTTATATCTTTTGTATTTATTGAATTTTTTATATAATCATTTTAATATTATTTTAATGTTTATATTAGAGTAGTACTATATATTTAATATAAGTTTATTTTTTTAATTTGCTCTAAATTACAGAATATAAATTATTATAAACTTAAAACGGATCGGCTCAGGCCTTGAATATTCAAGCTCAAGCCCAATTCATATTTTAAACGAGATTAATTTTTTTTGCCCAAACCTATTTTTCAGGCTTAATATTTTTGTCCAAACCCTCTAAATTTTGCGCGAGCCTCCAGAGTTATACGAGTTTATTATTTTCATAAAATTTTATTAGATTAATTCACAATTTGGTCTATGAAGTATACTTATTTTTTCAATTTATTATTTAAACTTTTTTATCTTAATTTGATACCTAAAGTATTAAGCATTTCCCATTTTGGTACTTAAAGTATGCTTCTATTATATTTTTTAGTCCATTTTTTTTCGAACATTAAAAAAATTTTGTTAGCCAATCATAAAGTGCTACATGATTATGATTTTATGTAAAATAAATATATTGTTTTATTAAATGTATATACACATTAAAAAATATGAAAAATTAAAATAAATATATAAAAAATTTCAGAAAAGTATATATAAAATATAAAAAAATAAAATTTACAAGAAAATTACGATAATTAAAAAGAAATTAGGTGAAATTAAAAATATTATAACAAAAAATATAAAAAAATATTTTTAAAAATATTATATTAACCTTAAAAAAAATTCTTTTTTTATCCAAGCTGTTTGTTTCTTATATTTTATTTTGCTCAACGACAATGTCAGCCTCCGAGCTAGCTATCGTCTGCCTTTTTCGTCTCCCATCAACCCTTTCTCTATGGGTATCTTTTTTGTCTTCACAAGTTGTGATAGACATATAATAGTGTCTGTTGTTCATTAAAACTCTATCTGTCACCAGTAGTTTTTCTTGAAAAGTGGGTAGCTTTTCGTCAACTTCTTAATCTGTTTCTATTTTGAGAGTATTTTAGAATAATAAATGATTTCACGTGTCGATTTGGACCCGTGTTGTCTTAAGTTTTATATGTTTTTTTTCTATTATTTAATAAGTATTCAATTTTAGAAGTTTTTTGTCTGCTCTTGCAGCACGTTTTTTAATCTTGCTTATGCATGTAATCTTTGTTTTACAAGTGATTTTAGGATGATTTCGTTTTCGTCCTCTTTAGTTTGGTAAATGCTCGATTCTTTTTTCGATTTTTTCTCGTCGCTTTAGACCATTCGAGGTTGATTTATTTATTGTATTAAATGATTGCAATCACTCCAGATATGTCGTGCTTGAGTTGTGACAAAGTCAATTGTCAATCTCATAATGTTCTATTGATGCTGAGGTTAAAGTCTTTGTGGTGTTGATAGAACTTGTCATTCACCATCTACAATGAGTATTTGCTATTTTTTCTTTGAATTGTATGATTTCATTCATTAAATGAATTAATGAATTTATTATAAAATTATAAAAAGATATTTAAGTTTCAAGTTTTTTTGCAATTACATGAAATTTAAGTACTTATTAAAATTTTATAGAAATTTTCAATTTTTATATGTTATAACAATTTTCAATTTTATATATTAATTTGAATTTTTAAATTTTAAAACTATATATATTAGAATTTTATAAAAAATTAATTTTTTATATATTATATATGAAGTTTTACATTTTAATCCATATAATATATATAATATTAAAAAAAATTAAAAAAGACCCGTGGCGTATTCTAATAGCGCCATGTGGACGGTCAATGCTAGTTAATGGTTAGTTAACGGTCAGTCAAAGTCAATAGTATTTTTAATATTTAAATATTTAATATTATAATATTCTATTTTTAAATTTACATTTAATAATTTAATTTTAAATAAATCTAATTGTCTTGTGGCATTTTTTCATTGACCAAAACAAGTCACGTGGCACTATTTCATTTGCCAAATTGAGCTAAAAGAATTTTTTTTTAAGGTAGTTACAAAATAGACAAAAAATAGATGAAATTGATATTTAAGTACCAAAAAGAAAAAAATTAAATACGAAAATAGAAAAATAGATATACTTCAAGGGCTAAAGTAAATTTAGCCAATTTCATTTCGTTCTAAAAATGATACTCCATTTCTGGGTTTTTTACCTTAATAATATAAAAAATAAAATAAAATACCAAAATAGGTTGTTTTAAATATTAAATACCCAAATGGTACATTTGACTTTGTGGAGGGTAGTGCATAGGCAGCACCACCATGAATTTTTTAACCAAAAGAGTAAAAAAAATGATTTAAAAGATTTAGGGACTTGTTATGGAATTTTTTCATTTTTGAATGGCTGCTGAAAAGAAAGGGAAAGGGTGCCTCTCGCAGTGTGGCGGCACCAAACTTTAAATTTGGATAATTTCCTTGTAAACACTCCTTATTTATTATTATTTTTTTGTTCCCCTTCAACTACTGTATTGTGTTTAAACAAACTATTAACCTATTTTTGTAGTTAAATAAGCTCTTTACTTATGGTTTTTACTCATAAAAGCCCTATATTTTAATATTAAAGTAAATATATTTTACCTAAAGTAAAACTATTTAAAAAAATATAAACTAATTCACATCTTATGTTGATGTAAATTTGATGAGAATAATTTATTAAAGAAAATTATAATTTGATGGAAATAATTACTTTTTTAGAATTTATGTTGATGTTAAAGTGTATAATTTTTTATTACATTAACAAAAAATTAAGATAAGAGCTTGAAATTTAAAATATATATATTTACTTTAATATTAAAATATAGGGCCTTTATGAGTAAAAACCATAAGTAAAGGGCTTATTTAACTATAAAAATAGGTTAATGGTTTGTTTAAATATAATATAGTGAGTTGAAGGGGAATAAAAAAATAATAATAAATAAGGATGGCTGAGAGGAAAATTATCCAAATTTAAAGTTTGGTGCCGCCACACTGGCACCCTTCCCCTTCCTTTTCAGCATACATTCAAAATTTGAAAAATTACATAACAGGTCCCTAAATCTTTTAAATTATTATTATTATTTTTTACTATTTTGGGTCAGAAATTCAGAGTGATGCCACCTATGCATCACCCTCCACCAAGTTAAATGTACCATTTTAATACTTAATCTTTTAAACAACCTAATTTAGTATTTTATTTTATTTTTTATATTATTAAGGTAAAAATCCCTCCATTTCTATTCATATCCAATACTCACTCAACATCTAATATTGATTTGATAATTTGTTATCGCTTACAAAGGTTGTACTCTTTTATTCATATAAAAAATAACATTAAAAAATTATTACTAAATATTTCAATATTTTAGTGGAATTGCTACTACAAATTTCGTGGAGTCCATGAATAGCAATTTTTCCATTTTAATATAACTATTTTATTTTTTGTTGAGTAATTTGTTATGTGTTCTATTAAAAGAAACATTCGAGTATTTATACATATTATCACTGTCAATGATTTGACTTCATTATTCATGATTTAACCCCACTATTCATAGAATTGATACTCTGAGTAAGCCTCGAGCATGTTGGACATGTGTATCATTTCAAGTCGCATGCTAGAGTTCGTGGTCCCCTCCAAGTGAACTCCTTGGGTGTATAAGAGCTAATACGCGAGCTCCCTTCAACTCCCGCAACCCAATACCGTGAACTTCCCTAACTGTTACATCTCGTGTGCATCCATTAAGTGGGGTCAGATCGGGTCGCCAAGCTTATTTGGGTCTTGGGTTGATGATTATTTCTGTATGATATTTTTAAATATTAAATAAAACAATTAAATCTAAAAAAACAAAAATACTAAAATAGATGAGAACTATCTAGCTATCCTCATGTCATCAACTTCGCGTCTCTTCTTACATCTCTTTCCCCTTTTAATAGATTTTGTTTTATCCTCTCTTTTTTTACATTTTTTTATCTTCCACTTTTTTCTCTTTTCTCCTCCTCTTCTGCTTTACGTCTCTTTCATTTCTTTCTCTCTTTCTTATTTCTTATTTTCATTTTTCAACTTTTTTTTTTATATTTTCCTTTCTTTTTTCTATTTTTCATTCTTTTGGTATTCTCTTTTATTACAAGTAAGTCAATTTATCCGTCTAAACTTGAGTTCTTTTATTTTCTCTCTTTAAAATGTTCATATTCTTTCTATCTAAACCAAACAAATCCCATTAACATATTGTTTTCTAAATTCTCTTAATTTTGTCACTACTGGCCTTCGTGGTCGCTTCCATCGACTATCATATCCTTATCCAAAACAAAAAATCAAAATTTCATCTCATACTTCATCATCATCTCTTCTTTCTATTTTTTAATTCAAAAATCATTATAAAACGTAAATCCACGAAGAAAATCCCCTTTTACTTTTTCATCATTGGTTGTCACCATGAATGCTCAATTTTCTCGGTAGTGGTGAGAAGGAATGGTTTGATAGTGGTGAAGGTGACAAGAAGAAGAAGAATTAAGAATTGGAAAAGAAAAACTATTCCAAGTGAGAATTCAATCAAAATTAAAAGAAGTGACATTATTATTTCGTTAATGATTTAGCAGAGTACCAACAAAAAATTCAACATCAATAACATTAGTTACAAAATTGAAAAACTTGTAATTCCTAAGCCCTAAATAGAAGTACGTTAACACTTAAACGTTATCAGCATTACAATTTACCTTTTAAAAATAGTGAAATAGGTTTAATTTGTACATTGTGAAAAATGCAAAAGAATATTTTAATTAAAGGTGTTCATTAGTTGGGCAAAGCTTTGGTTCTTAAAAAAATTTTAAGCTCGAGCTCTACTCTAACTTAATCTATACAAACGAATCATTTTATTGCTTAAAAAATTGCTATTTAAATTTGATTATCAAAATATATAAATGCTAATATTATTTATATATATATTTTTATTGTTTTAAATCGTAAAACAGTCGGACTAGTTAACTTAAGGTTGAAAATTTTAAACTCGCACTCAACTAAATTGGCTCGAGTTACCTGAAACTTGAGCACCCATAATTCTAACTCAATTTTGTATGTATTAATTAATTTTGAAAGCATATGCATCTTATTATGGAAAAATTGTAATTGTAATTGAACATGAAATTCAATTATTTTTTCATTCTTTGGAAATAGAAAAAAACATATAAAAAATTCAAACTATTTTTTTGTGTTATTTTAAACAAAACAAAATTATCATTGAAAATATTATCATCTTTTTATATATATATTTTTTTCACTTTTTTCTTTATTTTCCTTTCCCTCTATCCTTTCTCCTCTCTTTTTTTTTCCCATTTTTCCTTTCCTATTTTTTTTTAAATTCCACTTGCATTCTTTGATTATTATTTATTCCTTTTCAAAGAAATAAAAGGCGACTCAATCCTTTTATCATAATTGCTATATGTAAGAACCTTAAGTTGTAGCCTCTTAATTGGATATTTCGTCTTCTCTAAAATTATTTTGGATTTTAATCACAATTGTGCAAAAAAAAATGGTAGATTTAAACTTTTTTTTTCATTATCTCCTTTTCACTCTGTAACACCCCATACCCGTACTCGAGACCAGTATAGGATACGAGGCATTATCGAAATTTTCAAAATAATTTCAATTAATTTATATCGTTTAGCATTCATTTTGATGTTTTATGTAACATCCTTTTTATATTATAATTCTCGTATCATATAAATATTCTATCCGTTGAATCATTGGAGTTCCGATGGATTTTTCAACAGTACACTCAAAGCGTACATTTCCATATTCCATCAATTCATATTCGGAAATAACCCTTAGGACGTTTAATCATCAAGCACTCTCTCGAGCCACATCTCATGTAACTGTAGTGAATCAGGATTACCTTTTCAGGTCAAATCCTACCCATCTTAAGTTATCATAAGGAATCATATATCGTGTAACCGTAACGAATCTGGATTACCCTTTTCAGGTCAAATCCTATCCACCTTAGGTTACCATAATGAATCATATATCATGTAACTGTAGCGAATCAGGATTACCTTTTCAGGTTAAATCCTATCCACCTTAAGTTACCATAGTGAATCAGGAATAAATCATAAATTACCATAGTGAATCATGAACGAATCCTATCCACTTTATATTCTCGAGAAGACTTTTGTCATATTAACCGTCCGGTTTATCTATTTCTGCAACACATGCAGGAACTCTTTCATTTGGAAAATCACCTATATCCATCCGGAACCCAATATTCAAACAGATTTTATCCCTTTCAAGTAGTTTCAGAACATGTATTGTTTCTTTCATTTCAACATCCATACATTTCATATATTCAATTCAAACATCATATAAAATACAATATAATATTTAAATTGACATATTTATATGCTCATTCAAGTTATACGAACCTACCTGACTAAATTGCAGAAATACCAAGATTTAGGGGCATTTTGATAATTTATCATTTTCCCAAATTTCACCCGATCTTAAATTAATAATTTCATTCAATTTATTAATTTAGATAATAAGACAATTCATTCCCTTCAATTTGGTCATTTTTGACATTTTTACAAAATTACCCCCTAAAGTTTTACTTTTATTCAATTTAGTCCTTGAGCCTAAAACATGCAAATTAACCATTCTAGCTAAATATTCATATATATTTTCCTCCCCCTCCTCTCCATTCCACATCCTTAATGCATATAACATGCTTATAAGTAACATTATCTATAATTTCACTATTTACTTATATGTATATTCAAAGCTTGTCATAGTCACTAAATTATTTTTATCTTAATATAAATAATTCCAAATTAAGATCCATTAATTTTCCCTAAAACTAGACTCACATATATTATTACCATAAAATTTTTAGAATTTTTGGTTTAGCCAATAAGTACAGTTTATTCTTTAAAGTTACCCCTGTTCTGCTATCTGACAGTTCCGACCCTTCTTCACTAAAAATTAATTATCTCCTTGTACGGGATTTGAATAATGTTTTCGTTTGTTTATATTGAAAATATACTCATTAAGGATTCTAAAAATATAAATTTAAGCCCATAATTATTTTTCTTCAATTTTTTATGATTTTCCAAAATCAAAATAGAGGAACCCGAAATCATTCTGACCTTGTCTCATAAAATTTATTATATCTAATAATTTACAATTCCATTTCTTACACGGTTTATTTTATAAGAAAATAGACTGAATAAGATTTAATTTCATATTTTTTTCATCCTCTAATTCGATTTTCATAATTTATGGTGATTTTTCAAAGTTAGCCTACTGTTGCTGTCCAAAACTGTTTTAGTGCAAGATGTTTATTTACCATGTTTATAACACCCTTATTTTCTTTCTCTACATTATTTCTCATTACTTTCTCCTATTTTCTCTTCATTAACATGTCAAGAACATAGGTCCATATATGAGAAAACTCTACATTAACATCAATTCCATGCTTTTGCAATAATATCAATCTTAAAAATATATTGAAGTCATGATGTTCTTACCTTGTTCTATTGATTTCAATCTTCATCTTGATTTTCTCTCTCCTTCAGCTTCCATTTCTTGAATCTAACTTTATATTATAACTTCCCATAGTCTCCTTAACATTTTTCTCTCTTGGTAGCTATGGAAATTCTTTTAATTTTTGGGTGAAAATGGTGAATTTTTTATAGAAGGACCAATTTGTAAAAAAAGCAAAACTTTCTTTCTTTCTCTCTTTCTCTCACGTAAGTGCATGGGAAAAATGTCCATCCTCCTCTTTCTTTCCTTACATATATATATTAAATAAAATAATAATAAAATAATAAAATATCATTTAAAAATTAATTTAAAGTATTAATAAACTAATATTTATTTAATTTATCTAAAATATCTCCAACATTATCATTGTCTCTAGATTTCTCTCTCCTTCTAATTGACCATATTACCCTTGATTATCTTTTTAAAATTCCATCATTGAGTCATCATTTAATTTGGTAAAATTACAATTTAGTCCATCATAATTCTTCACTTATTTAATTTGGTCCTAATTCCTCCATTTTCCTTAGTTTCTAGATCATTCCACCCTTAAAATATTTACACTATTGGTCCTTAAACTTTTTTATATTTACACTTTAACACCTCAAGTTTTGAGTATTTACTCTTGTACAACAAAACTTTTCACACTTTTACAATTTAGTCCTTTTCTGAATCAAGATATCATAATTTACTTCCCAATGTTGTCATAACTCAAAACTTCCCTTTTTATCACTTATTTCCTTATTTTTCTATATCAAGGATAATATATTACTATAGAAATTTTCGGGGTATTACACACTTGCTATTTACCTTCTACCTATAATTCTTTAAAACCCAAGATCAAGTTCATCTTCAAACTCAAAATATGATGGTTGACTATTACATTGATCGTTTCGAGCACCAATCATGAACATTGACCATCGATCACCTCTGGGTGGTCAAACTCAAAATCTACCAAAATATTCTCAACTTGCTCTTCCAATTTATCGAATTCGAATTGCCAAAATAGATTTTTATAGGATTTACAATGGAAGTTGTAGTCTAACTCACTTATGATCTTTCTCCTACATTGTTCCGGCGACCTCCAGTAATATGTTGCTCCTCTACCTTCACATTGAGTTTGGATAATGAATTATAAAAGTAAGGGAATATTTTTCTTATTTGAAAAGCTAAAATTAATAAAAAGAAGTGAAAGAGTTTTTGTTTGGTTAAACCATGCAAATGAAAGTAAACGATTTGCTTAAATAATTTTCCAATTATAACCTTACTTAAATAACATATAATAATTAAATTAAATTAATTTGAAAAAAATCAAAGATTTCATAAAAAAAATAATTACCGGTGTTAACCAAGAAAGTATAAATTGATTCGATAAATTTATTAATTTGATACAATTTTTAAAAATAAAAAGTTCTAATAATTCAAAATTTTAGAAAATAATTTTGATACATTGTTAATTTGATACAAAATTAAAAAGAGACCTGATATTATTGAGAGTTACAATAATCCAAAAAGTAAAAAGTTGATAATTCAAAAAATAATTACAACCATTTACAACAAATTAAAAAACTATTAAAATGAGAAAATTTTAGTAGGAGACATTTCAAATTTAAAAAAATCACTAAAATAAATCAAAGGTAAAATGACATTTTTAAAATAAAATATTATTAGATTTTCTTTCCTATAACCGCCCTCCCAATTTAAGATATTAGGAAATAAAGGAAAATAAAGAAATGTGAAGGATTCTCAACTCCTTTCGCGTTACATCCTATGTAAAAAAAATACATTGTCCAAACAAGGGAAAAAAGAATCATTTTCCTTGGGTTATTTAACTTTCATTCTCATTACCCTAATCCATATATAGTGTTAGGCTTCACTTCTAGCATAGGTATCATCCAAACAACACCCGGAACTACTCCAACCTAAGAAAATTGAAATTAAGCCATTGGTTTTTATGTTTTTATTTTTCTATTTGTGACATTTGTGTTTGGGTGAGGTTGGCGTTGAGGGTTAATTAAGGGTTCAAACGAATTAGTGGTTGTCTGGTTAAAATTTAATGTATTTTGGTGATGATGATGAGTGGTGTATTGTTGCAAGGGTGGTGTTCCCGAGTCATAAGTGGTTTGCTAGGCTCTTTGTATGGTTGTGTGAAGGGTGAAGAGTAGTTGTTGGTGGCTAATAGTGGTGATTGAATGTTGTGGGATAAGTGAGAGGTTAAGAGAGGCAAATGGTTCCTGGGAGCAAGTTAAGTCCCTCACCTTTTCTTTCATAAAATTACTCTCTTTGTAAAAAATCAGAAACCATATATCAAGATAATCCCAAAAAATCTGAGATTGAGAAAATGGTAGGTTAATGTAGCATAATTGAATATTCCATCCATACACAAATACATTTAAATGATGTTCATTTTTAAACTTATTTAATACTACTACTAGTAATAATTCTTGGCCAAGATTTAGGATTAATTTGAATACTAAGCTCAAAGTTGATTGAACCACAAATAATGTCATATTTAATACCAAAGCCCAAATTCAACTTAAAAATGAAATGTAAAGAAAAACTAGATGCTAAAACTTGGATAATATTCGAGATTAATTTGAATAAAATTATATATTTAGAATTGTGATGTGAAGTTTGGTCGGTGACCAAGTTGGTCTGTTGACCTTGTTTAGGACAAGAAGGAGTGTCGACGTATAAGTGGCTGGAGATAAAGACGAAGTGGGTTCTCCCATAGAGAAGATGGGAGAAAGAGAGTGAGAAGAGAATCAACACCTGCAGAAGGTCATTAGAACTTAGGAAGGTATATTAAAGGCCTTGGTGGGACTCGCATAATGATGCCTATTATGGTGTATGGTGGCTATAAAATAGTATTGATGTGATAGGACAAATGTTGATATTTTGTATAACAATTCCTCTCATTGTCGAAGGGAAGGTCATAAAATGACATTATTCGAGACAAAATTATGGCGAAGACTTTGAGTCATACGTTAGGTTTTTTTTATTAGGATTAATTTATACACATTTCATTTTGCTTAAAGAAGGTATTAGCTTAACACTCAGAAAGCCATACCTATAAGCTTAAATTTGCTGAGTTGTACTTGAGATGGTGTAAGCTTGAATTTTAGTGCCTAAAGAGGCGAGCAGCAATTCTTCTATTAACTTAGAGGGTAATATCCTCATAGGATGTATGCCTTAAATAAATTTCGCTAAGTGGCTTAGAAGGCTAGTAGCGATTTTGTTATTGGCTTAGTGGGCAATACCCTCGTAGGGTTTGTGCTTTAAATAAACTTAGCTAAGTGCCTTAAGAGGCTAACAATGATTTTGCTATTAACTTAACTAGCAGTACCCTCATAAGGTGTGTGCCTTAAATAAATTTTGCTAAGTGTCTTAGGAGGCTAGCAACGATTCTACTATTGACTTAGCGGGTCATACCCTTGTAGGGTGTGCGCCTTAAATAAATTTGACTAAGTGCATTGAGAGGTTAGCAGTGGTTCTGCTATTAACTTAGTGAACAATACTCTCATAGGGGGTGCTTCAAATAAATTTGGTTAAGTGCATTAAGAGGTTAGCAAAAATTCTACTATTAACTTAGCAGACAATACCCTTGAAAGGTGTGTGCTCAAATCCGCTAAGAGCTTTAAAAGTTCAACAATGATTCTGCTACTAACTTAGCGGACAATACCCTTGAAAGGTGTATGCCTGAAATAAATTTAGCGTCTCAAGAGACTAGCAGTTGATCTGCTATTAACTTAGTGAGTAGTACCCTCGAAGGGCATGTCCTCAAATATATACAATTTATGTATGTTAATTGGCAAGATGTTATAAAATCAATTATTGCATTTCGTACATTATGTGTGTGACGATAGGTCCTAGTGAATTTATTTCTAATTCTAGGTTAATTAATTGAAATTTATTTCTAATTAAAACCCTATTATCTCATTAACTCATGTTATAGATTCCCCTATTAGATTTGACTCTAATCTAATAGATTTGTGTCATCTTATTTCTAGGATTGCATGCAACTCCAATCAATTACGCAATATCTAATCTTAAACAGGGTCTATTCAACCACCGATTTAAGCACATCGAACATGGATCAATATTCTAGAACTATCAAATCAAGAATTAAACACACATAATTGAGAACAAGAAACTGAGTATTTGTAACAGTCCGATTTTGACCCTAGTCAGAATAGTAGTTTCATGACCACAAATCCAAGTCCGAAAAATATTTTAATATTATTCTCTGTGTCTGTGATATGTGAATTTACATCTATGAAAATTCTGTGATTTAATTTGTCTGTTTCTGTGCTTAATTATGAAAAATGATTAAATTGCGTAAAGTGTAAAAGTTGAGTGCTAGATGCTAAAGCACATATTTGGCCTGGCTTTTAAAATAAAATTCCTTGCATGTCAAATTTACCATTTTTTTCAATGGTGGACAAAAATGGTCATGTAGTTGGTGAATTTAATGTTATATCATTAAGGGCAAAATGGTAAAAGGTGATTATAATGCTTATTATAATAAAATGAAAACAAAAGGTGGCTTATAATCATGCATATTAGCTGAAAATTAGCCAAAGAAAGAAGGGTTTGAAGTTTTTGTACATTTGGCACTTTGGTAGCTAAATTGAGGTATGAAATTTGTTCGGTTTTTGATAATTTCTACGTTTCTGTGATCGTTACTTCGTGTTCTTCAAAACTCATGTCTAAATTTCTATTTCTGTTAAAGATTTCATGAAATGCCATTGTTGATATCATGAGTTTTGTGATGTTTTTGAATGAATTATGAAGGCTTGGTAGATGGTTCATAAGTTTTGTCTTTGAGTTTTTGATGAAATTGAGCTATTTGGGTTAAATTTTGAAAATGAGGTTTTGAAGGACTAAATTGTGAATTGAACATGTTGTATTGGCTTATATAGAAGCCATGAAAATTCAGCTAGCCCTTGTTGCAAAAAAAATTTGAATATTGGTGATTTTGTGAAAAATGGACTAAATTGTCAAAGTGTGAAAATGTAAGGGCTAAAATTTAAAGTGTCCTAAATATGTGTATATGGATTAAATTGAATGAAATGAATGATTTAATGGTTGAATTTGTATTGTATTAGATCAAGAACAAAGAAAATCAGACTTAGATCGGGGGAAGTCTAAAATAGTTGAATAGTCGACTCGTTTTATCCGAAATCCGTCCGAGGTAAGTCAAATTACTATTACGTGTTAATTGAAATAAATTCTGCACTGTAATCTGTATTGGATGGCCTTGAGTGCCTGATGAATATCTTTGGAGTAAAGTATGATAATATGTTAATATCTGAAAAGCTCTGTATGTTTCTAAGAAAAGTTGACATCTGTCTGAGACATCGTGTAAAGACTGTGTCTGGGACACAGGCCTCAATTAAGATTTACATATAAGACCATGTCTGGGACATCGGCATCGTATCTGATTTCGTGTAAGACCCTGTTTGGGACAGAGGCATCGATATTGAATTACATGTAAGACCACGTTTGGGACGTCGGCATTGTACTTGTTTATGAGCATCTGTATCGTTTCTGACCCGTCTAATGATAGCATACGAAATATGAGATTGAGTATATGAAATGTATAACCTATACAGGTACATTTGTATCGTACTAAATTTTCTGAATATGAAAAACTCTGTCTCTGTGAAATATGTATGGAAATGAAGCATGACATATATGCAAACAAATGAGCATGGTTAAGTTTATGAATTATTCTATGAAATGGTTATGAATCTATATGGTTGAATTGTACTTATATGCTTTAGTAGTTAGACCAATTGTATTTGGCTTACTAAGCTTTTTGTAGCTTACTCTGTGTGTTTACTGTCTGTTTTACAGTTATCGTAGCTACTAAAGGCTCGGGGATAGTCGAGGATTGTCACTACACTATCGATCTCATTTTGGTACTTTTGAAAGTGTAAATATTTTGAAGTATGACATGTATAGGCTAGAAGGTCTATGCATATAAGTTTTTATGTGTATATATTATGCCATAGGAGTTGGCTAGCAAATGAAATGTTGTATATAGTTTTGGTATTTGGTTGATTGTGCCAAATGATGTATGGTTGTAGTGTTTTATGAGCTAATATGTTTTTGTTATAATGAAGCATGTTTTGAGTATAGAATTGGTTGAAAATTGTTGTATGAATGTTGTTTAATATGGCTTGTAAGGATGACTTCTAAAAGGGGTGGCAAATTGGTTTAAATCAAGCCTGCATGGTGCCACACGGTCAGGGGACACGGGCGTGTCATGTGGCCGTGGGCTAGAGTCAGTAGCTAGCTAAGTATCACACGGCCATAGCACACGGGCATGCCTATTGGCCGTGGGTGAAAGTCAGTATGGTTACCCTGTTTTGGCACGGCTGGTTCACATGGGTGTGTTTGATGCCTGTGTGAGGTACATGGCCTGGTTACACGGGCGTGTGACCTCAACTGTAACACCCTTAACCCGTATCCGCTGCCAGAACAGGGTTTCAGAGCATTACTACCATTTGCAGATCACTTAAAAAAATTTTCACTTAAATACTTACCGATTCAATGCATCAATAAATATATTACCATTGAATCAATGGCTTGGCACTTGCCTAAGCATCAACAACAACACTTGTTAGTGTACTTACACTTATTTCATATAAATTCTTACTTTCTCAATATGTCATATTTGAATTTAATACTCATCTTAACTTACATATTTTTCTTATATTAACATATAAAAGATAATCTCATATGTACATGTCATGATACATATCATTCTCTTACTGTTTCTTTAATAACATATATCATTCATTTCATTATATCAATATTTCATGTACCATATACTTTCCACACCATGTGTCCATATAATATGTACAAATCATAATATAAATTCAATACAAAGATAAATGATTGATGAGCTCATTAATTCCATAATTTTCATGTTCTTCCATTTCTCATATTTATCCCGTTGAATTTCTCAGAATTTCGATGGATTTTCAGAGGTACACTTTTAGTGTACAATTTCGAGTCTGTTAATTCGTACACATATGGATATACCCTTTTTCCAGAGAGCACACTCCCGCGAACCTCATCCTTACAGCGGGATTACTAGTCCAGACTAAATCCCCTGTAATATAAACTCATAGAGTATTGTCGGGATTACCAGTCCAGGTTAAATCCCCTGCAACGATAATTACTCTAATGAGCTTGGATCTGAATTACCAGTCCAGGCTAAATTCAGACCCTAATTCAAATTTACCCATCTAGGCTAAATCCATTTTCAACATATTCTTCGGGAGGGCATATCAGGATAAGATCACCCGTCCGGGCTAGATCTTTTTTACCGTCTCGAGCTATTTAACGGGAAGCTTATAAAGAGCAATATCGGGAAGCTAATCCGGGCTATAACGGGAAGCTCAATAGAGCCGAAATTAGGTAGTTTACAAAGAACCATATCGGGAAGCTCACAAAGAGCCTATCGGAAAGCTCACGAAGAGCCTACCGGGAAGCTCCAGATAGCCATATATCGGGAAGTTCAAGCGAGCACTATCGGGAGGCTCACAAAGAGCCTATCGGGAAGCTCATAAAGAGCTATATATAGGGACGCTTTTAAGAGCTACGGTGTGTCCTCAACACATGCAGATCACAATCTATCGGGACGCTCTGAAGAGCTATAATGGGAAGCTCGCAAGAACCATATAACGGGAAGCTCGATAGGGCTAATATCGAGATGCTCTTTCGAGCTATGGTGTGTCTGCAACATATGCAGAACCACAACCAATTCGGGAAACTTACATCCATTGATTTTCCTTTATTCAACGGGATTTATCATTTTATCGGGCATTATCAAATATATCCATATCAATTTCATATGCATGACAAAAATACAATTCACAAGTATAATCATGAATTCCATTCCATTCAACCAGGATTTATTTTCAATTTATATCGAGTATTATCAATATTTCATCAATTATCATGAATTGAACATTCAAATCATATTTTCATCACATAACCACATATTTCAAGTGTTTAAAAATACAATTCAAGTTACACAAACTTACCTCATTGATTGTTTGTGTTTATAATTTCATTAATCCGATATCTTTTCTTTTCCACGATCAAGTCTCGTATTTGTGTCGTCCGGATCTTTATAAATAAATTTGAACATCATTTTCATTCATTTCATATTCTAATGCATTTATTTAATGCTCTAGGCAAAATTATCATTTTGCCTCTAAACTTTTAATTAATGATGATTTCATCCTCAAGGTCAGAAAAATAAAATTCTTGCAATTTAATTTTTATTTCCAGCTATTATTATCATACATATCGATAAAAGTCCATGAATTCTATAAAATAACAAAAAATTTTCATAATTTCAACACTTTTCAATTTAATCCCTAATACATGTTTTCCCCCGATCTTAAACTAAATTAATAATTTCATTAAATTTTGTAATTTAAATAATAAAATAATCCATTTCATGCAATTTGGTCATTTTTGACATTTTTACAAAATTACCCATAAAGTTTTACTTTTATTCAATTTAGTCACTGAGCCTAAAATATGCAAATTAGCCATGCTAGATGAATATTCATACATACTTTTCCTCCTCCTCCTCTCCATTCCACATCCTTAATGTAAATAACACACTTGTAAGTAACCTTATCCATAATTTTCACTAATTACTTATGTGAATATTCAAGCTATCCACCCGTGTCATAGTCACTAAATTATTTATATCTGAAGATAAGGAACTCCAAATTAAGATCCGATAATTTTCCCTAAAAATAGATTCACATATATTCTTATCATAAAATTTTCATAATTTTTGGTTGGGCCAATTAATACAGTTTATTCGTTGAAGTCTCCCCTATTCTGCTGTCTGACAGTTCCGACCCTTCTTCACTAAAAATTAATTATCTCCTCGTACAGGATTCGAATGATGTTCCCATTTGTTTATATTGAAAATAGACTCATTAAGTATTATAAACATATAAATTTAATCCCATAATTATTTTTATCCAATTTTTTATGATTTTACAAAGTCAGAACAGGGAAGCCCAAAATCATTCTGACCTTGTCTCACAAATTCATCATATCTCATGATTTACAATTCCATTGCTTACATCATTTCTTCTATAAGAAACTAGACTTAATAAGCTTTAATTTAATATTTTATTTATCCTATAATTAGATTTCTACAATTTTTGATGATTTTTTAAAGTTAGACTACTGCTGCTGTCCAAAACTGTTTTAGTGCAAGATATTAGTTACCATGTTATAACACCCTTATTTTCTTTTTCTACACCATTTTTTCATTATTTTCTCTTATTTTCTCTTCACTAACATGACAATAACATAAGACCATATATAAGAAAACTCTACTATAACATTATTTCCATACTTTGTCAATAATAACAAACTTAAAAACATATTGAAATCTTGATGTACTTACCTTGTTCTATTGATACCAATCTTTAACTTATTTTCTCTCTCCTCCAGCTTCTATTTCTTGAATCCAACTTGATATTATAACTCCCCAAGGTCTTCTTAACATTTTTCTCTCTTAGTAGCTATGGAAATTCTTTTGATATCTAGGTGAAAATGGTGAATTTTTAGTGGAAAGACCAAATTGTAAAGAAAAGAAAATTTCTTTCTTTTCCTTCTCTTCTAACGTTGGTTGCATGCATGAAAAGAAGATGAAAATTCTTCATCTTTCCTTCCTTTTATACTAAATAATTAATAATAAAATAATAATGAAATAATAATAAAATAATAAGACATCTCATTAAAATAATATATATCTAATTAAATAATTATAAAATATCATCAACATCATCATTACTTTCTAGATTTCTCTCTCTTCCAATTGACCATTTTGCCCTTTATTATCTTTTAAAATTCCATCCTTGAGTCATCATTTAATTTGGTAAAATTGCAATTTAGTCCCTCATAGTTCTTCACCTATTCAATTTGGTCTTAATTCATCCATTTTCCTTAGTTTCTAGATCGTTCCACTCTTAAAATATTTACACTATTGGTCCTTCAACTTTTTCATATTTACACTTTAACCCCTCAAATTTTGAGTATTTATTCTTGTGCAACAAAATTTTTCTCACTTTTACAATTTAGTCCTTTCTTGAATTAATATATCATAATATACTTCTCAATATTGACATAACTCAAAATTTCCCTTTTTGTCACTTTATTTTCTTATTTTACTATATCAATGATAATATCTTACTATAAAAATTTTCGGGGTATTACATCAACAGAATTAAAAAAAAATTCTATGTTTTGAATTTTATGATTATGTTCGGTTTAGCTCTAACCGTTCTTAAACGTATGTTTTAGGTCTCGTAGACATATTTAGAGATGATTGCTTATGAAATGATGTTAAAGAATATCTGTGATTCTGAATTGGTCCGAAATGTTCTGTTTGTCTGGTAATGCCCCTTACCTATTCCGGTGACGGATATGGGATAGGGGTGTTACAGTATTTATTAAGTAAAATAAAAATCAAATGATAGAATCCATCATAGGGTTCATCTCTTTTAGGTATTTAGAAAATTAGTTCATGCTAAAAAATAGAAACATCCAAGATACAGTATAACCGAAAGAAATAAATAAACTCATGATAACTTCCTAAATCTTGACGGAAATCTGCTTCAAAGTTGGCTTCAATGGTGTTTTTTGAGTTGTTTTCTTGAATATTTTATGACGACTTTCTCTTATCTTTTTTTTGTCATATATACGTCTTAGACAGCCCGAAAAACCTAAAATCACGATTTTTCATTGTTCGATGTGTAATTCCGTGAAATCGACATGGCCTACCACATGTCCTTGTGGGTCACATGACCATGTGGTTTGGCTGTGTGGAATGGTTCAGCCCATGTGGCTCTTGCAGCTTGCTCTAACGCTCTGGTTTTTGCTCGATTTTCGCTTCTTTTGCTCCCAAGTGCTCTAGTAAGCATTAAAAACCAAATTTAAAGGATTAGGAGCATACAATTCACTATTAAAATTGAATAATCACCCAAAAATGCATTAAAAATGAGGTTTAAATATGTTACTTTTAGCACTTATCAATTACTCAAAAATGCATTTTTTTACAACTCCTAAACTTGATCAAAACTTACTTATTTAGAGCCAAAACATACATATATCAACCTCCTAAATAACTAACCAATATGTCATAATGGCCCTAATACAATAACAAGGTTATAACAACATTACAAGTTATTCAACTAAATTGGTACCATTCTATACCATACATTCAATTCAAATATACCAATTAACATGTGTTACCATCACAATTTCATACCAAAACAACCACATTCAAATTATCCATTCAAAATGCTTCATACATAACTTACCATAAACACATTCAAAATAGGCATACTATATGGACCTTTACATCCTTGTCCAAATTCAACATGTATCACATCTAGAAACCTAAATACATGCCACATAACCGAAATTAGAATAATTTGAGATTTATCGAGACTGAAGTTGGGTAGTGTGAGCTCTGGGGTGATCCAATTTACCAAGTTCCGTAAAACATCAACTACAAAAAATAGAAAATGAAACAAAGTAAGCATTACTAATGCTTAGTAAGCTCTTAGGTACTTAAACGTTAAACTTACTTCAATTCATAATTAAGAATACTGAAACTGCCAATTTAACTAAGTTCAGTCACAACATTTCACATTCATATGGTGAGCATTTCGTATACAATCATATACCTATCAATTCACTCAGTACAATATAATTCAATATCATTTCATCAAATCTGTCAAACATTTACTCAATCCAATCATATGTAATAATTATTTGTTTAAACACATCCATTTCCATTCATAACATAGAATCTGTCAATACATTTCATTTTAAACAACTAGCCTGATGAACCAAATTAATAGATATGGATATACGAGTAACTACACCACACCAATAGGC
This sequence comes from Gossypium hirsutum, assembly GCF_007990345.1. Taxonomy (NCBI): domain Eukaryota; kingdom Viridiplantae; phylum Streptophyta; class Magnoliopsida; order Malvales; family Malvaceae; genus Gossypium; species Gossypium hirsutum. Next base: position 6,589,923 of record NC_053431.1, on the reverse strand, counting down.
ACCAAAGTGTTGGACAGTAGGCATCGAAGTGCTAAATAGTAGACATAATAGTGAAAATCAGTTGCACCGAAGTGCGATTCCATATAAGCGTGCAACTAAACCTATTGACATGCCAGTTGTATCCTATCTTATGTTCATCCGGACACAATTTAACATATCATAACTACCTTTTACAATTCAGTCTTTTCCTCACCTTAGTATACTAAATTGTTTCATTAACAATATAATTACACAATCCAAAATTCATAATTCAAATATATACAATACATTTATACATATAAACCTGCCATATGAACTTACCAAGTAAGATTAGAAACAATTGAAGTGCTAGGGACTAATCTACAATTTTCTCTTTTCTTCGATTATTTACTGGTTGGTTCAATTCTTGATCTATATCATAATTCATTTCAAATTATCAGTGCTAATTACCTCACAACATTTTATTTAATGCATATGATATCCTATTATTATTTTTCATAATTTTTGTAAAGTTTTACAATTTATTCAATGTAATTCTTAAAACTGGAACAAACATATCTTTCACATTTAAGCACCGTTTTACAATCCCGATTTCAAATACACCTCTATACAGCTCTCAAACACCTATATTTACAGAAATTTCATTCTAATTTCGAAATCATTACACTTTAGTCTCTGTACTCAAAACTAACAAATTTCTCTTTACAAAATAGTTATATTTCATATCTAAGCTTCAAATTCTACCATTTAACATCCAAAAAACTTCAAAAGAATCAATGAAAACTTTTAAAATCTTTGACAATTTTACAATTTAGTACCCAGGTTAGTTGGATTAAGCTACAATGATATTGAAAATATAAAATTTACAAAAAACAGACTGAGATTGAACTTACATGCAAAGGCAGAATAATTTGAATGGTTGGAAGCTTTTCTTTCTGTTAACAATGGTGAAAAATCAGTGGAAGGATAATTGAAAAAGATGATAACCTTTAATTTTATGTTTTATCATATTTTATTATTAATTTAATATTATAATTAACATGTTTTCAATTAAAACACACTAGCTGTCCATCACTTTCTAGAAAGTGGTTAATTTTCCATATAAAACCCTATTCAGTTACATTTTAAGTCATTTATCTAATAAAAATCTATAGCGATTACAATTTACAATTTTTACGATTTAATTTTTGTACCCTAATTAACCACTAAATCAATAAAATTACTAGATCAAAATTTAATATAACTATGTAATAGACTAATAAATATTAATAAATAATATTTATTAACTTAATCATTAAAAATCAAGATTCCAAAATTACCATTTCTGATACTACTAAAAAACCAACTATTATGCTAACAATTTTTAGAAAAATATATCAAAAACTTAATGGGGAAAGAGGATTCACTATTTATTAGAGGCAAATTCTAGAGTTGTGAAGAATTTGCATGACTTCATCTTCGAGGCAACGTGACATAATTGAAAAACCAAAGCTCAGTTCTTTCTCTATAAAACAAAGAATAATTTAGTCTTCCAATTTCTCTATTTAACTATGATTTTGAGATTAGAAAATGTTTTTTAAATATATAAAGAAGCACATTAATTATAACAGAACTTGAAAAAAATGTATATAAAACAAAAATGGTGCAAATCAAGATAAAATTGCTGCTTGCAATAGATTTATTTATGGGTTAAGTTATTTGTCTAGGCTTAAAGGTTTGCTTAAAATTTATGAAAGTTTTAGTAAAATATTAGGCTCGAAAATTAGGTAAAAAATAAGTCTATTTAAAATATGAGTCGGGCTCGAGTTTGAACATTCAAGGCCGAAGCCTGACCAGAACCGAGTTGTTTTTAAGTTTATAATATTTTATATTATGTAATTTATAACAGTTTTATAAAAATAAACTTATATTAAATATATAATACTACTCTAATATAAACATTATTAAGATGCCTATATAAAAAATTCAATAAAAAAATTATTAAATATTAAAATAAAATAATAAAATAATTATAATTTTTTCAAATAATTATATGGACAAACCTAAAATGGGTTTAAGTTCGCCGTTTATAAATATGAACCAGTTTGGGAAAAATTTTAGGCATATAAGCATTAAACATGTTAATATAATACTTAAGTCTGACTTGATTCGACCCATGAGCACTTTGATTAAATTTTTTGAACCATCTATTAAAATTCAATTTGGGTCAGTTCCGTTTTTGGTTTTTTCATATTAATTTTTTGTTTAAGATTTTTAGACTTATTTTTGACAAAATGAACTTTGCTTCATGACTTTTGAATATTATTTGATAAAATTTCAAAGTTCTTTTCATAAATATTTCTAAAAAGCAATAATTTTTCAAGAATATTTAAATTATTTTCACCATTTTAAATATAAAATATTTATTTCTATTTAATAAAAAATAAAATCAATTGTATATTAATAAAAAATATAATTTAATTTAGTTTCGGATAATCACAATTTTTAACATTACATTTCATAAATTATCCAAACCCAATTTTTAAACTTATACTTGATAAACCGTCCAAATACTTCGGTTGAATTGATTTTCAATTTGAGCCATTAAAACTCTTTCACTTATAAGAATATTTGAATATTAATTTTTAAATGAAAATAAAATCATATTAGTATTATATTTATCAGTGGACCAGTACCAGATTCCTATAGTAAAAGTTTAAACCTACCGTAAGTGACGATTCCACTTCTTTTTTTGGTTTTTGATTATTTTTTATAAATAAAATTGAGTTTATTATATTTTTTAATTTATTTTATTTATAAACTAAAAATCGTAATAAACATTAAATACTTAATTTTTAATATTAAAAAATTGTTGTTTTTTTAATAAAAATTCTTATTAGTATTTTTTATTAGTGGCGCACTATTACGTTGCTAAAGTAAAAGGCAAAAGGCCTAAAGAGAGAATATTTTTCTACTTTTGATATTTTATGTCCTTTTTATGTTAAAGTATTTCTTTTTTTTGTTCTGAACAACTTTAATTTGCAACTAATCAAAATTTTACTAGGAAATAAATTCATTGAAATATAATAGTATAAATATATAAAGATTCTACTATTAATCCCCGTATTTTAAAAAATTAGATTTAGTCTCTATACTTTTCAAATTTTCAAATTTTAGTCATCGTCAAACGATAATTGTTTAATTCATTAAGTTATACTTTTTCCAAAATTTGATGTCGCAAATATATTATCATATGCAGGGGCGTAGCTAGGGGGAGGTCCCATCCCCTTTAAAATGGAAAATTTTTCATTTAAGCCTTTTAATTTTTTTAAAATTTTAAATTAGTAAAGGTAAAATTACACTTTACCCCCTAAAAATGATGAAAATTTGATTTAATACTTTAAAAAAATTATAAAGATATAAGCTATTAAAATAGTGAAATTGCTTTTTTACTATCGTAAAAATTACAATTTAATTTTGGCCCCTTAAAAATATTTTCAAGCTTCGCCTTTGATCATATGTGTAATGCTATGTCAGCTTATTATTTTCACATAATACTCACTAAAAATTTAAGCTAATGGATTAATGACGGCCATTTCCAACAATATTGAAAACTCAAAATTCAAAAAGTTTAGGGATTTAGAATGATCTAATTGGAGAATATAAACTAATCCTACAACTATACACATGGTACATGACTAGTAATTGAATTTAACTGCTACTGTTTAAGTCAGTACTAAAATTTCAAAATTCAAAAAAAGTATAAGGATTAAAATTGACCAATTAAAAAGTACAAGGGTTAAATTTGATCAAATAAAGTATGTAGACTAAATCCATAACTTCTGCAAAGTATAGGGGCTAGTAGCATAGTTTAACCTAAACTTTATTAACGAATTTAATACATAAATAAAATATTTCAAGTATAATTTAGTACAATAAATTATATATATATGAGTTATAATTCTTTCATGTTATTTGTTAGATAAACTATTTTTATAAAATACACACACGATTTTTTATACAATTACAAGATATTTCATGCATTTGTGTGGTGAGTGTGTATTTCATCATATTATAAAATTACAATCATGTTTAAATTATTTTATAAATTTTGATAATTTATAGTTATATAATTTAAAAAATTCAATATTCATACTAATTTTGTGTTTTATTTATATTGATATAAAATATTTGATTGGGTTGATGTCATAAATTAACTGAAAACTAACTCAATTTGAAATGTTTAAAAAGTTATTGAAGAAGAACAACAAATATTGTTGCCAAGGGTGAAGCTAGAAATTTTTTTTAAAGCAATCGAAATTTAATTGTAAATTTTACGATAGTAAAAATATAAATTTACCATTTTAATAGCTTATATCTTTATAATTTTTAAAAGATTAAATTAATTTTTTATTATTTTTAAAGGGACTAAATTTTTTTATTAATTTAAAATTTTAAAAACTTTAAAAAACCTAATTGGAATATTTTCCATTTGTCAGCCCGCGTCTGCTGTTGCAAGAATATTTATGTTTTTTTTTTAATAATTTATATAAAATCTTTAAAAAAGCTACTTAAATATACAATACGAGAAAAAGGTATGACTAAGGGCAGCCATGAGTTTTGGCTGTCTTAATTAAATGAGGTAATAACAATTTTAGTCTCTTTCAATTATAAAGTATTCAATTTAAGTCATTTTTAAATAATTTTTTCACCTTTATCCTTCCAAACTTTTAAATTTTATTTCAATCACAATACCAAAATTCCAGTTTCTTCATTGATACCAAGATTTGAACCTTAGATAAATTATAAAAAATATAAAATTTGTTTCAACTACTGATTCAATCTTTTTTAGTTTAATCCAATTGATTCGTATCAATTCATCTGTCAATCAATTTTTTGTCACTCTTTAAGTCGATATCCTGATTTATTCTAGATCGAACTAGTTTGGTTCGGTTCAAACAAGAAAGCTCAATGACTACTCGAAGGTAGCGGTGGTAATAGTTCGGTTTGATCAAAATTTTTGAATCATCTATCATAATTCGGGTCAATCGGTTCAGTTATTAGTTTTGAATTTTTAGATTTAAACAAAATGATCTTTGTTTTATGGCTTTTAAATATTATTTAAAAAATATTTTTTTTAAAAATTCATAAATATTTCTAAAAATAATAAATTTTCAAGAAGTTTTAAATTTTTTCCTTTTTAAATATATTTTTTCTTTTTTATTATAATAATTAAAATTAATTATAAATTAAATAAAAAATGAAATTTAATTCAATTTTCGAATAACCACAATTTATTTACATATTATAAAATGTTCAAATACGGTAGTTTGAGTCGATTTTTGATTTTTCTTGCTCAGAATTTCAAAGAGTTGTTAAATATTTAAATTTAATGATAAATATATTTTCTATAATTTTTTATCCACATATAAGCTGGTTTTTAAAAAAATTTCTATTATTTTTGTTGGTATTTCATTTAATATTATCGGACAGGATTTGACCGAAATATCCCTACAGAGTTCAGACAGGCGGGTTGCTTACGTGTCGTCTGATGAGGAAGCCCCGCAACCAAATATTTCTGGTTTTGCAGACCCATGCCCTACGCTTTCGATAGTGCTCTCTCTCCATATATATAGGTTTCCAGAAAAAATATTTATGCGAGAAAGGAGATTCTCGGCATCCAAGCGCTTCTCAGACCAGGAGATACACTTTTGTTCTACGAATTGGAGTAGATCTGGAGAACGAGCAAGGAGTTTTCCACGTTGCTCGAGTGAGTTCTCCGGATTCGGTGATGGTGCCGTCGCCGGAGCATCGCCGGAACTGGTCCTTCGCCTCTTCATCTTCTTCTTCCGTGGAGGTTCCAGTGAAAAGTGAGCAAGAAATATGTATCGATGCTAAACAGATGGATAGTAGCAGAGATTCCCTGGAAGCCGCTAGTGGCGATGATTCTCGCGCTGGAGTTGATCGCAGTGCAATGAACAACGGTGGCGCCGAGTCGTCCGGTGCGTTAAGTTCTCTTCATGAACTTCGTTCCGCTTTAGCAATAGGATTCAAAATCCGAGCGTTTTGTTGCACAGTTTGTTTTTGGACTTCCTCAAATTACCTTTGGTCAATTTTAACTGAAATTTAGACCTGATTTTGACTTCCTCAAATTTATTGTTCTCTTATCTTTGAATTTTTATGTTCGGCGTTCTACTTGCCTAATGCCTTTCTCGGACCTTTCATTTCATTTTTGTTAAATTTGATAGTGTATTTTGCTTTTCATTGAGTTGTATTATCTGGAAGAACGGTTCATTGCTGGCTTATGCACTAAAAGATTTAAAATTGAAGTTTATATTGGATCTTTCCTCGGGAAAATAATAGTGACTTGTGTATAGAAAAGTACATCAGGGATATGCGTTATGCCTGACCGTTGACAGGAGAGAAGTAAAAGGGTAAGAAAAGAAAGGGGAAAGGGTGTGGGAACTAGGAACGAGACGAGAAAGTTTATAGGAAGGAAATAAAAGCGAAGGGAAGGATTGAGATTGAATGTCAAATATAATATATCATTTTAATGATGTAAAATTTGTATTTCCATTTCTCTGTATTTGTGACGGATTAGATGTTCTAAGCATGGATTGAGGAAGAACACTGCCTTTCTCCCGTCTTATTTTCCAAACTTAACTTGTAAATGATAAACCCAATTATCTTGGATCGTTCTTCTTTTCCTTTTCTATTTCCTTCTATTTTAGAAGTTTGCTTTCCTTTATATGGTGAACAACATTAGTCTTGCAGTTAGACTGTACTTCCTGTTATGCAATGGATAAAAAGGAAAGCAAGTGTATTGTCAGTTTGTCACATCTGTTGCTTCATCCACATATCTGACTGGGGTATTATTAGTAAAAAAGGAGGAGGAATTTTTGGTGATGTTTAGGTAATAAAAAGAGTTGACTTTTCTATTGGATGTTTTAAATAGTCTAACTGTCAAGGACTTTTGATGGTGGCTACATCATGTAGGTCTGCCTTCATGCAAGTTTGGCTAATAGGCGTGATATCAATATTTTTTGGAGTGCCAATTTGAGATCCTGGTACTCATTTGGTGTGGCTTATTCAATAGAATCAGCTATAAAGTATGCGTTGATATCAGGTCTATTTTAGCTAAGTTTGAAGGTGATAGCAAGGTGTCAAGGTGGAGGTAAGTTAAATTTAAGACCAAGCACCTTTGTAGTTCCTTTAGAACATCTATCATTTTGGAAGATAAGAGTTCCTTTTATAGATTGGAACTCCAATGCTGATGGATATCCACATAGACACATAAAAATACACAGACAAGCACAAATGTGGATCGGTTGATATTTATGCTTCTGTTATTTATGTTCAATTTGAGAAAATGCTGCCATCAGTTAAAAATTCCGTGTTAATGAAGTTAGAAGAAACTTTTTTACTTTAGGTTACATAGAACAGATGTTCAAATGCTTCAATGTCGTTGAAACCTGAATAGGTTCGGTACATGTGAGAATTGCTGGATAAAATGTCAAAAAATGTATTTTCCCCCATTTTCCGTTTGGATATAGCAGTATACAAGGAGTTGAGTGCCTATAGTTGGTAGAATCAAGGTTAGCGGAAAACTATAGTTGGGAAAGTTTTGCAATTTCTGTTGAGGGGGCCTTATTCCTGCTTCTAAGCTTTCAGAGGAATAATACTGTAACTGAGCTTTTCTTTATTTTCTCTTTGTTATATAGAGGCTTAAATTTCTTATATATATTTCTTACTAAATTCAGGCACTATTCGTAGAAGTTACTCAGAGGTTGGAACATCGCCTGTGGGTATTTCAAACATTGAAAAATTGGATTCAAGTCAGCGTAAACTGGAAATTCCAAAAAATGAAGCGCAAAGGCATCGGAACATACTTGCTGAAGAGGCAGCTCAGATTTTTGACAATAATCTACCTGCCCAACAGAAGGTATTAAGTTCTCTGGATGAATCACCTGTATGATTTCCTAATGTCTCAATTTATATTTATAAAACAAAAAATAACTCTTTGCTGCATGAGTGTTATTTTAGTTTTAGATATTTTTGGAGAATGATTCCATGATATTGATTATTCTAAGTGAAGAACATTTAAATACCAAAATGCATATAAGTTCTTGATAGAAACATTAAATAACTAATGGTTGAACTTGAAGAGGAATGTTTAAATTGTTTTCTTCTAGATGGATGATTGCTTAAGGATTTTGAATCACAAATAGTGCTAAATTGCATTCCTCTAGTATATGATGTTGTATTTGTAAGCATGAATACGTGACATATAGTGCTCAATATGCTGGAATTTTTTTAAAAATCATTTCAAGCACCTGACAGTCGTGGGATGGATATGCTGATGACATGATAGAAACAGTCCCATCATTTACCAAAAGAATAAGATTCCCTGTTACACAAGAAGGGAGAAATTGCCATCCTTGTCAACATCAACACTATCTAAATCGCGATTTAGTTTGGGTTGGTGTGCGCAAGGATTGTTTCAACATTAAAAGGGAGACAACAGAGAGAGACTGAAAATGATGTGATGGAGTGCTTCTTGTACTCTATCATCTGATAAAAGTGGACTGCACCTTTGAAGGAGCAGAAAAGTATGACTTAATGTAGTAGTTGAGTTGGAAGTAGGTTTTAAAACCGGGCCATGTCAAGCAGGCATCTGGTTAGTTTGAAGGATTTCATCATTAACGTCTATTGACAAGAATAAAAGATGCCTCAGTTTCTTTAACGCACAAACACCTTGTCTTGCTTGCATCCTAAGCTTTTGAGAAATTTTGTGTACGTTAGCTAATTCTTACTTAACCATCCCTCCCAGTGGGGCTGCGGTTGTGTCTCTTCCTATAGTTGGTGGAAAGGGCACGTAGTCTAGTTGTGTTGCAGTACTGCTTGTGTGACCATCGCTAATTGTTGATTTTCTCAAACTATAGAGTAGGGTTTTCACTTGTTCTTGCATTTGGAGACTCATTAACTGGAGGTAGTGGTTTATATGGTTCTTCAGATCGGCACATCCACCAAGGATTTCATAGAAGCTCGCACTGTGGTAGGCTTTGATGCCAACTTGTTAAGAATACGTGAATATTATTATGTCTCTGGACGATTGATGGGGAAGTCGAAATCAATTGCCTTCCCTTTATCTCAGTTCCTAGATCGACTGTGATTGATAGCTCAGCTTGTCAAAGGGAGACCAAAACCTTAGGACTTGTTGGAGCGTAGGGTTTTTTGACCGAAATTCTGCTTAGGTTTTATTAAATAGAGAATACAATAATTAAATAAATTCCTACCAAACACAGCTTCTTTTATTTTAAGTCCTACCTAACTTCTCCCAAGAGTCCTATGTCCACAGCAGTATTCTTACATGTTGCTTGATGAGTGGTTTATTGATTACTGTGACAGCTTGATTACTTGAGGTGCACAACTGACAATGCTATAAATCTTATAAATCCGTGCAGCTTAACTTGTTGAACAGAATAGCTACTGTGAAAGATGATGGGACTGTGGAGTTTGAGGTCCCTGGAGATGTTGAACCCCATGCTCTTGGTGGTGGACAGAGAGACGTATATACTGAAGTTGCTGAAGAAGAGTCACTTGAAACGGAACTTCAGTATATTCCTCCGTTGCAAATAGTGATGCTTATAGTTGGCACACGTGGAGATGTGCAGCCATTTATTGCGATTGGAAAACGTCTCCAGGTTAGGAATATTTTGTTTTTATGTGTTTCATTTTTGCTATTTAGCTAAACTCTTGGTTTGCTTATAGCCTTTTAACTTTTCTGTAACCTTGTTTGGGCTTCTGTTAACATGCTTGTAAATAAAAAATGGAGCAATTTCAACCAAAATTACTATGTTGAAATTTGAGGACTCAATTATTGCTCTTGTTTGTTTTAATTATATCTTTCTCTATTTATATATTAAAATCGAATTCTCTATATTTAAGATTGAGCCAGGGATTGCTTCTTTCTACTCACATTGACTTAGGGTAAACTAGATTAAAAAAATCTGTTATAGTCCATAGAAAACAGGCTCTTTATGAGCAGTTTACTTATAGACTGGAAGTGTTGCACTTGGTGATGATCATTTAGGTAGTTTGCTGGCTTGATCAGGATCAAAGTGCTGCTTGCTGGGATCAGTATCATTACTTGTGAAATGGAGAGTGTTGGATGATTTTCTTTCTTTGTCAGTGTCTTAATTGCTCTGAATTAGTTTTGTCTTTTATATTAAAAATGAGATATTTAAAGGTTTTGGAGCCTTTTTTCTTAGGGTTTAGTGCAAAAGATGGTTTTTATGCAGTACCAGTTTTTCAGTTTTTCTAATAGTTATATGTTCCTTTGAAACCTTGTTGGCAACTACATGGATACTGCATTGCACCAAAAAAAAAAAAAAAAAAAAAAGGAAGTGAAACAATTTTATGGTCACGCAGGATTATTGTTTGTTTAAAATGTTACCATTCAAAAGGATGTTTTGCATGCAGGACTATGGTCATCGTGTAAGGCTGGCAACTCATTCAAATTTCAAAGACTTTGTGCTGACTGCCGGACTTGAGTTCTATCCATTAGGCGGAGATCCTAAAGTTCTTGCTGGTTGTATGTACCTAACACATTATTTGATGATTTTCTGGTGCAACCTTCTAGGGATTCTGATTAGATTGTTTTGAGATGGTTCCTATATGTAATTAAAGTTAGTGCCTTGCTAAGCATTTAACACATAAATAACTGCAAGACATTTTTCATCCGTTTTTGCAGCAGTAGCACTGATTACTGAACCTTCTTGTTATTTGTAAGTTTGTCAATAACAAAGCTTCATATAAACTATGTAGGTGTTAAGTTACTTTTCAAAAAAAAAGAATAATGTAGATGTTAAGTTGAAGATGTTCAGTATGCTCGAAGCAATATATGAATGAAATTGAATGTGATTAGTTGTTAAAAGTTCGGATGTCCTGCAGGGCTTCTTAATGATTTCCTTTTCCTTCAATTTTTTTCCCTGAGCAGATATGGTTAAAAATAAAGGCTTCTTGCCATCAGGGCCTTCTGAGATTCCTATTCAAAGAAACCAAATAAAGGAAATCATCTACTCTTTGCTTCCAGCTTGCAAAGATCCTGACCCTGATTCTGCTATCCCTTTTAAGGCAGATGCAATCATTGCAAACCCTCCAGCATATGGTTAGATGTTACTACTTCTCAAGTTATAATGGTGTTCTCTCTTCATATATGGCCATATATTCTTGAATGGACATGTACTCTTGCTTAAGTATGCATTTATGGATCTGAATAATGGAGATATTGTGGTTTTCTAAGACTTGTTGTTCTGGTTTCTACTTATTATGGATCTTTGCATTTATTTACGATACATACAATATGTAAAGGGCTTTTGGCAGTATAGATTATCATATTTAGATTTTTTCTTTTAGCACCCTGCTTTTAGCATCCTGGTGTAGTGAAAGTTTATGCATAAATCATAGCCGTGATGTGGAACAAGTAGATTCCTAATGACTTTTCGAAAAAAAAAAAAAGAAGGTAAATATCTAATGAAGCCTCCCAGTTGTCTATATTCAAGAAAAGATTCTGGTGGGAGAATGTGAAGATTTCTCTTAATGTACTGTTTATTCTTGCAGTTATGCATTGTAAATTGTTTCTGGAATATTAGTTTTATTCATGTTCAATATATTGGTTAAATATTCTGATAGAAACTTTGTCAATGCTGTTTAGGACATACCCATGTGGCAGAGGCATTGAAAGTACCAATTCATATATTTTTCACGATGCCATGGACGTAAGTCTTGTCTGGGTAATATTATCTATAGCTAAGCTAGATGTTGCTTTAACATCTCCAAAGCTAGCAGTTTACAATTGCCATTTGTTGTTTTGTATCAGTCTGTTGTTCTATTACATGGTTTAATGGGCACTCTTAGACTGCTTTGCACAATCCATTATTGTTTCCTCCAGGCCAACAAGTGAGTTTCCACACCCTTTGTCCCGTGTGAAGCAACCTGCTGGATATCGAGTGAGCTCTACAAAGTATATTCATATGTATCATTTTATTCTTTTGTTCTCCTTTTCTTATCTTGTTTGTTTGTGTTTGCTGCAGCTTTCTTATCAAATTGTTGATTCAATGATTTGGCTCGGGATAAGGGACATGATAAATGATCTTAGAAAGAAAAAGCTGAAGCTGCGACCAGTCACATATTTGAGTGGTTCCCAAGGCTCTGATTCTGATGTGCCACATGGATATATATGGAGTCCTCACCTTGTTCCTAAGCCTAAAGGTAGTGGTTGGTATAAGTCTACTTGTAGTGTGCAAAACTCAAACAGAATTAACTCTGGGCTTTTAATAATCTTGGAGTTAATTTTATTTCATTTTTCAGTTCATGTTCTCTCGATTTATGTATTAAAGCAGGAGGATGTCTTTTTAGAAGAAACAATATATTCTTATGACCATACATGCTAGCAAGAATTTCTCAAACAGAAGGATTACACTTTCATTTTTCTCCTTCAGATTGGGGACCTAAGATTGACGTGGTAGGCTTTTGCTTTCTTGATCTTGCAACAAATTATGAACCTCCTGAATCACTCGTAAAGTGGCTTGAAGCTGGTCCAAAGCCTATTTATATTGGATTTGGTAGCCTTGTGAGTTTGATTTCTTTTCTCATTATCATTTGCTATATTCTGCTGTAGTTTGTGAGTTAGTTTTCCCTATTAAGTAGCAGATATTAATAGCAGTAGCTACTTGAGAATTTAAGGTTTTCTTTGCATTGTGAGTTGTGAGCTCCAACTATAAGTGTGATATTATCTATTAATATAAATCCCAAAACATTTTTGAGTATATAATGAATGGTTACTAGTCAAATTGGTTTCCCTGTCTAGGGTTTCTCTCTCTCTCTCTCTCTTTCTCTCATATTTTATGTTTACAATAAGTTGAGACCCTTGTTGTGTGGAGGGCATGGTCCACAATTACTAGCTTGGAGACATGCTGTTAATCTATATATTTTGTTCTTAATTATCAGTGCCCTTCTAGTGCTACCATATAAAACTTATAGGGAACTGTAATGGAAAATGCCTGAATTTATTTCCAGAAACAATAGAAGTTGGTGGTCTGTGGAGGTACCTTACTGTGAAAAATATTTTCGGATAAAATTGCAAAGGACCAAAATGTGTTTTACTTATGATGTGCTTAGTAAACCTAATCTGCAAAGAACAAAATGATTGCTCATTTTATACAATAAAAACATATTGGGGACCACTAATTACATGAAATCTAGGATTTATCTAAGGGGTTTTATGTTAGAGTTGAAATACAATGCTAGCTGGCCTTGGGCAAAGATTACATATTAAGTTTGGTCTCTAGAGATGGGTTCCTCTCCTTTTACAGGTTAATATATCTATCAAGATATTAAGTAACATGTTGTCATGGTGAGATAGATTAAGAATTTTAGGTTGCATAATTTTTTTCACAACTGTTTTAATCAAAGCTAAGGACTTGGTTTTCAATGTTGATTAAATTGTTAAGGAGTTTTTGGCTTTACAAAAGCATTTCTCTTGAAATCTAAACCTTAAATCTACCGTGCTTGGTCATTTCCTGCTTGTTTTCTTTTTCTATCTTCTTCATACAGAAAGGTTTTTTTTTTAAATTTCTTATGTTGAGGTTTTCTAAACTGTATTCTTCCAGACATCTGAAGTATGTTAGTTAGGGAAGCTGCTGAAATTCATAAATAGTAGTAGAATTTTGTATCATAACTTATGTACTGAAATTGCCAGCACCTTTATGTTGCAACCAGAAATTGCATTGCTTCTTTGTTTACTGAGTAAGCTATAATGTTGTGAGTCCTAAACATTCATTGACCACCTTGTGTAATCCTTTGAAGTAGCTCTTCTCCGATGAATGTGTCAAAAGTTCCTGACACAACTATATTTTGTTTGTTGTGGGCTGAGATCCAATTTTTTTGAAGTTTTTTGTTTATATTTCTGCTTTAATATGGTTGCTACTTATTCTCATCAATTATACCATTTTGATGGAGCAAAGTAAAATCCTTAGAGCAAGAATACTAGGGTTAAAATAGAAGTCAAATCCTTAGAGCAAGAATACTAGGGTTGAAATAGAAGTAAAATTCTTAGAGCAAGAATACTAGGGTTGAAATAGAAAAGTGCGACAGAATTTAGAACCCTTTGTTGGTGTTCCTAGGGAATTGGCATTTTTGTCCATTTTGTTAAGCATAGGATTTGATAAAGATCTGTTTTCCAGCAAGTTTTGTATGACTTATTTGTGTTGCCATTATAAAGCCAAGGCTAATGAATGTGATAAATGACTGCATCATTTGATTCTTTTCCCTCGTTTCGAATAGAGATCCATCACATTGACCCTAAAAATAGATTTTTACCCTAATTATAGTGAATTAATATCACAGTTAAGTTGGTTGGTTGCTCTCGGATACTGTTCTCACTTGTTTGATCTTATTTATGCTTTTTACTTTTTGCTATGTATATGATCTTTTTTGTACTATTCCTTCTACTCATGTCAGCCTGTTCAAGAACCAGAAAAAATGACCCAAATAATTGTCGATGCATTGGAACAAACTGGGCAGAGGGGTATCATTAATAAAGGCTGGGGTGGCCTTGGTAGCTGTAAGTTTTTTTCTTTTTACTTATTATTATTATCCTAGTGCTCCTGTGCAATACTTTCTTAGCTTTTTATCCATTTATTCTCAGTGGCAGAACCCAAGGACTCTGTTTACTTATTGGACAACGTCCCTCATGATTGGCTGTTCTTGCAATGCATGGCTGTGGTGAGTCCATTACTAGAGTACTGCTTTTATGGGGATTCTTTCTCATTATATCTGTTTAGCATCTTTGCTTTTTTTGTTCAACCTGTTTAGCATCTTTATTCATAATCATATTCTATATAGTGGTTATAATGCATGGTTTGACTTCTTTTCACTCAGAATGGGCATGGAATGCTGCTTATAGTAAAAGTTTCTTTGAGAGCTATTGTCGGAATGTTTTCTGTCTTGTATTCCTGTCCTAGTTGTCTGAATTGATTACAAGTTCAACATTGAAAGTTTGCAAAGTTGCAGCCCTCCCCCTTTTCTTGTCTTGTAAAAAGGGAAAAAAGTTTCTAAATATTTTGAAACTACTATCACTTTGGTTAGCTCCTCAAACTTCACATATCAGCTCTTTTCATCATAACATGACTGTTATTATTTTTGGAAAAACACTTTTCTTTTTCGTGATGGACGCCAGCTGAGGCAACCTTTTTTCATCCTAGAGGAAATGTGTGCAAAGATTAGGGTTTCTGGGTGAGGTCAAATTGGTGGTGTTTAATAAATTTTTTTAAGAACTTTGAACAAATATCTGCCTATACTTTACACTTTTAGATATTTTGGTGGTATTTAAATACATTGATGGATATCTAAGGTATGGTGGGTGCTCAATAACATAATGGTATGTCAACTAAGCTTGGCATTCAAGGGTAGTGCAGGTCATGATACAAGATTAGAGCAGAAGCTGAGTGGTGCTAGTAACACATAATGTAGAAACTAAATTACCGGAGTATAACCTGCTTATGTGTAATATGAGGCTATGCAAGTATTTGATCATGCTGATTAGTCAAATTTTTAATTGGATCTCTTACAATTTTTGATGTCGATGTGCTTCTATGTTCATTTTCTTGAAGTACCAACACCTGTCTCTGACATGTATGAGAATATGGAAATGAGGATGTCACCCTTCAAGGATCCTCCAAATACATGGAAAAACTTCAAAAAATTTGAACATATTCGTATGCATATTTATATCTAACATTCGCCCCTAAGTCTGAATAATATAGTATGATATTACTTTGTTTTTCCCCTTCAAGTTGTTTCCCTCCTCTTTCTCTCCTATTTGGTTTTGAATGGCAAAACCTTATTTTTTTTTCCCTGCTTTCAGGTTCACCATGGTGGTGCTGGAACAACAGCTGCTGGTCTTAAAGCTGCGGTAAGAACAAACATTTACATCTTTGCTGTTAGTTTATCTACTTCTTGTTCCATGACTAGGTGCATACATTGTCTTGTATGTCTGGTTTGATGATGATGTGCGTTTGGTTTCATTTGATGTCCTCTCGTATCTTGATCCATACTTTTTTCACCTCAAATTTAGTGCCCAACGACCATTGTGCCATTTTTTGGTGATCAACCTTTCTGGGGAGATCGAGTGCATGCTAGAGGAGTGGGACCTGCACCAATTCCGATTGATGAATTCTCACTTCCCAAGCTGATTGATGCAATAAAATTCATGCTAGACCCAAAGGTAATTATGAATTTGAGATGCCAAATTTATTTGTTCAATCTACATTTGCTTTGCCATTTTAGATTTTAGCCATTTAGTCTTGCCCCTTCCTTTTTTTTTTTAATAATCCATAATCCGTTGGCGGTTTTTCTTTTCATTTTTCTATTGAGTTGAGGGTTACTTTACTTAGGAAATATGCTTGAGATAGGTATGTTTAAGTTGTCCAGGATTTTTTCCATGCTTCTTTGGAAGGTCATATTAGTAAAAGAGACTTTAAAAGAATGAGGACTCCGAGTATTTAGGTTGAGGGGCTGTAGTTAGGATCTATTGCTATCATGTTCTAGTAAAGATCGATTGTAGGGAGTTTCTACAAGCAGCTATACGTTTGTATCTATTTTTGGTTGTTTGTTTGATGCCGAACATCATTTTGGATTTGAGTAACTCAAAAGAGAGTTCAATGTCTCTCTTCTTGATAATACCTATCTCCACCAAGCTGGGATTGTATAAATCAAATTTCAAGAAACATCGAGTTAGATTTCGTTTAAGTGATATAAGTGAACTGAAGCACAGATGAAAACTGATTCAACAATTAATGCCTTGTTTCTTTTTAGAAGACAAGGTTAAAAATATATATATTTTAAATTTTCCACAATCTCACTCATGAGATATCTCAGGTTAAAGAGAAAGCTGTTGAACTTGCCAAGGCAATGGAGAATGAGGATGGGGTGAGTGGAGCGGTAAAAGCATTTTTTAAGCATCTTCCTCGCAAGAAGCCAGAACTGGAGCCATCACCGGAGCCACCATCTAGTCTGTTCTCCATTAGTCGGTGTTTTGGTTGTTCGTGAATCTGGTATGCCTGTTTGTTTCTTCTTTTTAAGTTGTTTTAAGTTAAATGTGTTCTGCAGCACTTGTTGTTGTCTTATCACCGAGTCTATCTAAACATCATGAATTCTCATCCCTACTTCCAGAAATCTACTTAAATAACAGTCAAAGCCACATTTTAGCGTACAACATAAATTTGCATTCATCTCAAAGGTTAAAAAAAATAAAGAAAAAGAAAAAAAGAAAAAGCCCTTTATTTTTACTTTTTTTTTGAGCTAATTATATTTGCTAAATTATTCGAGTTACCATCATTGGTGCGAAATCTAGAAGTGTAGTGTCATAAAATTACTGTGTCAAACATTCTCTTTTAGAGTCCCCTTCAACGGATTAGATGTGTGTAAACTGTGAATAACACATATAGATGAATTTGGCGGTGAATTATTATTTTTAATTGTGTTATTGGATAATTGCAGGATGGTAAGCTTGTGGTAAAAACGAGTTTCTGTTTAGTCCTCGAAAATAATATCTTAAAGCTTTTGTATGTTCTTCGATAAGGTCTGTTTTACAGAATATTAGGATTATCAATTTCTAATCCCATAGCTTCGTTATAATAATGTAAAGCCCATGTGTTTTTTGCCCCTTGTTCCCGAGGGGAATTGTCTGATTAAGAAATCGGCCTTCCTCTCTTCGAAGGGGTGTGCATAATTTAGTCAAAAATTGAATTAATTTTGGTTAACTAATCCTACTTTTGGTCAGCTTTCGGTATGAGTTCTAAATTTTCTTTTATCAATTATTTAGATATGAAAAAAGAAATTTATCAGATGTAAATAACAGTATGCTTATAATCTTTATATTTTTGAAGTTTCTTTTTGTTCTAGAAGTTTAGATTTATTATAGACATCTTTTATTTGGTTGACATCTGAATAATTTAATAGCTAAACGGATTGAGGGTTTAATAAATATATTATAAGGTTTAGTAAAAAAAAATTAATTATATAAATAAATTTCATACTAGTTATATTCCGTTGTGGAGTCTATTAACCTAAAAGCTTAATACTAAAAAAATTATTTTTAAAAGAGTAATTAAGATTTGATTAATTAATTGGTTTGAATCCAAATGTTCTGCGCGGTAGTAGATTTTGTAATAAGTATTCACATGTCACTATTATTATTATTTTTTGGATAAGTTTTGTAATCCAATGAAACAGCAAAAGCCGTAAAACTGTCAACACAGACTATTTTGTATGTGTAGAAAATAAAATTACCTATTCCAAAATGTTTCAAGCCAAACACAAATTATCTACAGTCTGTTCTTGCCTTGAAACCTTAAGCTAAATCATTCCTTTAATGCTTTTAAGAATCTCCTCCTTTTGTTTCTCCCCCGCAAAAGCACTCCCGGTCAATTTTAGAAGGATTGGAGCTTTACCTTTGTGTCTGTTAAAAATCCAACCAAATTCAAGTTGCCAGTTTAACATAGTCCTCTGCACAGCACAAAAGCTAAACATGTTCCACACTTTTTTTTTTTTCGAATGTGCATTCTGCGATGTTTCTTATTTTGGGTTTCATAATGACAATAAAAGCAGTGACCACACCGCCGTATCATCCTCTTATTGGTTGGAATCTAGAATCGCCATCCAAGTGGTGAAAGAATGTGTTGGAATATGTATATCAAACAAATCCTATGTTATACAATCTTAACTTTAGGCTTGACCATTTCCCAAATTTTGGACATAGCAATATTCCCCTTATTTAACTTAGAATTTCTTAATATGATTGTTGCTTCCTTTCTAAGTTCTACAGTTTTCTTCCAACTCCAATTGGTGTTACCTTTTAATGGAACCTTCTTAAAGTATAATTTGTGAGCAAATACTCTTTGATCCAAGCAATCCAAAGAAATCCATATCCTATCAAAATGTTTGTTATATGTTGGATAATACAAGTTCTATTTCAATGATGATGGTCCTTCGTTTTATGGCCACCTTCACCTTTAGGAGGACAGTTCTTTTTCCAACTTACCCTTGCTCCTTGAGTCGAGTCTTAATTATCATCCGCCCTCAAAAAAAAAAAAGTACGCATTTGGTTGAGCTTTTAAGAAATTGTTTTAGGTAAAATGGAGTGTTGGCACAAAAGATACTGAATCAATTGTATTCTCCCACCTAAGCCTACGTAGTCATCTTAGGCCTGATTCTCTCCAACAAAGGCAAGCAATCCTTCACTGAAACTCTCCTTGTAACTAGAAAACTAACAAGATATTTCATTGGCGACTGACTACCTTTGAAATCAATGGAACTCTGAATTAGAAATTCATTTTTTTCAACGTTTAACTGAAGCCCGGAAAGTTGAAAAAAATTAGAAAGAATACGCCAAATGCCCACCACAGAGTCTGTTTTATCCTTGTAAAAAGATAAGCAAACCATCGGCAAAGACAGATGGGTCACTTAAATTCGATGAAATTTTGGATGAAAACTGAACACTCTTTCTTTTGCTCTCAAAGTCCTACAATTTTGGGAGGATGGTTACCGAAAGTGACAGGATCACCTTGCGTAATACCTCTTGTCCCTTTAAAGTAACCAACCAAACCACCATTTAAAGCAATTGAAAATCTTGTGGTAGTCTTGCAGGCCTTAATCCGTTGAATAGATTGTTGTGGCAGTTCAATAGCAGCAAGAATAAACCTTCAACTCAGTGAATAACTTTCAAGTCAACTCCTAAGACGCATCTAGTAGTAATTTTACCTCTTTCATACCCTCGCTAAAAGAGAATTATCCGATATGCTTCTCCCTTTTATAGAAACACTCTAGTTTGGTGAGATTAAATTAGGCAGAAGAGGTGTCAACCTTCTCACAAGGATCTTAGTTACACACTTGTATATAACTGAGGAGCAAGAAATAAGCCTGAGATCAGCAATATGAGTAGGTTTCTGTCCCTTAGGAATAAGCACAGCACCAATGTTGCTGTACTGAAAGTAGCAAAAACATCCTCTCCAATTACAGACCATGCCTGGTATAACCATTAGATGGGCTGAAAAATATTTTTAACTTTTTCCATGGTCACTAGTTTCACCAAATGCAATTTACCTTCTTCACCCATAGGACAATGCAGAAGGTCCCTAAATAGTTCTACTGAACCACCATATACCTTCTTATCCTCAGCACCAATAATTCGTTATAAAGCCCTATAATCTCCTCAGTTATATAACCTGGTCCCATTATCATAAAAAAGGACTTCGATGGATTATCTTTTATTCTTCACATGGTGGATAAAATCAGAGTTTTGATCTTCATCTCATCTATTTCATCTTGGCTTTTTGTTTGTAACAGCTTCTATCAACATCCTCTAAAATGAGTGAGTTAGCTAAGGAGTTTACCAAATCAAATGTCTCCTCATCAAGATAATTCAAAGCTACTAACTGCCTTGCTTCCAGTACTTCTAGTCTCGTGCTTTAGCCTTTTGAGTTTAACAAACGAACAATACATGGTATTACCACGCACTGGTAAATCCCACGAATCCCTAACAGTCTTCATGAAATCCTTGTGCCTAGTCCAAAAGTTGAAAAACTCGAAAGGCTAAGGAGGAGAAAACTACAATTTCTGCAAACAATGGTTAGATACCCCAGGTGCAAGAAACTGTACACTAGGTTGAGGGAAAAAAGTCAACCAGCTTGGACTGATTAGTACCCTACCTAGCTAACCAGCTTGGACTGATTAGTACCCTACCTAGCTAATAAACTCCTAGCTTGAAGGTTAGTCCGATTAAAAGTTGGACCATTGAATGGAAAATTAAACAACATCCAGATAATCCAAGCAATCTCTAAACTCTTTCATATCAGGAATGATGGCAGGACCCCATAGTTATTAGAACTCTCTTGTGGCATAAAAGTGACATTAAAGTCACCTAAAAGAATCCATAGACTATCTAATATCTCCTTTTTGAATTCCTTCGTAGAGTTTGTCCCATACTATTACTTGAATAGTACCATTTTTTTCTTAAAAGTAGTTTTTATCCCTCGCAAGACATGATAGTATATATATACTATTATTTAAGGGAAAAATTAAAATATCAATAATTCTAATTATTACAATAAGGGAAAAATTAAAATGTTTGGGCTTCCAATTCCGAACTTTCTATATTCCTTCTTAGGCTAGCTATAATGCTATTCAATATTACTTAAATCACATGCACGTACGTTAAATCTCCAATCTCTCAAGAACTCTTCAATTCCTTGCATAAAAACATAAATTGCATCTATAAAATTTCCCCACGCCATGATTAATTAGCTATAAATTCAAAGGCAAAAAACCAAGTGTTCTTTAGCTGAAAAATATTGAGAAACTATCTTGAAACCATGAGCTCCTTTAATGGTTTCATTCTCCTCCTCCTTGTTTTTGCATTTACCGTTGTTTCTGTTGAACCACGGCAGGGTTTGCCTACAGAATTCACAAGGTGGCATGTCTACGTCGTTAACGGATTGAGCGATGGTCGGATGTTATTCGTCCATTGCAAGTCTAAAGACAATGATTTAGGGGGTCGAAATCTTGATGTCGGAACCAATTTCACTTGGAGTTTTCAACAACATATTTTTCGAAGAACCCTTTTTTGGTGCTACGTGAGTAAAGATGACAACGACTACGATGGCGGCGGTGCTCATGCTTTGTTCAAGGTGTTCTGGCAAGATGTGCTTTTGTTTCACAAATGTTCATGGAAGGATTGCATTTGGATTGCAAAGGATGATGGCATTTATATAAAAAATGTTCCTAGAAACGCCGATGAGTTTCGTTGGCAATGGAAACCTGGATTGCTCCAACACTGAGTTCAACTATTTTAACCAGCTTAAATTTAGGGTTTCTTTTTGTTGTTGCCTCAATCAAATGTTGCTAGTAAACTCTGTCAGTCAAAATGTTCCTTATTATCTTTTTTATTTACCATAAAATTTTATGATCATTAGCGACTGTTCACTAAACAAATGTCACCAATAATAACATGGACAAGTTTTTACTCGCCTCAACTTTCATCCCGGATGAAGCCAAAAAAAAATTTAAGAAGGTTAAAAATTAAATTATATATTTTTATGATGATAAAAATATAATTTTACTATTTTAATAGCATGTATCTTTATAATTTTAAAATGATTAAATTAAAATTTTTTCATTTTCGGAGTCAAAATATAATTTATCATTACAAAGGGGTTTAATTGAAAACTTTTCATTTTAAGAGAGGTCAAGCCCCTGCTGACCCCCTTAAATTCGCCATTTGCTTTCATTTGATTTTTATACTTTTTGTCTTATTTTCTTTAGAATATGATTTTATTTTAAAATTTAATACTCAAACTTATCCTTGAAAATATAGAAATCAAATATTGTTAATAAACCATAGATGTTAGGTAAATAAAAATGTCTTTTATCTTTTTTATTTAGGGTAAACTATACAACTGATCACTAATTATGCCCGTGTACTTTTTTTGGTAATCAACTTTAAAAATTTTTAATTTAGTCATTAACGTTCGAATTCGTTCATGTTTTGGTCACCCACAGTTAATTGATAGTGGAAAGCCTTTTTTTTAATTGGTATAATAACACATTTAGTCCACAATACTTACTTATTCTATCAATTTAATCTTAATTCTAAGTAATTCAATTAATTTAACCATTCACATTTACAAATTCTATCAATTTGATTCTCAAACTACCTAGCTAAGCTTTCAGCTTTTAAAACATAGGTATTCCACATATATTAATTGTTTTATTTATGGGTTGAAATTATCTAATTCTATACCTAACCCTTTTTGTTTATATTTTTAAGAAGTTAGATTTATAAATTAACTAAACACCATTAAAAATAATAAAAAATACAAATCATAAAAATATAATATATAATAATATTTTATAAATAATTTAATATTTGTAAAAAAAATGATTTTTCACTCTTGCTAGCATAATTTCAGTTTTTAATTAATTTGACAAATGATTTCACACTAAATCAGATTATTAGCGTTACATATTGCTTATCGTGGATTTAAAATTAAAAATAAATAGAACACATAAGAATCTCTTAACCGGTTTTATAAAAGTAAAAAAAATAATTATCAATGTAACAAAAGGAAATTAATTAATTCTTTCACTTTTTTTCTTATGAAAAATTAAATGTTCATATTTTTTATTTTATAATTATTGATTGAACAATTGGATTTTTCAAAACCATATATATTTTTTTAATTCTGGATTTAATTTCCAATTTCAAAGACTAGTTTTAAGGACTATTTCTAAGTACGTTGAAGGAAATATCATACTGTTAACAACAAGAGTAAATCTAAAGTGTCTTTTTGTAAGGTTTTTCTATTTTCTCTAACTAAAATTTTATCAATTAAAGGGTTATAAAATATTATAATTAGAAGAAAACCTAATGAAAAATGAAAAGAAAATAAAGTTTCAAGAAAAATTCATTGGTATCAAGAGTTGGCTCGGAAAATGGCTCATTAATTGAGAGAAATTTTTTTCTTTTTCTTTTTTGGGTTTTACAAATTTATAGATGTGGAATGCCTTTGTTTTAAAAGCTGAAAACTTTAATTGGGAAGTTTCAGGATCAAATTGATAGAATTTATAAATGTGAATAGTTAAATTTAATGAATTATTTAGAATTAAGATCGAATTGATAAAATATGTAAGCATTGAGAACTAAATGTATTATTATCCTAGTTAGAAAAATGCTTTTCGTTATCAATTTAACGATGGGTGATCAAAACATGAACGAATTCAAACGTTAGTGTCTAAATTGAAAATATTTAAAGTTGGATGACCAAAACAAGAACGCAAGTATAGTTGGGTGATCATTTGTATAATTTATCTTTTTATTTATATATTTTTACGATTTTTGGCGACGATCTCACTAAAAACGTCACCAGTAATAGCATTTCCTTAATAGGAAAACAACCTTAAAATTTTTATGATTTTGTTAATTGTAAGGATGGCAACGAGACGAGTTAGATATTTTTTTGCTCGCTTCAATCTTGACTTGATTCTTAGACCTTCTCAAAGGTGGAGAGAGGGGGCATGCAAGGGCTCTGGCCTCCTAAAGCGAAAAATTACAATTTTTAGGCCCTGAATTAATATGTGATAAAATTATAATTTAGTCTATCAAAAATGTTAAATTTTTTATTTAATTATTTCGAAAATCATAAAAATATAAGTCAATACAACGATAAAATTACATTCTAACTCTTATAGCAATATATAACTTAATCTTGACCCATCTAATTATCTTTTCTTTTAATGTAATTTTATTTTAAATTTTAATATTCGAAATCGACCTTGAAAAAAATGAAAATTCTCCGATCTTTTTTCCAACCATATTATATGGATATTCATATACTAATGTGGGATATGCTTGTTTTTTATTTTTTATATTCGACATGTATGGTTTTTTTAACATTAATCTTATTATAGTTCTTATTGTATTTATTCTTTTACTTATACAATGCCTAGAATTACCCATAACCCTTCCTCAATTCTTAAATAAGAAGATGATGCGTTTCACTGGACTTGAACCCACGGCTTTCTATACTGACAACAATGATGATACTAATCGAATTAAGACTCAGTCGACAAAATGCACGTTGAACATGATATAATTTTAAAAAAAAAAATTGAACGTAGCATATGGTATGTATAACAATATATTTGGTTTACATTTGTAAGAAATAATAAACTGATGCCTTTTTGAAATTACACCTTAAGGCTCCTGTTGTGCCATTAGCATCTATATATCCAAATATCAGAAAAAGAAAAAGAAAAACCTTATATACATTAATGTAGTTTCGTAAGGTGGAAGCTCGTTTGTCCATGGTTCCACTGTTTGAATGTTTATTATGAGCTTTGGTTTTTTGCTTTAATGGCTGCTCTTCAACTCATCGAAGTATATTATTGAGTGATGAAAAGCGTACTGTTTCATTTTGTTATAATAAAATTTAGGCATAATACTACCAAATCATTTTAGTAATTTATTTAATTTTTCATTTTTTATCTTTAAATTTATATTATGTTAAATTAGGAAAAAATTATCATCATTCCACTTTGCTGATATGACATATACAAATTATCACGTGGATGTGCAATTAATTATTTTTAAAATTTTAAAAATTATAGTAAAAATTTAAAATTTATTAAAAAGTATAAAAATATATAAAAATATATTTTAATTTTTTTGAAAAAATTAATTAATTGTTAATGTGGCATATACATTGATTGCCACCTAAGCAAAGTTAACATACATTAGTTTTTCCATCCATTGCGGGGTGATTTGACAAACTATAAAAGTTTAAAGGCTAAAAAAGATAAAAAAAATTAATGAAAGGTTAAAATGACTTTTTTTTTGTAAAGTTAGAGAATCAAATAACTCATTATGCTTAAAATTAACATCTTTTAATTAATTCCTTATTTAAGAGAGCAGGGGCTCGGTTGAATTGGTTTGGTCAAAAAAACTCAAAAGCTGACTTAATCGATTTTCTGAAGATATTTACCTATAACTAAGTGTGATAATTGAAATGACCAAACTGATTTAAAGTGAGATTTTGAATTTAAATATTTATCTATTATATATTATTAGAGTATAGCACATCCACGATGTGGATGGTAAACAAAAATATGTAACAAACGTATTTATGAAAAATTTATATAAAAATAAAATAAAGATTTAGTCAAATGATAAAATACAAATGTAAAAAACTAAAGAGGTATGAATTTAAATCCTATTATGTATGTGTATTTATTTTTCTATTTTTTTATATAAAAGATATAAAATGACAAAAACACCCTCAAAATAATATAATTTACTTTGTAAATTAAGGTATTTTTGTCTTTTTCCAACTAAGTTAGTATCTAATTAACTTGTGACACCAATTCAGTAAATGGCTTTATATTTATAAAGCCTCTGGTTGAGTGGGTGTCACACATCAACTGGGTCTCAACTCAGTTAGAGAAATTACTTAATGTCGCTACGTATTTAAAATAAATTATATTATTTGAGGATAGTTTAATCTTTTTATTTAAAGTAAAAATAAAATTATGCATACGATGATATTCATTCTAATTTCATGCATCACACTCTATTAGTTAGGATGCAAGCAATCCTGGGTTACAAGCACATATATACAAAATGAGTGAGCATACCATTATACCACTAGTTTAGTAGCTACACTTATAATCAAACATACAAGGTCACATCCATATTTTAAACCTTCCTATCATGTGTACCAAAACCTCAAAATAAACCTAAAGACCAACTCAAGACACTAGGTACATGCTATTTGCTATACACGTAATAAAAACTATACAAACTTTTTTAAGTTGAAAGTTGAAATTTGGATGCCGTCATACTCTTTTAGCCCTCGAGATTTAATGGTGTCTGTGCACAGAAATAAACAAAACCATATGTTAAGCAATAGAGATAAATGGTGATAACATGATTTAAAGCATTAATCAAATATAACAAAAAAAAACCAAATACATATATGAAATCCAAATATAATCTAAATCATTGTTGCATCTCTTGTCTCATGAACTTAACATCATGCTTTAAGCTATTAAACATGTCATATAACAACATTTAATCCTTATTCCATTACATTTCAATTACATGCAAACATGACATTTCACAATGATCATTTCACTTTCTCATTACATTCTCGAATCTACTGATTCATTTTATAACTGTATCGGCCCTCAGGGCTCGTTTAACTAGAGCAAATGTGAAAGATCTTTTATTGCTTAAACATCAAGATACAATTACACATTTCAATATACAATATCAATAGGCAAAATACATGTTTTCATAATCTCTATTAACCAGATCACATGGCCTCAAGACGGATACATGGATCATGTAGGCATCATACCAATATATTCGGCACCTAGTGCCTCATCGGTACGTCCAAGTAAAATATGCTTTCTATGCCTCATCGACATAAACCGAATTAAACATATAAATGTGCCTAGCACCTCATCGGTACTGTTGTAGGCCAATTTTGGCCTGTTTACAATCAAAACCAAATGGCCCATTTAAATTGCCTAGGCCCAAATACAAATACCCAAAACCCATTTACAACCCAAAACCCAAACTAACCTAAACACTTAAACCCAACACCAACCCAAAACAGTGAAGCCCGATAGGCCCAAAACTCTAAAAAAATTTGGAAAGCCAGAAACCCTAGGGTTTCTGGCGCCGTTGCCCCATGTGCGCCTGACACTGCTCCACCATGTCGGCCACCACGCCCCACGCGTGCTGAGCCATCACACACCCCACCGTCCGTGCCCATTCCCTGCAATCAGACAAGACAGAAGCAATAAAAAAAATAGGTGAAAAAGGGTTATAAAAACCCAAATCAAAAACTGCACAGGGGGCTCTTTTTTCTTTTTTTTTTCAGCTAGATCAATTCGGCTATTGCTATCAATACAAAAACAGTGTGTTTCCAGAATATAGAAAGAATAATCTCCACAATATTAAAAATCAGATTCAGCAACAAATCGCAGACACGAAAGGTTTATTATTTCTTTCTTTTCTTTGAAATCACGCATATATTGATAAGTGTTTCATTTTTCTTATAGATACACATAAAATATATTACCAAATACCAAAAAACTAAAAAGCAAAAAAAATAAAACAAAAAAATATAATTTTTACCTTTTCCGGCCACCGCATGGCGCCGGCGACGGTCCGGTGATCGGCCCCCTGGCCGGAGTCCTCCCTTCCCCCTCTTCTCTCTTTCTCTCTCTTCTTCTCTCCCTTTTTTTTCTTTCTCCCCTCACAAATGAATTTTTTTCTGAAATTGGGCTTATTTATAGCCCTCTGAAACGGCGTCGTTTTGGGGGCTGTACTTAAACCCCAAAACGACGCCGTTTTGAGCCTCCGACCTGATTGCCCGACCCGCTCCAAAGAGGATTCGCGTGTTTTCTACGGAAGGGCTAATTGCACCTTTAGGTCTTCCGCTTTTTTACGAATTGCAATCAAGTTTTCTTTTAATTATAATTCGGGCCTGTTGTTTTGTTCCGAGTTCATTCTGGTCCCCCACGCTGCGCAGCGTTTTAATAGCTGGAAAATTGTGTTTTGGACCCCCTTAGTTTAGCGCGTGTTCAAATAAGTCCCTTTCATTTGTTTTTGTTTCTTTAAAATTTGTCTCAAACTTTCTATTTGCTTTCAATTTAATCCTTGCTTATCATTTTAGTATTTTGTTTATTAATTATGTTATCCTTTTACATATATATTTATTATTATACTACCTGTTATTATTAGTATTATCTTTAGGAATATTTTATTATTTTTATCATTATTATTACACTTATTTCTATTATATATATAATTATTATTTTTCATCCTTTTATAATACATTTATCATTACTGTTTATTATTGATCTTATTATTTTCATTATTATTACTTATTTTTAATAATGTTATTACTTATTTACATATGTGTATATACGTATTTTATGTACATATTATTTTATTACTTATTTTTGTATATATACTATCTTATGTTTATATTCTTAATACTATTATATATATATTTCTTGTATATTACATATATATATTTTTAATGTTATATTTTTGTATATTATGTATATATTATTATATCTATTTTTTATCCCTATTATTTTATTGTTAACATTAGTACATACATTTTATTATATGAATATATATATACTTTTATATATAGTATTATTTTCATACATCCTTATATTTATTATTAAACCTATTATTTTCATTATTTTTACTTATCATTTTATTTTAATATTATTATGTATATATTTTTCATATATGTTACGTACATGTATTTTTCAATATTTATTTTATATATATGTATATATCACGTATATATTTTAACATTATTAGTCATATTCTTACTATCTTAGGTATATATTTCGAACACTGTATATATTATATTTCTAACACTATTACTATTCATATATATATATATTCTTAATATTATATATTATATGTATTTTTGTATTATATGTGTATGTATAGTATGTACGTATTCTTTAATATTATTATGTATTTTTTTAAATATATGTATATAGATATATATATACACATATATTAGTACTTATATTTAGTATTATTATGTAAACGTCTTTCATATGTATATACTTTAACACTAATAGTTATGTATATTTTTATCACTTCATGTATATTTCAAATATTATATGTAGTATATTTCCAACATTATTACTAATTATACATATATATGCATAAGTATATATTATGTACATACTCTTAATGTCATTTTTTTTACATATGTATATTCATTGTGTTCTCGTATTTGATACTATTGTTACATTTAATATCGTGTGCATTGTTATTGTTTTTAATATTATTGTCGTACGTATTATGTGCATTGATGTATTTCCAACTATTTTCTTTCATTTCCCGCCCATTTTTATATATTACCTCGTTGTTCATTATTTTAAAATGTTTATTCGTGTTTTTATTTATTTCAATAAGCAAGGCAACGTACCGATTTAAACCCTATGTCATTGATTTCATCGCTATGTTGGGTGAATATCAAGTGACTCGTGTTAAAACGGTATGTCCTTCTCAAAAATCGAAAAAATTGAAAAAAGTGAAAATTCTTGTGTTTCAACTGGATTACGACTAAATGTAACATTGAACTCGTATTTTTGAAAGTCAAGACAACACGTGTTTTATAAGATACCAATTTTGGGCGTCGCGAGAGTGCTAATACCTTCCTCGTGCGTAACCGACTCCCGAACCCTAATTCTTTCTCTGGCTTTTCACGTAGACCTAAATTTAGCCTTCGTTTTTGTTCGAGAATAAATTTTCTTTTCAAAGAAGACG
Source organism: Gossypium hirsutum (assembly GCF_007990345.1). NCBI lineage: Eukaryota > Viridiplantae > Streptophyta > Magnoliopsida > Malvales > Malvaceae > Gossypium > Gossypium hirsutum. The sequence continues at coordinate 6,560,033 of NC_053431.1, read as the reverse complement.
ATTTATTAGGTGTCCGATCACATCTACAAAAAGGATCGGTGGCGACTCCCTGTTTATTTCGAAATCAAACTTCGGTTTTCAAGTTTTTAATAAATCACCACAATTAGCGACCGAAAACAAATTTTACGTTGCTACAGGTACGTCCAAAGTATAATATCTGTAGTCATCGTTTTGATAAATGTTTACTTATTAAGTTAGAAGACAAAATCATTATATTGTTTATGTAGTTAAATAATCTTGTACTCTGTCAACTAGTTAAATAATCGGTCCACGTAAAAGCAACATTGAGTATAAATAATTCGATTCGTTAACTCGACTCGACTTGACTCAAAATTTTTTGACTCGATTCGATTCTATTTCAAAAAAAATTCAAATTAAGTTTGGTTACTAAAATAGGATTTGTCAACTCAACTAACTTGAAATTTTTTGACTCGATTCGACTCGACTCGATCGAATACTCACCCTTACCCATATGAACATTCTTTTAACAGTAAAACAAAAAATATTAACAAATATGAATTCCGCCCAAACTGTTGTTACAAAGAAGATGATTCTGGTTATGGCGCTTTGCCTGACTCAGTCGCTCCTCACTCAATCGATCCTGAACAAGTGTCACATTATATCAATGTTAAAATTCTATCAAAATATCACATCAACACAACAGAATTCTATCAATGTTAACAAATAAACCTAAATTTTTAAATTTATGAAAAGAGAAATATAGAGATTAAATTTCAAATATATAAAAAATACAAAAAATTTGAACAACTTATAACCTTTAAATTTTTATACTATAATTTAATCAATAAATAAATAATCAGCTCGATATAAAATGGTATTATTTTAAGTAATTTTAGTATACAATCTATTAATAAATTAAATTAAATTATTAATATAAAAGGAAAAAAATCACTATTCTAATTATTCTAATAATTTAGTTAGAAACATTGAATTACTCCTACTTAATTAGTCTAAATTGAAAAATATAATATTATAAAGGGATAATGTCACATTTGATACTTATACTTTCATAAAATGTTCAATGTGGTACCTATACTTTGAAAATGTCTAATGTGGTACTTGAACTATCAATTTGTGTATTATTTGGTACATGTACTTTCATAATATGTCTAATGTGATATCTATACTTTGAAAATCTCTAATGTGGTACTTGAACTATCAATTTGTGTCTTATTTGATACATGTACTTTCATAAATTGTCCAACTAGGTACTTATACTTTGAAAATGTTCAATGTGATACTTGAACTATCAATCAATATATTATTATGGTACTTGTAGTTAATACCCTTAGTAAATGCTAAACCAATCAATGAAAATTTGACACTTGGATTTTTTTTTCCAAACCATGAATTCCACGTGGATAATATAATATTATATGAAAAGATGAATAAAATAAAAATTTAAATTAAATTAAAAAATAAATAACTAAACCTAAAAAATATAAGTTTAGCTTTAAAAAAATCAAAATTTAACTCAAAATTTTATTCGATTTTTAAAAATCCTAAATTTTCTGAAATTTATACAAGTCAAAATTTCCCCAAATTTATATATTTTGCTTGAATGAGAGGTTGAATAACTTGATTTCAACTACCATTTCATATTTTTTTTTATTTATCTTTTCACATAATATTATATTATCTATGTGGAATCAATGATTTGGAAAAAAAAATCCACATGTTGAATTTTCATTGGCTGGTTTAGCTTTTACTATAGGTATTAACTCCAAGTACCATAATAATACACAGATTGATAGTTTAAGTCCTACATTGAATATATTCAAAGGAAAAGTACCACATTGGATATTTTATGAAAGTACAAATACCAAATATAAAACTAAAATATAATAAAAAATTAAAAAAAATCTCCTCACTATTGTAAATGTGTAATAATAAGGGCGAAGTTAGAAAATTGTTTTAGGAAGGGATAGAGATAAATTATAGATTTTAGAGGGAGTTAAAATGTAATTTTACTATTATATTAATTTATAATTTTATATACTTCAAAAGGGACTAAAAGGGATATTTATCATTTTAGGGGACCCTATCCCCTATTTACGCCCACTAAAATTATTATTCTAATTAAAACCAATATAATTAAAGATTTAAAGAGATTAAATTAAAACTGATATAATTAAAGATTTTAAAGGGATTAAATGGAAATCTTCAATTTTTGAAAAGTACATTAATTGAGATTGTAACAGTAAATACAATAAAATTAATATATTAATTGGAATGATGGGTTATGTATTAAATTTATAGTTAATTGCCTAGAATTTATTAAGAAATAAAATCTTGGAGGTTACGGATAATGTTTAATATAATAATTATAATTATGATATTAAAAAAATAAAATAAAAACTTTTTAACATTATTATCAAGCTTATGAAATTTATGATTTCATAATTTAAGTAATTAGATATAAAATATAAATAATTTTCAAATAGCTTGTATTATCTAGTGGTATTTAAACGGTTAACTGAACCGAACTAGTATTAATTAAATTGATCAAACTTTTTAATCTTTTAATTATTAATTGAACTGAAATTTTTTCAAAAAAAATTAACTAAACTGAAATATTTCAGTTAATTCGGTCAATTAACCGAAATTTATATATTTTTGTTTTTTGTTAAAACAAGTATAAAACATATAAAAAATTTTGATAATGTTCATTTGACCGAATTAACCGAATTAAAACTACATATAATTTGTATTATTAATTATTAAGTTTGATTAATTCAGTTAAATTACCTGATTTTAAGCAGAATTAACTGATAATTAAATTTCTAAAAAATCATTAACTGACCTCCGACTAAGTTAGATCGATTAACCGACCAATTAACCGAATTAAATCGATCCGATCGATTAATTTGATTTTAACCAAAATTCTATTATCCCATCCTCGTCAAATCATTTTTATTTTTTATTTTAATAACTTTTTATACACTTTTAGAAACATTTAACTTTTATAATTTCAATTATAAAAAAGATTAATATATGGAAAGATTTAATCAAAATCATAAAATTAGACAAATTTAATTATTTTTTTAAATACTTAAATTGTGCTATTAAATCTTTTGAAATACATTTTAAGATATTTTATCATTATCCAAATATATATATATTTTTCTTTGTAGGAGACCCTCCTCTTTCGCTATAAAAGGATACAAGGGGAAAGCAAATTAACCATATCAACAAACTTTAAACAACCTTTAAATATGAGTTCCGCCCAAAATGTTATTACGAAGAAGATGATGCTGGTTATTGTGCTTTGCCTGACTCAGTCACTCGTTACTCACTCCATTCTAAACAAGTGTCACGTTCACGTCATCAACGGGTTCAGCCACGGAGAGTTTCTGGAAGCTCACTGCAGATCCAAGGACGACGATCTCGGCGTCCGCCACGTCGCGCCCTACAACGAGTTCAATTGGACGTTCCGTACCAATTTCTTCTCAACGACCAAGTTCAGCTGCCACATGTGGTGGACCGGTGGCGAAAAGTACCTTGATGTCTTCTGGACGGACGACAAGTTCCTTGACAACGAATGTGGCGGGAATAATTGCCGGTGGAGATCGCAAGATGACGGCGTATATTTGTTCAGCTATAAGCATAAAGAATATCGTTTGAAATATAGCTGGGATCCTTGGAATAAGACTAAAAATCTTTCATATTTAGACAAGAAGATGTTGAGTTAAAACCATTGATTACGTTATCTTTGAATGTTATTTTTGGAATAAAATTGATTAGTGAATAGAGGTTAAAAAAATGGCATCTCCTTTTCTTTTCTTTTTTCTTTTAAATTTTCTATATATCTACGGAAGCGAACTTAATAACTAATTCTCCGCATTTTGTAGGCCTAATAAAGGGTAGATGCTAATCACGAGTTTTAAAGCTGTTCCATACCAAGGGCAAATATCGAACCCTCAGTAACTGATTAAGATAAGAAAGACAAATGAAATCGGTTTTTAAATCCAAATTAAAATTTTGATTATTTTTAATCTTAGGAGTTTCTAAACTTTTTAATTAATTTTATCATGTTTATGAAGTTAAAAATTTTAAAAAAAATTAATATAAATCATGAGACAAATAATTAATTTTACCTATGTTTAGGTCTAGTAATGAACAGTTTAATGTCCTTTTCAAAAGGATTGATCTTTATAAACAATAAAATGGATATGAAAAATACATTAATTATACTAAAAAAAATTTGATAACCTTTAAATAAATTTCGGGTTCAAATTTTATCAACGAAAAAAATATTGGAAGCCAAACTCGAATTCAAATTTAGTTAGAGCAAAATGCAATTTAAAGGAAGGAAATGCTAAAAGATCTTAATAAAACTAATTAAGGTTTTTTTGTTATTTGATTGTCTCTTTCTCTCTCTCTCTCTCTCTTTTTTAACTCGTGGTTAATGGAAAAATGATATTGCAGCTTTTGAAATTCACATGTTATCAATTTTAATCCTCAATATTTTATATTGGGTCAATTTAGTTTTGATTTTAAAAAATTTAATCTTTTAATATTTACGCATTGTGTAATTTAGACTTTTTTGTGTTTATTTCCTTTTGACTTTTTCACCTAAAAAGCTAAAAAAAGTATCAGTTAAATTTGATAAATATATACATATATCAAAAATAGAAACACCAAAAAATTCAAGATAATAAAACTTAATCTTTTCTTATTCTTTTAAAATTAGCCCTCAATGTCACAAAAGAAAAGCCAAAAAAAATTATACAAAGTGTAAATGTCGAGGGTTAAATCTTTTATAATCAAAGATTAAATTGATACAATGTATAAATGTTGAGGGCTAAATCGTCATTATCATTGTTAATTTAATGGATAGTAACCAAAAAATAAAAAAATTAAATAATTAAATCACTATTTTATAACTTTCCGTAATTGAATGATAAAAAATACTTATAATTAAGTTAGAGTAAAAAATTAGAACTATCCTTTTGATCCTATTTATGGCTATAAGTAATTGCAATAAAAACGTTAAGTAGTATTAATTACTCACCATATATACAAATTATAACCGTTGATTCTTCATGATAATTTTCTTGCTTATTTTTTTATCTTTATTAATTAATTTTAAGAAACAAGAAACAAGAAACAAGGAAAAACGACTTTTATTGTACCTACTAACACAAGAAACAAGGAGGTGTTAGAATGCGCTAATGAACAACAAAAAGGCTCAACAAATGAAATCTAAAAGCTAGAATCAAAGAAAATTGCAACTACCCAATAGAAAGATTGTACTCTCATACTCGTATCATATACGCATGTATATTAAAAATTAAAAAAGAAAATATTTTATTTTTAAATTATATATTAGATGATTAGGTTAATACATTTATTTACTGATAGAAATCATATTTATTTTTTTTACCCAATTCGTAATAGGAAAAGTTAAATATTTTATTTTATTTTTAAATAATATCTTTAAAATGATTTATTTGCATATTTACTTGTATGAACTTAACAACTCCCTTTGGCTCTAAATAATTAACACAAATTTAATTTTAATATTTAACGAAATATGATTTATTAATATTATTACAATTTGAACATAAAATTTTAATATATTTTACTATTTAATAATATTTAGTTTAAAATTAAATTTCATTGTTAATTAATTAATTTTTTTATTAAAAAAATTAAAATCCCCCAACAATAATATAATTCAAAATTCACTGGATATTAGATAATACAATTTAGCACGTTTTTATTATATTATTTAGGGCTGATTTGGATTTGCAGTTAGATTTGTTCCAATAAAATGAAAAGGTAAATTATAAGAATAGTCATCTAAATATGCTTTTAGTTTTAGTTTGGTCATCTAATTATTATTTATTTTTCATTTAGTCACTCAAATTTTCAAAATTATATATTTTAGTCACTCTTTCTTTAGTTACATCATCTTAGTGACGAAAAGCTAATGTAGACATTTATTTATTGGTCTAATAACAAATTTAGCCCCCTAATGTTTACACATTTTATAAATCTTATCTTAAATCTAAAAAATCAACAAATTTAGCCCTTAATGTTTACAAAAATTTTCATTTTAATTCTAATTGTATTTTAATTATATACCTAACTGTACCTCCAACGAGTTCAATTGGATGTTCCGTACTGATTTCTTCTCAACGACCAAATTCAGCTGCCACATATGGTGGACCGGCGACGAAAAGTACCTTGATGTCATCCGGGTGGACGACAAGTCCCTGCTAAACGACTGTGGTGGGAATAACTGCCGATGGAGATCGTAAGACGACGGAGTATATTTGTTCAGCTATCAGCATAAAGAATATCGTTTGCAATATAAATGGAAACCTTGGAATAAGACTGAAACTAATATATAGAGAGAGAAGAAAATGATGGGTTAAAACTAGTAACAATGTCATCTTTGAATATTATTTGTGGAATAAAAATGGTCAGTCACAAAAGGTTAAGACATCCCATATTTTCCATTTTCCATTCAATTACTATTTATTTAAATAAAATTTTGCATCTAATTACATTTTATATTAATTATTTTGTGAAAAAAAAGTTGAATAATTGATTAAGGTTGAAGTTTCAAATATTGAAGACTCGAGTTTGAGTTTTATCATTTGTAATTGTGTTGTGTGTGTATTTTTCTCATTAGGTGTGTGTGCTTTGTGTCCGTTGTCTGGGTCTTTTCGGATTAGCCAACTTTTGTTCTCTTCTTGGTCCATTGTGCATTGTATTAGTTGGGTCGGACATAAATTTATATCTATTTTCATGGTTGTTTGAATAGGAACCAATTAGTTAGTTGAATCGAGAATCGATCGGGGTATTGATAGTGACTATTGATGCGATAATGGCTACCTTTTCTCTGATTAAAGGTATAATATCATTTATGTTCATTTAAAATTTTATTATCCAATTTAATTTATTTAACTTTGTTTTTCTAAAAAAATTAATATTTCAATTTCAATCATTTTAATATAAAAAAATAATGAGCTCAAGCTCATGGGCCGTAAGTTAACGAAGCCCAAAATATCATAACCGTCGTTAACAGTAGACATTTCCGTCTCTTCCCAGATTCGAAGTCTAATTCTCCGAGAACAAAAAGAAGGGCTAATAAACGCAGCTTCGATCACATTCCCTCCCCTCCACAGAAAGGAAAAAAAGTTCATCAAAATCGATTGAAAATCTGAGGGAATGAGAACGAATTGCTGCCACGTTTCGTTTGCTTTTGTTCTCAAGTTATTGAATTCTCTCCAAGGTTTCGTTGGAGTATCCATTATTCTCTATTCAATATGGATGTTGGATCAGTGGAACCATCACGTCCCAATATCTCCTCCTCCTTCAGCGCCGTCTCCGGTTTCTTCTGTTTCCAATTCGATCCTCTTCAACTCGGGACCGGAGATGGGAGATCAAGCAGCTAGGGTTTTCGACGATTTTGCTGTCGGTTTGGTTTCCGGTTTGGACAATGATGTCGGGTTTAATTTGAGCTCAGTTGAACTACCTGCTCCCTGGTACTTGCTCTATTTAGTTCTTTTTTTTTAAATTAATTGATTGTTTTATAAGGAATTTTGAAGTGGAGACTGCATTAAATGCTGTCAAATTTTTGAAAAAAAAGGGGGACGAACTTTAATTGTTTGGGAAGGGGGTTCGATAGAACAGGTTAATAATCTCATTTTGAGATTTATACACGTTGAATCTTTGATCATGCAATTTAATGATCTGTACTTAGGTAAGAAGTTATTGTATATCGGAGAAAAACCTTGGATAAAGAGTTGGTTACGTGAGATCCTTATGTTCTTCAACAAAACATGCCATGCAACAAAATTGCTAGCTCAATTCTAATTTTGTTTTTTTGTTTTGTTACTTTTGCCTCTTAATATGTAGTCAGTAATTTAAATCACCATATTTATTGACTAAGTTGATCCAGCTCTTCATTTTTATTCAAGTACCCATGTTTGGTATCTGTTTTGGACACATTTCATGACATGAGTATGGGATATATCTCTTCAAAGACCTTCCAAATACATGGAAAATCTTATAAAAAATTGAACATACCTGTATCAATTATATTCCCATATCCGACAATCACACCCAAGTTCAAGTAACAGAGGATTTGAGAAAACAAACTTACAAGTCTTACCTTTAGGATGGAATATGCTTAATGTAAATTGCGGAGACTTTTATCTTTAACAAGTTTAAAGTTTGTCGTGACTATTTCTGTAGATGTTATTTTAGAACTTGGTTGTCACTGGTTGCTAACTGGGTTGTGTCTCTTTCAAATTGTTATTTCACTGGATTGGCGATACAATGCTTGCTTTTTGTGGTGGTTTTGATTGGACGTTTTGGATTGCAAGTGCTTACATGTGTGTCAACTTGATGATTTCTCCTTTGTTTCAGGTTCATATACTCTTTTATGGGAATAGGAATTACGATATGTTGTGTTGCTCTCATTGGTTGCATAGCTGCTGAATCTATTAATGGATGCTGCCTTTGTTTTGTATCCTACCAGATGAGTCTTTATATTTCTTTTCAAAAGAAGTTGGCTTAATGATAAGTTAAACTGCAGTGATTCTGAACATCTCTACAATAGAGATTAGTATGATTTTTAATGAAAGTCGTGAATTTCAGGCAATGGTATTATGTGTTGAAGCTTTAAGTTCTTTAACTTTTTCTTATGCTTTGTATTCTGAGTAGTGGCAGTAGCAGGAGAAGATGAAGTGCTAATATAGGACTAAAACTTTAAGCACAAAATTCAATTTTAATCTTCTACTTTTCACTGTTAAGTGTCTCTAAAACTAAGTACTTGACGGTTTTAAGCTCTTGCAGGCAGTTACCCAGTGGACTGCATTCTATTATTTGGTTTTCCTTAACTTGATAAAACTGCCAGTATACACTTCTCAAAATTATTCTCGTTCTAATAGAAGCTGCTTTAGTAGCATTTATTGCAATTGACCGTAGCTGGGAGAAGGTATATACTTTTTCTTGGTGCATTGTGTTTATCATGAGATGCCATGGTTTTGATCATGTGCAGATTATCATCTACAAGATTGCAACTAAATACTGCATTCTATGACAGGATCTTCCATTTGACCCAACTGGAGAAATTGATAGCTTCCGGTCCTTTGTCGAAGACAACGTTGATATATGTAAATGGGTTGGCATCAGTGTGGTCATTATTCAAGTAAACTTTTTAGCCCGTCTCTTCATGCAGTTTATAACATCCTAAATTAATTGATTGCAATTATTATGCACATTTAAAGAAAATGAAGTAACTAAACGAACACGTACTTTATGGTCATAATTGTTGCACTTCATCAGTCAAGTTCTACTAAAGTTCATTTTATGGTCGTAAGGTTTTATGAATTTTGTCATAATGGCACTTTACAGTGATCTTACCATGTTTTGCAGTTTCTCCATTGTGAAAGAAGTATTTTGTTTAGGTTTCCCCTTTGTTTTTTTAATGCCAGCACTGAACTGTTTATTTTTCTAGTTAGTAAATATTATATATGTATATGGTAACTAAATTCAAGGGCTAGATGAAAAGAATATTGTTTTCCACTAGCAAATAAAAGATGTATGCATATAGCGTCCGGTGAATCTGCTGATTTCTTTACTGTGATAGATTTGTTCCTTCAATGTTTCAGGCATTAGCAATGCTAGTGGCAATAATTTTGCGGGCAATGGTTTCTGCTAGAAGAAGAGACATCGATGATGAAGATGAAGATGATTATGAAAGCATTAGAGGTAGAACTTGGGAGCCATTGCTAAACCCTCAGTCTAGCCACTCATCTACCTCATCCAAGGGTGATGGAAGGGGAACTCGCTCTGACGTCTGGGGCTCACAAATAAGAGAAAAGGTATCCTGAACTTTATTGCTTATAGCTTGTCTTCAGTGGAGAAAATGATGAGCATCTCCATTGTTCCACCCTGTTTTGCGCCATGAAATCAATTTCAAAATATTCTTTTCATTTATGCCGAGTTATTTTACCCCTAGCATCTTTCTATGCATAGTTGTTTCCTAAATCATGCCACTGAATTTTGCATTGCAGTTTGGGTTGCAAAGCAGTGATAAATATAATTCACTGAAGTAGAACGCATCTGCAAGTAAGAAGACGAAGTAGAACGATGGCAATATCTTTCGTATTTCAAATTGATCAAGTACATATCATTGCACTCTAGTCCTTTAAATTCTTTCCTTTTGTGGACAAAGTTTGATGTTGTGATTTGTATATAGGTCATCGGACTCGATTTCGCTGTATTACTTTGTAATGGTGTTCATGATTGAATCTGGTGTATAACTGATAAAGCTTGTTTGTTGGGTCTAATATTGTAATTCTCATTTGTCATTTAAAATGATTTTGATTTGAGTGAATATTGAAATGTCTTTCCACAATTAATAGAATTGTAAGAATATAGAATTAAAGACTTAGGAAACTCAACAAAAAGGAATGTAAAAACTTTAGGAACTTGAATCGTTTTGAGTTGCGAGAGGAACCTATTTATAGTATTTAGGGGCTCTATACATTTAGTGTTCGTACATGAATCTACATTATTCCATGAATGTTAAATTCATAGTGAAAAAAGTGAATCTAAAATTTTTTTGTTTAAGTCCGACTCAAGTCAGGTTGGGCAGGCTATCCGACCATTGGACAGAACTACTTAATTCAAAAGTGACCCATTAAACATGTTTTGTACATTACGTTACAATCATTAGAAAAGTTATAATCATAAATGCACACTAAAGTTATTTTTTTTTAAAGCTAAATTTATTTATTCATTCAAAAAATCGAATTATACAATTTAGAGAAAAAAAAAACATAGCAAACACTATTTGTAAATGATGAAGGACAAGCTCCATCGACATGATAAAAGTTTTAGTCTCAGCATCAATAGAATATTATAACACGTTGATAATTGGCTTTTTACAACTCAAGTACAACATATCTGGAGTGATTGCAAGCACTTAATATGATAAGAAAATCAGCCCTAGATGGTCTAAAACGGCAAGTAAAAATCGATAAAATAATTGAGCTTTTACCAAACTAGAGAGAGGATTATAGCAAAATCATCTCTAAAATCACTTGTAAAACTAAGATTACATGTATAAGTAAGACTAAAAACGTGCTACAAGAGCAGAAAAAACTTTTAAAATTGAAGACTTATTAAATAATAATAAAACAAGCAAAAAAATATAAAAAACTTAAAACAACACGGGTTCAAATTGACATGAGAAATCATTTATTATTTTGAAATACTCTCAAAACAGAAGCAGGTTAAGAAGTTGACGAAGAGCCACTCACTTTTCAAGAAAAACTACTGGTGGCCGGTGGAGTTTTAACGAACAACAAATACCATCATTTATCCATCACAACTTGTGAAGACAACAAAGATATCACAAAATATATCTGCAAACTGAAAAGAGAGAATTCATGTGTAGTGAATGAGAAGAAGAAAGAAGAAAAGGTTGATGAAAGAAGAAAAAAACGGGCGATAGCCATCTCAAAAGTTGACACTACTGCTGAGCAAAACAAAAGATAAAAAACAAACAACTTACCACATAAAAATTATTTGTTATAAAAATACAAAATATATCCGGGGAACTCATTAAAATAAATCTAAATCAAACTCACACATAATGAGATTTAAATCAATAACTCATAATTTCTAAAGTCTTTTATTTCACTTCCTTTTTTTTTTCTTTCTTTGTGAGTTTCGGGAATATCCCGTTCATAGATCTAAAATTCAGATCTAGTCTAAATAGTTAACTTTACAACTAATTGTTACAATTAATAGGTATTTAAATCGCTTTTTTTATTATTAAATAAAAACTTCAAATATTTAATTAAATAAGTTTATAAATAAGTCATGAATTTAGCTTTAAATTTCTATTTTTTCCCCTTTTTGGACTGTTTGAACTCTTAAGTTTTGTTTATCGTTGAGTTACAAAATTGTTTTTCAAGTCAAAAGCTTCAAACCAAATTAGCTTTTCAAATTGTCTTTTCAAGCGAAATAAAAAAGATAAAATTTTTAACTTTCGGTTTTTCAAAAGTGGATTTAAATGGCAAATTATAATTTTACCCCCCATTTATGTTAACTATAAAAAATAAATATGATTTGTGCATGCAAATTAAATTTTACAACTAATTTATATTAAGTATTTAAAAGTATTTAAATTTTACATTTCAAATATTATTTATTTTACTATCTTTATAATATAATCTAAATTGAATATTTGTAAACACCATAATAATAATAATAATAATAATAATAATAATAATTTGGCATTCTCCAAATAATAATACTTTGAATTTAAGTCTATAATTTTTTATTATAATTTAAGTGTATATATTTCATATCCATGATGAATTTGAGTTTATATATTATGTGTATTTCATATACTATAATATTAATTACTTAATAGATTAAAGTTTAATTTTTTATTATAATTTAAGTTTAATATTAATGTATTTAAATACATATTTTTTACTTTACAACATAAAATAAATATTTTATTTTCTCAAAAATACATTTTAATAATAAATAATAATAATAATAATAATTTTTTCATAACATTTTTCAATTTTAATAATAAAATAAACAGAGATATAAAGCAGTTCCGAAAAGATGCGATTTTAAAATTATAATCACATTATCCAAAGAAAAGAGATGTGGTGCATAGGTGTCAGCTTCCTAGTGGATGAAAAGGAGTCCACTTTCTCAATATCAGATAAAATTCATTGATAATTTTTTTTAAAAAAACTTCCAAATAATTCAAGGCCTCTCAATCATTCCTGTTCTTTTTCTTTTTCATTTGCTTAAAACTATAGAGCCACGGTTTAGCAGAGAGAGAGAGATGGGTAGCTGCAGCGGCATGGCATCGGCTGCCTCGGGGTTCTTGTTAATGCCCAGTCTCACCGGCACTGCTGCTTCTAAGACCAATAACATCAGCATGCTCTTTTCCCCTTCCAGAAACAACTACTACAATGGCTCAAGGCTCGTCGTAAGGGCGGCTGAGGAGGAGGCTTCGCCACCAGCACCACCACCAGCAGCCACCACTGCGCCACCAGAAGGTGGTGAAGCCCCTAAGCCTAAGCCACCACCGATTGGACCAAAAAGAGGAACCAAGGTTAGCTGCAATTATTATAATCTATGTTAGCTGGATTTTATGGTAAATACTAGGGTTTTTTTTTTTATCCCTCGCACGGCTTAGTTATATTTATTAATCACAAAAATATTAAATTTTTTTAATTTTTTTTTTACATTTTCCCTTATGCTATTAAAAATATATTTTAATACTGTAAAAATAATATATATTATACACATTATAATTTCAAATTGTAATAAAATTAACATTTACTCTATAAAATTATTTGAAAAAAAATTCATTTACAAAACAATAAACACTTACAAATATTAACTCTTTTAATCAATAAATGATATATTTACAATTTAACATAATTTTTAATAATACAAGTCTAAATTATTCTATTTAATAATAGAAAGATTAATTTGATGAAGTAGATTTTTCAAGTACATTCACCTAAGAAAAAGTGTATTGATGTAATTAATATAGAACAATATTATTAATTTTTCAAAATTTATTTTAATTTTTTGTATTATTAATAGTTTAATAATTCGATTTAGGGTTAGCTATATGATTGCAGGTAAAATTTATTAAGGATAAGATATATTTATATGGAATTGGTGTTAGGTGGACAAGGACGCTACATAATATATATATTTGGAATTGGTGGTAAACAGGGGCGTAACCTCCTGCCAAATTTAAAATGAAAAATTTTTTATTTAAATTTTTTAAATTTTAAATTAATAAAATTAAAATTATATTTTAATCCTTCTAAAAATAATGGAATTGTATTTTTATTATAGTAGAAATTATAATTTAATTTTGGTATGCTTTTCTGACTTTATCCTGTAGGTGAAGATCCTTAGAAGGGAGTCGTATTGGTACAATGGCTATGGATCCGTTGTTACAGTTGACCAGGTTTATTTTTATTTTTAAATATTCTTTAGACATTTCTTTACAAGTGATGGCTGAGTGAGTTAAAACATTCACTTTACGAGTTGCAGGACCCCAAGACTCGGTACCCAGTGGTGGTTCGATTCAACAAAGTGAACCATGCCAATGTATCTACTAACAACTATGCATTGGATGAGATTGAAGAAGTTAAATGAGATTAGTCCATCAAGTCTTTGTAATTTTATGTTGTATTTTGTATCATATTACAACCTCACAATTCAAATCTATATAAATTTAATCCTTTCCTTCTTATTCCAAGCATTGTGGTAAATTTGAAATGCTTATAGATATTTGTGAATATATTTTTATATTGCAAATGAAATGTAATTCCAACAAATGGGGGTAGGATTGATGGTTGCTGTCTAAGACCATAACATCCCCCACTCCAATGACACCTCACTATCACTAATAACCCAAACCCAATTTCAATACAAGATGTTAAAAAGCTTTCACACCAAATTACAAGCAATTATCTGATTCGGTCATTTAAGCCTCACAATTTTGTTCACATTAAGTGTCTCACACTTTGTGAGTCTTCAATCAAACTCTAGTACACTGTCAATGTGAGATTCATAACTCCTCTCTGGGACCCTGACCTGTAATATTAAGTGTAACATAAGTGAATTAAGACCAGAAGTCTAATGTAGGCAAAGAAGGTTGTGTTTCTATATATATATATATAATCCTTTACTCTATATAAAAGGATGTCTTAGCTTGTACTAGGGACCATGTTATGATGTTGATGAAAGTAAAGCTTACAGAAGTCTGTCATGGCAATATCAATGCTCTTGGTTGTAGGGCAAAGTTTCAATTTACTTAACCTCTAACATAGTTGACATGTCACAAGAAGGTCGCCAAGCGTGGATCTGTTCTGTGTGGAAGACCAGTTCGGGCTCCCAAAGCCCTACAGCCAGATGCAGCCTGCATTGAAGCCTCGAAAATAGGTAAGGAAACTAAAAACATCTCCTGGCAATTAGAAATTTTAGCAGCTAATTAACAAAGAGTAAATCCACTTACCACTTGAGCAGCAAATGGTAACATCTTCTCTGGTGGCATGCCCGCACAGAGAGCTAAAAACAAAAAATGGGTTGTCATCAACCTCGAAAATGGCTTAATCAATAAATAGAAAATGACCCATCTGGCCAGGTTACGAATTGCAAAATGTTGCAGACTTAATTAGTCTAAGAAAATGTAAGATGAATGAAATGATGTCGTATGATTCCCCATAAAATGATACTAGTTCAGCTGTGAGGACACGAAGTTTCTAGTAAGGCTATAAGTTGTGCATAGATTAATAGAAGAAACCTCACTAACTGATGAAACTGTTGATGAAGGGTTCATCTTATATACGCATACAATCACCTTCACCTTAATCGAGTGCTATACAGAAGAATCTGACATTTCTGCCAGGTTTATTGCTAATTAATAGTTATGCACTTTTGGAACAAAGGATGGTTGAGATCAAGGCAAATATGAGAACCTTTAAAGCAAAAAAAAAAAAAAAACCTTAGCTACCTATTTGTAGCAACTTTCAAATTAAACATAAATATGTTTAATCTCTCGGAAAACAAAAGTTGGAGACTAATGAGGTCTGAAGGGATAAATGTACCGTAAACTACTGCTCCAATAAATGCGTCTCCGGCACCGGTTGTGTCAACAAGTTCTGATGGTGGAATCTTTTCAGCTGTTCCGATAAATAACCGACCAAATACTGTTCCTATCCCATTTGCACTCAAATTGGTAACCACCTACAAGGGGAGCCATCTTGCAAATAAAAATCTGGAAGATGAAACAGAAGATCATAATTGCCACTTATAAGAGAATAGAATTTTAGAAGCCAGAAGTAGCTCCAGAGAACTCTTGCAAACTAGATTTAGGAAGAGATAACTTTGAACTCAGATTCAAGCAACATTAGATCACGGCAGAGATTAAATGGGTTCCATTGAAAACTTAAAATACTAAATTATCAGAAATATGAACTACCTGTAGCAGCAATCCTATAAGATGAGCTGTATATAAAAAATGCAATATAATAGAGAAAATTTTAAAGAGCCGTTGGTGTGGCATATCCCCATACGCACATCTAAAAGTGTGTCAGACACAAGTGTGGACACGAGTATTTCAAGAGAAATGAAGAGTAAGAGTAATATAGTGTAAAATAGCAACATGAATCAGAGGCATGCTCCTGAATTGAGAACACAAATCTAGAAAAAGATTTAAGATAGTGAAGTTCATATCGTGCAACTATATTCCTGATGAGATATAATATGTAAGCCAATAAAGTCCTTGCTTTGTATATTACCGATGAGATACATGTTGGTATGGTCTTGCTTTCATCTTTTCTCTGCTTCAGTGATTCCAATAAACCGTGAATATCAATTTCTTCAGCATCGGAACCACCTGCAAACATAGTAGAGAATACCTGTAAAAAATGCAAATTCAAATGAATCAAGCAAGTATCGATTTTTTTTACGGTTCCAACAAGATTACAGTTCCATTTCATATGATATTTTACCATTTACACTTCTTTCGAGCATTATGCATCCATCTTCACCCAGTGTCACAATCACAAATTTTAAGTTTGGCAATCTCAGAAGCATGGAAAGAAGTGCACTTGGAAGAGATGGAGCCTTTGTCCACGCCTTTTTCATCAGAAGTTCATAATACGTGCCAAAAGAAAATCAACTAAGTTAACAAATATCAGTGGCAATACACATGTATATCATCTTTGTAACTAAAGATTAAAGAACCAGGCCAAAATTAAATATCCAAATAACCAATTAAGTGAGAAACTAAAATAGATTTAACTAATAATGACAAAATAAGTTCCTAAAGATAAGGATAGATTACATCACTTATACAAGATTATGGAAGAAGGATTCTATGGAGATTGGATAAGAGTTGTAGGGCATTTCATCAATTTTTTACATATGTTTGCAAAACCAAGTTACCTGTGGGGAACTTCAGTGTAAAAGAAACATATAGTGATCCATCAAAAGATCAACTTACCTGCGGAAATCTTGCTGAGCATATAGCATAACTAGCAAAATTCAGAAGATCATCTAAACCTTCCCTTTCCCTTTCTGCATCGACTAATATTGGAATATTTTTGCAAGCTGCCTGTACTGGAAACATACAAAAGAGTGCTATTGACTTGCTATCAGTTGATATTAATGATGAAGAATGTAGAGGAACGACTTAATATTCTAGCAATCACGGAAAAACTGCCAGCATCGAATATGCCATAAGTTGAAGGCAAAGCTAATCAAAGAAGCTAAAATAAGGAAAATCCAATAGTTACCGAATATCCAATGGTTACCGAATAAGAAGAATAATCTTTAAGTATCCAACAAGGATTTGTTCATTTTTTTCCAAGTTTTTCCATTTATGTAGAGGGTACTTGGTAGTTTCATATCCTCATATCTCATGTCCCAATAAATGTCAAACACATAAACTCCAAGCAAAATGAAGGAGGAGCAACACATCCCCTAGCCATATGATAGCTCTTAATTTCATCTGCCTTGATACTATAAGTAGAAGAAGAAAAAGAAAATGTACCTCTTTTGCAATAATTAAAGCAGTTTCGTACAGTCTTCCATCAAAATAGACCATATTGGCTCCATCCAAAGCAGATAATAATTGGGACTGTGAGAGTTCATCTGGTATCAAGGGTGGATAACCAGGGGTGTGAATACAGGTGCGAGTTTTCCTGAAAGTTTAGTGTCAACTGGTTGGATACATATGCTTTCTATTTTCATTTTTTAACATAAGCAACACTTGTTTTTTTTCTTTGGGTTCTTGGCACAAGTGTTAAGAGTTGCGGCTTATATCTACACCCAAAGAAAATGTAAATAAATACTATTTTAAATAAAGGATGGAAAGAGCTGGTCGAAGGTGACCTTAAGCCATCTAAGCCACTCTGAAGAAGATAATTTTCCATGCTTTAAACCTGCTATAGGCAGATCTCAAATGCCTATATACAGAATCGGAGAGAAAAGAAGGATTTTTCAAGGAAATACACTTCTTACTGAAAGGATAACTGATTATATAATGCATGGAATAAGGCAACAAGTGCTCACGTTTCGTTGTCAACAATTATATAAGTAAATGGCGAATTCCCCTCCTCAGAAACCTGAAATCCACACAATTAGTTCAGAGAGAGGGAGTCCAGGTTGTAATGAGACATTTAATGGCAGTAAAATATGTCTTATATGAAAAAAAAAGGCTGCCCAGTGCACAAAGCTCATCTAGCCATCTATGATGTGATATATGATAAAATATATTCCTTCCCATGTCAGTCTCTGCTATATGACAGTCCAAGTTCCTAGGTTCTTTTCTTGGCTTCTAACTTCTAGAGTCTGGACAAGTCATAATCGACAAACGCAAATGACCTAACTATATTGCATAAATCCGGGTGGAGCATTATTTCTAGAATCGAATATCCAAACATTCAAAAATACCAATGGAATAAATCTTCGAGGCAAAAAACCTTCTTATATCAATCAAGATAAAAGCAATGATAATAGTAGGCTATGGATCTTTCCCATAAGTAAGAGCCATAAAATATCTCAAAGCCTTACAATAAAGAATGAAGTGTTGACTCCATCAGACTCAAGCTCCTCCAATATACTCTTGCCTTGGGCATCATTGGCAACCTAATGATTTATATGATGCAATAAAAGTGTTATCTCATTCAACAGTCAAATTTCACGGTGGAATTGAAGTAGATAGAGAAAATAAAGAAGAACAAAGATATGTAAGACCTTAGAAATTAGTCGCGGATTTAATCCTAAACGAGCAACACAAGTTAAGGCATTTCCAGCATTCCCACCTCCCTGAACCTGTGAAAATAAATGCTAAATTAATCAATTAAACCTACTAGTTATATAGCTCAAGCTCTTACAATTTTCCTTAAGTATCCTTCTCTTACAACAAGTGTGCCCAATGCATATCTAAACTTGGATATGAAAACATGACCCTCCAAGGATTCTCAAACTATTAAGGAAAAAACTTAGAAAAAAAAGTGAAAATACTCATGTTGGAGACATATCCATACTTAACACTTACAAACTACTGGGAGGTTCTACAAAGAAATGGAAGACGGAAGAGCAAATTGAAACATTGATAAACAAAAATATTCGTATTGGACACATGTACATACCCAACACTCATGAGCCCGAGTAACATAACCTACTACGAGGTTCTACAACGAAACTGAACAGAGAAGGGCAAATTGAAACATTGATCAAATAAGAACTACATTGCTCACTTAAAATACACTAAAAAAAGGTCCGAATAAGATAATCGTGTCGAACCAAAATACCCATGTCAGACACATACTCTATACCCCAAAGCTTTACAAAGAAAATCATCATTAGATTAAGTAAATAAAAGTAGGAAGCAAGGATTTTTAGAAAATAACAACCTTTAAGCTAGTGCTTCGGATTTTGTCATCAGGTTTAGGATAAGAAGCGACGGAGGCCAAGAAATCCACTCCGACCGACCCACACCCTAGCTGTCGGTCATGTTAACAAAATTGAAAACATTAATCAATTTTATGATAATGCTTTAACAAAAACAAAGAGGGGGTATGAATATACGATAGAGACAATAATGCAATTTAAAAATAAAAAAAGCGTACGACGATGCGATGTTCAGGAAGTGGTGGAAGCGATTCGGATGACATTTGGGCCCTGAAATTTGAAAAAAAAATCTCTAGAAATGAAGCATTGACCATTGAGCAAACCACAGTACCACACACAAAATTAGTTTTAACAACTATAATTTTTCATGCAAGTAACAAAAATTTAATATATATATTTATTAGTTCTTAATTTTTGAAATGTAAAATTCATAGATGAATTGGTATCAAACTCATTCATCATCTCTCTCCATTGCAATCTTGCATCAAAAGAATGGGATTGTTATGGATATAGTGCTTGAATCCATGTCGACACAATAAAGATTTCTTTGTGGGGTTTATTTGAATTTGGATTTCCTCAAAATTAATAAAGGACAGGAACGAGACCTGGTAAAGAAAGGAGGAGAGGCGCGAGAGACGAGGTTGGGCTGTGAAATGACGTTGGGGAAAGGCGAAAGTAAGGATGACACCATTGTTTTTTCTTCTTCCTCCTCGTAATAAAGCTTTCTTTAGGGATAGATAGTGGAGTATCGTTGGTAAGAGCTACGGGCGTTGAAACATGGATAAAGAGGTGGAACTTTGGAGCCAACCAATTCTTTTCCTTCATGCCTGAGAGGCTGATATTCGGATTTTTTATAATAAGAAAATTAAATATTTCGGGTATTTGCTGTTTTGCAGAAATTCGAGTCAATTTAACATTAATTTTTAAAAATACTTCAAAATCAAAAAACACCTTTGAACAAAAATTAACATTTTCTGCTTTTACTTTTACTTTTGGCCAAAGAAGTGCTTTTGTAAAACATTTTACATTTTTTTTATCTCGGAACAAATTTGAAAAGCTCAAAAGTATCTTATTTAACATTACTTTTATCTCAAAAATACTTTTAATCCCAAAAATACTTCTAAGAGGTAATACCAAACTAGCCCTTCCTCAAGTGAATCTGAATTTGAGTATAAATAATTATGTAATGAGCAATATTTTTTTAACTTAATTAAAAATTTACAACATAAATAACAAATCTAGGATTGACTATTGCATATGATAGATTTGACTCCCAAGGAAAAAACACTGAATTGCAATTTGGTTCACAAGTCCTAAATAGAAACACAATTCAGCCATAGTCTCTCATAACCATTTCGATTTCGCCATCCACTTCGTTGGGTTCCACCATTTATACCTCACACTGCTTAACACAACCAAACCACTTAAAACAAAACAATCATCAGTTATCACCTAGGCACTTGACCCATATTCAGGTTAATACCTCTCTCTCGTCCCCTACTCCAAACTTCTTCCTCCTTTCTTCGCCTTCTCTAACCATCTTAATCTCCACCTCACCAACATTCTCGCCACATTTAGCATCAACAAACCCTGTCCATCTTGCAAAAACATTATTTTAAGGCAAAAACATCAAGAAAGGAATGAATTCTGGACATTGTTCAATAAGCTAAAACCATTGGATTCTTAAATATCTCTGTACAACATCATTCGGCCTCTTAGTTTTTTTCCCACACAAAGGAAACCATAGCTTGAGAAATAAAAAAAAAGTTGCATATTTCAAGATTTTAACTCCGATGTCGGTTTTTAAAGATGACTGTACAAATCAATTAAGCTAAGCTCTGTGCTCCGAGTTCCCTCCCGCGGAACAGCATCCTAACTATGACTTCTTCAAGGTCTGTGGAGCAAGGTAGCTAATCCGCTATACACAAGCTAAATGACGATCCCACCAGGTCTCAATATCAAAGAAAAGCATACAAGAATACACAAGCAAATGCTAATCTGCTCTATGCACGAGTTAGACGATCCCAAGAGCTTTCGATATCAAAGAAAAGCATACCAGTTTCGAGAGGTATATGATCAGGAGATGGTGCATTAAGTCCTGCAGTAAGAGACCCTCCAGGAGCACACTGGTTATCCAAAAGGAGGCTCTCAAGCTCATTGTAATACGACTTATCTCCCCCATTTACCTTGAATGGTCCTTCCCCATTTGTGGATCCTGAGGTTTGAAACTGTAAATAATCAGCAGAAGATTGTTGATTGCTTTGGCCAATGTTATTGACCCAATTAATGTCAAAATCGGAAAAACCATTATATGTTGCAGGATGATTTTGATTCTGAACAAGACTGGTATCGTTGTATACATTAGACTGAGGAACACACAGATTGTATGGTGGGTATAGGGAAGGTGCTGAGTTTGCAAAAATGGGGTCCATTCTTGGTTGTAAGGAGCTATGATATGTATGTGTTCCTAGACTTGTATCAGAATTGTTTGGGCAGACAATGAGGTTCGGGTTCCTTTCGTTTGATGTTGTAACTGAAGCAGGATTTCGTTGATACTGTGATGCATGAGCAGAAGTAATGTTCTCAATGTTCTCTGGTTGATACTGTGATGCATGAGCAGAAGTGATGTTCTCAATGTTCTCTGGTGGAACATATGCACTGTGGGTCACTGTTGCAGGAACTTCAGTATCTAGTCTTTTGGACATTGTGTTGGAAGAGACAAATTGGCAACTCATGTTCCTAGTCTTAGTACCTCGATCCCTTTGAATTACAGAATTACGCACACCTAGCAACTCCTGTGAACCCGAGCGCAACTGAATCGTGCTTCTATTTAGAACATGTCGGCTACCAACAGTTGGGTTATATGGAACTCCATGTCTGGTAGAGGACGAACAAGCACGAATTATGGATGGCCTTGGGACATTATTTTGTGGTATGCAGTTCCCAGAAGGTCGAACTGGAGTTGGTCTGGAAACGTGATTTTGTGTCGTCAACCGAATAATGTCGCGATGCAGCGCTTGGTTATGTTGGGGCACTATTGTAGAATGAGATGTGACAGGAGGCATGGAAACATTTCTCCCATGCCTGAAATTCTTCCGCAGAGTACTCCAAATTTCCTCTTTATTAGTGGCATGACAATGATCAGTATTAGAGATACCTAAGCCCCAATAACAACATGGTGCTCGCACGTCACAAACAAAGCAATGGCACTGCAATTTCAAAAAGAATAATCATAGTACAATCAAGAATATCAAAATTAAAAAGTTCCAAAAGTTACCAGTTCACAGTGCTGATCATGAGAAGTTGAACTAAATGGAAATTTAGCACAATCATGTCGTGGGTGGGGGAAATCTCTGCAAGCAATCTGCAAACAGATGATATAGAAAAATGAGACGGCTATTCAAAATTTCATGCTATGTGTAAAGCAAAACAAAAAGTGTAGGTTCAACATTAAATATAAAAAAACTAAGTAATGCAACCAGCATCTAAATGCCCCTAATATCACATCAGCTCCTAGATATCTCGCATAAGAAAACTCTGAGACTTCATTCATACTTTCACTCTTTTGACATTTCAAGGGCTCATCTGGAAACTTAGCATCAATGAAACATATTTATTGTGCCCTTAAGATCATCTGAGCACAAAGATTGATACTTTTTGGTTCTCCATCGAAGTAGTTTCCATCGCAGCAAGTTCAATCCTTGAATATTAGCAGGAAAACTAGTGATCAGCTTATTTCTCCAAAAATTACTGATCTAGTTGCAAATAGAAAGGACTAAGATGCAATTCCTCACTGCAACAGATGATTACAGTTTTTCAATGGCTCAATTCTCACCTTTCATGTCATCCAAGATGACACTTACGGCACAACATACTGATGATCCAATAATGATGGTGCTTCAGCTGGTTGAAAGGGCATCTCTAAACGCCATGAACATTCAAAATTGCAGGAGCTAGAAGACAAATTACTAAAAGAACAATCTAGAACCCCAACAAAATACACAAAAAAAAATTCAAGAAATGCTGAAAAAATAGCAAAACTGAATTTTAACATTCACCTTTAAGAACCCAGATATCAGAATAACCATATTCCCAATTGTAAAATTCAACACTGCACAAAGCCGTGCTCATTGGAAGGACATAAAGATATAATAGAAGTAATATAAAAAATAATGCTTAAGAATCAAGTCAATCAACTATTTCTATACCTCTATATTCCCTTCCTTAGCATACATCGTAGACAAATTTCACTAGGAACTACTGGAAACCACATAGAGATTGATTTGTTCAAATTTTCTCAGCAACCAAACATATAAAATGAAACTCCATCAATGTACTTAATCACAAAAACCACTCAACAAAAAGTTCAAACAACAAAATAGTGATTAAAATTTCAATATTTTACCTGCCCTTTGTGGCCGACAACAAGCAACTCATCAGAATCATCATGGTAATCATTAACATCGGACACCGCCTTTTCGGGGTCACCTTCCAAAACGATACAATCATCGTCTTCTAAAGTAACATCCTTCCTCACCGATGAGCTCCGTGTCTTCGACTTCTTATTAGGGTTGACCTCCCCGATAACCACCACCTCGTCGGAATCGTCGAACCCCTTACTAACGGCTTCCAGAACTTCCGAAAACCAGTCGTAGTCGTCCCCTTTGGACTCTTCCAAACCCGACGCCACCTCATCGTCGTCGTCGGAGCTTATATCGAAAACCACTGGATTTGACTCCATCACCAAAAAAAAAAACCGATGAAAATAATAATAATTTAGGATTTCTATATATTAAAAGGAACTAAATTATAGTAAGTTTTCATATGGAGGAATTTGAGGATTCTGTAATCTGAATTTAAAAAAGAAAAAGAGTACAAATCAAAAGCGAAAACATGGTGGGAACCACGAAGAATTGATAATGACCTGTGAATTTTGGCTTTCGGTAAAAAGAAATTGGAAAATTTTCAGGGTTTAGGATCCGTCGATTTAGAATGTTAGGGTTTTTACGGCTGTTGATTGTATTGAGGGTTTTCTTGTTTCTTTTCTTTCCCCCTGGTTGAGAATTTTGGGGAAAGTGAAATACTGAAACGTACTTAAAACATAAAAGCGAAATATAGTAGGGTGGAAGGAAAATTACAAAAAATGAAAAAGTAAATGGTTAGAAATATATATATATATTACATAAATATATATATAGAGGAAAATGAGAGTTGTTAAAAAATTATTATTAGTAAGAAAATCGGAAAATTGATTTTTTTTCAACACCTTCTTCAGAATGAGTAAATTTCGATTTAATTTAAAAAATTGATAAAAAATTAAATTTTTCAACTTAACTCGAATATGCATTACACAAATTGAGTTATCTAAAAATTCGAAGAAAAAATACAAAACTTCGTCGTTTTGATAAATGTTTACTTTTTCTAAAGTTAAAAAGTCAAAACTATTAAGTTAAAAGTCAAACTACTTTTTTATAAATGTTTACAGTTAAAAAGCAAAACAATTATATTGTTTATGTTGTTAAAAAATCGGTCCATATAAACACAATATTGAGTATAAAAAATAGGATTTGTTAACTTCACTTGACTTGACTCGAAATTTTTTTACTTGATTCGATTCGAAAAATTTTCAAATTGAGTTTAATTGCTAAAATAAGATTCGTCATCTCGACTAACTCAAAATATTTTTACTTGATTCAACTCAAATCAATCAAATACTCACCCCTAAACATGATTGTGTCACATTATTACTTAAATCTATATCATTATTTAAGCTCCTAATTGATTTTGTGTCAGGAGTCAATCAGACATCAATTGATTATAGAAATTACGAAAATATATTTTCGTAATCAAAATAAATTATTTTATTCGAGTCTATTTTAATATTTTTACTTTAAAAAACAAATAAAAATATGCAAATTGTGAAATTTGAACCTACCCGTAAAATATTTAATTTAGCCCATGACTGTGGGTTGGTGTCACGAGTTAATTGGGTACCACTCAAAATGTCCTTTCGTAATTAAAATAAGTTATATTACTTGAGTGTATTTTAATCTTTTTACTTGAAGAAAACAAATAAAAATATGCATATGGTGAAATTTGAACCCACCCTAATCGCATTAGTAAGACATTTTTGTAATTATACTATTCAAGCGTATTTTAATCTTTTTACTTGAAATTTGAAACCACCCCAATTGCATTAGTAAGACATTTAATTTAACTCTGACTGTGATTGGTGTCACGGGTTAATCAAGTACCAACTCGGTTAGAAAATAACTAATATAACCTTTTATTAAATGATTACTACTATTATTTTGATGATCTTTTTATATTTTCATACTTTTATATAGTTTTTAAATAAAAGAACTAAAATTAAAGTGTTTAGGGATTGAATTCATGTTTAATGAATTTATAAACAAATTATTTACCACTACATCAATAATAATTTATGATTAAACTTAAAAAAATTAACTTTTAACATAAAATGTTTTCTCTCACCAAATTTGTATATCTATATTTACTAGTAATAAAACCTCGAGTTCGTGTTACGGATTAATCAGGTGCCAACTCGGTGAGAAAATGACTAATATACCTTTTTATTAAATAAAATAACTAAAATTAATATATCTAGAGATTAAACTAATGTTTAATAGATTTACAAATAATTTTTTACCACTACACCAATAAAATTTATTGAGCAAATGTAACAGTCCGGTTTTTGACTAAATTGGAACAGTGATTTCGGAACTACAAATCCGAGGTTAGAAAATTATTTTTATATTATTTTTGGTGTTTACAGCATGATAGTATGTACGTGTAAAAATTTTGTGAGCTAATTTTATCGTTTAATAGCTCAATTTGAGAAAAATGACTAAATCGCGTAAAATGCAAAAGTTACATACTATTTGTTTAAAGTGCTTAATTGCTATGGTTGATTAAATTAAAAGTCCTTATGATGATATTATACCATTGGTTGTGTTAATGGACATTAATGTATGTGCATTATAAAATTTTATGTTTATTCATTAAGGTTAAACTTGTAATTTAGATAATAAAGGTTAATAAACAAAACAAAATTCATAATTTGTGTTCATCTTCCTCTTGGTGACCGAATATCAAAGAAAAAAAGAGAGGTTGGAAGCTTGTTACGGTTCGGTACTTGCAAGGCTTGATTGGTAAGTGTTTTGAGCTCAGTTTTTGATGATTTCTACGTTTTTGAGAATGTTGCTTTGTATTCTAGCTAGCCCATGCCTTAATTTTTGAAGTTGTTAATGATTTTGTGAAGTGGAATTGATTAATGCTTGAGCTTATGAATGTTTTATGATGAAAAATGAATAATTGTTGATAGTTATACAAGTTTTGTTAAATGATTTTGAGTAAAAATGCCTATTAGGAATTTAATTGTGAAAAATGTAAATTGAGGGGTTGAAATGTGAAATAAATGAAATTATTGGCTGCTAGGGACCTATATAAAATTCAGATAGGCTTGGGTTTAATGAAATTTCATGAATTTTGTGTATTTGTGAAATAGGGACTAAATTGTAAAAATGTATAACTTTAGGGGCTAAAGTGTAAAAATGCCTAAATAGGTGTTTGTGGACTGAATTGAATGATTAAATGAATAAATGAGTTAATTTTGAATGTATACAGATCAAGAACGAAAGAAATCAGATTTAGATCAGTGAAAATCAAAGGTTATCGAATAGTTGATCCAGTCTGTTTATCTCGAATACAAGGTAAGTTCATATACAAATAAATATCTTTAAATTAAAGTATATATGTTTAATTGTCATTGAACTGCTATGAATGTTGAATGATCAAATATGAACAAGAATCGACAGGGTTACAATATCCAAAAGTCCCTTACGAACCTTAGGAATAGTATAGGATACGAATGTCATGACATTAGGATTAACGAGATGTGATTATGTGTAAGATCATGTCTGGGACATCGGCATCATTATGTGATTACATGTAAGACCATGTCTGGGACATTGACATCGTTATTTGATTTTGTGTAAGATTATAGCAAGGCTATCGGCATCGATATGTGATAATATGTAAGACTATATCTGAGATATGGCATTGTAAGAGCTATATGTGATTTCCGAGTATCCTTAACAATTCCAAAAGGTTCAACAGGCAAAGTCAAGTCGAGAAAGAATGTGTGAATGAGTTAAGTGACTTAGGTACATATGAGATTCATACAAGTATTGAAAAGGGAAGTATTTGATTAATTCACTTATGATATTGTATATGTATACATTGAGAAAGGTTTGTGAGCTTATATGTGCTTACTCATAGTTTGCCTATGGATGAAAATGATGTTGATTCATGTGGTAAATTTATTTGTATATTGCTTGCTAAGCTTTTAAAGCTTACTTTGAGTGTTCTTTCCCTGTTTTATAGATCATTGAAGTTAGCTCGGACTCGGGGATCATCAGGAACATCGTCACACTATCGATCAACTTTTTGGTACTTTTGATGCTTTGTAAATATGGTGTATGGCATGTATAGGCTAGTGTTATTGTGATATGTGAGAGTTGGCTTATAAATTATGTAAATGTTTGGTATATTTTTAGCCATGTAAGGTGGTTTACAATGCCTTATGATTTGGTAAGCTTGGTATGGTTTTCATGATGGCTAGATGGTTAAATTATTTTGGTTAATTATCAATGATATTTCATGGTTGAAAGGGATTTGACATATTTTTATATTGGTTGATGAACTTTAGCTGCATTTTTGTGACTAAAAATGGTACCATAAGAGCTTGTTTTGGTATGTGCAAAAAGGGTGGCAAATTGGCTTTGCAAATGGCCTATTTTTGTCCACACGGATAGAGACACGAGCGTGTGTCTCAGCCGTATGCGACACACGGTCATGCTACACAATCGTGTGTCCCCTGGTGTTGAAATTGAATTGAAGTCAGTATGCTCCACACGAGCTGGACACACGCCCGTGTCTCTACCCGTGTGATCCAAGTCAGAATACCCTCTAGTTTTCACACAGACTGGCATACAGGCGTGTCCTCGGCCATGTGATGTAAGTCAGTATGTATGCCCTATTTTTACACGGCCTAAGACACGGACGTGACTACTAGTCGTGTGAGGCACACAGCCTGTTTACACGAGCGTGTGATCTCTGTATGCATGAAAATTTTCTAAGTTTTCTAAAGTTTACAAATGTTATCAATTTAGTCCCAAACTAAAGCATGTTTAAGGCCTCGTAGGCCCTGATTAGGGACAATATCATTATATTGAAAGATATATGTACATGAATGTATGAATGCTTGAGATTTGGATATTAAATGATGTGTATTGTTCAGTAATACTTCATAATCCTACACCGGCAATGGATACAAGTAAGGGTTAGTACAGCAAACTTAAATAAAATTAACTTTTAATGAAAAATATTTTCTCTCACCGAACTTGTATATTATCACTGTCACTTAATTGCATTGTTATTCTGAGTCAACTTGATATTTAATTTTTAAAGAATAGAATTTCAATATTAAATTGTCTTTTCACTAACTTTATCTCTTTTTGACGTGCTATAATAAAATGATAATACTATTATAAACAATAAGAGTGAATTTAATATTATTAATATAATGTATTTATCTATAACAATTTTTTTCCTCACAAGATAAACTACTTTTTTTTTAATTTCGTACATATTGCATCTGTTGTTATTTTTATTAGTTTCAACCTTACATTTCATTATTTATTATATGTTATTTTATGATGCATCCATGTGTTCTAAATACGTAGTTTCCACACACATAATGTATTTGATTGAGTTAGTATCACAAATTAACTTCATCTATGTTCTAAATTCGTGTTTTTCACATAGATATGCATATGATAAGATTTCTAGTTTATTTATAAGAATATTTTAATTTTTCAGGTGATAATGCGAGAGTGGCATGTCATCCCATATACAAAATTAGGAAATTTTGTCAAATTTCAAGATTAAAGTGTACAAAAAATTTAGGGATTAAATTGAAAATTCTTATCAAATTGAAGTCTAAATGTTGCTTTATCCTAAAATAATAAAACAAGGGTATCTAAACCAGACTAAAAACTAGACGAATGAAAGGGTATAATTGGAATTTGATAATTGTTGTTCGCTAGCACGTAATCTCATTATAAGTTCTAATTATATCTGCTCTTTTTGATATAATGTCTAGAGCTACTTATAATCTCTCCCCGACTCATAAATAGGAAGATAATGCACATGAGCATACTCGAACCCACATAATGCTCATGCCAATTGAGTTAAAACTCAATCGAAAATTAAAACTATGTTTTTTATATAATGGTTAACACTTATCATTTATTTGATAATTCATTGAAAATATTCATCTATTAAAAAAATAATATTTAAATTTTAAATGTGTTCTATAATCAAGATAAATGTTCATTTAATTTAATTTTTTTGACAAAAAAATTATTAAGTAAAATAAGTAGATAAATAACTATTTATCACTTAATTTTAAAATTGTTTAATTAATTTTATTTTTAAAATTATATTTAAAACAAGTTATCTCTTTACTTTTATTAAAATAAAAAAATAAAACATTCAAATGGTTATATTTAATTTTATATTAACTTATTCAAAATAATATTAAAAATTATATCATTAAGATTAAAATTATAAAACAAGTAATTTCCAAAAATCAAAATTTATTCATTACCAAAAAAAAAATTAACAAATAATTTTTATAATATAAATTTAACACTTATAAAATTTTGTGTTTAATTTTTTATATTATCAAACAACCTTTTAATCGATCATACACAACCTAATTAAGCAAACAAACAAACAAAAAAATTATCAAAATAAAATATAGACCGAGAATCCATACAAGCTTGCAATTATTTAGATTTTGTTTTTTAGTATTTGGTTTAATTAGGCTTTATTTTTTATTCGAATTCGAATATAGAGAAGTTAAATTTATAAAAATAAAAATAGAGAGACTAAATTTTAAATATACGGAAAGTACAAATATTTTTAACGTATTTAATCCACTAATATATTAGTATTTTTATATTTTTATAATAAATCATTAACGTATTAAATTTTATATAAATATAAAATATCCTTTCTACAAACATAATTTATAGGTTTTGATCATATTTGCTCTTTTTGATACAACGCCTAAAACTATCCATAACCTCTCCCTAACCCGTAAATTGAAGGATAATGTGCTTTAGCACACTCGAACCTATATCCTCCTGCATTGGCAACAATGCTTATGCCAATTAAGATAAGACTCAATCGGCAAATTCTTGTTTTATTTTTAAATATGAATGCTGCAAACTTGTTAATTCAAATGAAAAGGAGATACGTATGTTTAAATTTATGCAACACAAAATATTAATATATCAAAATTTATTTTAAAATATATAACATTTTAAAACATGATACTAAAAGCTGATTAAGCCTTAATTCAGTTGGTATAGTTGTTATTGTAACAATTAAGAATATGTAGGTTCAAGTGTCCTTAAGTGCATTAATAGAGTAATATTTTATTGAACTATCTTAAAATAATTATCAAGGTTGTTTGAACAGGACCGTTCGGTTGAATCGGGAACCAACTAAGATATCAGTTCAGAGAGGGTTTTGAATCGAATTTTTTAATATTTTAATTGTTATAATTTTATTTAATTGGGTTGATCGAATTGGTCGGACCAACAAACTAGTGACTAGACCTATCCATGTGTTGGGTCACCTGGCTCGCCTAAAAAGTGGAAAGGTTTGGGCAAAAATATAGGCCTGAAAAATGGGATTGGATAAAAAAATAAGGCCTATTTAAAAAATGGGTCAGACCTCGAGTAAGGTTCTTTTGGCCTAGGCCCAACCCATATTTGCAAAAAAAAAAACTATTATTTTCCTGTTGTTTTGTTGGTGTTTTCTCACAATTTTGTTATTGTTTTGCTGCCAATTTTTTAATAAAAAAATTATACGGGTTGAGCCTAGATTTAACATCAATAATACAGACCGGCCCAAGCTTGGATCTATCAAACGGGCCTAGAAATTGATTAAAGCTCGGCCCGAATCCGACCTAGCCTGGCCATGAATAGGTTTACCGGTGACCTAACCGATTAAAACTTTCACAATTATTACTAATAAGGTAGTAAAAATAAGTATATCCATGGATTAAAATAACATAACAGTAGTTGTTTTTAAAATAGATTGCTATTTTTATTAATTAAAAAAAACTAATTTAAAATATAAAAGTAAATTTGAGTGAATAGTTAATTATTTATATTGATTTTTTTAATGTTAGCAACAAAAATGACGTGTTATTTGAACATGATTGTATCATATATGACTAGATGATATAAATATATTTTATGTATTTTAAAGATTCGTAAAAGATCATATCTCATGTCTATATTTAAACGTACTCAAAGCATTATTCCATAAAAAAAATGTCTATGGAGCACTGAGGCTTTTGTCAAACAGTGTACAAATGTCATATTTTCAAAGATTTTTTTTATATATTTAGAGAATTTTTGAAGAACTATATCTCTATACTCAGTATCAAAATATGCACTCCACACAAACATCGGATATAGACACTTCAAGAAAATTGAAAAGCCGAAACAACGGATATGATAAATATACAAATCATTAGACCGGGTATGAACATGTAATTCAACAACAGTTGTACTATGAACACAAGGACGGCAGCCTAGGAAGCACATACACTCCCACCGGGGCAATGTCCGGTACTTGCTGGGCAGCAGATGAGAACCAGCAAGATGCTATTAAGATCAGAGGCTAACCCACAAAACTAGCCTCTTTCATCGCCAACCCAATTATTCTTCTCCTTAGGACCAGTAGGGCCTTCCTCTCCATAAAGCTCAACCGGAAGCTTATAAAAAAAGTTCTTCACCGAAGATTGAAGCATCACCGGTAAAACATGAACAATTTTATCCAATTCAGTTCTCGAATCATAGACAATAGTTGGACCCCATTTTCGCATAAACTGCAACCAACCAGGCTCAGCTACGATCCCATCTCCAAGATACTCAGCTGCAACAAGTTCGTAATGAGTACTTGAATTTACGTAGAAGTTACTACTAGCGCAATCGTTTCGAATACCGATTCCTAGTTTTGCAGAACCCTGAATGTAAGTCCCAGGGTGAGGAAAGCTAGCGTGTCCATTTCTTGACGAGTAGATGATCGCTTTATTTCCTTGTATGTATTCCAATTCATATGCATTCACCCATACACCACCACTGTGCTGAGAGAAGTATATGCTCCAAAGCTCTCCTGCAAAGTTGCATATGCGGAGTGTAACATGCTCCCAATCACATACATGCTGTCCGATCTTGTTAAGTGCAATGTTCATAATACCGACTTTAAGAGTTGCTGGTCCGTTGAAGGGGCAGAAAATCCACAGAGCAATATCAGTGAAAGTCCCACCAAGTGCTGGTTTCACATGTAGATAAAGTTTAGCACTTGCCAAATTTCCTAGTTTGATAGTTTTCCTCTGATCACCACTTGGCAAATCAATCCAAAATTCTCCGTCATTGCAGCCACCACTAGGTAGATTCGAGCCACCGACATCAATTGGTTCACCTACTGAGTCCCCCTTTCTGAACAGAAGTGCTCCATTCTCGAAAAACCATGAAACTGAAGAAGGCAAGTAGATTTCATCAGGATGAAAGAAGAATGTAGGTCCATAGTGGTTTATTAGTGCATGAATCTGATCACAGTTTGGCATTCCATGTAGTGAAGGATCTAAATTCTTCAAGCATGAGAGAGGCAGTTCTAGTCCAGGTATCGAATCACTAATGCAAGAAAAAGTCCCAACGGAGACACCTCTCCTCAGCATCCCTCGATGATACGGTCTTGTGCTCCAAACTCGAAACGAAAATTCCGAATGCATAACTCGATACTTTTCGCATCTATCAGTTAGGTCAGCTCGAACACATCTCACTTTATCTAATTTTGGTTTTTTAGAACTTGTGACCAAAAAACCTACGGACTTGTAACCCTCGGGAGGCTGTGGCAACCAGAAGAAACCGCAACCTTCAAGACTTCCCTCTCTCCCATCATTCGATTTCCAAGCTAGTGTATAATCGAGAGGCTCCCTAAGGGCTGGTGAAGTAACACGAGTTGAGAAATCAGTGGCTTCAGATTTGGAAGGTGCCTCTCGAGCAACAAGAACAAAACCTCTTAAAGGTTGGTCATTAGATTGACAATAGTGACCAAGGATATAAAATCCATCAGGTATTCCAACTGGTTTATAAAACGTGACACCTTTTTTCTTGTCCTCCAAGTTACTGCTCCAGATGAACTTAAATCTCGAGATTTTAACGACTTCGAGTTCTCCGAGATTTAATTTTCCAGAAGAAAATCCCTGACCTGAAAATGCAGGCAGGTCAATAAAAGAAATTTCAAGATAAGTCATATACAAAATGATAAAACCACATCAGCTCAAGTGAACCTTTTGACTTGAACTTGCATTGTATTTTACCAGCCTCCGCTATGGACTATGCTGCATTTAAACATCACATGACATCAAAACTTATGTTGTTCCGACTATTCATTTTTCTTGAAATATTAGTGTCCAACAGACGTGTCCAAATATGGGAACAGAGATATGGCATACAAGGATCCTCCAAATACATAGAAAAATTTTAAAAATCTGACCTTGCTGTGTCAGACACATACACATCTGACACTCACATCCCAGTTCAAGAATTCAATAATGGACCCTATAGATTGTTTTAGCTGACATATGACGAAGAAGAATGATGAAACAAAGAGATGCTACTCAAACATAAGAGAAAAGCTCAAAAATAAGTGCTGAAAAACTTTTATTTGGGAATGGGGGATTTGGCTTATGTTGCTCTGACTTATTATTTTCTTGAAGAACCTATGTCCTACACAATATCCGGATATAACTACAAGGATACAATCCTCCAAGGACCCTCCGACTAGATGGAAATCTTGAAAAAAAAATTGAGTATACCCATGTCAGACAAATATCCACGCCTACCATTCACACTCAAGGTATTTATGCAACAACAGTGGGCCACATCTCGAGTTCATGGAAAAAACAATTTGATGTATCATATTTGTTTTTTGAAAGGAATACAAAATTAACAAATGAAACAGTTCTAGGAAAAAAGATTTGCTCTTGTTCACCCACAATTAAAAAAATAATCAAAGTAGAACATAGTGGCCTTGTCAGCATAAGCTACAAAGAATTAATTGGAGTAAACGGATTCGTATCCAGCACCTATATTATCTGGACTCAGAAGCAAGTATAGGACATGCATACATGTATATCGTGTCTCCACACCGATTTCCAAATATGTGTGAAAAAACCAAGGGTGTCAAATATGAATACTTTAAAAAAAAAATGAAGAGTCAGTGTAACATACCACCAAATCATATAACATTTCATTACTTCTTGGATAATTGTATAACCATGTTAGATAGATTTTCTACACTACCTCAGTTTCATATATCTGGATTTCATCTATCAGTAGAAGTGCTTACTTTCTCTGCAGGAAGTCTAAGGACATAACAATTCGGCCTCTCAAACACAAAGATCTGTAGGGGATTGAGAAGGCTAAAATTCTTTCAAAAGCGGGATCTTTCAAAGCTGTGTTTCTCAAGATTTGTTGGTCTCAAAAGCTTACATCATTTGAAAGGAAAACTGAAGAAGCATAAGAACGTATATACCTATATGGAAAGACTACATCTCTGATATCATTAGATCAAAACTCAATTGCCTATTCAAATGCAGTAAATTAGTTTTTAAACAGAACCCTCTGTTCTTAGCCTGCTAATTTTTTTGTTCTTCAAGAATTTCCCAGATTTTATTGTTTGTTTCATCATTTCAATCTTGTATTAAGAACAAAAACTATAACTGAGAACTACACTGCACTCAAAAAATCCCAACTACAAACTAAATTTTTGCATTCATTGTAGAAGTGGAAACTACAACTCATATTACTGATCAATAAGCCGATCTAAACCCGGAAAATTTAGAAACAAGACGAAAACATAACACGAACATGATATGTTTAATAAACATGATACCATACTCAACATCCCCAAGTTCAAGCTATATATATATTTGCATTCATCATAGATGTGAAAACAAAATCTCATATTTGCAGCTACCTAACTGATCCATAATTCGATATAACAAAGAGGTAAACATATTGTTGCAAACTTTCCAAAACAAGGTTGAAAAATAACATCAGTTCATACAATAAGTAAAATAGTAGCTCATGAAATCACCCCCATCAATCAGAAAATAACAATGAAAAGGACAAATCGAGGCTAAAAAAATCCAATCAAAAAAGAAGAAGAAGCAAACCCATTAACGAAACACACAATGCGAAGAAAACCCAAAAAATCAAAATTGTAATACCATGAGGCCATTGAGGGAGAGGTGCTGGAAGGGAGAAGGGTTCAGGGTCTGAAAGAGGCAACAAATCCATTTTCTTCCTGTAGAAACATTCGCACCCGAACATTTTTTCTCGTAAAGTGAAAATTTGAATGCAACTTTGCTGCTGATCTTTAAACCTGTCCGCATTATTTTGATATATTCCCAATCTCTTTGAATAAATGGATCAAAATGTCAAATTTCGTGGGTCCGATGTATACGTATATAGATTATATATACATGTATGCATGCAAATAACTTCCTTTTTGTTCTATACAAAACATAAAAAGGATAAATTGCACTCATTGTCACTAAATTATTAGTAAAATTATATTGTATTCACTTAATTTCAAAATATTACAAAATAATCACTGAATTATAAGGAAGTCTTCATTTACTTTTATTCTTTTTGTAAATTACAATAATAGGGCAAAGCCCAAACAACAAATATGATTAACGCGACTTGAACTGTAACACTCCCTATCCGTATTTCGAGCCTAGAATAGGGTACGAGGCATTACCGAACTTAATATGATCAATCATGTAAAAATCATCCATAAAATTTCTTCTAAATTAATAACTTTCATGCATATGTTTAACGTCCCTTATATGGGCCTATGGGGCCCAAAACATACATTCAGGGTGGTTCGGGACCAAACCGTAAACATATGAAACTTTTGCAACACTTAGAAAATTTTCACACTTTGGAGAGTCACACGCCCGTGTTTTCAACCCGTGTAACTCTCTGTTTATAACTTCATCACCCTTGTCAGTCGTACACTTCATATAAATAACAAGAAACGTGTATGGGCTCATTTCTCATTAAATTTCTCATATATATACACAATTTCAAGTTATGTAATTATACAACATATATCAGCCATATCTCTGTA
Source organism: Gossypium hirsutum (assembly GCF_007990345.1). NCBI lineage: Eukaryota > Viridiplantae > Streptophyta > Magnoliopsida > Malvales > Malvaceae > Gossypium > Gossypium hirsutum. The sequence goes on along the minus strand of NC_053431.1, from coordinate 6,523,250 downwards.
ATCTAAATATATTTTTATAACAACTTATCTTGATTTCATACTGTTTCATATTTAAGCTTAAATAACCAAAGTATTTGAAATATCATCTTTATGCAAATAGTACATATGAGGTATATAATTCGATAATTATGAATAAACACATTTATCAAACATTTTCCATATTCATATACCAATGTCTCATGTCTCCATATATCAATAACCATCATTTTCATGAATTCCGAGTTCAATTTCATAATTATTTGTCTCGTATTCAATTTATTCCATGTCGGAACTTTATTCATTAATACGTTTGAATTATCAATACATATAGACAATACATTCAAGATGAACAATTATAATATCACAAATGAATTCATTTATCAGCCAAGTTCTATACTCATATCTTATCAACTCGTACTTCCTGTATCACATAATTATATGTAACACTTACCAAACTTTGTCAAATTAATGAATGTCTTACGGAATTGAGTACTTCGTTTACTCGATGTCATAGTTCAACTATGGTCTTACACATCTTCATATATCAATGTCATAGCCCAGCTATGGTCTTACACGTAATCACATATCACATATCGATGCCATAGCCCAGCTATGGTCTTACACGAATCACATATCTCACTGATGCCATATCCCAGATATGGTCTTATACAGTAGCATATATCACACGGATGTCATATCCCAGATATGGTCTTATACGGAAATCACTTGTCACTTGTAGCCGAAGCTACCACTATTAACTGATTAGGTAGCAGAAGCTACCACTTTTCACTGATCAGGTAGCCGAAGCTACCACTTTTCTGTAATAGCCTGAATTTCAACGATGTCGAAAATAGTGGTTTGAGACCATCAAATCTGAAAACTGAACTCGTAGATTATATTATTTAATATTTACGAGCCAAATGTAGTTTTTAAAAGATTTTTGGAATAGTAAATTGTGTTTTATAAAAATTTAGTTGGTCAAGAAATTGAGAAAAAGAGGTATCGAGATCTCGATGTTATAAACCGAGCCATAAATATTTTTATAAATATTTACGGAATGTCAATAAGGTAGTATTAAAATTTCGTTAGAAAATTTTGACGTTTGGGTGGCCAATTAAATAAAAAGGATTAAATTGGAAAATGTGTAAAAGTTGCTAAAAGGATTAAATAGCTCAATTGTCAAATGAGGAAGGACCTAAAGTGAAAATAAGCCCAAAGGAGATATTTTGGGCGGCAATAGCTGAGAAAAATCAGGAAATGGGTGAAATAAGGGCAAAATTGGAAAATTTCCAAAATTAGCTAAATAAAAATGGGACTAAATTGGAATATCTAGAATTCTCTTCATTTCTCTTCATATTCATCAGCTGAAAAACAGCCATGGAAGGGGGTTCAAGCTGGTTTTCATGCTCTAGCTTCATGTAAGTTTAATTCTTGCTTTCTCCTTGAAATTTCTATGTTTTTGGAATTTTACATTTGGGTCCAACTTACTATTTCATTAGTTTTTGATTCCATGGCTAATTTTTAAAGTTTTTATGGATGAGTGCTGAAATAATATGATGAATAATCATAGAATTGAAGCTTTACTTTTGGTATATGATGATTTTATCAAGTAAAATTGATGGAAATTCATTTTAGGACCTAATTAAGAAAGAGTTTGGAATTAATGTCTAATGCTAAAGTTCTGATTTTTAGGGGTTATGAAGAAGTTTAAAATGATAGACTAAAGTATTAATTTATAAAAATTAGCTCAATTGAGGGGTTAATTGAGCAAGGACTGAATTGTATAAACTGTGAAATTTGGGGCAAAGTGGAAATCAACATTTTTCACTAAAACTGTTTTGGACAGCAGCAGTAGTGTAAATTTGAAAAATCACCAAAAATTTCATAAATCGAATTAGTGGATGAATAAAATATAAAATTAAAGCTTATTGAGTCTAGCTTCTTATAAAAGAAAAGATGTAAGCAATGGAATTGTGAATCATGAGATATAATAAATTTTATGAGACAAGGTCAGAATGATTTTGGGTTCCCCTGTTTTGACTTTGGAAAATCATAAAAAATTAGAGAAAAATAATTAATGAGCTTAAATTTATATGTTTAGAATCCTTAATAAGCCTATTTTCCATAGAAACAAACGACAACATCATTTGAATCTTGTACGAGGATATAATTAATTTTTAGTGAAGAAGAGTCGGAACTGTTAGACAGCAAAACAGGGGTAACTTTAAAGAATAAACTGTACTTATTGGATAAACAAAAAATTCTGAAAATTTTATGGTAAGAAGATATATGAGTCTAGTTTCAGGGAAAATTATCGGATCTTAATTTGGAGTTATATAGCTCCAGATATAAATAATTTAGTGAGTATGACACAGATGACCAGCTTGAATATTCATAAAAGTAAATAATAAAGATTATAGATAATGTTACTTACAAGTGTGTTATATACATTAAGGATGTGGAATGGAGAGGAGGAGGAGGAAAATATATATGAATATCCAGCTAGCATGGCTAATTTGCATGTTTTAGGCTTAAGGACTGAATTGAATAAAAGTAAAACTTCAGGGGTAATTTTGTAAAAATGTCAAAAATGACCAAATTGAAAGGAATGAATTTTTTTATTATCTAAATTAATAAATTGAATGAAATTTTCAATTTAAGATAGGGTGAAAATTGGGAAAATGGTAAATTACCAAAATGCCCATTAATCTTGATATTTCTGCAATTTTGCCAAGTAAGTTCATGTAACTTGAATTATATTCTTAAATGCTTGAAATGCATGTTTTTTTATGAATATGATTTGAATGTTCATTATATGGAAATTTATGAAACATTGATATATTTGAAAAAAAAAAGGGAAAAAAATCCCGGTTGAATGGAAGGAAAATTCGATGGATCTCTGAAAAGGAATTGACGGTAAAAATGATCTATCCCGAACGGGTGATCCTATCCTGATATAGCCCTCCAGAAGGATATGTGGAAAATGGATTTAGCCCGGACGGGTAATTCGAATTAGGTTCTGAATTTAGCCTGGACTGGTAATTTAGATCCAAGCTCATTAGAGTAATTGTCGTTCCAGGGGATTTAGCCTGGACTGGTAATCCCGACAATACTCTATGAGTTTATATTACAGGGATTTAGCCTGGACTGGTAATCCCACTGTAAGGATGAGGTTCGCGGGAGTGTGCTCTCTGATATGGAATGTGTAAGACCATGGTTGAAAGATACCATGACAACTTGATATGAAATGTGTAAGACCATGGTTGAAAGATACCATGGCAACATGATATGAAATGTGTAAGACCATGGTTGAAAGATACCATGGCAACCTGATATGAAATGAGTAAGACCATGGTTGAAAGATACCATGGCAACATGACGGGAAAATGAATAAGACCATGGTTGAAAGATACCATGGCAACGTGATATGAAATGTGTAAGACCATGGTTGAAAGATACCATGGCAACGTGATATGAAATGAATAAGACCATGGTTGAAAGATACCATGGCAACCGGACATGAAATGAGTAAGACCATGGTTGAAAGATACCATGGCAACATGACGGGAAAATGAATAAGACTATGGTTGAAAGATACCACGGCAACATGACAGAAAACGAGTAAAACCATAGTTGAAAGATACTATGACATCATGTCGAAGATAAATAAGATCGAGGAAGAGAAACGCCAAGATATCTATTGAACAATCGATATTCAGGTAATATGTATCAGATGGAATGGTTATATGAAATGGTTGTGTGAAATGTTTACAGGAATTGGTCATATGGAAATATATGTACAAAATAGTTGTATGAAATAATTAAGAAGATAGATAAATGAAATAAGTATAGGTACATGGAATTTAATTTATGTTAAGTTTAATACGAACTATTACCGAAATAAATATAAACAAGATATAAGGAAATGATGGTTCATGAAATATTGATATAACGAAATGAATGATATATGCTTATGAAGAAACAGTAAGAGAATAATATATTTTGTGACATGTACATATATAATTATCTTTGATATGTTGATACAAAGAAATTATGTAAGTTGAGACTATTATTAAACTCAAGTGTGATATGTTGAGAAAATAGGTATATCAATGTTGAATTTATATGAATTATGTGCAAGTATACTAACAATGTTGTTGTTTGACGCTTAGACAAGTGTCAAGCTATTGATTGAATGGTAACATGTTTAATTATAATGAGCATTGAAATGGTAAGTACTTAGATGAAAATATAATTTAAGATTTTGCGAATTTTTTTTTATGATCTCGATTTTATTCCAGTTGGTTTCTAATGTATGTTTTGGGCTTCGAGGGCCCAATAGAGAGACGTTATGATTATTTCAAAATATGAATAATAAATGACTCAAAATTATCTGAAAATGTTCAGTAAACTCCGGTAATGCCTCGTACCCTATTCCGGCAATGAATACGGGTAGGGGTGTTGCATTTTCACTTGTCATTTGTCCTTGATCAGATAAGTGTAGCCGAAGCTATTACTTATCACTTTCACTTATCCTTGATCAGATAAGTGTAGCCGAAGCTATCACTTATCACTTGTTGCCATGGTCCAACCATGGTCTTTTCCTTCAATTCATCTTGTCACTGAGCTGAAATGCTCAATTTGATCATTTATTCAATTTTCATGCTTTTACATTATTCACGATTTTATCATCAATACATATGAAATAACACATCATGAAATTCATAAAATTAACAAATAATCACTAAAATTTAGCCATATAAACTCACAAGTTCAATTAACTATCAGAACTTTAAAATTTCTTGACGAAACTTTAATACTGACTTATTAACACTCTATAAATATTTATAAAAATATTTATGGCTCGATTTAAAATTCTCGAGGTCTCGATACCTCGTTTTCGATTCTAATTATTTTAATATTTATTTTTAGTACACTATTCACTACTTCCAAATTTTTCCTAACTTCACATTTAACTTATACTCACTAAATTAATAATATTTCCTACTCATTTGTCCGATTTAGTGATCTCGAATCACTGTTCCGACACCACTAAAAATTAGGCTGTTACATGAACCCAGGCCACACCTGGGGCGGTGAACACCTTTGACCATCAAGCCATGTGTTGAGGTTCAAAGTCTTTGTTTAAGTTACTAGACTATTAAAATGATTATTAAATGGCATTATTTGTTCGCATCACTTGCACTAATTAGAAATTTTCTTTTTCTCCTTCTCTCCTATGGTTCAATTTTTTGTATGATACAAGTTTGAGCGTCACGAATTCACAAATCGAAATCCAAACAACTTTCTTTTCCGATCTCTGACACTGACCATCAAATCAACTTGAAATTAAGATATATTCTACTCCTTGATGAGTACTAATCCATTATACTGATTGTTGAGTTATTACTTGAAGCTCATGAGACAGATTTTTTAAAAATAACTTAACAATGCATGATTTAAATAAAAAATTTTAATTAGTTCAATGATCACTTTTATAATTTTTAAAGTTGAATGACCAAAATATAAATTTATTAATAATTTAATGACTTTTGGTGTAAAAAATATGTCAATGTTGGTGTTAGATTCTTCAATCCACTTACATTTTCTAGACCAGGGACAAAGCCAGGGAGGTGGCATGGGCCCCGGCCCCCCTAAAATGTAAAATTACTCTTTTAGCCTTTAAATTTTTTTAAAAAATTTAAATTAGTAAAGGTTAAATTGTACTTTGGTCCCCCTAAAATTATAAAAATTTGATTTAATCCTTTACAAATTATAAAGATATAAACTATAAAAAATTAAAATTTTATCCGACCCCCCCTAAAATTTTGTTCTGACTTCGCCCCTGCTCTAGACCCCTCCATCCATTTAATTAATTATTTATTTACGATTTTGGATTGGATTTATTTTTAATATATAAGTTATTGTATATATTAATTAAATTATATATCAATTATTCAAATTTTTTTATTAAAAGTAATAATATGTTACATTAATCATCATTATTTGCATCCATCTAATAATTTTATAATTACTCTAACAAATAATTATTCAACATTCGCTTTAATATTTAGAATAAAAAGTTGATCATGCGAGTGTTAGATCTTAAAACGTGATTGTTGATTATACGATAAAGCTTACGGTATCTGGGCTTTTAATTTCGACCTAAGGACTTCTGTTAGCTGATAAAATGAGCTTTTATAGTTCTTAAAATGTGTGGTTTTTCGTAATCGTTTTATGCTTTTTTTTCTACTAAAAAAAGTTGATAATATATTGTAATTTTTATTATACTAATGTGATATACATAATTATTTTTTTTTTACTCGTGCGATGCATAAATTGATTATAATGTATCAATTAAAATATATTAAATATATATTTTTTTATAATTTTCTGCTTGACCTTAGAAGAAAAAGTACAAACTGATTATTGAAAAAGAATTAAAACTAATAAATCAAACAATAATTAAAACTAATTATTGACCAAATTGCATAAACCCATAACTGCATCCATGAAATGAACAAATAAAAAACATTTAAGACTCAATTATAACATGGTGTGAGGGATTAAATTGAATAAATTAAAACTTAAAATTATGGATTAAATTGAAAAAATAAAACTGAGAGACTTGAAATAAAATTATCTTCTCTCTCCATCTTTCACTGCCCATATAAATACGTCTTTTTCATATATTTAAAATTGGAGATGAATTTAATTTATTTTTTTTAAAACATCCTTTAAAAAATGATACATGGGTTTTAAATTTATAGTAATATCTAATAGTATAATGTAAATATTTAAAAAATTAAGATAATTATTTAAAAATAATAATAAATAAAAATATAAAAAAATTAAGATCATTGTTTTTGGGGTTTACATATGTGGTGAATTTTGGAATTAAATTTTAGGGGTTAATTAAAATTTTTAAAAGTTTTGAGAATTTTAGTGAAAATTTCCAAAATTTTGGTAGGTCTAATTAAAAGCTCCAAAATTTTAGAGATTTATGAAAATTTACAAAAAAAAAAGAAAAAAAAAAGAAAGTGAAAGAGTCTATTTGAAGTTTTTAAAAAATTCAAAGGTTTAATAATAATTTTTAAAAATTTTAGGAGGCATAATTAAAACTTTCAAAAATTTTAGAAGGCGAAATCCCCTTAAGCCCTATCCTAATGAGGATCCATCTCTGGTTTAAATTAACAAATGTTCGAAAGATTAAAGACGTCTGAATGATGAAAAATTCCGATAGCAATTTAAAAATGCTAGTTTGGTTTTGTTGGTAGAGATAAAGTAGGATGGTTTTTCTTCTTGCTTAATCATGATCTCATTTTCAAGCTTGACCCTTTTGAATATTTTTTATTGTATATTATACTTGACAAAGATTAAATTAACTTTTGTTATTGATAGATATTTTTTAAAGGATCAATTTGCTTAAATTTGAAATTGAAACAAATTTAACATGATATTTTTTCTTCTTCCTATCAAAATCTGTTGATACAGGTTACTAACAGAGAGGAGAGGATGATGGAGGGAAGTGTTGGTTCACATATGACAGGTGGAGAGTGGGTGGCAAGAAGAGAGAGAAGTAGGAGATGGAAGGGGAGAAGAAGAAAAAGAGTTTGTTAAGGGAGAGAGTCGATCTTTGATTACTCGTGCACTCAAGCTTGTACTTGCATAGTTGTGCAAGTCAACTGTCAACGTGGAGTGTACTATGTGGTTATGCTTTGACACTCTCCCTTAGGGTCGTACGAGGCGATTATATTTTGGTGGTTCTCACGAAAGGTGCTTAGGATTGTGGAAGGTCGTTTATGGACCGTATCATATGAAGGGTTGACACGAACTATTCTTTGTGAAAAATTTTATACAAACTACTCCTAACGAAAAATTATATATGAACTACCGAACAACTTAGCACATATCATGCCAAGATGAATATGTAAAAAATCTAATATGACCAAGATAAAATATTGCGGTAATAGAACTTAACTAAGCGATGACAAAGTGTGTCCGTCAAAGACGAAATTAAAATCTTGAGATATTGCGACCAAGGCTAAATCTTTAACAGGAAGAGATGGTATCATATCTTTCAAATTCAAGCAGGAATAGGATATTTGACCTAATGTTTTGCTTTAATTATGACTGAATAACTAGCTCTGCCTTGTAAGAAAAATGACAACACATCCACCAAACCTTATGTGCTATACATTACCAAAATACATTCCAACCCAAAATCCATATAAAGGCAGCTAAATTTTTGGAATTTTAAGAATGGTAAAGGGACGTATTGGTTTAATAAAAAATGAGAATAAATTATCATATAATAGAGTTAATTTGTGTTCTTTTGATAAATTGTATAAATATAAATACAATATAAATAATTCTAATTATAAAATATGTATCTATTAAACGTGTTATACTAAATACTTAAAACATTTTACATCATTTCAAAAAAAAAAGTTACTGCTTTTTTTTACTCAATTGGGTACTTAAATTTTTAAAATACATAAAAAAAAGCTCTCAAACTTTTAAAAAAAAATAATAATAAATAAGCTCCTATTTTTTTCATTCAATTGAGTACTTGAACTACCAAAATGCATCAAAAAGGCCCTCAAAATTTTTCACAAAACGCAATTAAGCCCCTACTTTTTTTTTGCACTCAATTTCCAAAATGCATCAAAAGATCATTTCACTGTTAAAGCTAATCACCTCTAATTTTTTCAAATAAAACCACCACGTTTCATAACTATGGCCCTGACATGTGCCAAAAAAATAAATAATAAAAAACATAAAAATATTAAATATTAAAAAATATATAAAAATATTTAATTTTATTAAATATTAGAAAAAAATATAAAATTTTATAAAAATCATAAAAAAAATTTATAAAATGCATAAAAAAAGGCCCTTTAACCGTTGACTATTAAAGTTAACAACCCCATTTTTTTCAGTTAAGGCCGTCGCATGCAGCAACATAAAGTGACATGTGACAAAAAATAAAAAAAATAAAAATCAATAAAAGTTATAGAAAAATTATAAAATGCTTCTTTCGGTACGATAACTTTTATAATTTTTTTTACGAATTTTATTTTTCTTTACATTTTTTATAATTTTCTTACGACTTTATAAAATTTTATAATTTTTTCCTATATTTCTATATAATTTATAATTTTTTATATTTTTTTCTAATTTTTAATAAAAAATAAATATTTTTTATTATTTATTAAAATTTAATCATTTTTATAATTTTAATTGATTTTTATTTTTATCATTTTTTGCATGTCACGTCGTGGTTGTAGCATGTGGTTTCTTTAACTGAAAAACATTAGGGGCCGTTAGCTTTAACGATTAACTGTTAAAGTTAACAGTCAAAGGGTCTTTTGATGCATTTTGAAAATTGAGTGTAAAAAAAAAAACAGGGGCTTAATTGCTTTTTTTTTTAATTTTTGAGGGCTTTTTTGGTGTATTTTGATAGTTCAAGTATCCAATTGAGTGCAAAAAAAAAGCAGGGGCTTAATTACTTTTTTTTTTAAAGTTTGAGGGTCTTTTTAATACATTTTAAAAGTTTAAGTACTCAATTGAGTGTAAAAAATAAAATAGGGGCTTAATTGCTTTTCTTGAAAAACTTTGAGGGCTTTTTACACCGTTAAGCCTATTTTCATAACTCCTCTCTGATTCTTAAATAGGAGGATAATATATTTCAGCGTACTCAAACCTACATCTTCTTTCATTAGTAATAATATCAATGTCAATCGAATTAAGACTCAATCGATAATATTTATTTCTATTATTTAACATTTTCTTCCTTTATCAAAACAATAATTTAAAATAAATAAAAAAACCAATGCTTGGTTTATTGGTGTGTTAGGGTATATAACACATGCAAGATAAATGTATACCCTTTTGTTATACCTTGCACCATTGAACACACGACATGAATATATATATATATATATATATATAATATAAAATTTTGGTTAAATTGTGATTTTGGTCCTTATTCAAAATTGAGATTTAATATATATTTTAATTTATTATAATTTGATCCTTTAATTTTTATATTGTTAGTAGTTAGTCCAAATAAATAACACCATTAACTATTTTCATTAAAATTGTAATTATGTGGAATTTTTTTTGAAAAACACAACTTTCATCATAAAAAAGTCCACGTCAGCACGAGAATGTGTTTTTTTAAAATCCATATTAATATAGTAATTAATGATATTATCTATTTGAACTAACACATGATATATATTTTTAAATAGTGAGACTAGAACTACAATTCAACCATTGAAATTTAAATGGATAAAGTAAAAATTACTCAATAAATATGGTTAATTTTTTTGATCCATGTTAGTCACGCTTTAAAATTGTATCATGTCATCTTTTAAGTTTTTCGTATTTTTAATTTATGTAATATAAAAAAAAATTAGGTGAACATCACACCATCATACTTTAATAAAATCCAAGCTCAGGGATCAAATTGGAAAAAAGTCACCAAATTCCAGAATTAATGTGGACCAAGAAAAAGTTTAGGGACCAAATTGAAAACTATTAACAATGTCAGGGAGTAAATATTGCTTTATCCCAAATTTTAAAAATCGTTGTTAGGCATGGCAAGGTGAGACGATGTCCCTCCCTTTGAATCGAAGCTAGCTATTCAAAAAAAAAAAAAAAAAAACGCACCTTACTGCTCTCACCGGTAACGTCTCTTAGACTCAAACCTACGACTTCCCAACTTACAGTTTGGTACACACTGCCACCTTATAATACCCTTCTTCTCCCTTTCTCTCCCTTCAATCTTCACCTTCTCTTTTTCTTTCGTTCTTTTGGTTTTGCCATGGCTTCAACCACCATGGCCGCTGGCTTTGGTTCACTTGCTGTTGACGAGGTATTTTCTTCTTCTTCTTCTTTCTCTGTTTTATAATTATTAGTGTGTGGAATTATGTGTTTGTTGATTATGATGATGGCAGAATCGGGGATCATCGACACATCAATCATCAACGAAGATATGCAGGGTGTGTGGGGATAAGATCGGGCAAAAGGAAAACGGACAACCGTTCGTGGCTTGTCATGTCTGTGCTTTCCCGGTTTGCCGTCCTTGTTATGAATATGAAAGGAGTGAAGGAAACCAGTGCTGTCCTCAGTGCAATACTCGCTATAAGCGTCACAAAGGTTTTATATTTTAATTCATAGACGTCTCCAAATTATTGTTGATTTCTAAACTTTTTGGATTATTTTAATTTTAGGTCCTTTAGTTAACTTAACCATTAATTTAGATATTAGATGTAAGTTCGGATGTAACGTAAAACATATTCAAAATACATGAATTAAATTGTAAATAAGTGTATATCTATTACATAAATAACTTAGATCTTACGTGTTAATAAAGAGAAAAAAAAAGAGACAACGGTAATAAAATTTAAGAGAGTTATTCCTTCTCGAACAAAGGGATTGAACTGGTCGTCGAGTGAGTCACTCGAAACGGGTAAAAAACCAAAAATCAGGATAAAAAATCAGCGATTGAAACAATTTATAATTTCTTAATTTTTTTTAATTTTTATTAATTAATTATTTCTATATCAATAGTTGAATTGATTGAACCGAAAACTAGTGATTTGATTTAAAACATTACATGCTAGATCTAAGTTGTCTATATGGTAGGTGTATACATGTTTATAATTTGATCCATGTGTTTTAAATATGCTTCACTTCTAATTTAAGTTGATGTGTAAGTTAGGTTGATAATTTGATATATTTTGAAGATTCAATTAAGACGTTTTAAAATTCAGAGACCAATTTAGAATCTAGACAATAGTCAGAGGAATACAGTGCAATTAACCCAAATTTATTTTAAGCCCTCTCACAAATACGTACATATATATAATATTGCTTCGTGTTTTGTTGTTCCGCAGGTAGTCCAAGAATTTCAGGAGATGAAGAAGATGATTCAGATCAAGATGATTTTGATGATGAATTTCAGATTAAGAACCGCAAGGATGACTCGCATCCACAACATGTACGTATTTGAAAAAAAAAAGTTGAAAAAAGAACAATACGATCGATCAGATAGTTTCTAAAAAAAAAAATGGTTAATATTTGCAGGAAAATGAGGAGTATAATAATAATAATCATCAATGGCATCCCAATGGTCAAGCTTTCTCAGTTGCCGGAAGCAGTAAGTAGCGCAACTCAAGCAATCTCGATTTGAATAATTTTTAAATTGGATTTGAATAAGATTGCAAAGTATGAGCGTTTAAATTGATGTGGGCAGCGGCGGGGAAGGATTTGGAAGGGGATAAAGAGATTTACGGAAGCGAAGAATGGAAAGAAAGAGTTGAGAAATGGAAAGTCAGGCAAGAAAAAAGAGGTTTGGTAAGCAACGATAATGGCGGAAATGATCCTCCTGAAGAAGATGATTATCTGTAAGTCAATATTTTATTTTATTTTTTTAAAAAAAAAAGCATATTTAATTTTTTTTAAAAATGCTCTTTATTTTTATTTTTAAAAATTTAATCTCTTAATTTAAAAATTTTTTAAATTGCGAATTATAAAAACTCAACGTTACTAAAATATTAGACAAAGATAATTTATTTCGAATAATTATGGTAATATAATCACTTTTTGCAGCTTGGCTGAAGCTCGCCAGCCTCTATGGCGAAAAGTGCCAATTTCGTCAAGTCTGATAAGCCCTTACCGGATAGTCATCGTCCTCCGATTCTTCATCCTCGCATTTTTCCTCCGGTTCCGTATTCTAACACCCGCCTACGACGCTTACCCGTTATGGCTAATCTCTGTCATCTGCGAAGTTTGGTTCGCCTTCTCCTGGATTCTCGATCAGTTCCCTAAATGGTTCCCTATTACTCGCGAAACTTACCTCGATCGCCTCTCCTTGAGGTTCGAACGTGAAGGAGAGCCCAATCAACTTGGCGCCGTCGACGTCTTCGTCAGTACCGTTGACCCTCTCAAGGAACCCCCCATCATAACCGCCAACACGGTTCTATCGATCTTGGCCGTCGATTACCCGGTCGAGAAAGTGTGTTGTTATGTGTCGGACGATGGTGCTTCCATGCTTCTTTTCGATTCGTTGTCTGAAACGGCTGAGTTCGCGAGGAGATGGGTTCCGTTTTGTAAGAAGCATAATGTTGAGCCCAGGGCGCCGGAGTTTTATTTCAATGAGAAGATTGATTATTTGAAGGACAAGGTCCATCCTAGCTTTGTTAAAGAACGGAGAGCCATGAAAGTAAGTTGCCTATCTCGCTGTGTTTCTGTGTGTGCTCGGGTACAGTTGCATCTAACTCAAGGAGTTAGAGCTTACGTCTCGAATTGAAATTAGATTTGAGTTTGGTAAAGTATAACAAAGATCGAATTGATCGATTAGGCTTATTTATATCTAATTTTAATTTTAAAGTTTGAGCTAAATTCGAGCTATAAATTGAATGGTTGGACTCGTTCGAGTTCAATTGATTAGACTCGTTCACCTAGTGAAATTTGAGCTTATTCTTATGCTCAACTTTAAATTCGATTATTTGTGTTTGAGCCTGAGTTCAGTTTTAATACTAATTAGAAGCTTGCTAGTTGCTAAAGCCAAGCATTAGAATATTGAATTCAAATTTGACTTATTTGATAGCCTGAGCTGCTTGAGCTTGAGCTCAACTTGATAACAGAATTCGAATTTTGTTATCGAGCTCGGGCAACTTGTAACTTCATAGTTCTTGTTAACAAGTTAACAAGGGTTTAATATATATTTCCTATGTTACTGCAGAGGGAATATGAAGAATTTAAAGTAAGGATCAATGCATTAGTAGCAAAAGCTCAGAAGAAACCAGAAGAAGGATGGGTGATGCAAGATGGCACCCCATGGCCCGGAAATAACACTCGTGATCATCCTGGAATGATTCAGGTAATATAGAGATTACGATATGATTCATAATATCTACAATGTAAACCTTTTGGATCTTTTCTCATAGGCATCCGAACCGAACCACGTAATTCTTTATTTTCACAGGTCTATCTAGGAAGTGCCGGTGCACTCGATGTGGATGGCAAAGAGCTGCCTCGACTTGTCTATGTTTCTCGTGAGAAACGACCTGGTTATCAGCACCATAAGAAAGCCGGTGCTGAGAATGCTCTGGTGATTTACTCATTTTCTGGTCTAATTTTCGTTTGGCTTTTGAAAAGTGAAACTACTGAATATGAATCGTAACTGTTTACCATTTTATCATATTCATTATTGATCTTGTTTGGGTCATGTATGCCATCGGCAGGTTCGAGTTTCTGCAGTGCTTACTAATGCACCCTTCATATTGAATCTGGATTGTGATCATTACATCAACAATAGCAAGGCCATGAGGGAAGCGATGTGCTTTTTAATGGATCCTCAGTTTGGAAAGAAGCTTTGTTATGTTCAATTTCCACAGAGATTTGATGGTATTGATCGTCATGATCGATATGCTAATCGAAATGTTGTCTTCTTTGATGTACGACTTACTTTCATTCATCATTTTTAAAAATTTGGTTTAAAAAAATTTAGTGCCTAAAACATCATATTCGATTTATATAGATCAACATGTTGGGATTAGATGGACTTCAAGGCCCTGTATATGTAGGCACAGGGTGTGTTTTCAACAGGCAGGCATTGTATGGCTACGATCCACCAGTCTCTGAGAAACGACCAAAGATGACATGTGATTGCTGGCCTTCTTGGTGTTGCTGTTGTTGCGGAGGTTCTAGGAAGAAATCAAAGAAGAAAGGTGAAAAGAAGGGCTTACTCGGAGGTCTTTTATACGGAAAAAAGAAGAAGATGATGGGCAAAAACTATGTGAAAAAAGGGTCTGCACCAGTCTTTGATCTCGAAGAAATCGAAGAAGGGCTTGAAGGATACGAAGAATTGGAGAAATCGACATTAATGTCGCAGAAGAATTTCGAGAAACGATTCGGACAATCACCGGTTTTCATTGCCTCAACTTTGATGGAAAATGGTGGCCTTCCTGAAGGAACTAATTCCACATCACTGATTAAAGAGGCCATTCACGTAATTAGCTGTGGTTATGAAGAAAAAACTGAGTGGGGCAAAGAGGTTAGTAATATTATATATTTCAACGGATTACTTCAATTGACTAATGCCATTTGCAACTGTTATGTTTCAATACATTTCAAATAGGTCAGGAGTCAATTTGCGCATTAACGAGCCTGTATTATTGGCATTACAGATCGGATGGATTTATGGGTCGGTGACGGAAGATATATTAACAGGTTTCAAGATGCATTGTAGAGGGTGGAAATCGGTTTATTGTGTACCGAAAAGACCGGCATTCAAAGGGTCCGCTCCAATCAATCTCTCGGATCGGTTGCACCAAGTTTTGAGATGGGCACTTGGTTCTGTAGAAATTTTCCTTAGTCGTCACTGTCCACTTTGGTATGGTTATGGTGGAAAACTGAAATGGCTCGAGAGGCTTGCTTATATCAACACCATTGTTTACCCTTTCACCTCGATCCCTTTACTCGCCTATTGTACTATTCCAGCTGTTTGTCTTCTCACCGGCAAATTCATCATTCCAACTGTAAGTATTTACTGTCATTATTTTATGAATTTGGCCAAGGATGGCAATGCAATGGGTCGGTTTTTTTTTTTTGCTTGATTCTGTAAGCTTGACAAGTAGTGTTTTTCTTGCAGCTAAGCAACCTTACAAGTGTGTGGTTCTTGGCACTTTTCCTCTCCATCATTGCAACTGGAGTGCTTGAACTTCGATGGAGCGGGGTTAGCATCCAAGACTGGTGGCGCAATGAACAATTCTGGGTGATCGGAGGTGTCTCCGCCCATCTTTTTGCTGTCTTCCAGGGCCTCCTCAAAGTCCTAGCTGGAGTAGACACCAACTTCACCGTAACAGCAAAAGCAGCAGACGATACAGAATTCGGTGAACTTTATCTCTTCAAATGGACAACTCTCTTAATCCCTCCCACAACTCTGATAATACTGAACATGGTCGGAGTCGTGGCCGGAGTTTCAGACGCAATCAACAACGGCTATGGTTCATGGGGTCCATTGTTCGGCAAACTGTTCTTCGCATTCTGGGTCATTCTTCATCTTTACCCATTCCTCAAAGGTTTGATGGGGAGACAAAACAGGACGCCCACCATTGTTGTGCTTTGGTCCATACTTTTGGCATCGATTTTCTCACTGGTTTGGGTACGGATCGATCCCTTCTTGCCCAAACAAACAGGTCCAGTTCTTAAACAATGTGGCGTGGAGTGCTAAATGGTGTTTTACAAACCTTTCTTATTATTTTATTTTCCCTTTTTGCCACTACTGTTGATTTGCTGTGATTCTAAAAGGGATTTATCTTGTTTGTAAAAAGTCTCCTATGATTTTGTTGGTTCAATTTAATTTCTATATGGTAAAAAAATATTTCTTTAAATTAACTATAAAAAAATAAATATTAATGTAAAAATAATTTTATATTATTTTAAATTTTAGGGTAAACTATTAAAGATATATAAATAAAGTGGTATCCACAAGTATACGGTCTAGTTGTGTTCGTAACTAAGGGAGGCTAATGTTAGATTAATTTTAATCTAAACACCAAAAGATATAATTAGTACTCGAAATAGGTTATATTACACAAATGTAAATAAAAGATATTTTTGGGATTTTTATGATAATAAGCTATAGCAAATAAATAAATATCAACAAATTGAAAAGTGGAATTAATCATATCTGATTATGGGTGATTAGCTCGCTTCGGTAATCTTCATCAACTGTCGTTTCGGGTTCCTTGTCAATCAATTGGTCGATATCCTAGTAGGATCTTCCGATACGTCCACTAGAATAACAAGTCAAAAAGGACTATTTATCTTTTGACCTCACAGTCCAGACTGGCTTAGGGTGAAGATGTTCACGAATATGCTATACCAATTTTGGGTTAATTCCTACCTTGATGACTTCCTAGGGTCGTCAAGCCTAGGGTTTAGGTTCTTCCTTTCCCAAACAGTTGATCCGTTGAGTAACCCTGTAAAACAGTTAATATATCATACCTCCACTCACTAATCCTCCATAGAGGGATTATGTAACATCCCGATTTTGGGCTTAGTCAGAACAGTGGTTTCGGGACCACAAATTCGATGAGGAAAATTTTATTTTTATTATATTTTTATGGTCTACGATTTCACAGAATGATTTCGTGAAAATTTTGTTCGAAAATTTCGACGTTTGGGCGCTCAATTTAGTAAAAGGACTAAATTGTAAAAAGTGTAAAATTTTAGTTTTACATTTTAGAGGTGTCTAATTGTCATGAAATTTTAAATGGGAGGTCCTTAAATAATAATTAAACTATTGTATAACTTTTTGGACAAAAATGGCCTTGGTTGGGTAAAATTTGAAAGAATAGTAAAAAGGGCATTTTGGTCATTTAGGGGTAAAATGAATTAAAAGACAAATTTTAAACCCCAAATGTGTCCCTTTCTTCTTGATACAGCAGAATGTACCAAGAGCAGCCATGGTTAGGGTTTGGCCAAGCTTCCAAGCTTAATAGTAAGTGATTCCGAGCTCTGTTTTTAATGTTCTATGTATTTTTGAAATCTCGGTAACATGATTTGCTTATTTCTACCATTATTTTGAGTTAGGATTTATGTTTAAAAATTTACCCATGAATGATATGCATGTATTTTTATGTTTAATGGTAGAATATGAAGCTTGAAATTGTGTTAAACAACTTTTGCTAAGCAATTTTACGTGAAAACGAGTAAAACGACATAATCGATAAAAATACCTAATGTTCATAAGTACATGTTAGAGTGAGAATTTGATGTTTCCATAGAAGGGAAAAATGATAAGAATGTCATAAAACATAAGAAAATAGGAAGAAGTTTAATTTTTGAGCCTTGGGGCAAAAGTGAAAATATGCAAAAGTTTAGGGGTCAAAATGCAAATTTGTAAAAATGTGATTTTTAGACCCATATGAATAGTGTGACTAATTAGTAGGCTAAATGTGATTTTATAGATCAAGGAAATCGAGATTTGGGCTTAAATCAGGAAAATACAAGGTTATAGACTAGAATGGTAAATTGCCATTTCTGGATCCGGGGTAAGTTCGTACGGTTAAATTATTAAATTTCAATATTATTTTATGAATAGTGATTAATATTTATGTACGTTAATTGTTGAAAATAAGTAAATTATGTACAAAAGTTACGAAATTGAACTGAGTATTTCGGAGGAAAGGAATACAGGAAATGAGTACGATCGTTCAGTGAAAAAGATGAATTGACGGTAAATTATCCAAGTAAACCAAGATTTATAATTTTTTGCGAATTCTCATGTTTTCTTTCCGTTTAGCTCTTACAAGCTTCCATTAACTCATATGAGTTTCAGTTAACCCTTTTGGGGTTTCAGTTCAGCTCTGATGAGCTTCAGTTAGCCTTCGGGCTTCCGTTTAGCACTTGTGTGCTTCAGTTAGCCTTCGGGCTTCCGTTTAGCACTTATGTGCTGCAGCTAGACTTCGGGTTTCAGATCACGATGTACTCAAATCCGTAAGCCCTTCCTTGAATGGACAAGTTGGTAAGTCGTAAATGTAACGTGTGGAAAAAGAAATGTAAGTAATATTATCATTATTATTATTGAGCTCCATTGTGAAAAATGAGTAAGGGGTCCATGAAATGGTAAGTTCATGATAGTTGGGAAATGATCTTATGATAGTGATCATTATATTGTACCAAAATAGATTTGGACAGTAGCATTGGTCCGACTTTGAAAATCCACTAAAAATAATGGAAATTGAGTTAAAAGCTTAATAAAATATGAAATTAAATCTTAATGAGTCTAGTTTCACATAAAAGAAACGGTGAAAGCAAAATAATTCTGTATCATGAGATATTTGAATTCTTGTGAGACAGAGTCGGAGTGATTCCAGACTCCCCTGTCTCAAATTTGGAAAATCACTAGAAAATGTAAAAAAATAATTATGAGTTAAAATTCATATGACTAAAATAATTAATGAGTCTAATTTTAGGAGAAAGAGACAGGAACATTATCCGAGTCTCGTACTATGAGATAATTAAATTTTAGTGAAGAAAGGTCGAAGCTGTCAAATAGAAAAATAGGGGATACTTTAAATAATAAAATGTACTTATTGGCTGGACCAAAAATTCTGAAATTTTATGGTGGAAATATATATGAGTTTAGTTTCTTGGAAAATTTATGGATCTTAATTTGAAGTTCCGTAGCTCCATATATAAATAATTTAGTGACTGTGACTCAAGAAAACGCTTAACCAGAACATGTGTAAATGTACAATTGGGATAGTTTTACTATGGAAAGCCTGTTAGTAAATTGCTTATTATTTTCATGCGAGCTTACTAGGCGTAAAACTTACCCCCTCTTTTCCATTTCTTTTAATGTTGTCAGGTTAGCTCGGGGTTGGAGATCGTCGGAGGCAGCATCACATTATCAAGCCAACACCTTGAGAGTATAAACAAATATGCTAGAATTATCAAGTGAGTGACATGTATAGGGACCTAGTTTTATAACATGTGTTATTATAATTTGGCCAAATATATTGGTCTTTAGTGAGATAATGATTCTGACTTATAAATCTAGCTATTCATGTTATGTCTGATATTGGTGATGTGCATATGCTTGTTTGCCATGCATGGTTAGTAATATGTTATGTGTTGTTATGAGAATGCCATGCTTTTATCTTGATTGTGGATATATATAATTACTCAAATATGCCATGTTAATTGCTATGAAATGTATAAGTGTATGTAGGTAATTAAGGGTGACAATTGGCTTGGAAAATAGCCTTGAAAATGTCCACACAGATAGATACACGAGCGTGTGTCTAGGCCGTGTGTGACACACGGCTTAAGCACATGGGCGTGTGCCTTGGCCATGTGACCCTAACTTGTTCATGACCAAATGGACAGAGAGCTCCATGGGCACAGGACACGGGCGTGTCCCAAGCCACACGGACGTATGTGACCACACGGCCCAATCCACACGGGTGTGTGACTTCCGAAGTAAAGAAAATTTAGTTAAGTTGCCCAAAGATTTTCAAAGTTCTTGGTTTAGTCCCGAACCACCTCAATATATGTTATAGGTTTCGAAGACCTATATAAGGGACGATATGCATGTGTGCGAGATGTTTTAATTTTTGGTGATAATTTTTGGCCTGGTTTTGCATGTTGTGAATGTTTAAGTCCGGTAATACCTCGAACCCTATCTCGGTGTTGGATACGGGTGAGGGGTGTTACAGATTAGTTCCTTATAGTTTTCATAAATAAGATAGAGTCGATATAAAGTGCAAACATGATAAGTGTAACAGCCCGATTTTAGGCCTAGTCGGAACAATGGTTTCGAGACCACTATTCCGAGGCCAGAGAAAATTATTTTAGTATTATTTTATGTGTTATAATATAATTTTATAAGTGCATGTAAATTTTGGTAAGTTAATTTTAGCAATTTCTAGTCCAATTTCGAAAAAGGACTAAATCGCGTAAAAGGTAAAAGTTGTGTTTTAATACCTAAAGGTGTTAAATTGCCTTGTATCTTAAATTGGGGGTCTTTAAAGTGAAATTAGGCCATTTAAAGTGTGATGGCCGGCCATGGGAGACAAAATTGTTGAAAAGTCAAAATTAGGTGAAATTTGGTCACCAATTTTGACTAGTTTTATTATTAACAAATCAAAAAGAAAAAGCTATCATTTTTCTCTTCTCCTTCACCGAAATATGCAGCAAAGAAAGGGTTTTGAAGCTGGAAAATTTCAGCAACATATTTCCCTTGCTTGTAAGTGATTTTAATGTCTTTGCTTGATGATTTTTACATTTTTGGAACCCCTAAAGCATGAGCTTTCATAAGAGGGGACTATTTTGCAAAATGATGAAGAGTCTAGGGTTTTTCTATGAAAGTAAATGTGTTGTTTGCTGTGTTTTTATGGAAGATTATGAGTCCTAGTTGTCTAATAAACAACTTTTGTGAAAGAAATTGCATGAAAATACCTTAAAAAAGGCTAAATTGCTAAGTTGTAAAATAAGTTGTAAATGTGTAAAATAGTTGAAATTATGAGTTGCTATAGTTATGAAAATGGTTCATCTAGACTCAAGGAGTAAAGAAATGTGATAAAAATTAATTTACGAGCATTGAGGAAAAAGTGCAAATATGCAAAAGTTTAGGGGTCAAAATGAAAATTTGTAAAAATATGATTTTTAGACCCATATGAATATTGTGACTGATTGGTAGGCTAAATGTGATGCTATAGATGATGAAAATTGAGACTTGGACCTAGAACGGAAAGAAATCGATTTATGGACGAGTATGTCCTTTTCACCTTTGTGGTATCGAGGTAAGTTCGTATGTAAACAATCCCATGCTATACATGTATTTAAATGTTATCATTACATGAATTGTATAGATATTCCAATTAGTATTCCAAGTGTTCAACGGGCAATCCAAGGAAAGAGTTGATGATGGTCCCAATGAGGTAAGTCATTGGTGAGTATGCACTCGAGTTATGTTACGAGTTGTGCAAGTATGTATACTAATCCTATGAGATTGCCTTGATATGTGATGATCTATGATGCATAATATGTGTTCTTACCATGATGGATAAAATGGTGTTGTATTAATATTATGAACAATGACCATGAATAACTTAGCCTTGACAGATTTGAGTTACTGCAGTAGTGTAACTTTGAAAATACACTAAAAATAGTGAAAAATGAGTTAGGGGTAGAATAAAATGTGGGATTAAATCGTAATGAGTCTATTTTCACATGAAAGAAATAGAGGAAGAAAAAGAATTCTATATTGTGTGATATTTGAATTCTTGTGAAACAGGGTCTGAATGAATTCGAGATCCCCTGTTATGACTTTAAAAATTCACCATAAATTGTAAAAAACTTATTAAGAGTCATACCTTACATGAATGGATTCCTTATTGAGTCTATTTTTAGGGGAAATAAACGGCATGGCCGTTGAAATTCTGTACAAGGAGAAATTCGGTTCGTAGTGCACAGGGGTCAGAGTAGTCATACCCTGAAACAAGGGAGACTTTAACTAATAAACTGTACTAAATGGCCTGACCAAAAATTCTGTAAATTTTATGGAAGAAATATAAATGAGTGTAGTTTCAGGAAAAATTTACGGAACTTAATTCGGAGTTTCGTAGCTCCATAGATAAATAATTTAGTGACTGTTGCTCAGAAAGACAGCTTGTTGTGAACTTGAAAATATGTTGTAAACATTGATAAAACAAGTTAATGAGTTGCTTGTTGTTTTCATATGAACTTACTAAGCGAAAGCTTACCCCCCCTTCTTTCCCATGTTTTCTAGAGTTTCCAGGTTAGCTCGGGTTGGAGGCCGTCAGAGATATTATCACACTGTCGAGTTAACGCTATCGGCGTAAGTAAACTCAAGTGATTCTAGTCTATGGCATGTATAGGGTTTTAATGTGAGTATGTAATATTATGATTTAGCCAAAGGCATTGGCTTGTTATTAAGGTAGTATTAGTCATGTAAATTGGCCTATGTCGGCTAATATCGTTATGGGCCCATATGATTATTCTTATGCATGTATGTTATTATCTCTTGTGATGTGGCTTACAACATGTATGCCTAGAGATTGAATTGAGATTCATCGATGAGCTAGTAACTAATGCAGGACTAAGTGATTGATAAATAGTTAATAATGCTTCATGAATGGTTTGTGATGTAATGATAGTTATGTCTAGTATGTGGTAATGATATGGGCAAATTCTATAATATTTTTTGCATAAGAAAATAACTTGAGCATAACATGTTTGTAGATGTTTAAGAGCTCATTTATGCCACGTTGTATGTTATTGGATAAGTATGTATCTATGCATGTGGTGTGAGAGTGACAAAAGGCTTGATAATTAGCCTATTTCTGGCCACACGGCCTGAGCACATGGGCGTGTGAAGCCTTAACGCAAGAGATTTTTCTAAGTTTTTCATGAGTTCTCGATTGGGTCCTGAACCACTCCGGATGTATGTTTTGGGCCTCGTAAGCCCGTATATGGGACAGATTGTATATGAAAATAAAAGTTTTTAATTATTTGAGATTTCATGGCCCTGTTTAGTATGGAAGTGTTAGTAAAAGTCAGGTAGCACCTTGAACCTCGTCCCAGCGTCGGATGCGGGCGAGGGGTGTTACAATAAGTGAATCGAAAGTATAGAGTTTAGGAAAAAGGCTGATTTGTATTGTCAATAAAAGCGGGTCCACAAGAGTTGATTGTATCATCAAATCAGATCTCTTAAAATAAAACAAAGAACAAATTGAAAATAAATCTAAAACCTAAGAAAAGAGAAAAGCTAAACTGGAATTAAAAGAGAGATTATAAACTAAGTAATTGATAGCCATAACATGTGGCAAATGAGCTTATTTATAGATTTGAGGTAACCATCGTCCTTAGCCTTAGGTTAGTTGACATTCTCGAGCTTTAAATTTGATTTTACAAACCAAAATGTCCCTTAACTTGTATTAATTCCTGTCCAGAGTCGATGTCGCGGCACATCAGGATCTGTGTCGTGACGTAAAAGTCAGTATACTCTTCTTCAAGATGTCTTCAGGGATATGTCGCGACACACTCAGGCTATGTCGCGACATCGAAGGCAGTCTCGGAATTCCTCCATTCTGCTCCTTATATTGCGACATTAAACCCTCCGCGTTGCAACATAGCGGCCAGTATCGGTTCATCACACCTTCAAATGGTCTCCTACACACTCACAAAGTTCATTAGCTCACCCTTAGGCCTCATTCAACCTCTAAGGTCAATAAAAAAACTCAATTTGCACATTTTATTGAATTTAATTAAATTTACTAAAACATAATTAAAACCTAATGATAATGCTTGTTTTCAAGCTCCTAAAGTATGAAAATTAGTTTAATCTGCTACACTGAATTACGACAGATCAATTATCTGTTGACAACCTAAAAGACTAAATCGTAAAGGATGTAAAGTTATGAAATTCACAAATAACTAACAAGAGGTGGTTGGTTGACTTCGATGTGGTTCACTAATCATTCAATTAAGTCCTAAATTGCTTAAACTCCTAAAATGGTTTCATTTTACGTTTCGATCTCAACTTTACCAAATTATACGAATTAGTTCGGTTTATCTCTTGATCTTGTCGGCTAACCCAAAACTAAAGAATTAGTGCTAAAAAAGATTACTGCTCGGTCTCACTTGCAATATTCCCTTAGGGTCATCAATCTTAAGTTTTTATGTTCATTCAATTTAGTCTAATTTGTTGCAATTTAATCACTTAACCTAAAATCAACTTAACTACATCTTCATCAACCAACCTCTTTAGGAGTTTAGTTACTCATGTTGAAAATTAAACTAAAAATATAAAAATAACAACCATGACAACCATTAAAGGAAAGCTTAAGAAAACTGATAGAGTTAAGATCTTTAATGAAGAAAACTTTAGAGCAAAACAAAGATGAACATCTAACAGTAAAATAAAGAAACTGAAAATGCATTAAATAAAGATGAAAGTGTCAATACAAGTGAAGTAAATAGACTGAAAGTGCAAATAAACCCTAGCTATAGTAATAACTAACTTAACTAACACTAAGAACAATAAGAAATTATAGGAAAAATAATAACTACAACTAAGGAAGAAGATGAGAAGAAGAAACCCTAGAAAATGGGGAAGAAAATCTAAGAGAAAACTAAAGCAAAACTAAAGCAAAAAACTAAACTAGTGTAGCCTCCCTCTCTCTTCAGCCAATTTTGGTTGATTTAGCAACAAATTTTGACCTACTTTGTTAACCAAAATGCCTTTGAATGGGCCTTCTCTGATTTGTGTTTTGGTTGGACAAACTGTAACACTCCCTAACCCCAAACCATCACCAAAATAAGGTTACGAGGCATTACCGGACTTATACACTAGCATTTATATAAAACCGATTCATAAATTTGCATTCCAAATCGAAACTTCTCAAATTACACTATAAAGTCCCTAATATGGGTCTATGGGGCCCAATACATACTTTAGAAATAAATCGAGATTAAACCGGCAACTTTGGAAATTTTGCCTTGAAGATAGGGGCACACGCCCATGTGGCCTGAGACATGGCCGTGTGGCAAGCCCGTGGGGTTCCCATGGCCATGGGCAGATCTGACTTACCCATACGACCGTGGGGACAGGTCGTGTGACATAAACAAAGAGCCACACGGCCTGAGCACACGCCCATGTGGCTTGGCCGTGTGAAAACATGATTTTTGACCATTTTTAAGCTATTTTCACATGCTAAACACATCTAATTCACGCCCAAACATTTACTAAAAGTTCTTAAATCAAATATCATTCATTATGCTATTCAA
This sequence comes from Gossypium hirsutum, assembly GCF_007990345.1. Taxonomy (NCBI): domain Eukaryota; kingdom Viridiplantae; phylum Streptophyta; class Magnoliopsida; order Malvales; family Malvaceae; genus Gossypium; species Gossypium hirsutum. The sequence goes on along the minus strand of NC_053431.1, from coordinate 6,497,933 downwards.
ACTTAGCAAATATTCATTCATTCACTTCAACACCTCTTAAGGATTATATACCACAATTCATATCGAAATTATACTACATTATCATACTAGTCAAACTCATGTAAGTTTAACTTCCAAAATATGCATATTTCATACCATGTTTCAACATCTTTCATGCTCATTCTTATCAATTACAAAATAAAATCTTATCAGCCTAGATACATGCCATTTTAACAAAAGAAAGGTACTTCACCACTTTGAGTTCGGGATTAGCTTGGATGCTGAGTCCTTAACTTTCTTTCGTACCTAATCCTGCGTACGGAAAACAAACCGTACGCTGAGTATACACTCAGTGGTATTTCTATAAACTAATACTTAAAACAATAATAAGCTATGTATATACATTGTAACTTAAACTTTTTACTTTCATAATCTTAATAGCTTAACTCCTTACATTCATTTTACATTTCTTCCCTGTAGTTAAGCAATTCATATATATTTATATTTCATGTCTTTCGATAACTTAAACATTCGTAAATCAATCACAGTCACTTAATCAGTATCAGACAGTCTTCAGTACTTTCATTTACCCCTATTAACATAACTCGGACCTAAACGGATACGCGGATCCAACCCACACACCGGGGAAATATACAATGTTCATCAGCCGAAACTGGAATACACCGTAGGATAACAGTAACAGTAACAATGACAGTAACAGTAACAGTTATAGTCAGGTACGAAGTACCTTTTCGGAACGAATCCGGAACAGTAACAGTAAGGCAACACATATAGTGTCTTATCGACACACAGTCGGAATATCCCTGAATACTTCTGATCCTATGGCATGCCAATTGTATCCGACTAGCCCGACACTGTTAATAGGGTATTCAAATTATTTCATTTCAATACAGAAGTAGTAACAGTTTCCATCATATCATTCATTATACATTCTAACCATTAAAAATAACAATTACATTGTATTAAATCATTAAGCATAGTTTATAGAAATACAAATCGAAATTCTCGAGGTTACTCGATATCCTCGTTCACTTTCTCCTTTCCCTTTTTCGATGACGTTTCCGGTGCTACGTTGGCTACATAAAATTTAACATTTAAAATTATCAATATATGTTATTTAATAACACACTCTTTAATTTCCATGTAACTTTTACTATATTTCCAATTAGGTCCTACCACCATAACCATTCTTTTTCTTCAAATAACCTTATAAATTTCATTTTATACCTATTTTAAACAAGTTTCAACTCTTAATATTCAATATAAAACATCAATTCTACAATTTACACAATTTAATCCCTACTATAACAAAACTTATATCTATCTTTACAATTCAATCATTCTCCCACTTCTAACTTGAATTTCTCTCAATTAAACCAATAATTCCTCCATTCATTCAACTTAATCAACACCTAAAAATTCAATAACTTTCTAAATTTCAACAAAATTCAAATAGTATTTCTTCCTAAGATTCCATAAACACTAAAATTATAAGAAAATGGATTAAATTGACTTACCACTTATAGCTTGAACCTTAAAACCCTATTTTTCCTTTCTTTTTCTTTCCCTTTTTCTTTCTTTCTTTCCCTGTTCTGTTTCGTCCTTCTTTTTTTTCCTTTTTCTTTATTTTATTTCTTTATTCTTTTATTATTTCTTTTATTATATTATTAACTATTATATTATTATAATCATTAATTTCTTAAATAATAAGTAAATATATTTTTTACATACAATTGTACCAATTATAATAATACAAATGTATTTATACTTACCACACACTTGTCACATAAGGCTTATTTGCTAATTTAATCCTTTGACTTTTCTATAGTTAATAATTAAACCTTCACACTTTATTCAATTTAGTCTATTACTTAATTAACCTTAATTAAGCTAAATTTAATTAATTAAAATCTAATTAACCTCTCACTTAACTTCGTAAATATTTCTAATAAATATTTACGAATCTAATTTTCAGAATCGAAAACCCAAAAACTCACTTTTCCAATGACCTTAAAATTTGGGTCGTTACACAAACATTACCCATAGCGTCATTTTTTGTTCCCTTACGACAATGATATCACAATATCTCAGGTTGGATATCGCGATATTATCGTCAGTATTGAAATAGGATGTCTCCTTGTCACATGGATATCACAAGTTGGAAAAAACAGGTTTGGAAAATGCAACGGAAAATAAATTTAAGGAAAACCAGAGTTTTAAAAATTTTCCAAAACAAGATCTTGTTGTGATATTTAAAGTAATAAATATTTAATCAAAATTGTACCTTTTCGATTCGTCTAGGATGAGTGCTTCAACCGAGTAGTCTTCTTCGTTATCCTCAAGCTCACGTCTGCCGAGTGTGGGCTCATTTTGAATAAAAAAATCAGTTATCCATCATTTTCGTTAACCAATCGCTTAGGATTTAAATACTCATGCTTATATTAAAACCTATTAACAACAAAGAATCAGACAAAACTAAAATTAGCTTAAACCAAAGGCAAATGAATAAAAACCAAAGCTTTCTTGCAAAAGCTTGGAGAAGACAACAATGGCGGCAAGATAAATGACTGAAAATACTAAAGGAATGATTTTTAATAAAAAAAATTTGAGGAAAACTAAATGGCATTAAACTAGGATTAAAGTGAAAATACAACAAAGTTTGAAGTGCTAAACGAGTAAATAAATTCTAAGTACAATAACAACTAACTTAACTACCAGCAATGGAACTAAGAAAAATTAGAAATGAACATGAAAGTAAATCTTAAGTTATGGAGAAGAAGAACTAAACTCTAAAAGATAAAGTGAAAAATGTAAAAACTAGCTAATGTGAAGTGTCTCCTTTCTCTCAGCCAAATTTAGCCTATTTTAGCATTTTCCTTACCCAAAATTTATGCCCAAACTTCCCTTTAGCGTGTATTTTTTATTGGTGTTGAAGTTGGACAAAGTCTGCCCTGACAATTATTTTTTGTCTCTTCTCGTCAGGGGTATCACGATAACCACGTTGGTCTTGACTTGGAGGAATCCTTGGGAGTTGGGTATCACGATACTCATAGCTAGTATTGTGATACCAATGTAGATGGCATTGATCCTCTTTAATTTAACACTGTCAGGGGTATCATGACTTTCATACTTCGATATCGCAATACCCCCTTCTAGGTGATATTTTCGCTCATGTTCGAGCCTCTGATGACTCTCTGCAGTGCTTAATCAACCATTAGGTTCCCTGTGGCACATTTGATCATTTTGACTCTCAAAAGTGGCATAAAAATCACTATATTGCTTATTAAAGCAAAGAACGAAAACTAAGTAAAAACACGACAAAAACATATAAATTGCTAAAAAACAAGCTCTTTAAGCATAATGGGAAGCCTAATTTGACATATCAAATTATGACAGATCAATTTCCATGCTACACAGACTCCATTTGCAGACTGATGAAGGTATTTGGGATGTTTTGATTTAGTATCTTCAACCATTGTCACAAGTTATATGATTTATTTCACCCATTATGCATTTTTTCCATTGTTTTCTATTTTACAACTCATGTCTTGTAGTACGACACAGTGCAATCGTACTCATTACATATATCAACAATCAAAACCAGCACAAGAATCTTAAGATTCACTTTCACCACAGGTAAGACAATGCGAGAGATAAGGTAAGAATTCAATTTTGGATGATGATGTGACATACATGTAACAACACAAATATTTCATTATAGATAAGACAATGTTAGAGATAAGGTCAGAATCCAATTTCAGATGATCTTGTAACATACCTGCAACAACTCAAGTATGTGGAGCGTCATATTTTTTAATTGTCTAGACTCTCGCCTTCAATTCAGATGATTTTTCATGGACATATACTTTCATGCATTGCACACTTTGTCTTATATTTTTTGACTTGAGATTTTGTAACATCGAAGTAGACTCCATGCTTTATGTTATACTGGTTCACTACACCAACATCATCTTTAGAGGAAAACTCCATTCCAACTTGTAAATTGTCAAATTTTGTAAGAATTTGCATGACTCGATCTTTTAGGAGGAAGTTCTGAAAATTCTAACCCATCTTCAGCATCAAGGTTGAATTAAGCATGTAGGGTAGAGGTTTATATGCTGTAAAATTTGGTTGGGTTCCTCTAGCATTGTCTAGACATTCACTGTCAAAACCATTCCCTTTTGGTTCAATAGGTTTAGCCTCTGGTTCAAAAAATAATACAAATATGAACAATTCAACTGAGACTCCAGGATTGGGTCATCATTGGTTTTATCTCATTATTGTTTTCAACTTCCTCTTTGTTATCAATCACAATTGCGGTTTCATGTCCAGGGTTGGATATCCCTTCGCCGGTGCAGGTTGTAAGGAGAACATCATCCGTTTTTGTCAACCCTGCGTTAAAATCAATATTACTTACATATTGCCCATCTGTGTAACTTGATGCCATACCCACATAAGTGTTTCCAACATAGAATATCGGCCTTTCGAAGTTGAAATCAAAAGCACTCACAGAATGTCATGCCTGGGTCTTCACGTTTGGGTTATTAACTAACCTCAATTGTACACTAAAGTTGAAACCGAGGGATGAAACTGAGGAATGCCTTCCCATTGATGATTTCGACATTCATTGATATGAGCTTTGTAGCAACATCATGAAACCACCACATAGCTGTGTGGTTGGACTTTTTGCTTCCTATTACTGTAACAAATTAATTGGAACTATTTTCAAACTTGGACCACCTTTCTCGATATCAACAAACTGGGCATATAACTCTATTATATATTTTTTTAGTAGAGTAATACGTATTAAGCATTAACTCGACATCCATGTCATTTTCAAGCTCAAATGTATCATATCTAATAGGGTTCATTGATGTTAGGTATATATATTTCGAGTTCGAAATTCTCCTCTAGCTTGAAACTGAGACTTTCCTTCTAATTCTTGTCAGAAGTTCGTTCAATTTGATGCTCTAGTTGAAAGCCAATTCTGTATATTGGGTTGATACAAAAATGACCCTAATTTCTATGTCACAAATTTGACTGTCATAATAAATAACGACTTTAATTCGTCTACTTATCTTTGCCAAAAACCTGTTTCACATGTTTAAAACAAAAATATTATACAGAAAAATAAATACTCATTAACCAAATTCAAGCGACGCTTACTTGATCTAATTTACTTTGTTGGGTCAATTTTTAAACTTCAAATATTTAACATCAACAATTTTCTCCTTACGTAAAATTTATGCTAAAAATTTAACTATGACAATCTCTCCATATCAATCTTCATTTTATAAGAAACTCTACCACCGAATATGAAAAATCTTTCAAAATGTTGGAAAAGATCGGACATGACAAGTAAAAAAATTTCTAATAAAAAGCATTTTTTTGAGAAGTTTTTAAAGATAATATTCATGTTTTGCCATGAAAAAGATGAGATCGATGTAAATTTTATTCCAGGATTTTTGGGTTTTCAAAACTCAATTTAATCGTTAATTTATTATTATTTTTTACAGAAAGTGATTTCTGGTGGCATGATAGGAGAGGGTGAAAACTCACCGTGTAGGACACATTATTTCCCTAAATTTCAAATAAAACAGCCTAAAACCTTAATTTTTTAAAACCGACATATATATATCTAATTTTTCAAAAAATGTCTTGATTTAATTTCAGATTTATTATAAATCATGGATTCATGGATAGGTTGGGTGAAATGTTATTGATTTTTATTAAAAATGGGATGCCCTATTAGATAGATTAAATCGAAATACAACCTGATATTTTTGTGATTAATGGAAGAATATTTGGGGATATTTTTATTTTTAAACAAAATGCAATTTACTCTAAAAATATATAAATAAATTTCTTTATTTTTTTGGATCACAATCAAATATTAAATTAAACTCGCATTTTTAAAAATTAAGATAATGATTTTAGACATCGAGAGGGTATTTAAGAAGAGAAGGAGAAAGAAACTCATTTTTTTGTGAAATTTTAGGGCAAATGTGGAAGGTGAGAAAAAATTGGGTTTCGTAATATGCTTAATATAACATTTGGTACTTGAATTTGACAATTTTTTATTAATTTGAGATATAATTTTATTGATTTTAATTTGTACACGAACTTACATTTTTTCCTAATTTGATACCTAAGTTTTTTTTTTATGTTGAATTTGATATTTAAACTTATCAAATATTATACAGATAATTGCAAAACACTAACAGTGTTATTTTTTTATAAGTAGATAAAAATAAAAAATATATGACTAACATATGATAAATGACATGGAATGATTACTTTTATTTGGTTTTTTTATATTATGCTAAACAATATGCTCAAATATTACTTTATATTGGGGCTGAGAATATTTTGATTGTTAATGGTAAGACTGATTTAAGAAGGACCACAAAGCTTTCAATTTCACAAAAAAATATTGTTGGTACTAAGGGGAATTTATGTCAAAAAACTATGCATTGAGTTATGCTTAATGAATTAAAATTGAATAAGAAAATAAAAGTTTCAGAAACTCAAAATAAAATAAATTCATTATTTTAAATTAATAAAATAAAAAAAATTTATATCACCTACTATAGATTAATTATTTTTGTAACCTCATAATAAAAATAACATTATTAGTACATTGGAATAATTTATATAACATTTGACAAGTTCAAGTACCTAATTGGACTAGAACAAAATATTAAGTACCAAACTAAGAAAAATTGTCAAGTTTATGTACTAAATTGGACCTAAAAAACATTTAAGTACCAAATCAAGCAAGTATAATGATTTATTTGGCCTTTCAACTTTAGAAAAAATTGTTTTAGCCCTCATTTAATTTTTTGTCTCTTTTAGCCTTTAACTTCCGTTTTTTGTCAAATTAATGTAAATTGGATGGAACATTTAATATTTCTTTATATTTTTTAATTTTTTAATCATTTTAATAAATTTTATAAAAAAATTTGAATTTTTGAATTTTTAAAAATTAATTGCTTATGTGGCAATATCAACAATATTAACACACGTTAACTTTTCCATCCATTTTGAGTTGATTTGACAAACAATACAAGTTTAAGGATTAAAAGCAATGAAAAATTAAATGATATCTTTTGTAAAATTAGAAGACCAAATAACTTATTATGTCAATTAGGAATAAGTGTCAAATTTAGGTACTAAAAAAATAAATATATTAAACCTTTATAATAAAATTAATGGGATAATTTCCTGAGACGTGCTTTTACGAATATTCTAAAAGGCTGTCGCACATTAAAACTACTATCCTTTGTCTTTTTTTAAATTAAGCTTTTCACGTTTTAATATTTCAAAATTTTTTTATGTTGAAATGTGTTCATTAAGATAGGAATGTTACAAAACAAAGACAAAGCTACTATATCCAGCTGCCTCAATCCAGGCAATATGAGAGACTAAAAAGATAAGACCATCAGAATGCCATTAATGCTAGAAAAATAAAATGAAATTAATCCTCTTGGGTACTAAAAAGCCAAACAAATCTGCAACTTGATGTGAAGATTCCTTTTAAAACAATAAATAAAAATTAGAAAATTTATTACGTATGTGTGTGGAAATTGTGTATTTACAATAAAAAAATATTTTTATAGTGTGCATAATGGAATTAAAATAGAGTTTTGGTTGATAGGTAAATTTAAAGTTTTACTAATTTTATTGGCATGGGTTTAAATCTCTTTCTATATGTATATTTTTTATTGTTTTTAGATAAAAGGCTAAAATACCATTGATTAATATAACTTATTTTAATTACGAAAGAATATTTTCATAATTTTTTTTAACCTAGTTGATGCTCGTTTGACTCGTAACACAACTTAGTCAATGACTTTATAGATACTAGAAATCCTATTACACGTGTATGCGTGTAGACGCCACAAATTTAGAACACGAGTGTATGTTTAAAAATAACATACAATTAGCATGGATTCGATTCCCACCATTTGCATATTTGTTGATTTTTTAAAATGAAAAGACTAAAATACCCTCAAAAAATATTATTTATTTTAATTACGGAAAGGTAGTCCTGTAATTTCCTAACCTAGTTGGTGTCCGATTAATTCGTGACACCAATTCAATCAGGAGTTTAAATAATAGTATAGATTAAAAAAATTAGGTTTACATTTAAACTACCACATTATGTCACACAACTAAAACTTTAATCTTGCAAACCATGCGGCCTTAAGTGATTTCTCTGCTTCAAATCCGCCTAAGTCAACCTAATTCTCATAGAGTGAGAATTCTCCTTAAAACTCTCTCAAGCACTTAAAAATAAAGTGGAAATAAATCAAAAAAAGAAAAGAACTTGAATTGAACAAAAGAGCCATAAGAAAGCAATGCACACAAAGTGTTTGAGTAAATGCTTTCAAATATATTATTTAACTCAAGAATGAAGTGAACTGATTACAAATGAAGGGAGAGGGCTTTATTTATAGTTGAGCTCTCCTAGATCCAACAGTACAGACTGAGTTAAATTAATGGCTGAAATTAGTGTCTATCTATAATATGAGAGTCTTAAGGGATTTAAACTCTATACAATATTTTATCCCTTAGGATTTACAATATTCACCATGGTAACTCTAGTTTTACTAGAATGTTCCATTAAGCTACCAAGGCTTTAAGTAGATGGACTTCTCCATGTGTTCCACAAACAGGCCAATTCAAGTGGATCAAATGAGTGATATTTAATCAATCAACCTCCATGGGATGTTCTATGTGTATTCTTCATGGGCTTTGATTTACAGCCTATAACATTCTCCCTCACCCATTCTCGCGATGCTCTTGTCACCTCCTCGGAATAATACTAATCTAACTCACCTCGGATCTACCACGATGCCTCAGTTGATTCCCAACCATTCTCTTTATTGGGTAGTTTTGCCCCTCGAAACATTTGCCTCAGTTTATGTCTTTGTCATCGTCTAACTCGAACTATTTCCCTTCTTTGTACATCTTGTTCACAAGAGCCCACTGTTTTTACTTGCCTCCATTGTGAATTGCCTCATTCGGGATCCCCTTGATCCTCACAAATAGGCTTTAACACACCAATATTGAATATCGAGTTAACCTTGAGTATTATCGCTGACTCTGGTTTGTCCTTTAGGAATATGTTTGAGATATATTGCTCGTAGCATTTACTTGATCTAGCTGTCCAGTTTGCATCACCATTTTCCTCCCAAAGTTTGATGCACAAACCACCTCTCTCATAAGTTGTAGCCCAACTGATAACTTAACAGGTTTCACATCGGTTTGTCGTGCTTTTAGCATTTCCAAGGGGCTTTCATAGCACTTCGATCTACTAACTCAATGTTCTTGCCACAATGAACATTCTTGGCTAGTTGAATTGCTGACAATACATTGGTTCCACTTTCTCATCACGACTCACCGGCACAATGCATTGTTGTTAACGAGTATCTAAGATGCAAATACAATTAGCAAAAGGAATCAAAAGAGTATTAACATGATCAAGGAAATTCAAACCAAACATGAAGTTGTAATCATCTAAATAAATTACCTTAAAGTCTTCATTGTCTTTCCACTCACCGATATGTAGCTCAACTTCTTGTGCTACTCTCATAGTTGAGACCTCTTTAGAATTAAAGTCTTAATATTCTTATTCAATTTTCTAACTAAGAGAACAAGTTTACCTATATCTTTCTTCAATGTAAACAAATTAAAATCCCCTGTATCAACAAGAACATTTCTCCTTTTTCCTATGATGTTGATGTCCACAAACATCAACATTTTCTACTTGTGATCCCTCTTTGCTTTAGCATAATTGAGTGTCATTGACCCATGCTTTAATATCATTTCCTCATCAGGCTCCACTTCATCTTCTTTACCGATTATGAATAGCTTGGATCGCTGTTTGGGCAGTCTCGAACCCTATGCAGACCACTACATAAGAAACATTTTACTAGCTCTTTCTATTTTTTGTTGGATTTCCACTTCTTATTATTTGGTTTCTCATTACCACCATTTCCACCATTGCCATTTTTAGTTTCTATTTCTTCATCTCCCCCACCGTTACCCTTCTCCTTAGACTTGGAAGACTCAAACTTGTATTTCATTACAACAAGCTTGATTAAGGACTCCACTACGGTCATGGCTTTGGTAAGTTCTTTGACTCCTAGATGTTGCAACTCTTACTTTGCCTAAGGATTCAGCCTATCCACATTATTCTCACCCAAATCGAAAATTTGGAGCACAATTCACTAAACTATTGCATATACTCCCTAATTGTGCCTTATTGCGTAAGTCGATGCAACTTAGCTCAAGTCTCATCCTCGACATACTCTAGTATAACTACCCATTGAATTCACTTTGAAACTCCTTCTAAGTCCAAATAATGATACCACATCGTCTTTCATCTGTGGACCTACGATGCCACCATAATAGAGCGACATCAGTAAAATTCATAGTAGTAGTATTTACCTTAGTAGCATTATCCATGATACCTTTGGCACAAAAGTATTGTTCCATTCCCCACAATAAGTTGTCCACATCTTTTGCATGCCTCGTTCCATTGAGCTCTTTTAGCTCAGGGATATCTACCTTAGGCTTGTGTGTCGTAAACAACACCCTATTAACCAAAGCAGCTTTGCAGATAACGAGCTCTCCTTGAGCTCTTCAATTTGTTCCTTCAAGGATGACACCATGGTCAGCCTTGAGAGCATCATTCTTCTTAGTCAACTTACACACAGCGATATTGAGAACCCATTGCATCACATCTACATTAACACTGAGGGTCTCTGCCACTTGCCCTTTGAGTTGATTTTGCCTCGATTTTAGATCTGTAATGCACCCCTCAACTTCTTCAAGGGTCTCCCTCACATCACCCATGGATCCCTCAAGTTTGGCAACCCTACTATCTAAAGTTAACATTATATTCCTCAATCTAATATCTTTCTTACCTTCCCCACACCGGTTTCTTTAAGCTTAACCTGCTTATATACTTCTTTCATCATCTTAACCGACATCTTTGAACCTTAGCTCTAATACCAACTGTCACGAGGCTAAAACTTTAGTCTTATATTTCGCGCAGCCTTAGGCAAATTCTCTACTTCAAATCCACCTAAGTTAACCTAACTCTCTTAAAGTGAGACTTCTCTCAAAAATTCTCTAAGACACCAAAAATAAAGTGGAAGCAATTCAAAAGAGAAAAGGTCTTAAATTGAATAGAAAAGCCACAAGAAAGCAATGCACGCAAGATGTTTGAGTAAATGCACTCAAATATATTCTTTAACTCAATAATGAAGTGAAATGATTACAAATAAAGGGGGAGGGCTCTATTTATAGTCAGATTTCTTAGATCCAACGGTTCAGATTGAGTTACATTAACGGCTGAGATTAGTGTCTATCTACAAGATTAAAGTCCAAAGGGATTTAAACTCTATACAATCTTATCCCTTAGGATATACAGTATTCACCATGATAACTCTAGTTTTACTAGAGTGTTCCACTAAGCCACCAAGACTTTAATCTCTATGTGTTCCACGAATCAGGTCAGTTCAAGTGGGTCAAATGAGTCTCATTTAAATAGTAGACCTCCATGGAACATTATTTGTGCATTGGTCATAGACTTTGACCTGCGGCCCGTGACAGTTACACGCTCAAACTATGTGTTACCCATTTTTTTCTTAACTTTTACAATTATGTCATTTTCTTTATTTTGAATTCATAAATATTAACTATTATTTTTACAACTTTTCTTTTTATGTAAGAGCAAATTTTGAACATAGTAAGAAATGAAATTATCATATTTTTAAAATAATTGTATCATATTATGTTTTTTTGTTATGAATAAACTATAGCGTTAGTTATGATTGCCTAATATTGAAAATTTGTGGTTAGTTTTTAATCTTTAAAAGAATCATATGATCAAATAGATACATAATATATTCATAATGGATTACCAGAAATAAAAAATAAAAACTCAAAATTGCAATGTGCTTTGTCTACGGGTAGCTCTGGTCGTTAAAAATAATAGTGTATTATTTGCAACGTGATTTCTGTAAGGGTTGCCTCAATTATTAGATATTATAATTATTAAATATTTTTAAGGTAATACTTCATTAAAATATATGGTAACTAATATTAGAAACAATTTAGTGAAAAATCAAGAAAATATATTAAGTTTTAAAAAAATTCTTTCAAATATATTGTTTTAAAAATGTTAAGTTAATTAAAAATTGTAATAAAATATTTTTATTTTAAAAAATAAAAGATTCAAGGGAAAAAGATAAAATTGTCATGAGTTCGAACGCGTTAAAGTGTATTATCCTCTTATTTAAGGGTTAATGAGAGTTATGAGTAGTTCTAGACATTGTATCAAAAAATAAAAATTAGGAATTGTGATACTACACTTATATGAAATGAAGTGAATAAAAAAAAATATTTACAAAAATTGAAATTTAAAAAAGGAAAAAGAGTTGGCCGGAATCTAGAAAAGCTCACAAGCTTTGGATTTTCCGATTAATTGAAGAACGAAGGTGGAGAAAATAACTTTTTATAAGGTTTCTTTTTTGTGAAAATGTAAAATAAATAATAAAAATTTAATTTGGTACATGTGTTTGAATTTGTCAAAAGTTGTACATTTTTATATTCAGAGATAACGATGTTAACTTATTAGTATTTAGTTCGGGTTTTACTGTGAATTTGGTAAAGTTAATTGTTAATATTATTAGGTTTGAATTTTCGTGATTTTGTTAATAGAATAAATTTAGTGTTAATTATGAATTTGTTTAATTTTATGTTTTGTTTGTTAAATAGAGTTTCATATTAGGGTCAATTTGATGAAAGTATTATCCGTTAATTATAAATTTTCATTAAATCACCCTTAAAACCTAATTAAACACTAGTTAACACAATTACTTTCAAGCAACAAAATTCATAAATTTTACTAAGTACATGTATCACATTTGACAAAAAAACCCGAACACCACATTAAAAAAGTGCTAAATTTTGGTATCAAATAATACATTAAGTCTTAATTTTATGACATTATATATGTTATGTATATAGATTCTAAAATTATTATAACATAATATTTTAAAATTAATACATTAATAAAAATATATAAAGTTATAGCTTATCATATTTAATATAAAATAGTACATTAATCAAATTTAGAAATTATTTAAAATAATTTTTATAAAAAATATACTTAGTGATAAAATAATGAGATAATGTTTGTACTTAAAAGGAAAATTAATATATTAATATAAGCATACTATTTAAACTTTCCTATCAATAATTTTCAAACAACATTATATAATTAGTAAAATATGCTTTTAGATAATTTTATATTATGTGAATCAAATAACAGAGTTCACTTTAAACCAGATGAATCAAATAGGATAATGTACTAAAATATTTACTGATATCTTAAACAATATTATGTTCTGATAATTTTATATTTTGTGAGCCAAATATACTTTTCAAATAAATTTTATAATTTGATAATTGAATAATCAAAATATGTATTAAAATATTAAAGCTCAACTAGGATCTCGAGCTACTTGAATCAAGTATTAAAATGTTCAAATTCAATTATTCGATAGTCTGAATTCCTTGACTGAATTCGACAATGTTATAACTTGTGAAAACAGAGATGCAAAATTCATTTCTCATCGTGGTGTGGAGCTTCGTCTTGAAGTTGAGGCCGATGACACAAATGGACGGTCGGAATTTGATTAACATATGTAGTTAATTTCATTAAATATTCTCAAATTATTATTCGAGTCTTAAAATAGTATCTAAAATTTAAAATATTTTAGTTGGGTCTTTAAAATTTAAAATAAATTGATTTGTAGTATATTTAAAATATATGAATCAGATTGTAAACATACATTTGGATCTAATATATTTTTAATGTCATACGTACATATGTGCCTGTAGCTTTATTAATGTGTTTTAAATATGTTACTATAGATCTAAATTGACATTTAGCATTTAAATTGACGATCAAATTAATGAAAAGACTTAATTAATACAATATTAATATTTTAAGGATTCAAATAAAATGTTTAAAATTTTAGAATCGATTTAAATTATGAGTTAGAAGACGAGTGTTGTGAAACCCTAGTTTCTTGAAAGCACATTAAATTTAATTACATTTGGAGTCAAATCAGATCTTTCTTATTGTATTTGAGATGTTACTTAATTTCCTTTTGGCTCGTGCCATTCAAATCTTGCGAAGAAAATGAAAGCTGACTCAAAGATTCGAGGAAATGGAAGACTGTTGCTTTGATCTTTGAGACGTCGTTTTCCGCCGTTTCCGGCGTCGATGGACGGATCTCAGCTTCGGATTCTTCGTTGCTTCGAAAACTTCAGTTCCTTCCTTTTGGCGCCACGGAATGTTGTTAGTTAAAAGCGAGACGCCGCCGTTTCACTATTTGTTTATTTTTCAATTTTTTTTTTTTACAAAATATTGAAAAACCAATTTGATTTCAACGTGTTTGTTATTATTTTTTAATTCCCCCAATGGAAGTTGAAAAGTCAGCCATCACACACTCTGTAAACATTTTAATGGCTGCTAGGCCCAGGCAATGACTAATGACAGAGAAACAAAGAAATCAATCATGGGCGGAGACGAACGAGAGCACCGCCGTTTAGCGATGACACTGGCCGCGGTTCTATTATTGGGAGCATTTCAACTCGGTGAAGGAGAGTTAAAAGGAAATTATTCAAAGCTATCGGGGATAATAATCCCTGGATTCGCTTCAACTCAGTTGAGAGCTTGGTCCATTCTCGACTGCCCTTACTCTCCTCTCGATTTCAATCCCCTCGACCTGGTTTGGCTCGACACTACTAAAGTAAGGATTCCCCCTACTTTTGGTCTTCTTATCGCCGTTTTATTCAATCTTCTTTGTCGTTTTAATCTACAGTTTATTCCCTCGTGTTTCTGTTATGCTTATATTCTGTCTGGTTCTTGGATTAAACAAACAAAATAGTTAGAAAAAAGTAAAAGTTTGGTTGATTAATAGAGATAGCAGAATCAAATTGTCTTTTAACTTTCTTTTTGAATATTATATGTACATATATTCCTGTTTAACCTTTTTTCTATTTCTTGTATCTTGGTTTTATTTGCTCGTGCATGGGATTTTAGGATGTATTATAGGTTTTAAGAAGTTGAATTTGAGTTTTTTTTTGATAAAGCTTATGTACGTCTTGGCCTTGGTTAACAGTGAAGGATGTTATCGACTAGGAATTTAGTAGATAAATGCTAAGTGTGGGATGCGGTATGTGCCCGACCTGGATACACTCAATTTTATCTAACTTCTTTTGCATATATCATGCTCCTATATCCATATCCGAATAAGTTTTGGACATGGTTACTTCGGGAAAAATGAAGAGTTGGGAGTAACATAGGTTGTATCGTGTGGTGAATAGTTGGTTGTTTTCAATATACTAAGATTGTTACGCTTCTTTGATCTGCAGCTCCTCTCAGCTGTAAATTGTTGGCTTAAGTGTATGTTACTTGATCCGTACAACCAAACTGATCATCCAGAATGTAAGTCACGTCCTGATAGTGGTCTTTCTGCTATTACTGAACTTGATCCAGGTTACATTACAGGTATTCTTCTCTCTTTTTTTTTTCTTTCTAATATACACTTTCTGTGATTCGAAAACGTATTTCAAGTGGCTGCAAAATGCTTCATGTTTAACTAAAATTTCTCTGTGGCCACAGGCCCTCTTTCTTCAGTGTGGAAAGAATGGGTTAAGTGGTGCATTGAATTTGGTATTGAGGCTAATGGAATTATAGCTGCCCCATACGATTGGAGATTGTCACCATCAATGCTTGAGGAGCGAGACCTTTACTTTTACAAGTTAAAGTATGCATATTTCCTGGTTCATTCTATTTTTACTACCTCTGATGCATGTAGCCAAATATATTTCTATTTATTTGCAGTAACTAATCTTTTGGTACATCATGGATGCATTCTTCATAACTGAAAGTAAATATGTTTATTCCTCTTGAAACATCTATTTCTGACAAGATTTTGCTGAATATATATTGTCAATAATGATTGGACAGCATGAAGGACCTTAAGATTCTTAATTCTAATAAGAGTATTTTCATCATCTTGGAGACTGAAGTTATGATTCTGAAATTGTATAAGTGGAATTGCATTTGTTTGTTTAAATGCTTGGATCCAGTGCTATGTTCTGATAACCAAAAGAGACCTAAATTACATGATTTCTGCAAATCTGAATTGTGATGCCTCTTTTTTAGTAACTTCCAAAGACACGCTACTTTTCTGGTCATTGGTCTGAAAGTTGATTTTGATGTATCATTTCTTTTATTTTGTTGATAGTGTATAATTTAGTTATAGTTGCTTTTCGTCTAAATCCAAGTCAGAGAAAATTGTTGCGCTATAGATGCTTATATGTGAGGCATAATATATATATATATTGGGTTGTGCTCTGCAATTTTTTATTTCTCTATGCACCCAACATAAGAATCCAACTCCAGATTTCTCAAGACTTGAACCCTAGAGTCGTATATTGGGCTGGGTGCTACTCTGCCACTTTTAACCACAGGATACATTGAATGTGCATTGTTGTAGATGTTCATAAGTTGAATTTTCATGATTTCTTATTGATGGTAAGCTAAATTAACATAATAGTTACAGATTTCCAACTGATTATTATGCTTTATTGCAATATTGTGACAATGGAGTTAGGCTATTTTAATCAGTGTGCTAGTTCTGGTTGTAGGCAGACATTTGAAACTGCTCTTAAACTTCGAGGGGGCCCATCAATTGTGTTTGCTCATTCATTGGGTAATAATGTCTTCCGTTACTTTTTGGAGTGGTTAAAGCTAGAAATTGCACCAAAACAGTACATCCAATGGTTGGATGATCATATTTATGCTTTTTTTGCTGTCGGTATGATCCTCTGCATAAAATCCTCTATGTTTTTCCTGGAATAGTCATGTTTTCCCTTTCTTGGGTTTCACTTGTTATTCTTTTTCCTTCTAGGAGCTCCTCTTCTTGGTTCAACTGAGACGGTCAAAGGAATGCTTTCTGGAAACACATTTGGCCTTCCTGTTTCTGAGGTTGCATTCTACTTTTTATCAATCTTAAAACTAAGTTCCTGCATGAACTTCTTTAACAGCTTTTGTTTAAATGTTCAAGTGGAAAGCAGCTTACCTTTGTTATGGTTCCTTTTCAATTAAACAGCTAATATATGAGCATGCATATGTAACAGTAATGGATATTCAATACAGAACTATAGATATTTGTGCCTTGGAGAATATCATAAAACATAACACTCCAAGCTGTTATTCTCTTCCATCTATTCTTGATTTTTGGCTCTGGAGTATATCATACAGCTTTTTGAAACTAGTCCCCTTTATGGAAATAGCATATGAAGATTAAACTTATGGTAGAACCTTGTAACAAATTAATCTGCTGTCACATTCAATGATAGGTAATTGTAGGCGGCTTTTGTAGAAAACATATTAGATTTCCAATGGGATACATGCTGTTGAAGTCTTAAAACCACCTGAATGATTTCCCATGATTCCATGAAACAGGTCTAGTAATGCAATATGG
The DNA here is from genome assembly GCF_007990345.1 of Gossypium hirsutum. Taxonomy (NCBI): domain Eukaryota; kingdom Viridiplantae; phylum Streptophyta; class Magnoliopsida; order Malvales; family Malvaceae; genus Gossypium; species Gossypium hirsutum. The sequence goes on along the minus strand of NC_053431.1, from coordinate 6,480,351 downwards.
AAAAATTTGATTCAATAGTACCAGAGAAAATTCAAGATGTTAAAAACATTTATGCTGAACAGTTAAGTTATTGATGTTCCTTACAGCACATGTAGGAGTAGCAAATTGGCAACAGAATTCCTTAATTTCTTTGCAAGTCCTGATGTCCTCAATATTGTATAACTCTTCTTCGATTGAATCAAATTAACTTGCACTACTGGGATGGAATCTATATCAATTTACTGCTGTTACTGACTTCCATTGGTTCCTAAAATGTAGGAATTAAAAATATTTGTTATATCATGGTGCACTTTTAACATATATTTACTTTATATTTTGGCAAGGTATCAGGGAACTGCTCGGTTGATGTTCAATTCATTTGGTTCTTCATTATGGATGATGCCATTTTCAAAGTATTGTAGGGCAGATGCCATGTATTTGAAGCATTTTTCTGGGGGAATCAGGAAGGGGCCCAATACCTATCAATGTGAGCAAAAGGAATTTCAGTCAAATTACTCTGGTTTTTCAACTAATATAATCAACATTGAAATACCTTCAACCCGTGGTAAGGCTTTGGAATAAATTATTCTTTTATTTATTTATTTATTTGTTTTTATGACATGTAGGTAATTGCTATAAAGCTCACAGCAATCTCTTTTATTAACAGGGATTGACGCCTATCCATCAGTTTCAGAGTTTTCCCAGACCAACTACTCTAGCATGGAATGTGGACTCCCAACACAGTTGTCATTTTCAGCTCGTGAAATATCAGATGGGACCTTTTTCAAAGCAATAGAGGATTATGATTCAGATAGCAAGAGGACCTTGCACCAGCTGAAGAAGTGGGTATTCTTACAACTTTATGCCATTTGAGAAAATTATGATTTACCTTTTTCTAGGTCATTATTTGGTGATATAGACGTAATTGATTGTAAGAATGATGTTTGTCAACTTTATTGCCTGTTGTGAACATTTCATAATAGAAGCCTTATAACTCTAGTTGTTGGGTCTTAAATCTTCTTTCAGCATAAATTTTACTTAAATGGCACCTAATGTATCATGCATGCAGTCCCATGTTGTAGGTGCTAGTTTTGATATATGAAGTGGCTTTTCATCCCAAATCTCGTTATTGAGTCTTGAGCTGCATTTTTGCTTTAAAAGATCATGTGGAGCTACAGAAGAAGTGTTTAGGCATGGTTTAAATATATTTTATACTAGCTATGATACTTTCAAATAATCTAACAATCTCTGATATCTTCTTAATGTTTGTCGATTGTTGACATACTAATACTAAGTGATTTCATCTTGAAGACTCATGAATCACGTGTACTAATTAAAATTATATGGAGATGCGATGATTGTGGTTTTTTCATGGAACTATCACATAAGCAGGCTTGACAGTTGTCATAAGTTATTAATGTTAAATGGATTTTCATCAATTCCCATCTGCTTGCACTGAAGACCAGTCAAGATGCTTTCAACATGTTTTCTTTCAGAGTCTCTGGTTGTTTCTCATTGTTGGCTGATACTTGACAAACTGAAATTTCTATTTTTAATTGTAATTTATCATAGTACTTTTGAATAATGATTTTCCTGGAAGTTTAATTAATACAAACCATGTAACTTAGACTTCTTTATTTTGACTAGTCTTTATTTCTATGTTGTATTTTTCAGGTCATATCATGATGATCCTGTTCTGAATCCTCTTACACCATGGGATAGACCACCTATTAAGAATGTTTTCTGTATCTATGGAGTAGATTCTAGGACCGAGGTATGGTTAAATTTTGAATATAAATTCCAATTATCTTGTTCATGTTTGAGACTATTGTCATGCATTAGGAAGCCCTTAAGAGCTGTTTGAATAACTTACAAAAAGGGAATACCACTATAGTTGTTACACATCGTTATTGCTTTTCTATTACTTATTGTGGTTAATTTTTATGATGATTTTATGATGATATCGTGCTGAATGATACTGCAAGCAGGTTGGTTATTATTTTGCACCAAGCGGCAAACCTTACCCTGATAATTGGATAATTACTGATGTCATCTATGAAATTGAAGGATCACTGGTCTCGCGGTAAGCATCATCCACACTGGATCAGTTAATCTGTTTAACTGCATTTATGCCTAAATCATATCTCTTCCCTATGTTTAGAACTAAAACAGCTCTAATAGTAACTATTATTTGTTGTAAACATGGTAAAGCAGTGGCTGCAGTAATAAACATTGAAAAATGATTTGATCTCATTAGATTCTACTTTTAAATAGCGTAGCACTTCTTCTTGTAGGTCAGGGAATCAGGTTGAAGGAAATCCAGGACCTGCAAGTGGAGATGAGACAGTGAGCTCAGTAACCCTTATATCATTCTATTTCATTCTTCAAATGCATCAAGAATCTTTGTTACTGGATTACAGTCACTGATCTGCGTTTTGTAGTTACCGGTCTAACACTTACATAATTGTGACAGGTACCATATCATTCCCTATCTTGGTGCAAGACCTGGCTTGGGCCCAGAGTGAACATAACAAGAGCTCCACAGGTATTCTTGGTCAAATGCAAGTGCCTTGATATGTTTATTATGATGATGATATTGAAAAGCTTTGAATCTTCTGGATATTTAACACATCATATATATCAGATTGCCTTTTTTTTTTTTGTGGTTAGTTTTCAATCCTTTTATATAATAAAATAGAGTATCTCATTCGTGCAGCAAATAGGTAAAACATATGAACACTATCCATCTGATATAATAAAAAGGAGTATTGTCTGCTATGGTTTTGTAATCCATATCTGAAATATGACATAACTATTGGGAGTTTGAAATAGTAAAACTTTCTCATGCATATTGTAGTCGGAGCATGATGGGTCAGATGTACAAGTGGAGTTGAATGTTGAGCATCATGATGAAGATGTAGTCCCCAACATGACAAGGTCACCTAGAGTCAAATACATAACTTACTATGAAGACTCGGAAAGCATTCCAGGAAAGAGGACAGCAGTTTGGGAGCTTGATAAAGGTGGGTGACAATACCTTTAATGCTTTTCTCAGTAAATGGCTTATAAAGTAGTACGATTTCAAATCATGTTGAACTTAATTGCATTGCTACTATGCTTTTTAAGAATCTTAAATAGCCCAGCTTTATGGTTGTTGTGGTTATGTGCTGCTATCCAGTTAGGGATTTTAATGAAAGTGGTTCTCTATGGTTTTGGATAAATTTCTTTCAGCTGATTTACTTCCAGCATAATCTATAAAAATCAGAGTGATGTTAATTAGGGAGCTCCTCTTTCAGATTCTTGCTAAAGGACAATCAAATAATTCAAAAGCTTGTCTATCATTCATGGTTTAGCTGCTTAGCTTGTTTACTTTGCATTCTCCGTATCTCTATGTTGAGGAGCGTTATTTAAACCATTTTTAAAATGTGTTCTCCATATTAAGTTGCATTCTTTCAATTTTTCCTTATTTTCTTTTACAAGAAAATTGAGTTAACAATGCCAACTAATGTTCTTTGACATCAACCTTCTTATCATTACAAGTGGGTAAAACTGATATCATCTTCATGTAGCAAATCACAGGAACATCGTTAGATCACCAGCTCTAATGCGAGAGTTATGGCTCCAGATTTGGCATGATATTCATGCTGATTCACCATCCAAATTTGTTTCAAAAGGTAGAACATGGTTTACTGTTTTACTTTTCTCAAAGATTAATTTGAGTTTTACTCATTATAACAATGCTGATAGCTAAGCGAGGGCCCCTGAGGGATGATGATTGTTACTGGGACTACGGAAAAGCTCGATGTGCATGGCCTGAATACTGTGAATACAGGTTCCATTTTTTATTTTATTTTTGGCTCTTCCTCCTGTTCCCAAGTTATATTAAGATTTTCACCTGATGTATGGTGATGTAGGTATGTCTTTGGTGATGTTCATTTGGGACAGAGCTGTAGGTTAAGGAATTCTTCAGCCGATGCACTCTTGCATTATGTATAGAATAAAGGTTGACTAATCTCTTGTTTCTTCTCCATCTAACTAAAACGTAAATTGGTCTCTAGGCTTGAGAATAAATTGCAAATGGCAGAATCAGGAAATACAAACGGATTCACCGCTTCAGTTCTACTATGTTTACTACTAACTGATGCTCTCCTATATTGCTATGGTTCCCTCTTTGACAGTACTAATTGTTTATGATGTGCTTTGACTCGGTCACCTTTATTGCTATATTTTTGCCTTCAGCTCAAGTTCACATGCTTCCTGTTGAGGAAAATTTGGATCCACAGTTTGATAACTTTGTTAATATTACTTTACTCTTCACTTGATTTAGAGTTGGCATACAAAAGTGATTTACTTTACCATTATCATATAAGTTCAAATGAAAGGTTGAAACATGCTGGTTATTCAATGTTCTCATATATACATTTTTTGTTTCAAATTGTTGATAACTTTATTAGTGTAGTTTCTTATTCCAAAAGCCACATAAAGAAGTAAACATATACATAGTCATGGAATCCCCAGATGCAGTGACTATCGTATCTGTCTTTTCGCACTGTATATCATACTCTGGTTCTTCATTCTTTTAAAGTATTTGTGCCTAACACATATTCAAACATAAATATAGGAATATGATCTTAGGACCTTCCAAATACATGAAAGAATTAAAATATACACATACCAAGCACATGCTTGTATTTGACACAAACACCTGAATCAACGTAACATAAATTTGCATATTCCCTTGTGTTATCACATGACATCATTCTGCCTCATTTTTTGTGAAAATTCTGTATCTAAATATCTTCAGTTCTTCTGTTACGCTCATTGAAAACTCCGAGTATTAAATTACATAGCAATTTGGGAAATGGGTGGTGATCTTTATTATTTATCGATTCTGCTGTTGAATCTTATCTTTTAATTTTTGTTGCCACAGGTGTTCATCTGTAACCCCATAAGCTTTTTCTGACATTACCGGGCATTACAAACAAATCAAGGAGCTGCATCTCCAACAAATTTATTTTTTCGGTTGGTGTCCTGACATTCTTTCATATATCATGCAGAGTTCTTCCTTGGGTCCCTCTTAGCTTTACAGGGTAACATCAATACCAAATAGTCTCACCTTTGCAATTCATACAACACATTTTTAGCCAATTCTTTGCTGTTAAACTTCTAAATCCCATAGGCTGGAGAACAATAAACAAACCATTATTTTCATTAGTATCGGTGTAGGCAACGGAAGACTATGAATTCCTATAGAACTTACAGATGGTATTCATCCACCAGTTCAGCTTCAGATTTTGTTCATGGAGTATTAAATCAAACATGGGTAGACGTGAATTTAGAATTTGAAATATATCTTGTAAAAGATGCTTCATTGATCTTTATACATTGACATCATCAACCTCTTTTCTATGGGAAAAAAAAATGGTGTACACCCTTTTGTCTTAGAGATTTAAACAATTTTGGGATTATACATGAAAAGTTATTGAATATTTTAACAATCAAGTACTTAAAATTCCTTTTTAGAGGGTTTATATACATATATTTGAAAGTGGGGGAAAAGTATTTTAAAGAAGATGGTAAATCTGGATAATATAATTACATGTATATGTTTGTAGTCCCCATTGCCTTGTACTGTCAAGTTGTATAGTTTAATTGGATATTTAACTAGAAATCAACTAACACTGCAATGATGATAACCAAACAAATAATAATAACGTTTAAATGAATTGAACATGTTTGAATTGATCAAATAATAAAAGTCCAAGTACTTCATAATTCAATGATTTTCCTCTTGGAAGTGCTTTAAAAAATGAGATTCCCCCTTTTACATTATTATTCTATTGAGTTTTTAAATTTCATAAATAGTAGTTATTTGGATTGCTTTGACGGACGCATAGACCTTGTTCGAAAATGACTTAAATAAAAATAGGAGTTTACGAACTGTTAATTAAAAATAGGAGTTTAATTAAAAAATGTATTTTTTAGTTATATTTGAACCTCGTGTCTTAATATGGGCTAATATAGATTCTAAACCTGAGTATCTTGGCAAAAATATGTATGGGCAATGGCCTGTATTATATTAAATAATAAATTGCTTTGTATCCCGTAGAACAAAAGGTTCGCGTGGCCTAATGGATAAGGCGCTCGCCTCCGGAGCGGGAGATTGTGGGTTCGAGTCCCACCGTGAACGATATCCATTTTTAGGATTTTGCTTGATTTTGTGATTTTCTCGGATACGGCAGCAGCTTATTTGGCGGCAATTTAAATCTCAAAAGTAAAAAATTTGATTCCAGTAAAAAATTTAAATCTCAAGTTGTATAGTAATAAATAAGCTAGATTTCTGTACTTGACATCAAAGATCAATTAATTATAATTTTTATTTTAAATATAATAATTTTGAAATTTTATTTTAAATAATAATAATTGTGAAACTTTAGTACCATTTACAAAGGTTAGGTCTTAGATTTTTGAGTATCTATATTCGAGTCTCATCAAACATAAGTGTTATTTGTGAGTTTTTAATTTCCTTAATATGTGTGAGTTTTAATTTGGAAGGTTAATTTTAGTTCGAGTGATTCTAGTTCTTAGTCTTTTTATGTTTAATATTGTTTAATTTTACATATATTTGTGATTGAATTATGATTAACTTTATTTTTGGTTATTAACTCTTAAAAAATAATGATATTTAAAATAATTAATTAATTATTTTTTAAAAAAATCTAAAAAAAGGTTAGAAAGATAAAACTAACTATTCATGGGGATAATAAAAATAATTTAAAACGTGAGGAAATGTCTGCCTTGTGGCACGAATTATGGTTGGTCTGAGGTTTTATTAGGGTTCGGCAATCAACAGAAGGTAGATCTCAAATCTGGGAGTGATTATGGCTAATATTCATGCGGTAGGAGCAGATTTGGCGAATCTACAAATAATGGATGAAGAGGAGGACCCTTTGGTGCTGGGTGGAGAAGAAATTTCTGACGAATTTGTGTATGAGTTATGTCTAGTAGGGAAAGTACTTGCAGAGAGTATTGTGAATTTTCCATCACTAAAGAATACGCTGGTAGATTTATGACATCCATTAAGAGGGGTGATGATCACGGAGATGGAGGACAAGCGCACCTTATTTCGCTTCTATAGTGAAGTTGATCTTAAGCGGGTCATTGACGATATGCCATGGTTTTTTAACCGACACCTGATAATCTTTCATAAAGTAGTAAAGGGTAAGGATCTAGCAACAGTCTCATATGGGCTACAGTTTTTTGGGTACAGATTCATAATTTACTGGCTGGTTTCATGTCAGAAGGAATGACAAGACAATTAGGGAATTTTATTGGCAATTTTATAGAGTATGATGCGTCATTGATTACAAAGGGGATGAGTAAATATATGCGGATATAAGTTTTATTGGATGTTCGGAGCCCGTTTAAATGGAAGAAAAAGATAAGTATTGGGAAAAACCAATTCACATATGCTTTATTCCAATATGAAAAATTGTCATTATTTTATTTTTTATGTGGTCGTCTTGGGCATGAAGAAAGTTTTTGCTCAGTACGATTAACATTGAGCGATCAGCAAGTAGATTTTGGATGGGATATATCCCTACGGGCAACACCAAGGAGGGGAGGACAAGTAGTCACTAAATGGTTACGAGAGGAGATTGATAATGAAAAATGGGCAAGAGTGGATATAGATGGGAAGAAAACAGTAAGAAGATTCGGTAGTGATGTTACCAATCAAAAAGAAAATATTGGAACACTGGATTGCAGGGAAGTTCACTGCGATATTCAATAAAACCAGCTGAGTGGAGGATAGAGAACAATAGGGGAAAATTTGAGGGAGGGGGAAAGGAAACAAATTTGGAAGATATGTCTCTAGAAGTTGTGGACGGAAAGAAAAGGCAGAGATATAATATAGAAAAGGAAGGATCTGATAATAGAAAGGAAGTAACAGAGGAAGGATTGAAAAATGCATTATCGGCGGCCGCTATCAAGCTGGCCGACAGGGCACAATGAAAATATTGAGTTGGAATGTTCGTGGCTTGGGGCAGTCACGAACAGTAAATCGTCTCAAAAACAAAGTGAGACACATTCAGCCCCAAATTTTGTTTCTAATGGAAACAAAGGTTGATAGAAGAAGGATGGAGAAAATAAGGAGGAAGTGTGGATTTGATTATGGCATTGATGTGGATGCGGAGGGCACAAGAGGGGGACTATCATTAGGCTGGAGAGATGGTATGAATCTAACATTGAAAAGTTTTTCGAAATCACATATTGATGTGGAGGTAGATGAATGAGATGGATGTATGGAGATTTACGGGATTCTACGGAGCGTCAGTGGAGATTAATTGCAAAGAATCATGGAATTTATTACGATATCTGAAGCGGATAAGTGACAAGCCGTGGATAGTTTTGGGAGACTTTAACGAAATTTTATTCTCTTTTGAAAAACAAGGGGGACGAATAAGGGAGGAAAGGCAGATGAATGCTTTTAGAGAGGTTATCGAAGAATGTGAATTAAATGATTTAGGTTTTTCTAGGCAGTGCTATACTTGGGAAAGAGGACGATTATTTGGAAATAACATTAGAGAAAGATTGGATAGAGGGTTGCTAATCAAGATTGGTGGGATCTTTTTAATAATATTTGGTGTAACATTTATAGTATGCTTTTTCAGATCATTGCCCAATATTAGTGGATACGGCAGGGGATGGTAGAATACAGGCTAAAGATTGTCACAGGCAATTTAGATTTAATCAGATTGGTTGTTGAATGAAGAATTGGAGAAGCAAATTCAACAGGGGTGGTCAATGAATAAGACGAATACGTTGAGGAAGTTAAGTGGGTTAGGAGATAGATTGAGCAAATGGGCGAAAAAAGAAAAAAGGGGTAAGAGAACGTAGAATAAGAGATTTGAATTCCAAAATGTTAAAGTTGGGTGCTGAAGAAGTCAATAACAAAGTTTTAGCAGAAATGACAGAGATTAAATTGGAGATGAATTTAGAGGCTGATAGGGAGGAGCTTTTTTGGGAACAACGAGCACGAGCTAATTGGCTTCCAATGGGAGATAGAAATACATCATTTTTTTCATAGTTGGGCCACATATCGGAGGAAAAAAAACATAATCAAAGGGCTTGAAACTGTTTCTAGAAGATGGGTGACTGAGGTTAACGAAATCTCGAATATAGCAACAGATTATTTCAAGGATCTGTTTTTGACCAGAGAAGTTGATAACAGCGATAATTTAATCTCAACAACAACACCTTGCATCACAGAATAGCTTAACGAGAATTTGAAGAAGGAATTTCAATCAGAAGAGATCTTAGAAGCAATAAAATCTATAGCCCCTCTTAAAGCACTAGGAAATGATGGTTTTTCTGCAAATTTTTTTCAAAAGTATTGGAACATTGTGGGAGAGGAAATCACTAGGTACTGTTTGCAAATTTTAAATGGTCAACAAAATATGGAGGAGGTGAATCGCACAAGTATAGTTTTAATTCCTAAGGTGACTTCACCAAAAAACATGAGTCAGTTTCATCCTATTAGCCTTTGTCATGTGATTTACAAAATAATCTCAAAGGTGATTGTCAGTAGATTTCATCAAGTTTTACACTATTGTGTTGATGACAGTCAAGGAGCTTTCGTACCAGGACGGTAAATTACAGATAACATTTTTGTTGCCTACAAGATTTTGCATTCTTTTAAGAAAAGAAGAGAGGGTTCGAATAGAGGATTTGCTTTAAAACTCGATATGAGCAAAGCTTACGACAGGGTTGAATAGAGCTTTGTGGAGGGACTGATGAGAAGAATGGGTTTTTGTGAGGATTGGATTTCTCATAATGAGGTGCATAACAAGTGTTACGTATACAGTGGTGACCAATGGAAAAAATGGAGAGGAGTTTAGACCTACAAGAGGATTAATGCAAGGAGATCCATTAAGTCCGTATTAATTTCTTATATGTGCTGAAGGTTTTTCTCGTCTTATTCAAAAAGCAAAGAGAGAGGGGAAGCTAGGAGCAAAGGTGGGCAGAAGCAATATTTCGTTACGCATTTATTTTTTACTGATGATAGTATATTGTTTGGAGAAACATCGCTTGAAGGTGCTAATACATTGAAAAGGGTAATTAATGAATATGAAGTTTTGTCGGGGAAAAAAGTCAATTTTGAAAAATCTTTGATCTATTTTAGTGGGAACGTTGAAGAAGAATTAAAGGAGCAGGTGAGCAACATTTTGGGAGTACGTATTTCTAATAATCCGGAGAAGTATTTGGGGCTTCCTACAATAGTGGGTCGAAGGAAAAAGCAAGCTTTCATCGAGATTAAAGAACATTTCAACAAACTGATAGACAATTAGAGTATTCGATTCTTATCGGAAGGAGGAAATGAGGTATTCTTAAATTCGTTTTACAAGCTATTCCAATTTATGCGATGCAGTATTTTAAGCTACCAGTTTCTTTTTACAATGAACTTGAAAATATTATGTGTAAATTTTGGTGGCGTAATCCAAAAAATAATAAAGGCATTTATTGGTGTAAATGGAGTGATATGTGCATCCCCAAAACGAAGGAAGGGTTGGGTTTTAAAAATTTATCAAGGTTTAATATGGCCCTGCTAGTGAAACAAGGTTGGAAGATTATTATGCAGCCCAATTGTTTGTTTGCAAGAATAATGAAAGTTAAATACTTTCCAAAAAGAGAGTTTATGAGTGCAAGAATCGGATCTTACCCATCATTTACCTGGTGAAGCATATGGGAAGCCAGGCGTCTGTTAGAGGAGGGGATTGGCTGGAGAATCGAAAATGGCAAGAGTGTCAATATTTGGAATGATGCATGGATACCGGGAGCTGAAAACGGAAGAGTTCAATGTCAACAAATTGATATTAGGTATTCCATGGTATATGATTTAATTGAAAGAGATTCTATTACCTGGAAACAGGAGGAAATACATTCTCTATTCGGCGAGGAACAAATGCAGAAAATCGTCTCAATACCGCTGGCGAGCAATGAACCAGAAGATGTACTAGTTTGGAGGGAGGATAAATCAGGGATTTACACAGCTAAGACTAGTTACAGAAGGTTGAATACAACAGGGGATTACAGAATACAACATAATCTCTTAACAAAGTTTTATACAAAACTGTGGAACCTTAAGGTGCCAAGTAAAATCATAATACATTTATGGAAAATTACGAATGAGTTTGTGCTGGTCTTGTATAATCTGAAACTCTGAAAGCTGGTGATAAACACAACTTGTCCAGTGTGTCAAGCAGAAGAGGAAACGGTGAGCCACCTCTTTAGGGACTGTAACTTTACCTGACAAGTACTCCGGGATTTGGGAGATATCAATGCGACATGCAATAGAGAAACAAATTGGAAAACATGGTTAGGGACTGATTTCGAGCATCTCACTGACGAGGAATGTAAAATCAAAACCATTTTGTTATGGGCTATTTGGTACAACCGAAATAGAGTGTTTCATGAGGGAAAAAGGATCCTAGTGCATGAAGTAGTGGGATTTATCAACGCATACTATGCAGAAATTAAACACATGAGAGAAGTAATGAAGATCAGAACTGAGATTAACAGTAAGGAGTGGCTACCACCCAGAGGAGATGTAATAAAAATAAATTTTGATGCGTCTTTTAACCAGATCTAGCATACTTCAGTAGCTGGAGTCATTGCGCGAAATAAAGACGGGATAGTTATGGCATCAGGTACTTACCCAGGAGATAATATTGCAGATCTAACAACGACCGAGGCAAGGGCGTGCTTAATGGCTGTCGCTATGGCGAAAGAAAAAGGTTTTCATGAAATACAGGTTAAGGGAGATGCGTTGACGGTTATTAGGAAACTGAATTGGGAAACAGAAGACAGATAATGAATTAGAGCCTATATCCAAGAAATCAAATGAAAATCACTCAGATTCAGAAGTATAAAGTTCATACACGTACCAAGAACAGCTAACACAGTGGCGCACGGAATGGCGATGGAAGGATGGAAGTATAAAGACCCACAATATTGGGTGGAAGGGGTTCCACGCATGGTTGAAGAACTGGTAAATATTGACAGGAACCACTGCAATGATAGAAGAAATGTTAGTGACGAGTCTGGATCTAATAATGACGAATCAATTCGATGAACTCGTGGAAACAACAGAGGCTGGTGCTTAAAAAGCCAAATGCTGAGTGATTTACAGTGGAGGAGTCTCCAAAGTGACTGATGCACAACAGATTTTTGGGTTTAGTTAGAAAAAAATGGGATTTAATCTTAGTCTTTTAGTTTTTGTTTTTGTTTAGAATCTTTCTGGTTGCTTTTCTAGAATACTAAAATTTTATTATTTTTCTACTTTCAATTTCCCCAAGGCACCGTTCTGGATGCCAATTACAGTAGGACAGCTGTTGGAAAAAGTTATTGTTGCGTCTGTACTTGGATAATATCCCATCTAATAAAGGCATCATTTGGGTCTTTAAAAAAAAGTGAAGAAATAAAAGAATAAAATATATTAAAATGTTTAATGCACCCTTTCTTATATTATATTTATTTTTTCATTTTGATATTTAAATTTTTATTGGACTTCTTTTAATACTCAAACTATCATCCATTACTTAAATTGGTCTGCAACATTAGAATAAAAAAAAAGTTAACACCTGGCACTATTAAAATGCACCGCATCGTTTTTTTTTAAATTTTAATATTATGTATATCATAACGATTGAAAAAAAAAACATACATAATACGCAAATTATTCAAAAAATCAAATAAAAAATTTAGGGTAAAATACTTAGTTAGTAACTCAACTTTTAGGCCACTTTTATTGTTGTCACCTAAATAAAAATCCTTGCAATTTAGTCACCACTATTAGAAAGCACTTTCATTTTAATCAATCAAGCGTTAAAACCTCTAACAACAGCTAATTGTGTATGCCTTGCCATCATTTTTTACTATTTCTATCTTGTTCTTCCATAACTCTTTTTTTTTTGCTAAAATTAGGGCCCAATTTTTTAGACATTGCTTACATTAGGACCTAACATTTACAAAAAAAGTGTTCAAATGAAGGTTAAACCCTTCAAAACAATCAAATAAAGGCTAAACTTTTTCGAAAATACTTAAATAAGGACATCTCAAATGTCGTATATTAGGTTTTAGTTGATGTTTTTATTATTTTATTTTCTTTTCAAGCAATATCAAATTCAGTTGTTATGTGTTTTATTTTAAACATGTCAACATTCACCTGATTTTTACTACAAACAATACTAAAGTGTATAGAGAGCCTTTATTTGAGCACTTTTTAATGATTAGACCTTATATGAACAGTTAAAAGGTTTGACACTTATTTAAGCAACTCTTAAAAAGTTAGATCCCAGTTTGAGCATTTAATCTTTTTCTTCTCCACGCCACCCTCCCACACCCCTGCTTCACAAAATATTCACTAAATCTATTCCTCAATTCATTTAAGTAGAGTTACTCAATTTGGGAAGCAGGGTGTTGTGGAGAAAAAAAATGGGTTAAGGAATAAGAAGATGAACAATGATAGAGTTAAAAAATAGTAACAAATTGTAACACCCCTCACCCGACCTGATCGCTAGATCTAAGCTACAGGATGCCATATTCGATGCCGAAGCAACTACAAACATTTAACTTTCAATTCACAGCTTAATGCATACAAACATAACATTTTCAAGCCATAAACATGATATACAACTTTCCCTGGGTCTTATACAAGCCTACGTATGCTCTAAAATTAGCCTGGAATCAAATAAGGATCAATTTGTAAAAGTTTTAAAAATTTTGATTGACGTCGCGACATGAAGGAGTTCCTTATCGTGACGTGACATACTGACTTGGCCTCGTTGTGACGATGATGTTCCTCATCACCTCGTGGCCTGAAATCCAAAGCTTGTCGCGACGACCATCGCCCAAAGTCACGATGTGGACTCTATTTTTGGTATATTTTAGGCTATTTGGTACTTATTTTAAGCTTACACTTCAATGCATTCATTTTGTGCACAGTGCACATCTTTACCTGCACAAAATAACTTCAATTTTATATTCAAGTATATCCAAGTAACCACATTCATCATTATTTCAACTGATAACATCTACATGGCCTTTAATCATACCATTAGCCATTTAACATCTTTATTATTATCAATTCACACCAACATTATCAATCCAAATGCCATAATCACAACTCAAACCATTTAACATAAGTATACCATCTCAACAAGTATTACCATTAAGTAAAGACATACATAAAATAGGTTTTAAGCTATGCTATCATTCATGATTAATCAAACACAAAACACCTATATACATTCAACAAAATTGAGCTTTATAACAATTGAAAAACTATCGAATCAAAATAGGATAGTGTGAGCTTCTAGACGATCCACTTGATATGTTTTGCAAGTTGATAATCTACAAGGAAAGAGAAAACAACGGGGTAAGCATATCTAATGCTTAGTAAGTTTATAGGCATTAAACAACTACTTACCTCGATTTACAATATAATATGATAAACTACTAGCTTGACAAGTTTGCCTAACATGGCAACCATATATCAACAATGTGAGTTCAACATATATCGTATTATATAGTAATCCAAACATATAATATTCCAATTCACTTATAATCAGCATTTCAATGTCATTCATATAATCAATCAACATTTAATTAATTCAATATCAAGTTCATAACATTTTCCAAATCGAATTGATTAATTCATCACATTCTCATATCAATCCTCTGGACTTCTACATCCAGCTTGCATAATCTTTCATATACTACCAAAATTCATATATTGTAACTCTTCTTTTAAACATTATTTCACAATATCTTTTCAATTGATATACCATTATCAAATTTGCATTTTATAATTCTATTAGCCTAACTCGAACTCAAACGGATGCACGTATCCAACCAACACACCAAATTTAACACCCCATGCATTATCGGGCAATTCCAAAGTAAATAGTTTGTGCTCAGCACTCACCGGTATAACTGAAGTAAAATTTGTGCCCAACACTCATCAACACGTAGTCAAAGTAACCCGCATTCTATCTATCCTAAGATATGCCAACTATATCTAACCCTACTCGAACAGTTAATAAGGTAACCAATAATTCAATTTCATTATAAGTTTGATTCCCATTCTATTGATCTCAAAATCATCAATTCATCAATCAAGATATCATTTCATACATAGCATAGCATGATTCATCTCAATACCAAGCCAATTTCACCAATTTATACTATTTTCAATTTTGTTCAATTTAATCCTCCATCTCGAGAATCAATCAAATTCACACCAATATGATTCGATCAAACATAATCAACTGTTAATTCATTAAATATCTCAAATTGCAATTCATCATATTCAATTTATCATTTTCTTACGATTTAGTCCTTAACTCACCTTTTGTACTAAATTGTAAACAATTTAAATTACTATCAAACATACACAACTTCATAATTCAAATATATAAAAATTTAAATACCATCATACCATATGAACTTAACTGGTCAAAACAACAAACAAGTTGAATTGCAAGGACTAATCTATAATTTTGTCTTTTCCTCGATTATCCTCGGTTTGGTTCAATTCCCGATCTAAACGATAATTCAATTTAATTTATTAATTCTAAACATTTTATAACATTTTATTATAAGTATGAATCAGTTCAATTTTCATTTTTCAAATGCCCCTAAAGTTTTTCATTTTATTCAATTTAGTCCTTAAAACCAAATTGCCATATCTTTCAAAGTTGAACTTCGATTTCAAAACCTATCTCAATTACATTCTTTTAAGACCCTATAATATTTATAATTATAGAAATTTCATACTAATTTTAAAATATTTACACTTTAGTCCTTATGTTCAAAACTAATAATTTTTACTTTACAAACTAGTCCTTTTTCACTTTTAGGCTTAAAATCTAACAATTTAACACCAATACATTTAAGCATTAGTGGTAAATTTTAGAAAATTTAACAATTTTAGAAATTGGTACATGAATTAGCCAAATCAAGTTGCCACAACCTCAAAAACATAAAAATTATAAATAAACGACTTAATTGAATATACTTACCAAGGGCCAAAAGTTTGGAAGCTTCAAACCCTAACTATTTATTTTATTTGCTTCGTGAGGAAGAAGATGAACTGTAACACCCTCTAACCCCAAGCCGTTACCAGAATAGGGCTGCGAGGTATTACCGGACTTATACACTAACGTTTATACAAAACCGAGTCATAAACTTTACATTCCAAATCAATATTCAAAAAATTTCATCATAAAGTCCCTAATATGGGCCTACGGGGCCCAATATATGTTTTAGAAGTGATTTGGGACTAAACCGGTAACTTTGAAAATTTTTCCTTAAAGATAGGGGCACACGCCCGTGTGGCCTGGAACATGCCCGTATGGCTTGCCCGTAGGGCTCAACATGGCCGTGGGGCTAGGCTATGGGCAGATTTTGACTTATTCACATGGCCTGGGCACACGCCCATGTGACTTGGCCTTGTGAAAACATGATTTTTGACCATTTTAAAGCTATTTTCACATGCTAAACACATCTATTCCATGCTTCAATAACTTTCATGTTTATACACTATCATATACAAAATAACACCTTAACAACGTAGGTACATGCCATTTTACCAAAAGAAAAGTATTCACCACTTTGAGTCCGGGATCGGCTTGGATGCTGAGTCCTTAGCTTTCTTTCGTACCTAGCCTGCGCACGGAAACAAACCGTACGCTGAGTATGCACTCAGTGGTATTTCTATAAACTAATACTTAAAACAATAATAAGCTATGTATATACATTGTAACATAACTTTTTTTTTACTTTATGATCTTATTAGCTTCATCACTTACCTTTAACTTATAGCTCTTAAAAGTATTTAAACAATTCTTTTATACTTTCCATATCGTTCAATATCTTTCAATATTTGTATAACAGTTACAGTCACATAATCAATAGCAGTCAATCTTTGTCTTTAGTACTTTCATTTACCCCTATTAACATAACTTGGACCTGGACGGATACACGGATCCAACCCACACACCGGGGATAATGTACAGTGTTTCATCGGCCGAAACCGGAATATACCGTAGGGTAACAGTAACAGTAGCAGTAACAGTCATAATCAGGCACAGAGTACCTCTTCGGAACGAATCCGGAACAGTCATAGTAGTCGAAACATATAGTGTCTCATCGACACACAGTCGGAATATCCCTGAACACTTCCAATCCTATGGCATGCTAACTATATCCGGCTAGCCCGACATTGTTAATAGGGATTTCAGTCAACTTCCAATTTTCAAATTTCCATTCTTAATTTAATTTTACTTCATTTCAATACTTTTTCATAATAATTCACATGTAATTCAATTCCAATACAATAGTAGTAACAGTTTCCATCATATTATTCATATACAATCTAACTATAAAAATAACAATTACATTGTATTAAAACATTAAGTATAGTTTATAGAAATACAAACCAAATTTCTTGAATTTACTCGATATCCTCGTTCACTTTCTCTTTTCCTTTTTTCGATGATGTTTCCGGTGCTATGTTGGCTACATAAAATTTAACATTTAAAATTATCAATATATATTATTTAACAACACATTCTTTAATTTCCATGTAACTTCTACTAAAATTCCAATTTAGTCCTTCCACCATAACCATTCTTTTTCTTCAAAATAAATCCTATATTTTCATTCAATTATCATTTTAAACTATCTCAACTCTTAAATTTCAGCATAAAACACTAATTATAACTCTTCTCAGTTCAATCCCTATTATTGCAAGACCTATATTTTCTTTCACAATTTAATCCTTCTCCCACTTCTAACTTGAATATCCATCAAATTAACACTTAATTCTTCCATTTATTCAACTTAATCAACATCTAAAAATTCAATAACTTTCTAAATTTCAATATAAATCAAGTAGTATTCTTTCCTAGGATTCCATATACATCAAAATTACAAGAAAAGGGATCAAATTGACTTACCAATCAAGCTTGAAACTCCAAAACCCTAAAATTTCATTTTCTTTTTCTTTCCCTTTTTCCCTGCTCTGTTTCGTTTTTCATTCTTTCATTTATTTGTTTCTTTTATTTTATTTAATTACTTTATTATATTATATTATTATAATATACTTTAATCATTAGTATTATTTTCTTATAATATAAGTAAATACACATGTTTATTACATATGTACCATTTATATTTTTACACATTTTATTTATTTTTACCATACATTTGTCACCTTATGGCCTAATTGCTAATTTAATCCCTTGAATTTTCTCTATTCTACAATTAAACTTTTACACTATATTCAATCTAGTCCTTTCACTAAATTAACCTTAATTCAAGCTAATTCACTTAACCAAAGTGTAATTAACTACACTACTAGCTTCGTAAATATTTCTAATAAATATTTACGAATTTATTTTGCCGAAATTATAACCCGAAATTTTAATTTTTCGATGACTTTAAAATTTAGGTCGTTACATGAACTAAATGATTTATTTTTTTCTTTGATTAGTTTATTAATTAATTAAAATTAACTTGCATAATTAACATTTCTTAGTGGATCACACTTAAAATCCACCACCATTTGGTCATATACTAGTAGCCCAATTGCTCAATTGATCTTTTGATTAATTAAAAATTCATAGTGATGAATTTTTATAATTTTTACAATTTAGTCTTTATATTTTAATTAACTACTAATTTAGAAAAATTAATGTACACAACTTTAGTTAACATTTATACTAATCTCATAAATATTAAATAATAGTATTTACGGACTCAAATATCGAAAATAGAATTCCAAAATCATCGTTCTCAACACTACTAAAAAATAGACTATTACAAAAATGATAATAAGACGTGCACAATCAATCGTGCTAGAGGTTTTAATGCTCGGTAACCAAAATGAAAACATTCCCTAACAAGGGTGATTAAATTGATAGATTTTGTATGAGTTATTTTTGTTCTTTGTATTTTATATTGTAATAATTGCAATGTACGACCGTATAGAATATAGTACAACTTGCGTTTACGGGTAAAGGCTTAAACAGATGGCAAGAGGAATAACATGCTACGGCCCAGTTGTCGGAACACCATCACATTTTACAAACAAACAAGTAATTCCCTGCGAAGGTTCTTCACGTCCTGCCTCCACACCACATTTTCACGTGCTCACTTTCACTCTCCTTGGCCTTTTTAGATTTCTATTTATCCATACATCTACATCATGTTTAAAATTTTTTTCCTATATATTCTTATCAATTTTGACACTTTTATATTATTGTAGATTAGTAAAAATTTAAAAATTAAATATAATTTTAGTTAAAATATAAAAGAAAAATAATAATATTTAGGGTCAAATGATATAATTTTCTCGTATTTATTAAAATATATAAATATATAAATATCTCAGAAATAATATTTATTATTTTGTAAAATAAATAAATTTTTTGTGAGAATTAAGTCGCACTAATTTAATCAAACTCTTAATATATATAGCAAATACAACGAGAATATATAGGATCAATTAATGTTTTTAACAATTAAATCATATTTGTTATGCATACAAATTCAACATTTTGACATAACATTTTTATTAATATATATTTAATAGTTAATTTTTTAAATAGGATAAAAACTCGAAAAATATAATTTATTTGAATATGATAAAAATATAAGTTTGAGATAAATTTTGAAATGATGAAATTATTAAATGGAAATTTAAATAAAATCATAATATAATATAATGAAACATGTTTTAAAGAACTCTTTAACACTTAATTAATAAATTCATCTGATAAACATGTTTGAGCATTGAATCATTTTGGTTTGATTAGTGTAACCAAAATTCAAGACTCTTTCCTTAACCAATCTCAACTGGCGACATATCGTGGTTTCGGATTCTTCTTCATTTCCTGGTATTGTTATTTGTAAGTATATATTCATCGAAGCTTTGAGCCACCTGCCCTCCCCCAGTCTATGATGTGTAAGCCATTAACCTCAACTCCCCCATGCAAACTGCTGTGTGTCGACACAACCCTGACCTCCTTTTCCACCCTTTCTCCCCTATAAATACCACTATCCCTCCACTCCCTTCTTCACCAAATAACCATTTCAACACATAGTTATGGCGATTAACCCTTCTTTGCTCTTTCTTTCCCTTCTTCTTCTCTTCAATGGCTGCCTAGCTCGCCAGACCTTTTCGTCACAGCAGTTCCAAAATGAATGTCAAATCAATAGGCTCCACGCCTTTGCACCCCAGACCCGAATTCGCTCCGAAGCCGGCACCACCGAGTGGTGGAACCCCAACAGTCAACAGCTCAGGTGTGCTGGTGTATCTGTAATGAGGCAGACTATTGAACCTAATGGCCTTGTTTTGCCTTCCTTCGCCAATGCTCCTCAGCTTCTCTACATTGTCCAAGGTATAATAGTGCGTCACTAATGGTGTTATTACCGTTGGTATAAAATACAAAATGATGTTTAAATTTGTTTTTTCAGGAAGAGGTATTCAAGGTATTGTGATGCCTGGATGTGCCGAAACATTCCAGGATTCACAACAATGGCAGCATCAAAGCCGTGGCAGGTTCCAGGACCAGCACCAGAAAATCCGACGGTTCCGCCAGGGTGACATCATTGCTTTGCCGCAGGGTGTGGTTCACTGGAGCTACAATGATGGCAATGAGCGTGTTGTTACTATCAATCTACTTGACACTGGCAACAGTGCTAATCAGCTCGACAACATCCCTAGAGTATATAATTTTTTATAATTTTGACAATCCCTTTCTATACATATAACTTTTTGTTTTTGTTTTTGTTTTTGATGATCTCTCTCTTGTAATGTTATAGAGATTCCATCTTGCTGGTAACCCAGAAGAGGAACAGAGGCAACTGAGGAGGCTAGCACAGCAGATGCAGGGAAGAAGCGAGAGAGGGGAGGAGTCTGAGGAAGAAGGAGGAGAAGGAGAAGGAGAAGAAGAAGAAGAAGACAACCCCAGCCGCCACAGCCGCCACCAAGAGGAGGAGGAGCAGGGGCGGGAAAGCTCATCATGCAACAACCTTCTCTGTGCCTTCGACTGAAACTTCCTCGCTCAAGCTTTCAACGTTGACCAAGACGTCATTAGGAAAATCCAACGTGTACGAGGAAATAGAGGCACCATCATCAGAGTCAGGGACAGACTCCAAGTCGTAACACCACCCAGAATGGAGGAAGAAGAACGTGAGGAGCGCCAGCAGGAGCAGCGATACCGCCGTACGAGAGGAGGGTCTCAAGATAATGGCCTCGAGGAAACTTTCTGCTCCATGAGGATCAAGGAGAACCTTGCTGACCCTGAACGTGCCGATATTTTCAACCCACAAGCCGGTCGTATTTCCACCCTCAACAGGTTTAACCTCCCCATCCTCCAACAACTTGAGCTCAGCGCCGAGAGGGGTGTCCTCTACAACGTAAGCTCGAGACATTTATTTCTTAACAATATTCAATAAAATATTGAATCATATATAACACTTTATGTAACATTTCTTTTTGCAGAGAGCTGGTTTGATTCCACAATGGAACGTCAACGCTCACAAAATACTCTACATGTTAAGAGGCCGTGCCAGAGTCCAAGTGGTGAACCACAACGGCGACGCAGTGTTCGACGATAACGTGGAGCAAGGTCAGCTCCTGACGGTGCCACAGAACTTTGCGTTCATGAAACAAGCAGGAAACGAAGGAGCGGAATGGATTTCCTTCTTCACCAATAGCGAAGCCACCAACACCCCAATGGCTGGAAGTGTCTCCTTCATGCGAGCACTGCCGGAGGAAGTGGTGGCAGCGTCGTATCAGGTGTCAAGAGAAGATGCAAGGCGGATTAAGTTTAACAACAAAAACACCTTTTTCTTCACTCATTCACAGTCAGAGAGGAGGGCCGATGCTTAAACTCCAGCCGTTGCCAATGCAATCAAAATCAGGGGGATCTTTGTAGGGTAACGTAAGTAGGGAGTAATAAAAAGAGTTGCAGAGCTATGTCCGCCATGGATTTTGTTGTTGATCGTTGAGGTTCTGAGAGATTAGGGTTTAGAGGATGAATAATAAAAAGAAAGGGTCTTACAAGGCAGCCCTTTCATTTCATGTAACCGGTTGAAATGATACAACTTCAATATATGTAACTTTCTAATATCTACTTTTACTGTTTATGTGCCAACATCAACATGCAACTTCACCTAACATTTCTTTATGACTCTAAGCTTCCATTACGCCTATGATGTAAAGAAGACTTAGATTCTTCCTTTACTACTAATAGCAATAATAATAATTTCTTTATTAGTCCTACCGTATTCTTTGAAAGATGAACGAAACCATTACTTAATAATAATAACCTTGAAATTCTTTTATTGATACATCAAATTGAAAATATGTATTTTGAAGTCAATGATAATCAATGATAATGATGGGGAAGTTAGAAAATTTTTATGAGAATTAAAATGTAGTTTTATCGTAACTTTATTAGCTCATAACTTTATAATTTTTAAAAATTTATTATTAATTTATAATTTTATAAAATTGAAAAGCTCAAATCTACAATTTTTCAATTTAAAGAAGTCAAAACACTTGCCAGTCGGCTCCCATGTCGCCCCTGATGATAATATTACAATATCAATTCTTTTTGTCGATAAACACTTTAATAATTAACATTTAATATCTATGTTAATAGTGTTATCTGAAAAGAATTAATATAGATCTTTAAGAAAATAACTAAACAACAAAAATCTATTTCCATTATCTTAGAAATTTCTGTTTTTACACATTTTTCAGAATTTTGTGAAACAAACCTTACCAAACAAACCCAAGAAATTCCTTTTTTTAGAAAAAAAAAACTTAATTATTTCCATTCTTTTGTAAATAATTACGCAGTTCTTAAAGAAGGTCAACGATAATTTTTTTGTTTCATATTTTGATACATATATATTTTTTGGTATAGCTCATGTAGTGAATTTTGTTAACCTCCCAACATACCTTGTGGACCTCATATTGCATCCATATTAGTTTGCGAGCCTCAACTCGACGAACTTTGGAAAAAGACATCTTCACTAAGATTATATGAAGACCACGTGGAGGCCTAGGGTAATTGATTGTTAGTAACCCTAAAACGTCTCATCCTAGGACATAGAATCACTGTCACTGTCAAGAGTATCAAATCAAACTTCTACGTCAGTGACCTTAGGGCATGTATCCAAATTTGTCCCCTCTTATAAAAAGGCCATGCAAACAACTCACAAGGACTCATCTAAACATTCCTTCCTCTTGAAATCCCTTACTTTTCCTGTTAGAGTTGTGTGACCCAAATT
Source organism: Gossypium hirsutum (assembly GCF_007990345.1). Classification (NCBI taxonomy): domain Eukaryota; kingdom Viridiplantae; phylum Streptophyta; class Magnoliopsida; order Malvales; family Malvaceae; genus Gossypium; species Gossypium hirsutum. The sequence continues at coordinate 6,457,002 of NC_053431.1, read as the reverse complement.
CCTATTAAAAAAATAAAATACAAGTAGAATTCGTATAGAACTACTCTTCTTCTATTTGATATTGATTGTACAAGTAGAATCCATATAGAACTTCTCTCCTTCTATTTGACATTGATTAGAATAAGGCTTTTCAACCTATAAATAGAAGTAGTTGAAACTCCTTTTCATTCGAATTTCAACATTAGTGAATTTTCTTCTCCTCTGAACGTGGTTTTTTTCCCTGAAAGGGTTTCCACATAAAATCTGTGCGTTTTTATATATATTTTTGCTTTGCGATCGTTCTATATTGCAACTATCGACGTTCAGTTTTTACAAATTGGTATCAAGCTTTTCAGGTTGCTTATCTCGATCATGATAATGGTGACTTTAAAGTATGATATTCCGTTGTTGGATCACAACACTAGATTCGCGTTGTGGCAGATAAAGATGCAGACAATTCTTGCGCTGATAGATTTAGAGGATGCCCTGCTAAGGATAGGTAAGATGTTTTCGATATTGACGGAGAAAGAGAAAAAGCATAAAGATCGAAAGGCTTTAACGCAATTACATCTGCATTTGTTGAATGAAATTCTATAGGACATGATGAAGGAGAAGACCACCACTACAATATGGGCAAAGCTGCAGCAGCTTTGCATGTCGAAAACCCAAACTAGCAAGTTGCATATGAAATAACGTCTTTATGCTCATCATTTGAAGGAAGGTGCATATGTGTACAAACACTTAATTGTGTTTAAAGAAATTCTCGCTAGAGGCCGTAAAGGTTTAGTATGATAAAGAAGATTTAGTGTTAATTCTACTTTGTTCGTTGCCCTCGTTTTATTCAACCTTTAGAGATACAATTTTGTATAGTCGTAAATCTCTCACAGTTGATAAAGCCTATACTTCCTTAACCTTGTATGACAAAATGAAACATCTTGTGGTTGGATCTTACTTTCAGGGAGAGGGTCTCATTGTTCTAGGAGACAAGAATGAAATATTGATGATAATCATGAGAGGATACAAGAATAAAATCCTCGTAGTAAATCTAATGGTAGATCGAGATCTTTAAATAGAGGTAAAACCTGTAACTTCATCAAGAAGAAAAGGCACATTAAATCCTAGTGCTACAAGTTACAGAACAAGATCAAAAGGGAGACTGTGAATAAAGAAAGGAAAGCAACTAGAACAATCCAGTGAAGTTGATTTTGTAGAAGACTATAGCGATGGTGAACTCCTAGTTGCTTCTACCGACAACTCTAAAGTGAGCGAGGAGTGGATCCTCGATTCTGGTTGCACCTTCCACATGAGTCCTAATCAGGATCGATTTACAATATATGAAACAGTGTCTAAAAGTGTTGTTTTGATGGGAAATAATGCTTCATGTAAAATCACAGGTATTAGCACAATCAAAATTAAGATGTTCGATGGAATCGTCAGAACAGTAGTGGCTTATGACATGTACTAGAATTGAAGATGCATTTGATTTATTTGAGTATTCTTGATTCAAAAAAGCACAAGTACACAAATGAAAGTGAGGTTCTAAAGATTAGCAAGGGTTCCCTCGTTGTGATGAAAGAGTAGAGAAAGACTGCCACGTTATATGTTTTGCAATGTTCTACTATTACTGGTGATGCAACTGTCACTTCCTCTTTCTTGTTAGATGATGATATTACTAGACTTTGGCATATGCGTCTAGGGCATATGAGCGGGAACAGCATAATAGAATTAAGCAAAATAGGATTTCTTGATGGACAAGGCATTAACAAACTAAAGTTTTATGAAGGTAATGGGGCAAAATTGCCCGGCCCATGACTCACAAATAAATAAACAGAAAATAAAAAATCAAACCCAAATAGGCCCAACAAAAACCCTCAAACCTTAGCCCAAAATTACAAGCCCAAAAGTTCAAAATTTTCCAGCAAAATAAAGAAAAACAAGAAACCCTAAGTGCTTCAGCCGCCGCAGCCAAGACAGTCTCCAGGCACCGCACGTCACGCACCTCTCCGTGTCGTGCGCTGCTCCACCATGCCACGTCAGTGGTACGCTCGATCATGCAGCTGCAAACAAGCAAGAATCGGTTGTAAAAAGGGTATAAAAGCTTCATGAAAACTCATTGTAAAGGATTTTTTTTCTGATTTTTACAAATACAATAGCAGAGAATACACAAAGGGAATCTATATCAATAAAAAATCAGATTGAAGATTTAGGAGGTTGTTTTTTTCCTTTCTCTTTTCGCATTTTTTTCTTTTTTATTTCTTGCTTAGTATAGAATACTATCATATTATTAAAAAATAGGAAGTTTGCTTACTCCTTTGTTCGACGGATGGAGCTGCGGCACGCGCCGATGAAATCCATGGATCGGTTGAGAGGGAAGAGAGGTTGAAGAGTTTTTTTTTTTAAAAAAATTTTGAAACCCTTTTTTGGAAGAAGAAATCGGCCAAATGAGGTTTTAGGGTTTTTTTTCCTTCTTTCCTATGACTGAAACAGCACCGTTGAAGGGGTGGGGGGTCCGCGCGTCAACCCGCTCCATCAGCCTGGATCTGCGCTTTTGCGCTTAAAATGGGGAATTTTCGTGTTTAGTCCCCCCTTTTTTCGCGCCAGCTTTTAATCAGCCCTATTCGAATTTCATTCGTTTTTAAAAATTGCCCCTGGATTTTGCACATGGACTCAATGTGGTTCGCGTTGAAACGCTGCATTTTGAGGGCTTGGGATATTTTCACTATCAGTCCTTCCCCTTTACACATACGTCTACTTTGATCCCAGTTCATGATTTGCTATTTCTTTGCATTTTTTAATTTGCACCCCATGTTTCGTTTTGATTACAATTAAATCCCAAGCCTTTTTCAACTCTAATTACTTTCAGTTTTTTTGTTTTTAAATATTTTATTTACTTATTATATTATTCTCATTATTATTATTTTGTTTTTTGTTTATTATTTTACATCCGTACATGCTTTTCAATATTGGATTGCTAATTAATATTATCATTGTTATTATTATTCTTACTATTATATGTTATTATTATTATCGTTACTATTTTTATTACTATTATTTTTATACATCATTATTACTATTATTTTTCACTATTATTATTTTATAATTATTTTTATATACCATAGTGGTTCATTAATATTACTATTATTTTTTGTTGTTCTTATTATTTTCTTTGAAAAAACCTTTCATATAATGTAGTTTTAAAATTATGTATGATATTTAATTAGATCACCTTTATATATTATTATATACATACAATTTGTATTAGCTTTATCTACGTACATTATAAATCTCATGTTGTTTCATATTTGTATTTTTTGAGAATTTACTTATATACAATTTATTTCTTTTAAAAATCCTATTTTACCACATTTTTTTAAACACTCTCATCAATTATTATTTCCTATATATTATTTTTATTTTCATTCATTTTATAACCACCCGCGTTTCAAAAAATCCTCAAACATAGGGAAATATTTCGTGTTTGGGAGTTCGAGAAATCGTGCCCTACCGTGCTGGGTTTCAATTTTTCGTTCAACTGAATAATTGAATATCCTTGCGAAATTTCATCCATGTTTTCTCAAATTAAAATGAGGCAATATTTTGTATTTGGAAATTCGAGAAATCGTGCCCTACCGTGCTGGGTTTCGATTTTTCGTTTGGCCAAATAAAGGGATACCCTTTTAAGATTTCGTTGCGTGTTTTGGAAATAATGAGGTGATCTCAGTTCTTGCAGGCTTGAAATATCATGTCCTAACGTGCTGGATGTGGTATTTTATTCATCGGGAACGAGTGAATTTTAAAATCCAATTCGAGTTGTTCTTTTTTTTTATTTAAGGAATCGCATTCTAACCTTTTTCTAAATTTTCGACATTAAGGGCATAAATTGATCAATACGGTACCAATTTTGGGCGTTGCGAGGGTGGTAATCCTTCATCGTGCGTAATCGACTCCCGAATCCGTTTTCTAGTTTTTCGTAGTCCAAAAACGTTGTTTTAATAAACCAAAATGCTTTATTAAAATGATCGATCACAGGGTGACCCGATCACACCTAAACAAAAAGGATTGGTGGCGACTACATAATTCGTTTTAAAGTCGACTCCCGTTTTTCAAAACTTAATAAAAAATGATTTCGACAGCTTGACAACTCCACTGGGGACCAATAAGAGAGTCAAGCCGTAAAATTAATTATTTTCTGTCCTTTTGTCAAAAATTGAAAATCTGATTTGAAAATCACGATTCCTCTGTTGCATTTGTTTGTGATCATTGTGTTTGCTAGGATACTTTTGCATTATATTGCATGACCATTGTTGTTACACCTTTTAAGTGGGAGTGAGAAACTATGCCTTCGTGAGGTTTTCACCTCCGTATGGGCTAGTGTACTGCTTTCGAGATACATCCGTACCTATGTCTTCGTGAGGTTTTCAGCACCGCATGGCCATAGGGAAATGTATTCCCCTGAACTGAACTCGATCCGCATGAGCCTATAACGGGTGAGGATTGAGGAATCTGCTGGTTCAGGTACCCTTTTCTTAGAACCGAGCCACATATAGTGAACTGTAAGAGCCCACCTTAGATAGAGCTGTGTTGAACCCTAGCGATTACCTAGATAGGTGTTTGATTATTTTCTATTTGCTTCATTTTTATTATTTGATACTGACTTGTTCTATTTTATTGTGGCTTTAATTGCATGTCATTCCATATTAAAGAGGTGTTGATTTCTGGTCGGTTACTAAATTAGAAAGTTTGTCATGGAGAGTGAATTCCTTGATAAAATGGAGGATAATGCGGCTGTCCGTATGTGGTTAGAGAAGATGCAACTTGAGAAAGGGGATAGCCTAGTTGCGGGGTGTATATCGGAGCTGTGTGACTTCACTCGCATCAATGTGACCCAAAACGAGTTCCAGGAATTGAGAGATATATGGGTCCGTTGGGATAATGAAACTAAGCAGCTGTTCTATCAAGATTCTGGTGACTTACCCTACCTACTTGACATCAAGGTGGACAAACACTTGTTCCGGGCTATGGTTCAATTTTGGAACCCTACATATAGTTGCTTCACTTTCGGGAAGATGGACTTGGTGCCTCTGTAGAGGAGTATATAGTTTTGCTTCATTGTCCAAAGGTTTAAGTCGATAGAGCTTATTCTAAGGCTACTAATGCCCAACCATTTGTAAAGAAATTAATGAATATCACCGGGATGAGTGAACAGTGGGTTACAGCCCGAATTCAACAAAAAGAAGATGGTAAGTGCATTCCTTGGGTGAGTTTGAAGGACCTGATCGTAGCACATCCAGATACAAAGAAGAATGTTGACATCTTCGCTTTGAGCATCTATGTTTGATAATTTTCCCAAAAGCTTTAAGGCATATAGATGAAGCAGTTATCGGTTTATTTGAACGGCTTGACAAATGGGTCACACCGGTACCGGTATTCTAGTGGAGACATTCAGGTCTTTGAGTGCATGTCGGAGGACATGTGAAGGTATATTTATAATGTGCGCGCAATTATTGCTAGCTTGGTTCCACAACCATTTTTGGAAGGTGGATAAGGTTTCTTATCGGGTTTTCTCTGAGAATTACTCCCAGTTAAAGGAGATAATGGCCACGTTTAAGAGAGATGACATATCAGAGAAAAATTGGATCGCGCTCCTCCAAAATTTTTAGGAAGAGGATGTTGAATGGAGGGCTCCTTGGTTTGTTCCTGATGAGATCCTCTATCGATGTGGGAGCTTTGATTGGGTACCTTTGCCTGGAATTTAGGGAGCTGTTGGATATGCCCCTTTGCTCGTTTTAAGACAATACAAGTCAAGGCAGTTTATACCGATGACACATGGACTAGCCCAGAGTGAGTTCTCGTATAGGGAGAACAATTATAAGAAGAAGGTTCGAGAGATTTCTGATACTTGGAAACAGATACACCAAATGAAGAGATTGACTGTAGGAACAATGACGACTCCTGAATACAAAGGGTGGTTGAGTAAAAGAATCAATGATAATGTCTCTGAGCCAAGTTTAGGAAGCGTTCAATCGATGGAAGAATACTTGCAAGTAATACCCTCCGAGCTAGAAATCATCAAACAAGACTTTGAAAAGAGAAATTCAGAGTTAGGGAAGAAGATAGAGTAATTGGAGGAGGAAAAGTTACATATGAGGTTAGACACCGATGTCCAGAAGCTCGAGGCTGAGAATTTAAGAAAGGGAAAGAGGAAGGCTGAAGAAGAATTGGACAGTTTGAAAACCGATTACAAGAAGTTGCAGATGTCGATGAGAATTGTTAGATTGGGAAAGACGTCAGAGTAATAGCGACAAGAAGTTCAGGAGGAAAAGGCTAGAGCTGATCAGTGGGAGAAGAGGTTCCATGATGCTCGAGCATGGAAAAATGCCTTAAAAAAGAGCTTGGTTGAGGGCCAAAATGAGAAGCAGATGTTATTAGCTCGAGTGGTAGTGTTAGAAAAGGCACTGCACTAGCGTTGGGGTCGTGACTTCGACATTGAATTAAGAGCCAGCCTAAGCAAGATCGAGCATTTGAAACAGAAGGTAGATGAACTCGAGTCTGCAATACAGAACTGTGAACTTTGAATCGAGTTCCTTGAGTAGAATAATGAGCAATGGAGGGAACAGCTCCGTCGATCGCAGGACTAGGTCAGGGATAGATATCATATCATGGGTGAGGCCGTGGCTCAGATTCGAGAAGCGGCAGATCATTTACAGACCTTAGCAGTTCAGGATGATGTGCTAAGTGTGAAGTATGAGTTAGAGTCAGACAGAGGTCGTGAGCTGGCTTGCCTTCTTAAGAAAGTTAAAACTTTGGGCATTAGTGCAAAGTCATATATAAGATCTGTTTTATGTAAAGGATTTTTTTCTAATCAAGTTTTCTAAATGAAATTGAATCAGAATCGACGCCTTTTTAGTCTCGCATTCATCTCATGCATTTGCATTACATCGCATCATGTGTATTAAATTTCACAAAGGAACCTTAATTGAGTAGAAATCTTTTTTTAAAAGTTACCCTGGAACATCAATACTACACATGGAAAAAGACCAAAGCTATGGATCAAAAGCTGGAAAAACTAGAACAAATGCAGAAAGAAATGCAGGAGCGGCTGCAAACACATATGCAAGAGCAACTGGCCAAGATTCAGTAGGATATGAAAGATCAGATGCTAGATTTGCAGAAGGACATGATGAATCAACTAACTCAGCTACTGCTCGAAGGGCCAAGAAAAGGGAAGAGCCCTATGGTCAACCTTGAGGACGATAGTGAGATCCTTGCTTACCCTCCAGGTTTCACTCCAGTAAATACCCCAGTGCCACTGTGAAGGGTTTCTGTTAGTATCAAACCCCAATATCAGACAGGTATTTTGACACTGATGAATTTTTCGATGGGCTCGTGTTCTAAACCCGAGGGCAATCGGGTAAATCCTTCAGTCCCCAACTTTGATGAGATGAAAAAGGTAGAGAAGGCAAAAGGAGAACTCCCAAAGCAGCTAGAAGTCTGTTACAAATGGCTGGAGGAGATGTTCAAGGCGCTGGAAAGCGCAGATTATCAGTGTGCTATGGATGCTAAAGAGTTGGGTTTGCTTCCGGATCTAATGCTCCCTTCAAAGTTCAAAATGCCGGAGTTTGAGCAATTGCTAGTTCATTTTTTCAGGATAGTCTAATTGGGGCCGCGGCCAAATGGTACAATTAGCTGAGTCGTACCCAAATTAAATCATGGAGGGACTTAGCACAGGCCTTCATGAAGCAATACGACCATGTGACAGACATAGTGCTTGATAGGATCACGTTACAGAACATAGAAAAGAAGTCAAATGAAAGTTTCAGGTAATATGCTTAAAGATGGAGGGAGGTTGCTACACAAGTCCAACCCCCACTGTTGGAAAAAGAAACAACCATGCTTTTCATCAATACCTTGAAAGAACCTTTTATTAATCACATGTTGGGAAGCGCAACTAAGAGTTTTGCAGACATAGTTATGTCCGGTGAAATGATAGAGAATACGATAAGGTGCGGAAAGATAGAGGCTAGGGAAAGCACCGGAGGTCAGCCCCGAAGAAGAGAGAAAATGAGGTTAGCAGGGTGAGTATGGTTTATACAAAATCGATCACAGTAATTCATCTGAGAACGGTGGCCATGGGCTAGCAAGCTTCACTAAGACAGGAGCCCAATACAAAGAAAGGCACGGAAAAGCTTTGGTTCACTCCTATTCTAATAACCTATCGGGAGCTGTACAAAAGTTTATTCGATGCACACGTTGTATCCCCGTTCTACTTAAAACTGTTGCAACCCCTATACCCCAAGTGGTATGATGCAAGTGCCCAATGTGAATATCATGAGGGAATCGCGAGACATTCGATAGAGAACTGCACCTCCGTTAAAAGGGTAGTCGAAAGGCTCATCAACATGGGTGTTGTGAAATTCGATGATGTACCTGGTGTGGGAAATCTGTTACCCAATCATACTGTTAATGGGGTAAACGCGATAGTCGAGAATATGGGTAGGAGAATTAAGTTGGATGTGGCAGAAGTGAAAACCCCGATGAGGGAGGTTCTGAAGAAGATGGTGAGAGAGGTTTAATCATGCGAGACTTTGGAAGTAAATCCCGAGAAGCAGGGAACTATTGTGAGTTCCACGGGGAGGAGGACCATGAGATTGACACATGTGATGAATTTAGAGCCCTGGTACAAGGTCTAATGGACAAGAAAGAGCTGAAGTTCTTTGAGTTTGTTGAGGAGGAGGATGTATGCACCTCGGCGGAAGGGCAGATAGAGAGGGTCTGTAAGGTCAATCACCCAGTAGAGATCATTTCATGACCAAGAATCAATGAAGCTGGAGCAAGAATGGCGCCAAGAGTTGTGATTTAGAAACCCGTTGCTTTTCCTTACAAGGATAACAAAAGGGTGCCTTGGAATTATAACTATAATGTGACATCATCAGAAGAAAGGAGTCTGGTCAGCATGCCAGATACGAAAGTCGAGCCTGTAAAAGGGAAATCTTTGATGTTTGAATAGGGGGAAGAGAAGACAAAACTACTGGTTAATAAACCAGTAACTGAGGATGAAGCTAAAAAATTTTGAAGTTCCTAAAACACAATGAGTATAGTGTTGTAGAATAGTTGCACAAATAGCCAGCACACATATCTGTGCTAGCTCTGCTCCAAAATTTAGAGGTACACCGTAATGCGTTGATGAAGGTGCTGAATGAAAACTATGTCGCTGAAGACATTTCGGTGAACAAGCTAGACTGTCTTGTCGGCAACATAAGCACTGATAACTTTATCTTCTTCAGTGATGATTAAAACCCACTAGGAGGCATGGGATCCACCAAGGCTTTACATATCACCACTAGCTGTAAAGAGTACACATTATCGGGGGTATTAATTGACAATGGGTCGGTACTGAATGTCATGCCCTTATCCACATTGAACAGGTTACCTATAGATAGCTCTCATATGAAGACATGCCAGAACATAGTGAGAGCATTTGATGGCACCAAAAGGAAAGTGATGGGAAGGATTGAGATTCCCCTTCTGATTAGACCCAATACGTACAAGGTAGACTTCCTCGTAATTGACATTAGGCCCTCTTATAATTGTTTATTGGGGAGGCCCTGGATTCACTCGGCGGGAGTAGTACCATCATCATTGCATCAGAAGCTGAAGTTGGTGACGGAGGGTCAGCTAATAACCATAAACGCATAGGAAGACATTATCGCATCCGTTACCAGCGATGTGCCTTATATAGAAAGTGATGGAGAGGCAATAGAGTGTTCCTTTCAGTCATTAGAATTTGTAAATGCGACTTTCATTACTGAATGAGGCAATGTTCCAATGCCCAAAATATCTAAGGCTACAAGGATGAGCCTAAGACTGATGGTAGGAAAATGAGCATTGCCTGGAAGGGGACTCAAAAATTATCTCCATGGACGGGTTGAAGTGCCATTCTTGGTTGGAAAGTAGGATCGTTTTGGCTTGGGGCATAAGCCAGATGCCAAACAGTGGAAGGAAGATCTAGAGAAGAGGCAGGAGAGATGAAAGGCATGATTGAGTGGGGTAGAGGTCAAGTGGGAGTCGATGACCTTTCCCCACATATTCAATACATTCGTGTCAGGAGGAACTATTCATATTGAGTCGGAGATGACAAGAGAAGGGATAGCTGAAGATTTGATAGAAAATTTGAGCATCAACGCCATATCTGAGGAGGGAGAGATGTAAGGAAACTTATCAAGCATTCGCCCTTATGAGCTTGGAAGTGTTCTGAACAACTGGACTGCAGAGGAAATTCCTGTAGTTTTTAGAGCTAATACAGAGTAATGTTCAAAACACACTTGTTTTTTTAAGCCTAGAAACAATAAGAATGTTTTGTGAAATAGGCTCATGTTCAAACATCTTCATTTTCAATAAAAAATGCATTCTTGTGTCTCATGCTGGGTAAATATTCTTTTGTTCTCTTATTTCATTCATAACTATGTCATACAAATAAGCCACTTTTAGATTCATTCTTTAGATATTCTTCCATGTCTACAATAGGTCTCCAGATATCAACGATACGAGTGATGCTGCTACAGACTCAGAATCTCCTTTTGAGCCAGATATGTGCTTAGAGGGATCTCAGGATTTTGATGAGGACCAAGACTGTGGGTTATTTCCGGATTTATTAAGAATGGTAGAACGGGAAGAGAAACAAATTCTACCCCATAAAGAAAAAATCGAGAGTGTGACCTTATAAGAAGGAAAAGAGGTGAAAATCGAAACTTGCATAACCGAGTAAACAAGGCAGGACCTCGTTAAACTACTGCAAGAGTTCAAAAATGTCTTTGCATGGTCGTGTCAAGATATGCCTGGTTTAAGCGCTGATATTGCAGTGCATCGCGTCTCCATAAAGGAGGAGTGCAGGCCAGTTCAACAAAAGCTCGGAAGAATGAGACCCAATATCGCAGTAAAGATAAGAGAAGAGGTCATGAAGCAATTTGGTGCTGGGTTCTTACAAGTGGTGAATTACTCGGAATGGGTAGCCAATTTCGTTTCCGTCCCTAAAAATGATGGAAAAGTACGGATGTGTGTAGATTACAGGGACTTGAACAAGGCCAGCCCAAAGGATAACTTTCCAATGCCTTACATTGACACTTTGGTGGACAACACGACAGGTTATTCATTATTTTCTTTCATGGATGGTTTTTCTAGGTACAATCAGATAAAGATGCATCCTGAAAACATGGAAAAAACCACATTTATAACTTTGTGGGGAACCTTTTGCTATAAGGTGATGTCGTTCGGGTTAAAGAATGCGGGAGCAACGTATCAAAGAGCAATGGTAGCCTTATTTCACGACATGATGCAAAAGGAAATTGAGGTTTACGTTGATGATATGATCGTAAAATCTCGAACTGAAAAAGAAAACATACAGGTTTTGAGGAAATTATTCTTGAGGCTGAGAAAATTCTAGCTAAAACTCAATCCAACAAAATGTACTTTCGGGGCTAGATCAAGAAAATTGCTCGATTTCGTCGTCAATAAAAAAGGAAGTGAGGTCGGCCTTGACAAAGTTAAAGCTATACAACAATTGTCCCCGCCACGCACTCAGAAAGAAGTTCGAGGTTTTCTGGAAAGACTAAACTACATCACTCAATTCATTTCGCAACTAACTGAGAAATGTGACCCCATATTTCGTCTTCTCAAGAAACACAACCCAGGTGTGTGGGATGATGAGTGCCAGAAGACCTTTGACAGGATTAAACAATATTTGTCCAAACCCCCAGTGCTAACACCACCTAATCCAGGTAGACAATTGATACTGTATTTGGCAGTATTTGAAAATTCAATTGGATGTGTGCTTGGCCAACACAACGAGACAGGAAAGAAAGAAAAGGCGATATATTACCTCAGTAAGAAATTCACTGAGTGAGAGATGAGATACTCGCTAATTGAGAAACTATGTTATGTTTTGGTTTAGATAACTTGGAGATTGAGGCAGTACATGTTATACCACACGACTTGGCTAATCTCGAACCTTCTTAAGTACATGATGGAGTCAGTCGCTCTGAATGGAAAGATGGCCCAATGGCAAATTCTGCTCTCTGAATTCGACATGATCTATGTGAACCAAAAGGCTGTAAAGGAGAGTGCAATAGCGGATTTTCTGGCCAGTAGAGCTTTAGAAGATTACCAGCCTTTAAACTTTGATTTCCCTAATGAAGATCTGATGTATGTGGAAACTATCGAAGAAGACACTTCAAAAGATCTTCCTTGGAAATTGAATTTTGACGGAGCATCAAACGCCGTTGGTAATGGAGTTGGGGCAGTCCTAATATCCCCAAGCAGAGATCATTATCCATTCACTTGCAAATTGGATTTTGATTGCACAAATAATATGACAGAGTACGAAGCATGTATCATGGGAATCCGTGTAGCCATAGAGCGTAACATCAAGGTGTTGGAAGTATGTGGGGATTCCGCACTAGTGATCTACCAGCTCAATGGTGAATGGGAAACGAGAGATCCAAAGTTGATCAACTATCAAGAGCTAACTCTGGATTTGATCAAGGGGTTTGATGATGTCACTTTCCGTTACCTCCCACGAGATGAAAATCAGATGGCTGATACCTTAGCCATGTTAGCCTCTATGATTAAAGTAAATAAATGGGAGGATATGAAGCCAATCCAGATTAGTATTTGTGAGGCTCCAGTTTATTGTTACAATATCGACAAAGAAAATGAGAGAGATGATTATCCTTGGTATCATGATATTCTGCAATATATGAAGAATCGTGAATACCACGATCAGGCAACAGAAAATAATAAGAAAATATTGAGGAGGCTGGCTAGTGACTATGTCTTAGATGGAAAGATCCTGTATAAAAGGAGGAAAGATTAGGTGCTGTTAAGATGTGTTGATGCTGTTGAAGCCAAGGAAATTTTGGAGAAAGTCCACGAAGGTGTCTGCGGGACGCATGCTAATGGGTTCACAATAGTTAGACAAATCATGAGATACAGGTATTACTGGTCCACGATGGAAAGAGATTGCATCAATTACGCCAAGAAATGCCATAAATGTCAAATTTATGGAGACAAGATCCATGTGCCTCTTTCACCTTTTCATGTTATGACTTCTCCGTAGCCTTTTTCAATATGGGGCATGGACGTCATTGGGCCGATCTTTCCCAAGGCTTCTAACGGACATTGATTCATTTTTGTGGTTATTGATTACTTCACCAAATGGGTAGAGGCTGCTTCATAAGCCAATGTCACAAAGTCGGCAGTCAGCAAGTTCTTAAAGAAATAGATCATATGTCGATATGCATGCCAGAGAGGATTGTATTTGAAAACGTGTTAAATTTGAATAATAGTGTAATAGTGGAAGTTTGTAGTCAGCTCAAAATTAAGCACCACAACTCGTCACCGTATCGCCCGAAAATGAATGAGGCAGTTGAGGCGGCTAATAAAAATATCAAGAAAATCATGGAGAAAATGACTGAGACCTACAAGAATTGGCATGAAAAGTTACCATTTGCTCTCTACGCCTATCGAACGTTGGTTAAAACTTCGATCGGGGCAACACTTTACTCATTGGTTTATGGGGTGGAGGCAGTTTTGCCTATTGAAGTTGAAATTCCTTCTCTCCGGGTTTTATCAGAATTGAAGCTGGACGAAGCAGAATGGATCTAATTCTGATATGATCAACTGAACTTGATTGAGAAAAACCGGCTAAAGGCTATCCGTCATGGTCAAATGTACCAGAAGTGAATGATGCGAGCTTACAACAAAAAGGTTCACCCTAGTGTATTCCATGAGGGGGACTTGGTATTGAAACAGATTCTCCCTATGCAAAAAGATTTCAGGGGAAAATGGATGCCAATTTGGGAAGGACCCTATGTGGTAAAAAAAGGCCTTTTTCTGGGGGCGCTGATATTAACGGAAATGGATGGTAAAAGCCTCTACAACCCAGTAAACTCAGATTCAGTCAAAAAGTACTTCACTTGAAAAGGGAGAGGCCAATGTGAAAACCCGCAAAGGGCGCCTGGAGGGAAAAAAAAGAAAGAAAGAGAGAGAAAAGGAGGAATGGAGAGGCCAAGGGGAAAACCTGCAAAGGGCGCTTGGAGACCAAAGGGGTTTTGAGTTGAAAACCCAGAAAAGGGAAGCTCAAATTTTGATCAAAGGGGAGGCATGTTGTGGTTTTGTTCTACCAGAATTAACAAGAAGGAGGAATGTTGTATATTGAGGCATCAACGAAATACCTCGGACCTCCTAAACACATATCTGGCTCCCAATGGTTTTCGAACAGTCTGAATAGAGGAGCTCATGCTGCGATATCTGGCGCACCTATTTTTCACTTTATACATTTTTGTATCTTAACAAAATTTGTTATCTTGATTAATTTTTTTTACTTCGAGCTTCGCTCTCGATAAAGATTCATCTTGTCCATTTTGATAATCTTTTTCAAATATTTTTTTTATTGAAATGACGATTAATGAACAAATAACACTTTCATTAAAGGAGTTCTGCATATTACTCTAGAGGCTTCTAAATAGTGCAAGAACCCAAAACAGGTCAATTATTCAGAACTCACCAAGCTTAAGGGTTTGGAACTACTTGAGAAGTAAAGTCAAAATTGTGACTATTTCTTCGAATTTTCTGTCGAAGATACCAACTGAGGAAGGAAGGCAAGATAACACATTAAGGACAGAACCTTGATGAATAAGGAGCAATGACAATCCAAGCATTAAAAGGGGATCACTCTTATATTGCATACATATATCATTTTTAATACATCTAGTTAGGAGCATTTGATTCATTCTGATCATAGCATCCTAATCAGCATCCTAATCATTAGGCATAAGCATAGGCCCATGAAATCGATTCTACAGGTATTCTTCCCAAGAGGACGATATAGCAAGATGGGTTGAAGCTACCAATTTCGATGAGCCTTAACCCCCTAAGCAGTAGGATAACAGACTGAAAATTATAGATCTTATCTCCATGTATCGGCTATTGAGCAGATCGGAAATGGCGAGTCTTATCTCTATATATCGACTATGGAACAGATTTTAGCCACCGGCCTTATCTCTCTGAGGTAGCAAGAGAGTAGGTTGAAGACGATGAGCCTTATCTACCTAAGCAGTAGGGTAACAGGCTAAAAATTACATATCTTATCTCCATGTATTGGCTATAGAGTAGATAAAAAATGACGAGTCTTATCTCCATGTATCGGCTATGGAACAGATTTTAGCCACCAGCCTTATTTCTCTAAGGTAGCAAGAGAGCAAGTTGAAGATACAAGTCCTATATTCCTGAGGTAGTAAGGAAGCAGACTGAAAATTACAGATCTTATCTCCATGTATCGGCTATGGAGCAGATCAGAAATGGTGAGTCTTATCTCCATGTATTGGCTATGGAGCAGATTTTAGCCACCAGCCTTATCTCTCTGAGGTAGCAAGAGAGCAGGTTGAAGATACAAGTCTCATCTTCCTGAGGTAGCAAGGAAGCAGATTGAAAATTACAGATCTTATCTCCATGTATCGGCTATGGAGTAGATCGAAAATGGTGAGTCTTATCTCTATGTATCGGTTATGAAGTAGATTTTAGCTATCAGCCTTATCCCTTTGAGGTAGCAAGAGAGCAGGTTGAAGATACAAGTCTCATTTTCCTGAGGTAGGAAGGAAGCAGACTGAAAATTACAGATCTTATCTCCATGTATCGGCTATAGAGCAGATTTTAGCCACCGGCCTTGTCTTTCTGAGGTAGCAAGAGAGCAGGTCGAAGATACAAGTCTTATCTTCTTGAGGTAGCAAGGAAGCAGACTGAAAATTTTAGATCTTATCTCCCTAAGCAGTAGGGAAACAGGCTAGAAGTTATAGATCTTATCTCTATAAGTAGTAGTGGAGTAGATCGAAGATGACGACTCTTATCTTCCCGAGATAGTAGGAGAGCAGATTCAAACTACAAGTCTTATTTCCCCTAAAGTTGCAAGAGACGAGTATAAGGTTACTTGAAGAAGAGTGGCCAAAAGAAGTCAAGACTCGACAGGTCCAGTCAATTTTGGCCCTTTTGAAGTCTTTGCTCCGTTCTCGTTACACGACAACGAGCAAAGAGGGGTAGCTGTAATAGGCCAAAATTGCCCGGCCTATGGCCCACAAATAAATAAATAGAAAATAAAAAATCAAACCCAAACAAGCCCAACAAAAACCCTCAAACCTTAGCCCAAAATAACAAGCCCAAAATTTTAAAATTTTCCAGCAAAATAAAGAAAAACAAGAAACCCTAAGTGCTTCAGCCACCGCAGCCAAGACAGTCTCCAGGCACCGCACGTTATGCGCCTCTCCGTGTCGTGTGCTGCTCCACCACGCCACGTCAGTGGTACGCTCGATCACGCACCTGCAAACAAGCAAAAATCGGTTGTAAAAAGGCTATAAAAGCCTCATAAAAACTCATTGTAAAGGATTTTTTTCCGATTTTTACAAATACAATAGTAGAGAATACACAAAGGGAATCTATATCAATAAAAAATCAGATTGAAGATTCAGGAGGTTGTTTTTTTCCTTTCTCTTTTCGCATTTTTTCTTTTTTATTTCTTGTTTAGTATAGAATTCTATCATATTATTAAAAAAAAAGAAGTTTGCCTACTCCTTTGTTTGACGGACGGAAGTGCGGCACGTGCCGATGAAATCCATGGATCGGCTGAGAGGGAGGAGAGGTTGAAGAGTTTAAAAAAAAAGATTTTGAAACCCTTTTTTGGAAGAAGAAATCGGCCAGATGAGGTTTTAGGGTTTTTTTTTTCCTTTTTTCCTATTGACTGAAACGGCACCATTTAAGGGGTGGGGGGTCCGCGCGTCAACCCACTCCATCAGCCTGGATCCACGCTTTTGCGCTTAAAATGGGGAATTTTCGCGTTTAGTCCCCCTTTTTCCGCGCCAGCTTTTAATCAGCCCTATTCGAATTTCATTTGTTTTTAAAAATTGCCCCTGAATTTTGCGCGTAGACTCAATGTGGTCCGCGTTGAAACGCTGCGTTTTGAGGGCTTGGGATATTTTCACTATCAGTCCTTCCCCTTTACACACACGTCTACTTTGATCCCAGTTCATGATTTGCTATTTCTTTGCATTTTTTAATTTGCACCCCATGTTTCGTTTTGATTACAATTAAATCCCAAGCCTTTTTCAACTCTAATTACTTTCAGTTTTTTGTTTTTAAATATTTTATTTACTTATTATATTATTCTCATTATTATTATTTTGTTTTTTGTTTATTATTTTACATCCGTACATGCTTTTCAATATTGGATTACTAATTAATATTATCATTGTTATTATTATTCTTACTATTATATATAATTGTTATTATTCTTACTATTATATGTTATTATTATTATCGTTACTATTTTTATTACTATTATTTTTATACATCATTATTACTATTATTTTTCACTATTATTATTTTACAATTATTTTTATATACCATAGTGGTTCATTAATATTACTATTATTTTTTGTTATTCTTATTATTTTCTTTGAAAAAACCTTTCATATAATGTAGCTTTAAAATTATGTATGATATTTAATTAGATCACCTTTATATATTATTATATACACACAATTTGTATTAGCTTTATCTACGTACATTATAAATCTCATGTTGTTTCATATTTGTATTTTCTTGAGAATTTACTTATATACAATTTATTTCTT
Organism: Gossypium hirsutum; assembly: GCF_007990345.1. Lineage (NCBI taxonomy): Eukaryota > Viridiplantae > Streptophyta > Magnoliopsida > Malvales > Malvaceae > Gossypium > Gossypium hirsutum. Next base: position 6,439,348 of record NC_053431.1, on the reverse strand, counting down.
TTAAAGATCCTATTTTACCACTTTTTTTAAACACTCTCATCAATTATTATTTTCTATTTATTATTTTTATTTTCATTCATTTTATAACCACCTACGTTTCAAAAAACTCTCAAACATAGTGAAATATTTCGTGTTTGGGAGTTCGAGAAATCGTGCCCTACTGTGCTGGGTTTCGATTTTTCGTTCAACTGAATAAGTGAATATCCTTGCGAAATTTCATCCATGTTTTCTCAAATTAAAATGAGGCAATATTTTGTATTTGGAAATTCGAGAAATCGTGCCCTACCATGCTGGGTTTCAATTTTCCGTTTGGCTAAATAACGGGATACCCTTTTAAGATTTCGTTGCGTGTTTTGGAAATCATGAAGTGATCTCAGTTCTTGGAGGCTTGAAATATCGTGTCCTCACGTGCTGGATGTGGTATTTTATTCCTTGGGAACGAGTGAATCTTAAAATCCAATTCGAGTTGTTCTTTTTTTTTATTTAAGGAATTGCATTCTAACCTTTTTCCAAATTTTCGACATTAAGGGCATAAATTGATCAATACGATACCAATTTTAGGCGTTGCCAGGGTGCTAATCCTTTCTCGTGCATAACCGACTCCCGAATCCGTTTTCTAGTTTTTCGTAGTCCAAAAACATTGTTTTAATAAACCAAAAATGCTTTATTAAAATGACCCGATCACACCTAAACAAAAAAGATTGGTGGCGACTCCATAATCCGTTTTAAAGTCGACTCCCGTTTTTCAAAACTTAATAAAAAATTGTTTTGACAATGAGCACTACGTTTTTAGGAAGTAAAAGAAAGTTCGATTCATTAGAGGAATCCACAATACGAAAGGAACGCTGGATTATATTCATTTTGATCTTTGGGAACCATTTAAAGTGCTTTCAATGGGTGATGCTAATTATATGTTGACGATCATTAATGATTTTTCTAAAAAATTTTGGGCATTCTTTTTTAAGCAGAAAAGTGATGTGTTTTTCTCCTTTAAGGCTTGGAAAACTATGATTGAGAAATAGACAGGAGAACAGATAAAACACCTCCGTACAGATAATGACTTGGAATTTTGTTCTGATGAGTTTAATGAATTGTGCAAATCAGAAGGGATCGTGAGACACTTGACAGTTCGTCATACTCCATAGAAAAATGACGTTGTAGAACAGATGAATAGAACAATCATGAAAAATGTTTGATATATGTTGTCGAATTTTTGTTTACCGAAGTCGTTTTGGCCTAAAGCGACCTCTACTGCATGTTTTTTTATTAATCAATCTCCGTCCGTTGCCATTGAGAAAAAGACTCCATAAGAGGTATGTTTGGTAATTCTGCTGATTATTCTAATTAGAAGATTTTTGGATGTCCTACGTATGCTCATGTTGATAATGGCAAATTGGAACCTAGATCCATTAAATTTGTTTTTCTTGGTTATAAGGCTGGTGTTAAAAGGTATAAGTTATGGTGTCCTGAAAATAAAAAAAGTTGTGATTGGCAAATATGTTATTTTTTTTATGAAATTGGTATGTTACATAACTTATCTTTTAAAGAATCTTTCAATAAAGACTAGCAAAAGTAGGTGGACCTTAAGATTGATCTAGGATCTACAATAGAGTCTACGATATGCTATTGCCAAGAACATACATATAAGAGAAATTAAACCTTCTCTTACCAACGAGTTCTATTTAACCCTTCTTTGTCAATTCATCGATACAGAGTGCTTATGATCAATCTTCCTTGCCAACTATAAATATGACGAACCTGGTGTCAAGAGTGAGTCTCCCAATAACCTTCCAAGGTCTTTCACTAGTATGTAAAGCTTCTTAGCGATCCTTAATGGCAGATCCTTACCCATGACTTACGGGTAAATACCCTTCATTGCCTATCCACAACGCATTAACGATACATCTTTCCCTACCCGATCTTAACTGGGTCGTCACCATACTCCTAAGTGGCTTTTCTGGTTACTATTTTGGCAGATCGTTCCCCTTTTTTCCACTACACTTACCTTATGTGACATATTCTTTAAAATCTCTTGTCAACACTCGCATTATTCTTCCAACTCTTTTTCCCCAAGAGATTCACCGTAAGTTTTGTCCAGGCGGTCTACCTTGTATTTAATGTTTCGACGGACTCTATTGGTTGTCGTAGCCTAGCTGTAGTCTTACACCCTTTCACCCCATGTTTAATATCCTAGCAGGCATCCATATGTTTACTGTCTCAACAGTCTACCCTGTGTTTAACTTCTAAGTAGGCCACCACATATTTACTGTCATGACGGACTACACTAGTTGCCATAGTTGAGCCATGGTCTTACACCTTATACCTGTTTGAGGTGTCGCCCTGAAAGACCTTACTATAGTCACGGTGTCACCCCATAGAGCCCGCTATCGCGGTGTTACTCTATGGAACCTAAATACCATTGTTACGGTGTTGCAATGAAAGACCAGTCAACATCATTCCTTTTCATGTTTTACATTGATGCTCGAACACCAAAGTGTTCGCCCCGCAAGGCCCGAAACTTTGTACATCAAGATTTGCTCCCAATAATCTCGGATGGAAAAATTTTAATGGAATTCTATTTTCTCCTATTCATTTGTTCATTCCTCCATTTCACCATTCCTAACCTTGATAATCGAACATTGTAATGTCCCTTCTAAAAGGCTCGGAGCTTCCCACATCATAATTTGCACACAACAACATCGTATAGTGGTATCTAATAGAAATTCTCTTTTCTCAATCCCAACTTCATCTAAACCTTTTAAAAATTCTTATCCATACCACACATACAATAATCATGCAATATATGCATTTAACTCACCATACAATAATCATCTTACAATCTATTTCAATTCAACCCCCAAATTGTTCCTAATTTTTGGGTTTAAAGGAAACCGAATGTGACAACTGATGTCGTGACATCACTTTTTCGAAGTCAAGATGTCACCAAACAATTTTTCATGTCATGACCTCAGGCCATTCGACATCGCAACGTGACTCACCATCGACTGATGTTGCAACAAGGAAGGTTGGTCGTCTGGACGTGGACTCTGTTTTTGGTAAAAACGAACCATTTGGTACCTATTTCAAAGCTTCCAATCATACCTATTAATTTGTGCACAAAATACCAATTTCATTTGAATCAAAACATACCAAAAACATATCAAATGAGTTCAAATTACATACTATTTCAAATCCAAATCAAACATTTCACACCTATCCATCAATTAAACTTAACAAGTCAATGTTATGGAAAACATATCAATCAATATATTCAAATACCAAAGTTTATCTATGCATACTAATTTGAAACATACCATTTCACCTTACCTTCATACAATTATATTCATTTTGTACTTTAATAGCTTATATGCCTTAAACATTAACCAAATCATCTATTCATTAATACATATCTCAAGTTTACCAATTAAACATACCATCTCAACTTCATTCTATGCCAATTCACATGCTAAGTCTATAAATATAATTCATCACATTATTTAGCATAAACATACATATATGCCCAATAACATGTATGAATCAAAACACCAAATCATCATATCATAAGTAATAGTTAAATTAACTTTGTCAAGCATTAAACTCATTCACGCACTAAGTTATACACCATGACACATATAAACATGCCACAACCCTTGACTCAAAATGACAAAAAGGCTACTGATTTGGTGATAGTGTGAGCTCCAAGATGACCCGACTTAATGTGTTTGACAAGGTGACAATCTACAAGGAAAAGGAAAAACAAACTAAGTAAGTTCAAATGGAAACTTAAGCATACTTGGATCATTAAAGCATAAACAATTGTTCTATTTGGCTACCGATTTAAATTTCCTTGGCACATTAAGACATATCTCTATGTACAACATCACCACAAATCGAATGTGTTAGTTACATTCTCAGATTGTAAGTACTGCCAACATTTAGAACATAATCATATAACAATCTATATGCCAAGTATCATTAACACCATTTCATTTTCATTTCATGATTTAAATTCTATTTCCAATCAATTGAACATCACTCGATGGAACTATAGCAAAGCGGACTCAGATACACGAGAATATTTTGCTCATACAAGTTGACATATGTTAGGGTTGCTTGCATAAGCATTTTAACAAAATTTCTCACACAAGCTAACATTATATCGAGGTTATCCGTCCAGGATAAACCAAAGATACGTGTAACATAAGAATCTGCAACAAATACTAGATCTCGTAATAGCATATAAATCCCTAATTAATTATGTGTATAATCTTAATGGCATGTCATTCGTATCCTAACCTTTTAGTAAGTTCACTCATGCATCATTTCCGTATAAATGTCAAAACCAATTGCTGTACATAACTTTAATTCTCATTTTTGACACAAATAATCAGTCAACAATCACATTTACATCTTGTACTATTTCTATACCAATATTGACATGAACTTACAATCCAGTCCATTTCAAACTATAAGTGCCAAATTTATTAATTCTACTTAGTTCATATATATATACAAGTGTAAATTCAAATACCGTTAATACATAAAGTAAAAATTGAGTGGTAAGTTCCATATGTACTTGCCTGATCAAAACAACAAACAAATTGAATCTTCAAGGACTAATCGACAATTTTGGCTTTTCCTCGATTATCTTCGGTTTGATCCAATTCTTAATCTATACAATTATTCCATTTAATTTATCAATACCAAACATTTATAAAATAGGTCATGATATGTATGAACCTAAATAATTCTATTTTTCGATACCCCTAAAGTTTTACATTTTATTTAAGTTATTAATACCCCATAAAGTTGGATTTTTTATCAAGATGAAGCTAATTGAGTGATCTAGAAGGCAATGATCCTTTGGTAGTTTTAGCAATGATTGTAGGATATGAAATTAAGAGGATTTGGATTGACATTGGACGTGTGATGGAAGTGTTGAGTTAGCAGGCATTTAATCAGCAGATTGAAGTCAAAGGATCAGTTACGTTACTAGTTATAGTAGGTGATGATGATTGAACAATCACAAACATGGTTGAGTTTCTAATTGTGGACCATCCAATATTTTATAATCAGGGGCGAAACCAGTGAGGCTGGTAGGGGCCTTGTCCCCCTAAAATGAATTTTTTTTATTTAGGCCCTTTGAAATTTTTGAAATTTTAAATTAGTAAAGGTAAAATTGCACTTTGACCCCTCTAAAATGATAAAATTTTAATTTAATCCTTGAAAATTTATAAAGATAGAGGCTATTAAAATGGTGAAATTGTAATTTTTACGATCGTAAAAATTACAATTTAATTTTGGCCCCCCTAAATTTTTTTTTCTAATTTCGCCCCTACTTATAATGCCCTATTTGGAAGGCCTTTAATGAAGAAACAAAGATGGTGGTGGCCACCAATTGTTTCAAGGTAAAATTTCTAGCCCCAGTGGGTGAAGTAGAGGTGCTCATGGACCGGATTGGGTTGTGTTCAGGTCGGGCCTATGCATGATATTTATATATTTTATGTTTGCCCAAGCTCCCCCATATTTGCAAAAGACTAACCCAACCCCATTTTAGGCCCGCCCATATTATTTTAATTTAATATTTAATAATTTACTAATTTTATTTATTGAAATTTTTTATATAATCATCTTCACATTATTTTAATGTTTACATTAGAGTAGTATTATATATTTAGTGTAGGTTTATTTTTTTAATGTTTTATAAATTGCTTAATATATAAATATAACATAATATAAAGTATTATAAACTTAAAAATGGGTCGGGCTCGGGCCAGGCTCGATCATTGAATGTTAAAGCCTGAGTCCAACCTTTAGGTTAAACGAGCCTTTTTTTTTATCCAAACTCATTTTTTGGGCCTAATATTTTTATCCAAACTTTTTCAAATTTCGGGTAAACCTTTGAGCTTAGATAGGTAGCTCAGCCCATGAACTGGTATAGGGTGAAGGATATTTGAAGTCCGACCAGTACATGGCACAAGCCAATGTCACGTCCTTTCCATGCAAAAAAAAATAATTTTAAGATTATTTTTAATTTTTTTAAAATTATTGTTAAGAAATTTTTAAAAAATCATAATGATATTTTAGTTATAGTTTAGTGATCAAATTCGTAATTAACCATTTAAATTAATGTTTCATGTCATCATTTAACATATAAAATTTAATAGATGAACTAATTTGCACGTTTCAAAATGTATAAAAATTAATTTACTTATTTTTTAATGTAAAGAGATTAAAATACAATCCGCTTCAAACTTTTACCTTTTTATTTTTAAATCCGAAAAAACACTCCTTTGGGTTTTTATAAACCTCATCAATGGTCTATAAACAATGGATTTTGCTGTCGTAGATGATCTTTTTTAAAATTATTATATTTAATCGATTATTGTAATAATAACAAGAAGTGGTGCACTTATATTTTAGTATAAAATTAAAGTAATTTTACATTTATTTTATGATATTTTAATAATACGATGGTCATGTTTTATATTTTATTAACATAGTTGAATTTTGAGAAATTAAAAGCCAACTGTTTTTCTAATGTAAAAAAAAAACTATTGATAAAAATAACAATCGTGATCAATACAAATATTATTTTTATTACTTTTGTGATGGGTGCATTTACATGTTATTAAGCTATATTGTTAAAATATTATTCAAAGAAAATATTAAACAAATTTAATTTCACATTTAATATAAGTAGATTTTTTTTTAATTTCTCAATGTAATTATCGGAATGAGTTTAATAATTAATTTTTCGTATTCTATAGATTATTAAAAAATAGATGCTAGACATGAGTTTTGAATTTATTCTTTATCCGAGATTAAGATCGAAAAAATTATTCCATACTCAAAACGAGAATCGAATTCTCTACCCCTAGTTAAGATATTATATTTAATATATTATTATCATTATATAAATATATGTTTCAACTTTACAAAATTGAAAAGAAACATTTTATCCATACAAGCATCAATTAACAGCCATGAAAAATCAACCCTCAAACATTCAATGAAACCGAAAACAATGTTTGAAACTGAAGAAAGGGTCGGGCTATCTCGTTAGATACTTGGGAAGTCGAGACAAAAGTGATCTGTCTCTAACATATGACAATTCTTGTCGGAAGTCCGTCAGTTTCAAGATGAACAAGTTAGAAGCTGTTCCAAGTAATCAGATCCTGAATCTTCCCACACGACCAAGTTCTTTTGTTGTCGTGTCTCTCTGAAATTACCTCCTTTTGTGTGCTCACTTCGATCTTTTCCTTAAACAGTGTCTCCTCTTCAGTGCCAACGCCGGCGAGCAGCCTTCGTCGCATCGGTATTTAATGCTCGGAAGCGATTCTCGTACTACTTCCAACGGGAAATTGAGTGTTGCCGATGATCCTCTCGTCGAAAACGCCTCTTGGTCTGTCAAATGTTCCAAGCCAAACCCTAACCTCATTTCTCGTTGAATCTCTAATCCCAGCCGAGTGTTTCCCCCACGGCCGCTTCCTTACACCTCTGTAAGCTTTCTCTTCCTTGGGTAATTCTTTCAGTTTAGGAATATCCAATGGAGTTGTTGGACAAATCCAAGGCCGCCGCCGCCATATCCACCAAAACCATTTCTTCCAAGTCATTGAAGTTAAGAAGAAGCTCATCCCAGCCACCTGAAAAGGTCTCCGACGACGGCGATGGCGATCGAAACAATGATTCAGAGCTTGAATGATACTGAAACAACTCCTCCATTGAAGCTGTTCTCTTTATAAATGATTTAAACTGAAAACTAGTACTGATAACCTATGATTTGATCCAACAAGGTTTGAGATACACTACGCTTTATATACCAGAATTAGAAGGACAAAACATCTAAAAAAACATAGATTTAAATAATGGGAAAAGGATTTTTCTTAAATAATAATAATAACTCGAGAATCAGAGATGACGTACGGCGGCGGGGTTTGACCCAAATTTTACCTAATTTTTGTACTAGAATGATTTTGAATAAGCAATGTATTTATACGTGAGTAATGTAAAAATAACTATCATGGTAAGATTATATATTATAATAATATTATGATATAAGATAAAAAGTAAATTAAATTGAACATACTACATCGTTAAACTTACGCATAGTAAATTATATAATGATAATTTTTGTAATATTTCAATTAGAATTTATACAATTGTTTTAAAATTAAAATACCATTATTATTTTAACTTTGAATGTTTTTATTTTGGGATAAATTTTAAAATTATCAACAGATTTTGGTTTAATATTTAATTTTAAACATGAATTTTAATTTTGTGTAATTTTATACATAAATTTTAATTTGATTCAATTTTCACAAATTAATAACATAATTATTAATATAAAATTTATAATAATTTTTTTAAAATTTATTATACTTTAGAAACATTTATGAAATAAAATTTAAATTTTGTTGAATAATATTTAAAAACCATAAAACAAAGTACATTTTGTTAAAATAAGTCTAAAAATAAAAAATCAGAAAATTAATATGAAAAAATTAAATCATAGTTTTAAATTTTCAAAAAAAAACTGACTAAACCAAATTAAACCAGTATCATCCAGATCCTTAAGATGATGACTTATAGGATGTAACAAACAGTGCTCTGACACAATAAATTGATCTTAAAATCTTAAAGAATCACTTACAACATTCTCTAATAGATAGACTGTAAATTGAAATTTTAATCTCCACAAATAAGACTTAAAGGTGCTATGTATCCTTTAAGATGTAATAAATAAATAAGATACATAACAATATTTGAGTTCTGCTTATATAATAAAAAAATTCATTGACAAAAATCCGTACTTAATGCTAAACTAGCGTGATCAATAAGATACCAATTCATTTAGTTTACTCGGTAGAATCAATTAAATTAGATAACTTGAATATAAATTAATTTAAATATAAAATATAATATTTAATTAATTAATAAAAATTTGTATCAAACTTTATGAATTGAAAAGTAAATTTAATAAAACATACCAAAAATCGATTTTTACAGATTTCTTACTTATCTTTTTATCGATTGAATCGATTTTCTGTGGCTTCATTAATTTCTTTATTTTTGGGTATGTATTGACTGAATTGGCAACTTGTAAGAATATTGTCCTATGCAATTAGTTTTATTTTATCTTCTCAATTATAATTATTTTAATTTAATTATTTAATTTTTCAAAATTAAAATCTTTTATGTACTTTATCGTTAAGTGTCATTAGGTTAGCAACAAAAAGCAGTGATATTTAAATTGAATAGGATCTATCAGATCATTTGAGCCGATCGAACTAGTTGTATCAAAAATTAGTTGAAATATTTATTTGAAAAATGATATTAGACCGATAGAGTTGAACCGATTAAAAACCAATTGAGTTGATTTATAATTTTTTATGGATTTTCAATATATATATATTTGATGATAAAAAGTAAACAAAAATTACATCAAATTAAATTGATCAATAGCAATCTTAGCTTTATCTTGATTTAGAGCTTCTAAGGCAACATGAGGAACTTTATCATAAACTTGTAAGCATGTCCTCCCACCTAAATTCAACTTGGCCAAATAGTTAGCAACTCGATTATTTTTTATGGGAACATACCAAATCAACCATCGCTTTTCAGTTCTCATGATCCGTTGGACTCTCTTGAGAACTGTAATGCCCGACTTCATTAACAAATCATCCTGTACGGCTTGAACTACTTCCAAATTATCTGTATGAATCATAACTCCATTATAACCTTTACTAAATAAAATAAGCATGCCATCTAAAATGCCCCATAATTTAGCCTCAAAGATTGTGCATTTCCCAATAAAATAGTTATAACCCAAGATCCAATCTCTATTCTGATCTTGCAACACTCCATCAACAAATGTAGCTCCAAACCCTCTATCTACCGCACCATCAGTGAATAAATGCACCCAATTAGCTGGCAAGAAAACTCGATTAACAAAGGCATGAACATTTAGCTTAACCTCATTATGATTCATCTCATACTATTGTGCACAAATATAGAATTTTTAATATTTTTTAATTGAACTGACCCAATTAGAATTTTGTAATTTCCACGTAATTTTCTATTTTCCATGTGGGTAAGTAAAATTTTTGTTGGTGTTGTTTTAATATATTAAACCAAGTTTTGACTTTTGACCTTAGGGTTATACTCTGAGTTACTCAAGTGTCAAGTGCCTAAGTTAATTTAGGGAAAGAAAGGGTGATTGTTCAGAGTTTTAGGGTTCTTGAAAACTTTCGGAAAAGAGAAGGGTTGAGACCAATAGTGTAAGGGTTAGGATTGAAAACATTAATTTCAACTAAGTCTATGTTTTATGCAGGGAGGAAGCCAGAAAATTTATTTTAGAGAGGTAGAGACTAGAGATGAATCATAATTTTTTGGAAGCCAAAGCTACAAAGCAATTTTACCATTTTTGGGCCAATCTACGCCCTATCTTAGGGTTAGGATTGATTGAGAGAGAAAAAAATCAAAGAAATTATGTAATGTTTGTTTATGGAGAGGAAACAATGGAAAGGCATGTACTGCGATCCGAAGGGACAAGAAGCAGGCTGCCATGGCATACAGTATGTGTAAAAAATCCTTTTATTATTAGATTTATTTAAAATTTTCTGGGATGATTTTGAGTGGATTTGGGGTTTTAGGTGTTTCTTGATTCTCTGGGTTTACATGATAGCAAACTTGAATCTTACTGAGTCCGTCTATTTTGTTGTTTTCCGACACTGATCTCTCCCTTCTACTTCTGTTCTTCGTTTGACCAACATATTCTTCTCTGCATTTTTTACCCTGAAAAACGAATAGCATTTAGGGTTGAAGTTTAATTTAAATACATTTTAAAAAAAAGTTTGAAAGCATATGGAGAATTAATAAATGCCTAAAAAATTACGTGGCATTAACCTAAACCACAGATAAAATTAAATTAGTAAATGATTAATGTTGTAATTTACTTTTTATTAAACTAAATGATCCAATCAGATATTTCATCGTCATGGATGAGGCCATTGATATACAAATTTGTTTGAAATATTCTGGGGTAAGATGCATGAACCAGTGTGTGTAATGGAGCTTAGTTAATGAACAACCTATTCAAACTAGATGATTTTGCAGACGTAGCAATATTTATTTAATATTTTCCCATCAATTCTATTTTAAAAAATGCAAAAGTTAGGGTTAAGTTTAGATGACTGGTCTTGATTTGAACATCACTACCTATAATCAAAGTTGTTTCTAAAGAGACAGATAGTCACTTTCGCCTCCTTTTCACTATCCTATCTTTAAACAAATCTATTTTTAAATAAAAATAATTATTATAAAATTAAAATATGTTAAGAATTAGAGAAAATTATTTTAATCAATTTATATTGAATCGTGAATCTATCAATTTTTAATTTTATTTTGGTACTTCAATTATTTTTGGGTCCATTCGATTCTTTAAGTATTACAGTTGCGGTTTTAACTTTGGATTTTGAAGCTAAATATTTATTGTAACTAGTAACTGTTATAGTAAAAACTCGAATGTCAAAGTTAGATTCAGACAAATCTGGTAGCTTAGGTTCAACCTTATGACTCAATGGTCTTGCTTGAATTCCAAAAGCCTGGTCAATGGTCAATAACCAATGAATTTCTTTGAAGAGTATTATTTACAATGATTATTAGTAGTTTTTAAAAAGAAATCTATTATATGAATGGTATCATTTGAATCAGAAAAAAATAATAAACATTTATTGTAAGCAGTGAAAGGTAAATTTTAGTTTTAGCATTAATAGAATATCATGGCACGTTGACAATTGTATTTATCGCAACACAAGTATGATATATCTGAAATATTTACAAACACTTAATATGATAAGAAAATAAAAAATATTTAATTATTTGTTATATATGAATATGCGAATAAAAACATTATGCACTTAAATATGAAAATTTCATCCTAACTAATCATCATTAGATTAATTTGATAACGAATTCCGATCAACCAAGAAGCAATTGTCAAGAGTCTCAAGAGACTCACCTTGTCAATTATGCATAAAAGAAATGTTTGAAATAGCTATCATTAAAACCCTTTGAGAACAACTCTAAGTAGATTTGATAACATCTTTATCCTGATAAATTTCATTATAAGCTAGAAAATGACTAAAAATTAAAAATTAAAACTAAAATTACATTTGTATTCATAGAAAACATAATGAATAACATAAAAACCACAAAAGTATAGATAAAAACCAACTCGAAGATTGATACTAAAGTGAAAAAGTTGAAAGAATAAAAAAGCTTTTTCTTGTTAAGATTAGCATTAGAGCTTTCTTTTCAAATATTTCTAAACCCAATAGTTATATTGTTGTTCTACATTAAAAATTATATTGTTTTTATATTGCTAAAATATTAATAAAGTAGATTCCTAGTTTATACCATAATTTTATTCAATACTTTGAAATTAATTAAAAGATAAATTATTATATTTAAAATATAATATTATCACTAAAGATCTACTTAAAATTTATATATTTCCATATTTAAACTTTACAAAAACTTAAAATTGAGAGAGAAAAAAAATAGTACATTTTATCCATTGAAGAAGCAATTAACAGCCATGAAAAATCATCCCCTCCAAAGATTAAATGAAACCAAGAAGAACTAAGGACAATATTGTTTGAAAGTGAAGAAACGGGTATAGATATATATATGAAACAAAAGAACCTGAGTGAGGTTTCAAGATGAACAAGTTAGAAGTTGTTCCAAGTAATCAGATCCTAAATCTTCCAACACGACCAAGTTCTTTTGTTGTCGTGTCTCTCTTGAAATTACCTCCTTTTGTGTGCTCACCATCTTATTCCTCTTTGTTCTTTTCCTTAAACAGTGTCTTTTCTTCAGCGCCAACACCGGCGAGCACCCTTCGTCGCATTGGTACTTAATGCTCCGAAGCGATTCCCTGACGACATCCACCGGGAAATTGAGCGTCGCCGATGGTCCTCTCGTCGAAAACGCCGCTTGGTCGTAAGCTAAAGCGGCGGCTTCGGGACTGTCGAATGTTCCAAGCCAAACCCTAACTCCATTTCTTGTTGAATCTCTAATCTCAGCCGCGTATTTCCCCCACGGTCGCTTCCTTACACCTCTGTAAGCTTTCTCTTCCTTGGGTAACTCTTCCATTTTAGGAATATCCGATGTGACGCCTTCTTCCTTTATGCCATTAACGGAGTTCTTGGACTCATCCAAGGCCGCCGCAGCCATATCTTCCCAAACCATTTCTTCGAAGTCATTGAAGTTGAGAAGAAGCTCATCCCAGAAACCTGGCAAAGTCTCCGTCGAGGGCGACGGCAATCGAAACAGTGATTGAGAGCTTGAATGATATTGAAAGAACTCCTCCATTAAAGACCGTTCTGTTTTTGTAAATGCTTTAAACTGACAAGTGATATTGATAAACCTATGATTTGATCCAATAAAGGTTTGAGGAACCCTAGGCTTTACAATTATATAGGCAAGAACTAAAGGACAAAATATCTAAAAAGAATTAAAATTATGGGGAAAAGGATTTTTTTAATTAATAAAAAGGAAATTAAGGCGAGAATTAGAGATGACGTACGGCGGCTGGGTTAGACCCAAAAGTACATAATTTCTTATGTATATGTGGTAAGTTCTAGATTGTTTTTCTCTCTTATTTTTTTTACTTCAATAATTAATACTTAAAACAGGTTTTTCTGGAAATTAATTTCTAAAAAAAAAATTCTTTTGGGAGAATGGCGAGTTTTTTTTTCACAAATGGAGGCAATGATTATAGAATTATTAAAGTAAGTACCAGCAGTCGGAATAGAAAAGCCTACCTTTTTCAAGTTTCTTAAAATTGAATATTGACGGTGTCCGTAATTCAGTTTCAGGTTGAGTCGCATCAATAGCAGTGATGAGAGATGAATATGACAATTGGGTGTATGGGGTAGGTAAAAATATTGACAGGTGTAGTGTGGAGAAAACGGAGCTTTGAATAATTTATGACGGTCTTATTATGGTGTGGGATGCTAAATGAAGAAATCTTGTTGTTGAAATGAATTGTGTACTTGCTATTAAAAAGATCAATGGTGACTTAAGAGGGTATTTACATAGAGATTTAGTTATAAGAATTTATGAGTTATGCAGTCGAGATTGGAGTGTTGTCCTTGAGCAGATCTTAAGGGTGGTGAATTTTGTCACTCACTCATTGGCTGGAGTAATGAAGATTTCCTGGTTGCCGCCCATATGTTCCATAGGGCTCCCTCTTTAATCCGTCACCAGTTAAGGATGAATAACATATCTGTGCTTTCAACTCCTGCTACATCCTGTTAGTTTAATAATTCAATTTTTGTTACCAAAAAAAAAGTTTAATTGATATGAGTTTGTATTTTGACATCATACTTAAAATTTTCTATAATTTCTACCTACCTTTAAATAAGAGAATAAATATGCTTTAGTACATTCAAACTCACGTCTTCCTGCTCTAACAATAATGCCGATATCAATTGCGCTAAGACTCAATTAGTAAATTAATATTGAGTTCTTTGTTAAATATTAAAATTTTAATTATGATAATTTAATTTAATTTATTTGTATCAGGTGTGGATAATATTTAAAGAGAACTTAGCATTCATGGCGGTTGAGATCTTCATAAAAATTTTAAAAAATGTAAATTGTAATTTGTATAAATGTACATCGTAATCTATATTTGATTATTTGAAGAGGGAAATGAAAATTTAAATTTACCTCACTATCCATAAGTGTCAAGATTCCTACGAAAAACCCTAACAAAACCTTAACCCTACCAGGGTGTTTGGTTCGCCGAATCTTAAATTACGTTTTGTAATATGATTACGGCGATGTAAGATTACGGGTGGAATGTGAGATTACCTTGTTTGGTTCATTTGGTTGAAATGTAAGATTACCTAAAAATAAATTTTACTATATTGTCCTTGTTATAAAATATGAATCCATTAACCAAATAATTAATTCAAGTACTAAGAGGACACTAAAAAGTAAGTTAGTCCACCAAATTGATATAATCGTAATAGCTGAAAATAAAACCTAAAATCATGTAAAGAAAAAATAAGAATCTGATTGAAAGTTAAATGACCTCAGTGAAATTTTCTATCGAAATGACAATTTAAATCGCAAATAACAAAACAAATAAGCTTCAAAACAATAATATTAAATTAATTAAATAATTGTTAGTAATGTTTTTTATAAACATAACAAAAGAAAATTTGGGATTTAAAAATTGAAAGTTAATTTAGTTTACAAACAATACAACATAGAGGAAGAGATGACAATAGTGACTATTGTACAACATCTCCTCTTTCTACTAATTTCTCTAGATACCCTCGTTAATTAATTAAACAATGATTCGTAGCAATTGAGAGAATCTTTTTAGAAAAACGAAAAAACTCATAACATTCAACAATACAATAACTCAAAAAACATAAAACCTAGAACATAAATTGAAAAGAATCTACAACAATCAACAAAAACAAAGTCTATAACAGATGTTAAATTTTTTTAAAAATCCTCTCAATGCTATATACCACAAAGTTAGAGAAAGTAAAATTTTCTTGCTTTCCCTTAATTTAATTGATTTTTAATTACCTCAATTTTGGGAAAAAAGTTGAGGAAAGTGAAGTTATTTTTAATAGGTAAAATTATATCTTTAAAATCATTATAATCAAACAAAGACGGTAAATACTCCTTTACTTTCTTATTTAAACTACCGTACAAGCACATAATATTTTTTCTTTAACCTTCATTTATTTATTTATTTATTTTAATTATTTATTCAAACATAAGTCAAGCTTTCTATAGAAAAACTAAAGAAAATTTAAGAAAAAGTCGTATAATATTCAAATCACCATATATATATCTTTTATCAACCCTAAATTATTTCCTTTTTTTCAGCATATTTTCATTTAAAAGAAAACTAAATGGCAGCCATATTTGACTATATTATGTGAATAGGAATTTCCTCTTTGCTAGGAAGTAGCTTTCAAAACATAATATAGTTAATGTAGGAGGACGTTGATTTGAATGCGTTGAAGCGTATTATCTTCCTATTTATAGCTTAGGGAGAGATTATAGATAGTTCTAGATATTATGTCAAAAAAAACAAAAACATAATAGTGGGCCACCGCCGTCAAGTAAATTTTTTCAAATATCGTATTGTGGACAAGAAAAAATTTATTTTAGTTATAAAAATAAATATAAAAAATATTCTTTTATTTTTTTTCTTATCTTAAAAATCGGATCCCTAGCATTGTCTAATTTAGCATTTTAAGGGGTTTTTAACAAAAATGAGAATACAAAGAGTTAAGAGTCCAATGGAAATAAATTTGTTAAAAAAACAAATTTTATAATAAAAATAGTTTAGTAAAATGCAATTTTAATAAATCAATTAAATAATAAAATATAATATTTTAGCTAAATAAAATAAATGACATATTCGATAATGTATTAAGTAATCCTATTACTGAAAATAATTTTACATTCTATGAACCAATCATCCCTCAAATGACAAAATTTTTGGATTAATTGAGTGCTTTGCAAAGGTTGAAATTTAAGGGCTTACCATAGCTTATTTTTCTGCAATGTAATATATGAATTTTGTTTCTTAAATTGTATACATAAAATTTTTATTTCGATTTGGTTTTCACAAAGTTTTAACACTATGACACATGACATCATTTAAGTTTACTTATTGCATGCATCAATAGTTATATTTATTCGATGTGAAAATAATCAAATTGATTTATTTTTATAAACGTGAAGAATCAAAATTATATATATAATTGTAGCAAATAAAAATTCATATGTACTTTTAAAATTTTTTCTTAAAAATACGAGTAAATTTAATTTGAAATACTACTTTTAAATTTGAAATCCATATATCATTTTTTCAAATTTCATTGAATTTGTCTTTCGGTTGCACATTCAGTTGCAACTAGTTATACTAATTAAAAGAACAAAAATTGGAGATGGACACAAAAGTTAATTACATAGTTAAGAAAATTTTCTACCTCTGTGTGGTTTTATCTAGAAAGTAATCCGCTATGAATTAATAGTATAAGACGTTATTTAAGTTCAACTTACTTGCCAAATTGCAATTTTATTCTATACATCAATTAAATCACTCTCCTCACTAAGATTTTTCTCTTAAAAACTTAACGACAAACTAAATACGAAGAACAGTCTTTACAAAGTAATTGCCTAAAAACAAGTTCCTAGCATTGAACATATAAGTGATCTCACATTCTCCTCCAAAAGTTGAAACACTAGTCTTTATATAAGCATCGTAGTGTGATTGATTTGAATGAATATATGAAATTTCTCCCTAATCAAATAAGTTGTTATGGAATAAAATAAAAGAGATATCTTGACTTTAACTTATTTACAATTAGTTAAATTACACTGGTAATTATACTAGAACACTTGAAAATTATTCTTGATTCAATCTCTTCTCCAATTATAGTATCGAGATTTGCTGCTCAAAATAATAAAAAAACATTAAAATAAATAATCAAAATGCGTAAATCAAAACATGTCAATAAATAAAATAAGTTGTAGAATGGTAGCGTTGCATCTGAGACGTGTAATTGACATTAACACCTTTCGATTATATAAATAATATTAGTTAATTTATATAAAATGTATGCATTTTAATTTCACAAATTACATGACAAATAAAATCAAAATCTAATTTTTTAAATTAATATTTTCATTTAAAATTTTTGGCAAAATTTTTTAATAGGAATTCGAGGAAGGAAACTATAATTTCTATATCTCCTTGGTACTTTTGTGGCAAATTGATCTATATTTTTGTTTGGATTTGGATGAAATTTAATATATATATATTATGTACTTATAATTATCAACTCGAGAATCAGATAAGGTCCAGGTCACCTATCCGTGACCTGGCTAAGCCCTACTGGATGGATACATGCAAGTTTTGCAATGAGAAGTCAGCAACGGGAGTTTGCTTCCTCGGCTCGCACATACCACGGGGTGCTCGTGGTATCAGTTCGCATGTGGGGGCCATGAAGTCTAATAGGCAACCCAGAACAGTACACGTGTCCTATATGCATAGAGTCTACTGAGAACGTCAATTTTATGAACAGTATCTATACATATATAAATATTTGATTATCCCCTTTAGTGAGACATAACGAAAAATTACTCAACAATATATATATTTAAAAAAAAATAAGCTTAACTCAAAGAGAAAAGTAAAAAAGGAAATTCATTACGTAAGACTAACGACCAAACTCCTATTGGTTTAATTATTATTAGATCAACTTGCAATTTATTTGGAATTAAAATTTATTTAGTATTTTGGCCGACAAAAAAAGTCTACCAGTTATAAGGAGAACTTTGACTTGGTATATTTACTATATAAATCCTAATATTTTTTCAAAACTTTGGAATTCAAACACTTTCCCAACTTTTTCTTTCTAAACTATAAACTAATAAATAAAATTTCAACATCAAATGATGGGGGACTTGTGCTCTGTTGCCTCATGTTTATCATTTTTTATTAAGGAAAAATAGTAAAGTAAATTTACCTATTTTTGTTTGGTTAAATAGTAAAAATGAAATGAACTAATCGAATACAATGATTTTTCATTGCATTCCAAGAGGTGTAGCAGCTCCTCAAGAATCTCCTCGGGAAGTTCCTCAAAAACTTGAACATCTTCCTTCTTTGTTAGAGGTCATTTTGGCTATTAAATCCGTAATACTATTCTCCTCCTTGGAACATACCTTATTCTCTAATATCCAATCCGCTTTAATAGTTGTAGAATCCTCTTTACCAAGGTTGAATTCACACTTGCCGACTAACTTTCTTGAATGAATGTTGTTGACACCATTTTTTGGATGAAAACGGGGTCGACTTGGATTTTGAAAAAAAAAGAATGAAAACGGGAGTCGCCACCAATCCTTTTTTGACGAGGTGTGATTGGGTCACCTCAAAAGGTGGTTGTTTTTAATAAATGATTTAATTTTATTAAAACAACGATTTTGGTCTACGAAATTCAGAAAAATGAGTTCGGGAGTCGGTTACGCACGAGGAAGGATTAGCACCCTCGATACGCCCAAAATTGGTACCTAGTTGATTAATTAGTGTCTTAGTGTCGAAAATTTGAAAACTTGAAAGAATTTAAAATACGATCCCTCTTTGTAAAGAAAATGCTCAAATGTTAAGGACCTTCTCGTCTCACAATATAAAATGTCACATCCAGTAAGTTAGGACACGACATCTTGAATTTTCGAGAACGAGCTTGCCTTTTATATAAAAATTCGTGTATTTCAAAAGGTTATTCAGTTAGTTAAGGTGAACGAGGAAAATCGAAACCCAGTAAGTTAGGGCACGTTTCCTCGAATTCCCAAACACCGAATATTGCCTTTACTTGCAAAAATCTTATTTCGAGGTAACGAAATGCCATACCCAGTAAGTTAGGGAACAACACCTCGTATCTCCGAGAATAAGCATTTTTCAAAACTCATGTCACGATTTAAAAGAGTATTCCGTTATTTAGGTTAAAGGAGAAAAATCGAAACCCAATAAGTTAGGGCACGATTGTCTCGAATTACCAAATACGGAATATTACTTTTATGAAAGAATTATTATTGGGTTGGATATAATGATAATAAGAATAATATTAAAGTAAAGTAAACAATAATACTATATATAAATGTATATATATATGTATATAATAGAAATACACACTACTATATAATAATAATAAATATAGAAATACAAAAAGCAAATATAATAAAAATATTAAATTAAAGTAATAAAAAATAATACTATATATAAAATATATATATACATAAAAATATACACTAATATATAATAGTAATAGTGATAGCAAAAATACTAAAAATATAAGTAATATTAATAATATATTAGAATACAAAAGTAAAGTAATAACAATAGGGGTGATAATAATAATACAAACAATAATACATATATATAATAATAGTAGTTAGAAATAAAAAATAATAAAAGTAACAATAATGATAGTAATAATATAAATAAATATGGAGAGGGCATATATAATATAATAATAATATAAAAAATAATATATACATGAGAAATAATAATAATAATATAAATAATAGTAAAAATAATAAAATAATAAAACAAAGCTCTCAACTCTCTTTCTCCCTCTTTTCTAAATCCGGCCGTTGGTCCGGCTTTGCTTCGGTCATGGACCCCCACGGGCCGCCATCGGCGCCACCGTACACGGCGGCCGGACCTCAAAAAACCTTTTTCGATAATGAAAATATGGGTAAGCTTCTTACTTTTATTTTTACTTTCGTATAAAAAAAACAAAATAAAATTGAAAGGAAAACAATAAACAAACAAAGAACTAAAGATAAGAATAGACAAAAGAAACCTCTTTTGCTTTGATCTTTGATTAATCTCCAAAAACTAGCCTTTCCAAGAAACAAAAATAACCTTTTTTACAAAAAAAACACCTCCAAAAAACAAAAAAAACCTCCTCCAAAACAAAGAACAATCCTTCTCCAAAAAACCAAAAACCCACCCCCTAAAAACAAAGTCTTGAATGGCTTTTATAGCCAAATTTTACAAGTGGAGTGGTTGGGGTGGTTTAGGTGGCCAAGGGTGGTGGAGTTGGTGGCTAAGGTGGGTGGCCAACAAAGGTGGTGGAGTAGGTGGCCAAGGTTTTTATTTATTTATTTATTTATTTTTTGTGTTTGGGTTGGGATTAGGTTGGGCCAAATTGGGTTTGGTTAGAGTTGGTTTAAGTTGGGTCAAAATTGGGCCTTTACAGCTGCCCCTCTTTGCTCATTTTCGTGTAACGAGAATAGAGCAAAGACATCAAAAGGGCCAATTTTGCCCGGTCTTGCCGAGTCTTGACTTTTTGGTGCTCATCTTCTTCCAGTAGCCTTATTCCAGTCTGCTACGTCTTGTTGCTTCGATCCACTCTACTGCAACTTCAGATACGCCTTGTAGCTTCAATCTACTCTGCTACGACTCCATGGGGATGAGATTTGTGTTTTTAGTCTGCTCCACTACTACTTAGGGAGATAAGACTTGATGCGATCTGCTTTACTATTGCTTAGGGAAATAAGATCTGTGGTTTTATCTGCTCCACTACTGCTTAGGGAGATAAGACTTAATGCGATCTACTCCACTACTGCTTAGGGAGATAAGATTGTAATCTTCGATCTATTCCACTGTTGCCCAAGGAGATAGAACTACTGGCTTTAATGTACTCCACTGTAATCGGAGAGGTAAAATCCGCCATCTTCGACCTGCAATCTATTCCACTGCTAAATACAGGGAAATAGAGTCTGTTTTCAATCCACTTCCTACCAATATAGGAAGGCAGGATCTGCAATCTTCAATCTATTCCACTGCCAGATACAGGGAGATAGAGTTATCGGCTTCAATGTACTCCACTGTAGTCACAGGGAGGTAAAATCTGCCATCTTCGATCTGCTTCGCTGCCTAATACAGGAAGGCAAGATCTGCAATCTTCAATCTATTCCACTGCCAGATACAGTGAGATAGAGTTATCGGCTTCAATGTACTCCACTGTGGTCAGGGAGGTAAAATCTGCCATCTTTGATCTGCTTCGCTGCCAAATACAGGAAGACAAGATCTGCAATCTTCAATCTACTTCACCACCAGTATGGGAAGACAAGATCTGCATCTTGGATCCACTTCCTATCAATATAGGAAGATAGGACCTGCTATCTTCGATCTACTTCACGCCAATACATGAAGACAAGATCTGCTTTCTGCGATCTACTTCGCCACCAATATGGGAAGACAAGATCTGCATATTAGATCCACTTCCTATCAATATAGGAAGATAGGACCTGCTATCTTCGATCTACTTCACACCAATACATGAAGACAAGATCTGCTTTCTGCGATCTACTTCGCCACCAATATGGGAAGACAAGATCTGCATCTTCGATCCACTTCCTACCAATATAGAAAGATAGGATCTGCTACCTTCGATCTACTTCACGCCAATACATGAAGACAAGATCTGCTTTCTGCGATCTACTTCGCCACCAATATGGGAAGACAAGATCTGCATCCTGGATCCACTTCCTATCAATATAGGAAGATAGGACCTGCTATCTTCGATCTGCTTCACGCCAATACATGAAGACAAGATCTACTTTAATGACTTCAATCCCTCCCATTGCAACTTCAAGGGTATAGGATCTGTTTCTTTGATCTGTTCTCTGGGGAATATGACCTGTAAAATCCATTTTATGGACCTATTTATGCCTAGTGTTTAGGATGGCATGATCAGAATGAATCAAATGCTTCTAACTAGATGTGTATGAATGAATGCAGAATGTCATGAGAATGATCCATTTTTAATGTTTGAGTTGTCATTGCTCATGTTTTATCACTGACGTGTTACAACGCCTTCTTACTCGGTTGGCATCCAAAGAAACACTTAGTCAGATTGCCCCCACTGCGAACGTCAAAGTTTAATCCACTGGGACATAAAATTTGTACCATCAATCTCCCACCGTAAACTAAGGGTAGAAGGATATGGCTTTTTCTCGATCCTCTGCTATCACAATTCAAGGATACAGAATGTGAAACTCTTTGATCTCCTACACCATTCCCAAGGTGTCATACCAAATGTTTATGTACAAATGCAAAATTTCCTTCTCCGAGAAAACCTTTTCTTATTACTTGGTGAACATCGCTTGTTTGTTCATTGAAGCTTTGCCATCAACACGACATCTTGTCATTTTGTTCAATGTTTGGACAACAAAATTTGAAAGGATAGTCCTGACTTGGACTCTTCCTTTTTGGACACTTTGAATTTGGTGTGCTCTAAACAACAGTCCTGTTTCAGGCTCCTTCATTATTTAGAAATTTCTAGAGTAATATGCAAAACTCCAATTGCTTGAACATTCAGTTTACTAATAGTTATTCTAAATGTTTTTCGAGAAGGTTACCACAACGAACAAACAAATGTTATTGAGAACAAATCTCGAGATGAATGAGTTAATCGAGATAGCAAATTTTGCTAAGATAAAAAATAAAATAAGACAATGGACAAGAATGAAATTTTATTGGGGAGCAAAGCTTGAACTGAATACAATAATCAAGACAACAAATTTTGCCAAGATTCAAAGTATAAGATGACAATAGGTGCCCCAGATATCGCAGCACGAGCTTCCCTGCACAAGTTTTCTAAAGACCATTTAATATGTGTTTGGAATCTACAGTATTTTGTCGATACCCCAAGATGTCACCTACTCTTTCTTGCGATTCAGGTGTAGTAAGACCACCACATGCCTCAGATCCTGCTCAAAAATTCGAGCCATTCCGTTCACCTCACGCTTCAAAATTCGAGCCGCCTTTTTCAGGTTTTCAACTCAAATCCCCTTTGGTCTCAAGGTGCCTTTTGCGGGTTTTCACCTTGGCCTCTCCCTTTTTTTTTTTTTTTGAATGCCCCCTTTTTAAGTGAAATACTTCTTGACTAAGTCTGAATTTACAGGATTTGACAGGCTTTTACCATCCATTTCGCTCAGGATTAAAGCTCCTCCTGAAAAGGCCTTTTTTACCACATAAGGACCTTCCCAATTTGGCATCCACTTTCCTCTAAAATCCTTTTGTAGAGGAAGAATCTTTTTCAGCACCAGGTCCCCCTCGTAAAATTCTCTGGGACGAACTTCTTTGTTGTAAGCTCGCATCATTTGTTTCTGATACATCTGACCATGACGAATAGCTTTTAACCTCTTTTCTTCTACCAAGTTTAACTGGTCATATCTGGATTGAATCCATTCAGCCTCATCCAACTTTAGTTCAGTTAATACTCGGAGAGAAGGAATTTCAACTTCTATGGGTAAAACTGCTTCCATCCCATAGACTAAAGAAAATGGTGTTGCCCCGGTAGAGGTTCTAACAGAAGTGCGATATGCCAGGAAAGCAAAAGGTAATTTCTCGTGCCAATCTTTGTAGGTTTCAGTCATTTTTCCTATAATTTTCTTGATGTTTTTGTTAGCTGCTTCCACGGCACCATTCATTTTTTGACGGTACGGTGACGAATTGTGGTGTCTGATCTTGAACTGACTACAAACTTCCGCTATTGAGTTGTTGTTTAAGTTCAGCGCATTATCGGATATGATCCTTTCAGGCATCCCGTATCGACATATGATCTCTTTTTTCAGAAACTTGCTAACTGCCGACTTCGTGACATTTGCATATGAAGCCGCCTCCACCCATTTAGTGAAGTAATCAATAACCACAAAGATAAAACGATGCCCATTGGAAGCTTTTGGAGATATTGGCCCGATAACGTCCATTCCCCACATGGAGAAAGGCCATGGAGAAACCATAACATGAAGGGGTGAAGGTGGTGCGTGCATTTTGTCACCATAAATTTGACATTTATGGCACCTCTTGGCATAATTAATGCAATCCCCTTCCATGGTGGACCAATAGTACCCAAATCTCATAATTTGTCTGGCCATCGTGAAGCCATTGGCATGCGTTCCGCAGATACCTTCATGCACTTCTTCCAAAATTTCCTTTGCCTCAACAGCATCCACACACCTTAACAGTACTTGATCTTTTCCTTTTTTATACAAAATTTCCCCATCAAGGACATAGTCAATGGCTAATCTCCTTAATGTCTTCTTATCATTTTCTGTCGCATGGTCAGGGTACTCGCGACTCTTCACATATCGCAATATGTCATGGTACCAAGGGTGATCATCCTTTCCCTCTTCATTGTCAATGTTGCAACAATGGGCTGGAGCCTCATAGATGCTGATCTGGATAGGCTTCATATCTTCTAATTTGTTCACTTTAAACATGGAGGCTAAAGTGGCCAAAGCATCTGCCATCTGGTTTTCATCTCGTGGGAGGTAACTAAAGGTGACACTATCAAATTCCTCGATCAATTCCATAACCAATTTTCGATAGCGAACCAACTTCGGGTCTCTTGTTTCCCATTCCCCCTTGAGCTGGTAAATTACTAATGCAGAGTCCCTGTATACCTCTAGCACCTTAATTTTCCGCTTTATGGCTGCCCGAATGCCCATAATGCAAGCTTCATACTCAGCCATATTATTTGTGCAGTCAAAGTCCAATTTGCTAGTGAAAGGATAATAATCTCCACTAGGGGACACGAGTACTGCCCCAATTCCGTTGCCTATAGCATTTGAAGCTCCGTCAAAACTCAACTTCCAAGGACCACCTTCTTGGAAATCTTTCTTTACGGTTGCGGCATACATCAAATCCTCATTTGGGAAATCGAAGTTCAATGGCTCATAATCATCGAGAGCTCTACTTGCTAGGAATTCCGCTATTGCACTCCCTTTGACCGCCTTCTGGTTCACATAGACTACGTCAAATTCAGATAGAAGAATTTGCCATCGAGCCATTCTTCCATTCAGAGCGGCTGACTCCATCAAGTATTTCAGAGGGTCTAATTTGGAGATTAACCAGGTCGTATGGTACAACATGTACTTTCTCAGTCTCCGAGTTGTCCAAATTAAAGCACAACATAATTTCTCGATTGGCGAATATCTTGTTTCGCATTCGGTGAACTTCTTACTGAGATAGTAGATCGCTCTTTCCTTTCGTCCTGATTCGTCATGTTGACCAAGCACGCATCCCATGGAATTTTCAAATACTGCCAAATACAGTATGAGCGGTTTGTCTGGGCAGGGTGGCATCAGTACTGGGGCGTTGGATAAGTAATGTTTGACTTTTTCAAAAGTTTTTTGACATTCCTCATCCCATACACCTGGATTATGTTTCTTGAGGAGGCGAAATATGGGGTCGCATTTCTCAGTTAGCTGTGAGATGAACCGAGCAATATAGTTCAGCCTTCCTAGAAAACCTCGAACCTCCTTTTGAGTACGCGGCGGGGGTAATTCTTGTATTGCTCTTACTTTGTCAGGATCAATCTCAATTCCTCTTTCACTGACCACGAATCCAAGTAATTTTCCTGATCTGACCCCGAATGTGGATTTTGCTAGATTTAGCTTTAGCTGAAATTTTCTCAATCTCGTAAATAATTTCTTAAGGACCTGCACATGTTCCTTTTCTGTTTTAGATTTTGCAATCATGTCATCAACATAGACTTCTAACTCCTTATGCATCATGTCATGGAACAGTGTTACCATGGCCCTCTGATACGTTGCCCCTGCATTTTTCAACCCAAATGGCATCACCTTATAACAAAAAGTTCCCCATAGGGTTATGAACGTAGTTTTCCTCATATCCTCGGGATGCATCTTAATTTGGTTATATCCCGAGAAGCCATCCATGAAAGAAAACAGCGAATGTCCTGCTGTATTGTCTACCAAGGCGTCGATATACGGCAAGGGAAAGTTATCTTTTGGGCTAGCCTTATTTAGATCTCTATAATCCACACACATTCATACCTTCCCATCTTTCTTAGGGATAGGAACAATGTTAGCTACCCACTCGGAGTATTTGACCACCTTCAGGAACCCAGTGTCGAATTGCTTTTGCACCTCTTCTTTTATTTTTAACACGATATCAGGCCTTATTCTTCAGAGTTTTTGCTGAACTGGTTTGCAATCCTCTTTTATAGGAAGTCAGTGAACCACGATGTCAGTACTTAACCTCGGCATATCTTGGTATGACCATGCGAAGACATCTTTGAACTCTCGCAGCAATTCAATGAGGTCTTGTTTTACTTCTTCAGCTATGCGGGTACCAATCTTTAACACCTTTCCCTCTTCCAAGATCACTGTCTCTATCGTCTCTTCGTGGGGTAGAATCTGTTTCTCTTCCTGCTCTACCATTCTCAACAAGTCCGGAGATAGGTTGCAATCTGTGTTATCTTCAAAATCTTGAGATTCCTCTGGACACATATCTCGTTCAAAAAGATTTTCTAAGTCCATAGTAGAGTCACTCATAT
Source organism: Gossypium hirsutum (assembly GCF_007990345.1). Classification (NCBI taxonomy): domain Eukaryota; kingdom Viridiplantae; phylum Streptophyta; class Magnoliopsida; order Malvales; family Malvaceae; genus Gossypium; species Gossypium hirsutum. The sequence continues at coordinate 6,412,418 of NC_053431.1, read as the reverse complement.
CATTGATATCTTGGGACCTGTTATAGGTATCAAAGAATGTACAGGGAATGCATGAATTTAAGGATTCTTATTTAGTATGACCATGAATGTATGAAAAAAAAGAATTTGAAAAGAATATATACTCAAAATGCGAAGATATATTTCATTGAAATCACAATGTCCACATATAAGCCTATTTCAGTTCACAAAAGTTTTCATTTTCTCTAGGCTTAGAACAATTAATGTTTTGAATATTACTCTGGAAAAGCTCTAAAAACTTCAGGCATTTCTTCCGCAGTCCAATTGTTTAAAACACTCTCAGGTTCAACGGGATAGATGCCTGACGTACTTCCTCCTTCAAATTCTTCTTCACATGTGGCATTGATGCTTAAGTTTCTTAACATTTCCTCTGCGGTCTTCTTTCTTGGAGCCCTCAGTTCAGAATACATAGTTCCTCCCGACATGAATGTCCTGGATATGTGGGGGAAAGCCATAGGTTCCCAGTCGACTTCTTTTCTGTTCAAACGCGCCTTTCTTCTATCTTGTCTCTTTTCTAACTCTTTCCTTCTCTGTTTGGTATTTGGTTTAAATCCTAAACCAAAACGATCTTGTTTGTATTTCACTACTGGTGCCCCCATCCTTCCCTGAAGGCATCTTCCAAGTCCTCTTCCAGGCACAGCTCCTTTCCCAACTGTCGCTTGTAATCCCATCCTTGTGGCTTTAGACATGCTGGGAGTCAGAATCTTCTTTCCCCCTATGACAAAGGTTGCATTTACGAACTCCAAAGATCGAAAAGAACATTCAACTGCCTCGTCGTCTATTCCCAAATATGGTGTATCATTGGTTACCAATGCAATGATATCTTCCTCGGCGTCAATTGTAATTAACCGGCCTTCTATTACCAATTTTAACTTCTGGTGCAATGATGAAGGCACCGCCCCTGCCGAATGAATCCAGGGTCTTCCTAATAAGCAATTATATGACGGCTTGATATCCATCACTAGGAAGTCCACATCGTATGTATTTGGGCCAATTAAAAGAGGTACTTCTATTCTTCCTATCACCTTTCTTTCGGTACCATCAAATGCTCTCACTATATTTTGGCATGATCTCATGTGAGAGTTATCCACCGGTAGCCTACTTAAGGTAGATAGGGGTAAAACATTCAAGGCTGATCCATTGTCAATTAGCACTCCAGCTAACATATACTCCCCGCAACGAGCAGTGATGTGTAATGCTTTGGTAGATCCTCTTCCCCCTGGCGGTATTTCATCATCATTAAAAAAGATGAAATTATCGGCATTGATATTATTAACCAAGCGGTCCAACTTATTCACCGAGATATCTTTAGTGACATAAGTTTCATTTAGCACCTTAATCAACGCATTACGATGTATCTCTGAACTTATAAGCAACTCAAGTACGGAGATACGAGCCGGTTGCTTATGTAATTGTTCTACCACGCTGTACTCGCTATGTTTCAAGAATTTTAGAAATTCTTTGGCTTGATTTTCAGTTACCGGCTGATTGACACTCGATTCAATTTCGTCTGTTTTTGTTTTTCCTAGCTCAACTGCTAAAGCTTTTTTTTTCCAGATTCCACTATCGCGTCTGCCGGATCATAGCGCTTTCCACTTCGTGTATAGAATCCTTCCTTCTTTTCTGAAGCATTTACCGAGCTCTCTTTTCCTGGAATCGTCACATTGCAATCGTAACTCCAAGGAACCTTTTTGTTATCCTTGTAAGGAAAGGATACAGGTTTTTGGATTATAACTTTTGGCCCTATTTGTATTCCAGATTCTTTGTTCATTGGCTTTGAAATGATAACCACTGGATGACGAAGCTCTTGGGTTCTCCTTGCAGATCCTTCTCCTGTAGCACAAACTTCTTCCTCTTTTAACCCTTTGATTTCTTCATAAAACTCCATTTCTTTGCTATCCATAAAGTTTTGCACCACGATTCTGAACTCGGTGCATTCCTGGATGTCATGATCTTCTTCTGCGTGGAACTCACAAAATCTCTTTGCTTGTTCAGGCCTTTCTATCGAATCTTGCTTGATAAGACCTCTTTTTACCATTTGTTTCCAAACCCATCCAAGAGGGGTTTTTATCTCTGCCACGTTGGCTTTGACTCTTCTTCCTTCATTCTCACTTATCGCGTTTACCCTATTGGGCAACGGATTTTCTGCTACATTTGGCCCCGATGAGTCGCCAATCTTTACGATCCCCATATTGATAAGTTTCTCCACTAACTTCTTGAATGCAGTGCAGTTCTCAATCGAGTGCCCCTTAATCCCCGCGTGGTACTTGCATTGGGAGTTTGTGTCATACCATTTGGGGTACGGAGGTTGCATGGGTTTTAGGTAAAATGGAGATACCACATGTGCATCAAATAAATTCTGATACAATTCTTTATACGTCACCGGGATGGGTGTGAATTGAGGTCTTTCTATATTTGGCCTTGAATTGGACTCCCGTCTCGAAGAACCTTGCTGATTAGTGGTTGTTGCTCTGGCTTGTCCCACCGTGATTGATCTAGAATGGTCTTTGTTAAACATGCTTGTGTTGTTTATCTCATGCTCCTTCTTTCTCGGTGCTGACCTTTTAGCACTTTCTCCTGCTTCTATCTTGCCACTCCTTATGGCATTTTCTATCATTTCTCCAGACATCACTATGTCTGAAAAGCTTTTGGTGGCACTACCCAGCATGTGATTGAGAAATGGAGCTTTCAAAGTATTGATAAAAAGCATGGTTATCTCTTTTTCTAAAAGTGGTGGTTGAACTTGTGCTGCTACCTCCCTCCATCTTCGAGCATACTGGCGAAAGCTCTCATTAGTTTTCTTTTCCATATTTTGCAATACAATTCGATCGGGTGCTATGTCCATCACATGTCTGTACTGTTTTATAAAGGCCTGCGCCAAATCTTTCCAAGAGTGGATTTCAGCTCGACTCAATTGATTGTACCATCTAGCCGCTGACCCGATCAAACTATCCTGAAAATAGTGAACCAACAGCTGCTCGTTGTTGATGTACCCGGTCATTCTTCGGCAAAACATAGTGATATGAGCATCGGGACAACTTGTCCCGTCATATTTTTCAAACTCTGGCATTTTAAACTTAGGAGGGAGGATTAAATCAGGCACCAAGCTCAGATCTTTAGCGTCCATTCCTCGGTGGTAATCAGCACTTTCCATGGCCTTAAACTTTTCCTCCAGCCATTTACATCGGTCTTCCAATTGCTTTGACAGATCCACTTTCGTCTTTTCCACTTCTGCCACGTCATCGAGGTCAGGGACTATGAGATTGGTGGGATTCTCTCCGGAATTGTTACTTATTCCGATTGGAGGACTCGTTTGGAATTGTTGGGGTCTAATTGTAACAGAGGGTCTTTGTGGATACATTTCAGCTTGAGTATGCACGTGCAGAGGGGTAAAGCCTGGAGGGTAAAGGGGTTCATCACTATTTCCATCTTCAACATTAACAATAGGGTCCTTTCCCTTGTCTTTTCCTCCTTTCAACAGTTGCGTTAACTTTGCCATCATGTCGTCTTGGGATTCTCGCATCTCTCGCTGAATCTTTTCCAACCGCTCTTCTATCTGATCTTGCATATCTCTTTGGAGTTGCTCAAGTTTTTCTAGTCTTTGATCCATGTTTCTTGACTTCGCTCGAGTTCCGTAAGAGTGACGATTTTCCAGGTTAACTGAAATAATTTTATTTAGTTAGGGTCTTTTAATGGTCATTAATGCATATAATACAATGCATGAAATGAATGCAAAAGGCGTTAATTCTAGTTCAATTTCATTATGAAAACTTTACTAGAAAATAAACTTTTTTACATAAGGTGGATTACATATACGACTTAGCCCTAAAACTCAAAATTCTAATCCTCCTAAGCAACGAGGCTAGCTCATGTCCTCGACTCGACTCTAATTCGTACTTCACGCTTAACACATCAGCTTGTACTGCTAACGTCTGCAAGTGATCAGCCACCTCTCGGATTTGAAGCACGGCTTCTCCCATGATTTGATCTCTATCTCTTACTTGGTTCTGAAAGTAGTGCAACTGCTCGGTTTGACGATCTTCATTAGATCTCATGTGCTCAATCTGCATCTCGCAACTTCGCAATGCTGCTTCTAACTCTTCAATTCTTTGTTTCATCTCTTCAATTCTACTTAGGCTTGCTTTTAATTCCATCACAGAATTTCGATTTCGATGCCGATGGAGAGATTCTTCTAACTCGGACACTCTATTTTCTAGTTCCCCTTTTTCTTTCTGATTCTCTGACAGACTCTTCTTTAAAGTCTCGTTCTGGGTTTGAACTTCTTGAAACCTCGTTTCCCATCTATCAGCTTTGTTCTTTTCTTCTTGAACTTCCTTGCGCCATTGTTCAGAAGTCTTTCCCAACCCGGCGGTTCTCATTGATGATCGCAACTTCTTGTAATCTGTTTTCAGACTGTCCAGATCTTCTTCAGCCCTAGCTTTTCCTTTTCTTAATCGCTCCATCTCGAGCTTCTGGACATCTACATCCAACCTTAAGTTTGTTTTTTCTTCCTCCATTTGCTCTATCTGTTTTTCCAACTCTACACTTCTTCTTTCAAAATCTTGCTTCAAAATTTCTAGTTCAGAAGGGATGACCCGTAAGTGCTCCTCTATCGAATGACTGCCTTCGGGGCTTGATTTGGGGACATTGTCATTGATTCTTCTGACCCTCCATTCTTCATATTCGGGGGTTGTCATTGGTCCTACAGCTAATCGCTTCATTTGGCGAGTCTGATTCCACGCATTGGATATCTCTCGAATCCTCTTTTTGTAGCCATCACCCCCATACGAGAATTCACACTCGGCCAGCCCCTGGGTTGCGGGTATAAACTGTCTTGATCTGTACTGTCTGAGCACTAATAACGGGGCATAGCCAATAGCTCCCCAGATTCCAAGCAAAGGGACCCAATCAAAACTACCGCATCGGTACAAAATTTCGTCTGGAAGTAACCACGGAGCTTTCCATTCAATGTCTTCTTCATGCAAGTTTTGAAGAATTGCCATCCATTTTTCCATTGAAATGTCGTCCCTTCTCGGTGTAGCTATCATCTCCTTTAGCGGCGAATAGTTTTCAGAGAAGACCGATATGACACCTTATCCACTTTCCAAAAATGACTGTGGAACCACGCAAGTAACAACTGTGCACATCCAATGAACCTGCCTTCGCCCGCTCGCCGACAGGTACTCAATGATCTGAATGTCTCCGCTAAAATTGCTGGAACCGGGGTAACTCCTTTATCAAGGCGGTCGAACAAATCAGTAACCGCCTCATCAATATGCCCCAAAGCTCTAGGAAAGATAACTAAGCCATATATGCTTAGGGCGAAGATATCTACCCTCTTTTTTATATCCGGGTGCACCAAAGCCACATCTTTCAAACTCCTCCAAGAAATGCACTTGTTATCCCCTTTTTGTTTAATTCGGGACGTAACCCACTGCTCACTCATGCCTGTTATGTTCATTAACCTTCTCAAAAAGGGTACATTTGCGGCTCTTGAGTAGATTCTGTCGACTTGACTCTTTGAACACCGAAGTAAAGCCATATATTCTTCTATCGTAGGCACCAAGTCAACTTTCCCGAACGAAAAACAACTATAGGCGGGATTCTAAAATTGTGCGAGAGCCCGGAATAGGTGCTTATCTACCTTCATATCTAGCAGGTACGGCAAGTCCCCGTAATGGGAATAAAACAACTGTCTGGCCTCCTTGTCCCAATGGTCCCAAATTCCTTTCAACTCTTGTAAATCGTTCTGGGTTATGCTGATGCGGGTAAAGTCCCAGAGCTCTGATATATATCCTTCAGCCAAACTATCCCCTTTCTCTTGCTGTGTCGTTTCCGACCAAATTCAGACTGCCGCATTATCTTCTACCTTATCAAGAAACCTTCTTTCCATGATAAGCTTTCTTTCTAGAAACCGAATATGAACCAACGCCTTGAAATAATGAAATGCCATGCAGTTGAAATGTCATGCATCCAAAGTAAAACAACAAATATCAGTACCAGATATAAACATATAATCCAAGACAATTCAAAAAGAATAAAAGCACATCAGGGTATCTACTAGGGTTTGGTGTAGTTCTACTTAAGGTGAGTTCCTAAGGTTTACTACATGGGGTTTGGTTCTAAAGCAAAGGTACCCGAACCAGCAGATTCCTCGATCTTCACCCATTATAGGCTCATATAGACCGAGTTCGGTTCAGGGGAATACATTTCCCTATGGCTGCACGGAGATGAAAATCTCACGAAGACATAGGTACGGATGTATCCCGAAAGCGATCCACTATCCTGCACGGAGGTGAAAACCTCACGAAGGAGTAGCTTCTCACTCCCACTTAAAAGGTGTGACCAACGGTCATGCAATGCAATGCAAAGATATAAAAGTTTAAAATACGAAACATGATGAAAACTATAGCTCAAAACAAATGAAATGCAATGAGAAGGTCGTATATTTAAATCAAATTTTCAACTTTCGACAAAAAGACAAAAAATAATCAACTCGTGGCTTGACTCACTTATTTTGAAAAAGTCCCCAGTGGAGTCGCCAAGCTGTTGACACCATTTTTTGGATGAAAACGGGGTCGACTTGGATTTTGAAAAAAAAGAATGAAAACGGGAGTCGCCACCAATCCTTTTTTGACGAGGTGTGATTGGGTCACCTCAAAAGGTGGTTGTTTTTAATAAATGATTTAATTTTATTAAAACAACGATTTTGGTCTACGAAATTCAGAAAAATGAGTTCGGGAGTCGGTTACGCACGAGGAAGGATTAGCACCCTCGATACGCCCAAAATTGGTACCTAGTTGATTAATTAGTGTCTTAGTGTCGAAAATTTGAAAACTTGAAAGAATTTAAAATACGATCCCTCTTTGTAAAGAAAATGCTCAAATGTTAAGGACCTTCTCGTCTCACAATATAAAATGTCACATCCAGTAAGTTAGGACACGACATCTTGAATTTTCGAGAACGAGCTTGCCTTTTATATAAAAATTCGTGTATTTCAAAAGGTTATTCAGTTAGTTAAGGTGAACGAGGAAAATCGAAACCCAGTAAGTTAGGGCACGTTTCCTCGAATTCCCAAACACCGAATATTGCCTTTACTTGCAAAAATCTTATTTCGAGGTAACGAAATGCCATACCCAGTAAGTTAGGGAACAACACCTCGTATCTCCGAGAATAAGCATTTTTCAAAACTCATGTCACGATTTAAAAGAGTATTCCGTTATTTAGGTTAAAGGAGAAAAATCGAAACCCAATAAGTTAGGGCACGATTGTCTCGAATTACCAAATACGGAATATTACTTTTATAAAAGAATTATTATTGGGTTGGATATAATGATAATAAGAATAATATTAAAGTAAAGTAAACAATAATACTATATATAAATGTATATATATATGTATATAATAGAAATACACACTACTATATAATAATAATAAATATAGAAATACAAAAAGCAAATATAATAAAAATATTAAATTAAAGTAATAAAAAATAATACTATATATAAAATATATATATACATAAAAATATACACTAATATATAATAGTAATAGTGATAGCAAAAATAATAAAAATATAAGTAATATTAATAATATATTAGAATACAAAAGTAAAGTAATAACAATAGGGGTGATAATAATAATAATACAAACAATAATACATATATATAATAATAGTAGTTAGAAATAAAAAATAATAAAAGTAACAATAATGATAGTAATAATATAAATAAATATGGAGAGGGCATATATAATATAATAATAATATAAAAAATAATATATACATGAGAAATAATAATAATAATATAAATAATAGTAAAAATAATAAAATAATAAAACAAAGCTCTCAACTCTCTTTCTCCCTCTTTTCTAAATCCGGCCGTTGGTCCGGCTTTGCTTCGGTCATGGACCCCCACGGGCCGCCATCGGCGCCACCGTACACGGCGGCCGGACCTCAAAAAAACCTTTTTCGATAATGAAAATATGGGTAAGCTTCTTACTTTTATTTTTACTTTCGTATAAAAAAACAAAATAAAATTGAAAGGAAAACAATAAACAAACAAAGAACTAAAGATAAGAATAGACAAAAGAAACCTCTTTTGCTTTGATCTTTGATTAATCTCCAAAAACTAGCTTTTCCAAGAAACAAAAATAACCTTTTTTACAAAAAAACACCTCCAAAAAACAAAAAAAACCTCCTCCAAAACAAAGAACAATCCTTCTCCAAAAATTCAAAAACCCACCCCTAAAAACAAAGTCTTGAATGGCTTTTATAGCCAAATTTTACAAGTGGAGTGGTTGGGGTGGTTTAGGTGGCCAAGGGTGGTGGAGTTGGTGGCTAAGGTGGGTGGCCAACAAAGGTGGTGGAGTAGGTGGCCAAGGTTTTTATTTATTTATTTATTTATTTTTTGTGTTTGGGTTGGATTAGGTTGGGCCAAATTGGGTTTGGTTAGGGTTGGTTTAAGTTGGGCCAAAATTGGGCCTTTACAAATGTAACCACCTTTAAGTTATCAGTTTGATCAATACTCTATCAATATTCTTAACTTCTTTTTTCTTTTGAATTATGGTTCACATTACTTTATATAAGCTTTTAGATAATTAATCCCAAGAATTTATTTATCTAGTTATTTAATGTTGAAAAAATTATTTCACTAAAATAATTGACAAGTCACACCGTAGCTAAACCTCTAATTAACAATTCAAAATATTTGATAATTATAAAAAGATTCATAGTTAATATTATTCCAAACATTTTCTAAAATCCATTTTATACATTATGGTGAAGCAATCAAAATATATATCACACATCTAAAAATTACAAATGGGAAATATGTGATTCCTAGCCATAAGGAAATTGTAACGGGGTTAGTTTATTAGCTTGATGCATAGAAGTGTTGCTGCATGTAAAATGTTATATCTCCATATATGTATGAGAATCCGTGTTCTCACAAGTAATGATTTAACTATTAATTAGAGGCGTTTAATTAATACTATCACTAAATTTTGCGTATAAGCAATAGGCTTTGCAACATATTGTTTCAACTTACATACAATATCATTAAAAGCTTAAGATATAAACTAATCAACATTAGCAAAATTGTCTCAATTACATCATTTGTAATTTTCCTCTTAAACTAATTATTTAAGCAAATGATCTCACAAATGACATGTTATGAGTTAATAACTCACATGTGATTATTTTATAAATGCATCTACCAAAATTATATAATTTTATAACATTCCACATGGTGGATGGATGAGATGAGCCCATAGTTATTCTAAAAATATGAGAGATTTAAAGTAAGATTTAACTAGTGAAATTCTAATAAATAATTTTCTTTAAAAACAAGCAACACATAAAAATTATTTAAATTGAAAAATCTTCGAATTCTTTAATGGGTGCTCGTCGAAATTCTCAATTATTTTTCTCACCTCATTGATTAAGATGACTTGGCTAATCATGCCAAATAATTGAAAATTTTGAACATGTGTTTGTTTTTGTACTATACAAACTGAACATTACAGCTGTAGCGACGTAAAAAAATTTCGCTTTCGGTCACTAATTAAGGCGATTATTTGAAAATTTAAAAATCGACTTTCGATTTTATTAAAAAAGGGAGTCGCCACCGATCTTTTTTCTAGGTGTGACCGGACACCTAATAAATCATCCTTTTTTAGAAAAGAAAACTTATTCTTGCACAAAAATGAAGGCCGAATTTAGGTCTACGTCAAAAGCCAGAGTAAAGTTAGGTTTGGGAGTCGGTTACGCGTGAGGAAGGTATTAGCACCCTCGCGACACCCAAAATTGGTATCTTATTAAACACATGTTGTCTTGATTTTCAAAAATACGAATTCAATTTGACATTTAAGTGTGATCCGATT